>NW_026040047.1:1750000-2350000 GCF_023375975.1 Astyanax mexicanus | reverse complement strand
TCATCTGTAGCTGTATTTTTTCAGACTTAATATGCATAGTTAAATCCTTAAGTTAACGGGAGCCATTTATCATACTTATTTACTATTATTGAACTGTACCTTAAACATTGCAGATTTAAATACTGTAAGATATATTTATATATATTTTAAAGTTGTGTAAGACGTTTGAAACATCAATTTATTTAATGAATTAATAAATGTATTGTTAAAGAAATGTCTTATTTAAAAGCAAACTTCAGATTTGGTGGCAAATAACTGAACAGTGATTACAAATTAAAGACCATAGTTGCCAAGTTAATAGCAATTAATTAATTAATTTGTTTATATGGTTTTGTCTTGCGTTTATAGAGATGCACAAATCGATTTTCAGGGCAGAATCCCTGCCAGTGCTGGAGACATGCCAAAGTTGCTGCCGTTATGTTCATTGTCCTCTGTGTCCGGCTGGAATGTTCAAACCTACTAGGCTCTCCAGAACCTTAAGACACATTGAAGTGCATATTAAAAATGCATTGGCTTTCGAAGGTACCTCATTCACATGTTCATTCACACAGATTACATAAACTGTTATGGAGTCTGCTAATCTCTATACTGCTTTTGTAGGATACAAAATATGCAAATGCAATTTGGATTGCAGACCCCAAGGGCATTTTCACTGCCCACAGTGCTCAAAGACAATCATAAGAAGGGACACCATGATTATTCACCTGAAGTCATGCCGTGAGACACATTCTGCAACTCCTCTTAAGGAGTCTGAGACATCATCTTCAGTAAAACAGATGCAACCACCATCTACTCTGCCACCTCATGTTTCCGCTCCTGCTCCACTGTTGGAACCCAGATCAGATGAATCCCATCCACCTCTACTTTTGACTGAAAGTAGCACTTTACCAGAGTTGCCCAGTTTACCTGCGCAAAGGCCACCAAAAGTACAGTGTCCTTTTTGCTCTTTAGAACTGCTTAATAAAAAATTGCCTGCACACATTTCTAGAATCCATGGAGACTCTGAGAAAGACATTACTAAGGTCTCACATCTTTATAGTGTTTGCATCGACGCCACTAATGGCATATCTGCAGTCCAGACATGGATTTTCAGTGCCTATACATGCACAGAAGAAAACATGGGGCAAAGTGCACAGTGTTGAATGTGAATTAGAAGAGTGCAAGCAGTTTCAACTTTTAGCACGGAGAAGTGGATTGACTTTTAGTAATTAACATATACGTTCACTGGAGTACTGCACTGACACTGCTGCGGAAGAACTCCTTCAAGCAGAGGTTCTTGAAGAAATGGTGCATTGTAAGATACTTGGTGAATCCAGGAAGAATTCATGTCTCAATCGGCAAAGGGCAGCACTTAAAGCTCTTGTTCCCTTTTCTGTACAAGTACAATATAGAGGATCTGCAACAAACATTTGTCTGTCTATTTGTGAACCACAAAGAAAACATTACAGTCGTTTCGGCAGAGTAATGGTGACCTATAACACGGACGCTAATACCTGGCATTGTCCATGTGCAAGGCCAAGAGTTTCATGTATCCACAAAAGCATTGGGAAATGGCATTTGTTTCAAACAAAAAGAGACTTATTCAAGACTACAAGTGCAGATTCACCTCATGAAACATCAGGATCAGTCTATCCACCAATCAAGACCAACTTGGAACGTGTTGTGCAGTACATTTACAAGGAGAAGAAAGTTCCAGCACACCTTCCAGCTGAACTTTTCAGATCAAAACCACTGTCTGAGTATGCCACACAGCTAATTCCAATGGAAACAAGATGTGTATTTTGCACTGAACATCCCAGTTTGGAAAAACCCACACTGATTACAGATCATGCAAGAATAGTGGGCCTTGGTGGAATCGTTGACAGTAGGTGACATTTTTACATCTTAATAATTATGTACATGGCATGCAGATGATTAAATGAATCATGATTTCTCTTTATTTATATTCTTCTTTAGATGTGTCAACCTTCTTTAGGACATGCCCTCAGTGTCACATGGTGTACCGATATCAGGAGTGGCAGG
Source organism: Astyanax mexicanus (assembly GCF_023375975.1). Taxonomy (NCBI): domain Eukaryota; kingdom Metazoa; phylum Chordata; class Actinopteri; order Characiformes; family Acestrorhamphidae; genus Astyanax; species Astyanax mexicanus. Next base: position 2,347,978 of record NW_026040047.1, on the reverse strand, counting down.
CAGGACTACACAATTTTAATGACCATACTGTTCTAACTCTGGAGCTGTGCATCTTCCTTCGACACAATTTGCAGGTACATGTCTTATTTTGTTTGATCTGAGAGATTTATTTGTGTCTTTTAATGTATTTTGTGTGTGCACTTCACTTCAATCTCTTTTTTTTTCAGAATCATGTATCTGTTTCAAGGGCCATAAACTCATTGGAAGGATTACGTGAAGTGAAGTATCCTTCAAGAGATACTGTTCTTCATGCATACTGCCAGTTTGAGGCCATGACAAGCCATGATTATGTATATTCATGTATCAACTGTGGCTATTATCCACCTGTTGTTATCATGGACCTTCATAAAAAAGGAGTATTCAGCGTGGCTGGTAAAATATTTTTTTTATTTGACTCTCTTACACATTATCTGATGTGCACAGAAGAAGTGTTACCTTGGAACACAAAATTATATCTAGACAAATAAAACGAGCTAATGTAATTTAACTTTTTTCTTGTTGCAGTAAGTGATATCAAAGATCCTCCTGAGCAGTTTAAAGGAGAGCACAACATTGAAGAGTTTTGGGACTCTTAATTTGGAAATGATTGCTCGTGGTTTTGTACAAAGTAATGACCTTAAATTTATTTTCACTATTATTTTTTTGTTACATGTGTTTTCCATACTTAAACAAATCTTTTTTGTAGGCCGTGCAAAAAACCCGCTGGCCGTCTATCCTAGTTTTGATAGATGGGCTCCATGGATTGGAGGACATACAAGGAAGTCGGACATAGTGCTGAACACGGAATACCAAAAACTGTCCTCTGCCAAAGCCACAGCAGAACGCGAATTGGTTATGGTAACTGAGGAGCGGCTTGTGGATGAATTAAGAAAACAGAAGGTATTTTTACATTTTTACATATACGCGACAACACCAAATTATATAATGTATTACTATTGGAGTAACGTATAATGTTTTAAAGGTCGGCATTGTCCGAAAGCTGTGCAAAGCATGCAACATTGATTCAAAGGGATCCCGTGATGACCTTATTCTGAGACTCCGTAACGAAATGAAAAATAGACATTCATATGACAAAGTCTTCCAGAAAATCTGGGGTGCTTCTGGTAACTGTTTTATTTATTGATTTATTTATTCATTAAAAAAAATTGTATGTGATATGTAACAAATGACTAATATATTGTGATTATTTTGTTTTATTTTTAAAGGTGGCTGGGCTGTTATTGCATGCCCCATGGCATTGTATACAGCCTAAAATTCAATTTGAGGGCAGAGTCTCCTCGGGACTTCGCTGATCTTCTCATGTCATGGAAGCACCTTCCTAATGTATCAGTGTATGACTTTGCCCGTGGTCTCACCACTCATACCAATTTGTGGTTTCCTGATGTAATGCCCTTTCAGCCAAACGAAGGAAGACTGGCAGAATGTACCCCTGACAATATCACAGCAGCTCAAAAAGGAAAACTCGAAGTATCTCTGTCATGGTTACTTGAAAAGAAAGTAAATCCTGACCCTGAAAGCCATCCTACAACTGGATCCTCCTGCCATTTTGCCCTGTATGATAAATTTCATGAATCCAACACAAAGGATCAACGGGATGTGCTGAGAAGGATTAACCTTGTACCAGAACTGCAGGGATGGCTAAACAGTCAAGTGGTTGAGCAGCTTTTTGGAGTCATGAAGAAAAACAACTATTTTCTAAACAACATGGCACCGTCAACACACGTTTTTATGATGCGGAACATAATTCACCATCGCAACGTTGGAACAAACCAGCAACTTTTGGACCAGCAACTGCATAAAGGCCTTAAATTCCACCACATGCACACAATTGCCCTGAATGAAGTAGGACAAGCTGTGTTGAGTGAGTATAAAAAGTATTTGTTTATTATACATTGGATGAAATGAAGCAGCCTTAGATATAAAGTGTTACAATAACTATATTTTTGTGTCTATACACAGAAGAGGCCTTTCTGTCATCTACTGTTCAATCCTCCACTGATTTGCTGCAGGAAAGATCTTTTCAGTCTTCATCTGACATGGGTATGCAATAGTACTTTCTTTGCTGAATTAGTTTTCTTTTTATAATTTAAATGTTTTATTATGTTGGACCGTGTGATTTATGTTTATTGCTACATCATCAGGAAATGTCCAGTGTGGATTGCAATGCGAAGCGCTCACAACATTTGGTAACATAAAAGCCTGTAGAAGTTCATGGACACTGGGAAATCACCCTAATCAAGAGAAACTGGTATTTGCAAATTTAACTTTATCTTGTTAATAGTTGAAACCGAGGTAATGCTGAAAACATGCACTAATATATTTTGATTGTGTGTTCAGCTGTCCTATGTCCTGGACTCTGAAAGGCCAGGAAATGAGCTCAGTCAGGATTGGAAAAACCTGTTTGACAAGAGAAGACTTTCTGTCCTTAGGCACGTCCCAAGACATGGAGGCAACCGTGAGTAGACTGCACAGATTGTTTACAACAGTATAACTTTGTTGTTGTTGTTGTTTTGCATGTTTTTTCTTTTTTTAGATTGGAAATTGCTGCTTTGAACTGATAACGGAAATGGCCAAATCATGTGTAAGTGTAATTTTTATACCTAGTTTTTTTTCAATGGAGAAACAATTTTTTAGTGTTTCCTGTATTGATACCCTTTCCTAGGGGAAAGACATTTTCATCGTTGACCTGTACGTTGTCCCAACCTGGCTGCCACCACATAATTGTGACCCAATGCTCAGCCTGCCTGTAAGTAAACAATATAAAAACACATACTTTGCAGACTACAGTCTAGGCACAGTGGTTTATGCTTTTTATGTTTTCATTTCTAGAATGACGCACCTGTAAAAGACCTCCTGTTAATACCCATTTGGGTATCAAATCCGGGTCACTTCATGTTGTGTGTAAGTCAAACTGGAGATTGACATGTGATAATGCATGCTTATGCCGGGAAACTTTTTTATTCTGCACTATATTTACTTTCTTCCATTCAGTTATATAAGTAACGTGTTACGCTAATCTGGACTTTTTACATTAACAAGTAATATAACGCGTTACTATTTCCAGTCCAGTAATCAGATTAAAGTTACTTATTGAAGTCACAGTTTGACTAATTTGTAATTTTCCTCAGTAAAAAATTAAATCTTTGCTTGCTCCTTGTTTTTTGCAGAATGACATTTGGCCTACACAACTATTAAGTCATGTTTTCAGTATGAGGAATAAGCCAAGTTGGGTGGGTGGGGGGATGCTATTAGGAAAAATATTAAAGTATAAACACTGAGTTATCAGGTTAATAACTATGCCACTCCTTACATTTGTGAGTTATTCTTTTCAGTGTGTCTTTAAAGGTGTCATTGTGCCACATGCTAATTAAAATTACTCACTTCTTCCTTCTGCATTTAATCTAAGACAACAGGCTGCATGTGTTTTCTAGGTATTGAAGCCAGCTGAGAGAGAAATGCTCTTTCTTGACTCACAGTATTCCCAAGCACCACAATCACAGGGATTTCGTGATCAGACATATAAGACCTGCTGTTGAGGTCACTTTAATTTCATTATGTTTGGTACTTTGGCCGGTTACGTTCTTTAACCTGCAGTATGGAATAACTTTCTGGAAGGGCCGTGTTCGGGAGGCCTTAGAGTGTGGTGTGTGCATAGCATGTTACAGGTCATGTTACTCTGTGACCTTTTCTCTTGCTGTTTGCAACTAAAAAAATCAGGACCTTCTTCAATCCTACTTTGTTTGGTATCTTTTAGTGGACTTGCAAAGCGTTTGGTTCCAGGACACTGGACTGAAAAAACTGGCTTGCAGTTAAAGGTAAAGATTTATTTTCTTCATTGTTTATTTAGTTGTGTTCAACTGACATATATTCTTTACAACATTTCAGGACCTTCCAGGACAACCCTTTGGAAATGACTGTGGCATATTTATGCTAATGGTAGGTCAACCACTACTTGTATATTTAAAATTAAGCAGTTTTATATAAAAAAACTACATGATGTTTCTTTGTACAGTTTCCCTTGTACATCGTCCTGGATGCACCCTTTGACTTTTCAGTTGTGAGTAGTTTCAACCTATTTCAACGAAACCTTGTTTTAATTTAGTTGCAACCTTATGTTATAACGTTTTCATTTAGAACGACATGGCATTGCTCCGGAAATGGTGGTGTGTGATGCTCATGGAGAATTTCGCACTCGAAGGGTATAAACAGTTATTCTCAACATGTAACATTTGTAACAGTAGTTAATAATTACAGTCAAAATAGCAACAGTCTTATGATTTTATATTTTTATATCGTTTTTTTTTTTAGACATGGAAAACGCTTCGCACACTGGACCGAGGAATCCAAAGCCCTCCTCAGAGATGACTTGGAGCCAGTGTTTAGGTTAAAAAAGCACCGTCACAGCAAAAGTCTCCAGGTGAGTACTTAGGGTGTCTGTACAGGAAAGAATAACTTTGTGAGTGCCATGTAAACTTAGGGTTTGCTATTTGTATAAGGAATCTGCTGGGGTGACAAAAGATGGTCCTGAAACACTGGATCCTGTTGGGGTGTCTGAACATGAGGAACCACCTCAGAATAAGGTACAATCAGAAAATACAAGAGAATACATAATTGCACAATACCTTTCAGTGTGTGATACGTTTCAGTCGTTTTTGTAACATTTTTTGTTTAATCTATTCACTTTGCTAGTGATGGCTACTAAAATATTTACTATTTTTATATACCTCTTTTTTCTGCTTATGTGAGAAGATTGTCAAGGACATGCAGGAGGCCATTTCTTGGATTGGACAAAATGAACATGTCTTCAAAGAGGTCGTGCAGACACCGGCTTTCCTTCAGTTGGGAGAAGAGGATGCTGAAGAGGCACTGACCAGACTGAGGTTGTTGGACAGTATAGTTGAACAAGAAGAGAGGGATTACATCCAGGCCCCATTTACATTTAGATTTGGCAATCAAATGGACATGGAGCTGTTTCTGAGGGAAATGGTTGATACCAGGAAGCTGCATGTATATACTGTTTTGTAGTGTTCATGTAAATAGATCAGTTTTATTGTCAAAATTTTGTAAATAGATCAGTTTTATTGTCAAAATTTTGTAAATAGATCAGTTTTGTTTATATTTTGTAAATAGGTCAGTTTCTTTGCTTAAATTTTGTAAATAGTTCAGTTTTTGTTGTTTTAATAAAAATTTACTTTTTTCCTCAGTGTCCTGACAGTTATGAATTACTTATACGTAGATGCCTGTCTTTATAAATGAAAGTAAATGAAATGTATTGAATGCTGCAAACCTAACCAGTTGAATAATTGGGTATGTGAAATTGCGAGCCTTTAGTCAATACCACAAAAACAAGATCTGAGTTCTTGATTTATCCAGCTTCTTATTAACTGAAATAATGGTGCAGTGCTTTTAAATCTGCGTTATTGTGACAAAATCAATGGAACACTAAAGAGCTAGTTCGACTTAGACAGTTTTAATACATGTAACTTAGCTATAGCCATTTAACTGTTAAATTCGACAAAGCAAGCAATGTTAATGACCTGTAGTTACAGATGTGATTAAATTAAAGTATACAGTTATATATATATATATTTGACAGATGATGCTTTATCCATATTGTAATACCTGTTTCTTTAGAGAAACAAAACGCTTTTAAGCAAAGTGGCTGGTAATTGTGCTAAAGCTAATTCATATTGACAACCATCGTTACACGCGAAATACAGAAAACTGCAGTATATAAGTAGCGGATAGGTACAAAAAACTTTAATAAGCATACACACGATATAAGTCATTTGTTTTTCCAACATAATCGAGTACAGCATGCATGATTCCGTATGCTAGCAACCTCTTCTCACAAAGACAAGCGCACGACGAGGAGAAGCGCACAACTCTGCTTCCGTATACACGCATACGTAGGGTGAACGTCACTTCCGTCCCCACGCGTGAGGTGAGCCCCAGATTGCTGGAGCCTCACAGTGGAGGTCTGCAGCCAGACCCTATTGAACCTTTCATGAATACTGAGTCTTTTGTTGTACTGACCAGTAGGCCTACTGGCAGGCACTGCTACACTTGTTGAGGATGTGGAGGGTAAACTGCTTTGCAGCTCCACTTCAGTTCTGTCCACATGGTCTTCTCCTTGAAACCACAACAATTCAGATAATTGCAGATTACATGGCACTGACACAAATACATGTTTAAACTTCAGAAATAAAAGGCAATGAATGAAATTAATTGATTAAATTAATGAATTTACCTAAAGTAGGTGCCTGAGATCCATCATCTGAACTGTCTATATGGTCATCATCTGGTATATTCTCCAAAGGTTGCTGACTCTCCATTATTCCTGTCAGCAACTCATCCACCTGGTCAGGATCTTTATGTGCAGGTCCCCCACCTGTCTTAAACCTCTCTCTTCGGGCTTCAGCAGCAGTCTTTTTTAGGCTTATTTTTATATTTTTCCACAACACCTGTATTAAATAACTAATCTCAACTTCAAGTTTCACAAAAGAGAAACATAATAAAGCCATTTATTCATACCTGGAGTTGTTGTAATGTTCTTGTAGATGTGTGTTCATTTGCATTGAATTCATTGTAAATTGATTTCATTCCTTTTCTTTGATTCTGCAGATGATGTGTGTTGTTTATCTTCAATAACCGGCTATCTTAAAACTATTTGCTTTAACAAAGTTTTCTCATGCTCAGTATAGTTTTTTGATCGAACTCTCTTCTCTGCAGTTCAATGTTGTTTTAGGCATTTCTGGGTCCATTCCATGTTTTATAGGCAACTGTGCCCCAGCTAATTCAGACTAACACAGGTGGGTTTGAATTAAGCTAGATTACTTTAGTTCAGGACTCCATAGTCCAGGTGTTAGTAATCAGTGGTTAATCTGTGTTTCAGAAAGCCCTTTTTAAAGACATGATTAACCATTCCAGATTAAGGCCTAGTCCTAGCTTAAATTAAACCCTGTCTGGGAAACCGCTCCATAGTGTATAAAACTTAAAATTTGAAGTTTATATAAACGTGAAAAATGAATAATCTGAACAAGAAATAAGGAGCTGGGTCAACATTTTAATAACCTGTAATTCAAAGTATGTGAAACTTAAAATTCAAATTTTATGTAAATTATGAAAAATTAATTATCTTAACAAGAAATAATTAGTTGGCTCAACTTTCTTAAAAACTTAATATTTTGAGTTGAGTTTTCTCAACTTTTTCGTTTTTACAGTGTAGAGTTTGGGTCTGTCACATTTTTATCGACCAACCTTGTCAAAGAGTCCAGGTTCACGAGCTCAGAATTGGTGTGGTTCAAGGTTATCCCTTTAGCCTTCATCACGGTTTTACCCGCAAGAGTTGGATAGCCGTAGGTTTTAGGCCCTGCGCTAACAAATTCAACAATCTGATCACCATGATTCAACTCGCTCGTTAGTCCTCCCCCTAGGGAGGACTCCAATTGCCATTCTTACTTTTGAAAATCAGAGTCCGTATCTGTGTAGAGACATTTTTGCTGCAGCCTTTCAATCAAATTGTACAGTTCGAATCTAGCGTAGGTGGTAGTAAATATCCCTGTAAACACATTAGCTTTACCAGGTTTAGTAAATCTGGTAAGAGCCCATAGTCCCTTAGGGGGTAGGATTTTCAGTCAGACCAAAATAATTTTCCAAAGGTTAGAAATTGCGAAAGATGAAGGTAGGGTGACCTACAGGGTAATTCTTTGTCTTTTTTACAAAGGGGTAAAGTGATGTAAAATCGTAGTAGTCAATTTCTTTCACCGGGTTCAGCTACATAATGTAAATGCAATGCGTTTGTGCGACCGCCAACAAGAGCCTCTCTCGGTTTCAAACGTTACCAAAAGTCAAACTGCTCGAGGAACGACTTCACATCCTGATCTGACCTTTTCATTTCGTTCCACGTATGTTCCCAGATTGTTGTAACATTTAGTTTGTAAGTGTTTTGCAAAATCTTTATTTTCTGCTAAGAGTGTTCTCGAATGTCTTCACCGGTTTTACTAAGAGGGTTTCTGATGTTCGAAGGGAAGCATTTATCACAGCCATGAAAGAAGCACCCGAAAAACTCAAACGCCTTCCGAGTTTTCCTGTCGTAAAGTAACCGTCTAAAAAAATAGTTTCCTATTTTGGTTTCACCCTCATGGAGAGCGTGTCTGAGAGGTGCTCAAGAGGCAGAAAGGCAGAGTTTGAGAGGACTTTTGCCTGCTTAGATAATCCTCTACCGGTGGTAAACCCAACGTATTCTCTGTCAAAGTGAAAAAAAAGTGTCAAAGTCAAAGTTCTAAATATTTTCAGACATACGCTTGCGATGGTGATGCATTTGAACAGATCTACACCGCTACTGCTCAGGATTTCCTCCCTGAAAGCTATACACCCCCTCTGTAAAATACTAACGTCATTTATGCAACAATAAGCCAACTCTTTTCTAAAGTGAAAGACTTTGCCAGACAGTTGTACCATTAAAAAAAAAAAAAACTCTCCTTTTTTCATCATGCTGTCAACGCCGTAGTATTTAGGTTCCGGGTACGGACCTACGCAGTTTTGGTTTTCTTGAGTATTCCAGAAATGTGGAAAATCCCCCTTTTTCTGATTGACGAAACCCATAGCCTTGGGAATCATGCTGAGTTTCATAGGGAGAAACGAGAGACTATCGATTAATCTTTGAACTTTACATCTTTAAAACAAGATTTTACCACCTTGGGCGATGATGTTGGGAGCAATTCCTTCCTTTACCGAATGATTCAACAGTATGTAGGAATCATAAGCTCTAGCATTGTGAGCAATGAATGTGTAGCCTTTGTATTTCTTCCTACGATACAATTCAAAGAATGCGGAAACAGTTGGTTCCTTCAGCCGTCCAAACTTTGGAGGTTTGACAACATATCATTTGCAACGTGATTTCCTGACTCTTGATTGGATTCAAAATTGTAAAAAATGTATTTTAGGTCCAACTTTTCACGTTCTAACGGTGACATAAAGCATTCGTGTTCTATGTCAGAATTTATTTTAGCGCCGCTTTGTTCACATTGGTTTGTTCGACAGTCGTGTTCTCTGGACCCTTTTCTCACATCCTGTACGGTGTTACATTCTACACAGTAGAATCTGCTTTCACACCTTTTTGTCCTCAGCCTTGTGCTTTTCAAAACAGTAAGAAAATCTATAAATCCTTAAACAATCTTTACACTGTAGTGTGCTTTTAGGACGCTTGGGACAATTGTTATTGAGACAAACGTTGCATTAGTAGTCGCATTTATGATGAATCCTATTGTTAAGATTCCCTTAAGGTTTTTCACGCCGTTATAATGGTTCTCATGCAGAAATAAAAATAGGGTATTGTCTTTGAGGTGTTACTTTTTTGAAAAATGAGTAGCCTTCTTTGTCAGCGTTCCGGTTCATCACCACGATTTTGCAGTTCAGTTTTTGTTTAAACTATGAAATGTCAGCAAAGCTCACCGCGTCATTTTCGACAAACCTACATCGTTTTGTAACCGCTTTGCATTTTATTCTATTTGATCACTTAGATCAGGATTCAGTAGTTTGCAGACGTTTAGAGAAAAGCAGAGATTGTTGTTGTTTTGAAAAATATACAGATGTTTACATTTTTGCTGCACAATTTCCGAGTTGAACATTTGTGATAACTTGACTCGCGCGCTTCCGCTAGGCGGGTGTACGATTATAATCAATATTTGTAAAGTTTCATCGGAAAGAATTTCAAATTTCCTCTGCATGCTTTTTTCTATCATGTCAATGATTTCGTTGGGATTAATTTCACCATCGTTTACTTCAAAGCGTGACGAAGTGAATCTCCTTTAATTTTAACACACACAACGTCCCCGGCTCTAATGTAACCATTAGCTACACCAACATCTGGTGAAAAACCTCCAACACGTAGTTGTGAAATTCTTTGAAAGAATCCACGTTTCCCAGTGAGGAGAAATTCAGGGGCCTTCTAATTTCGGTAGTGTTAAATCTGAACTCAGTTAACGTGAAGATACGGATCTATTTGATCTTCTAATCCGTCTCCTATTTGAACATCTAACTGACCTTGGATATCATCCCCTATTTGATCTACTCTTTGATCTTGTAAATCGTTCCTTGCTTGGTTACATAAATGAGCATCAACCGCGTTTTCATTTTGTATGTTATGTCTTTCACCATTAGGTGAATGAGAGTTTTCCATTTGATCTTTACTGTTGTAGGACGACTGGCCATTCTCACTATCGTGATTAACCCTGGTTAACAAATTTTGTGAATGTTGATTTACGTTACCCATTACATTCTGAAGTCTGGTCAGACTTTGGTTTAGATTGTGTAAAAAAATCAGTTGGTGGTTCTTTTGATATGTTTTGAGATGTTTTTGCAGATTGATGAGAAACATTACCGTCATCTGACACTACAGCTAAACTTTCATTAAGCTGGTTAACCGCGAATAATAGGTTCATTCTGAAGTCGAGTTAGACTTTGGTTTAGATTGTGGAAAATACCATGCTGACTGTGTGTGTTTTGTAAGTTTACATCAGGTTCTGAATTAGATGTAATTTTAAACCTTTTAGCTTAATTTAAGTATTCACTATTGGTTCTCTTTCTAGACATGTTTATTGAGTAACAAAGCACAATGATTCATTAACAAATTCAAACGTTTTTTATACAATGACTGAACACTCTTACATTGACTGTTTGAACCACGTCTAGTCACATAGAGAATTTTCCTGAAAGTCAGATCCACCGCCTTGGAAAGATGTCGAAAATTATCGAGATCCTCCTCCAGGTCACCATCGTTAAAGTTCTAATTCACATACACAAACACACAGACACAAATATAAATATCTATAAATACATTGCATTTCATTATGAAATTTAAAAGTAATAATAAAAAAGTATAAATGGACCCGCATCAGTTTGCCTACCAAGTAAACAGGTCCACGGATGATGCTGTTGCCCTGGCAATGCACACTGCATTGTATTATTATGATTAAATAATTGATAGGTAAAACTTTGTTGTTTTTTTTTAAACGGTACAATTATACACTTACCTGAGCTTGTGGAAGGAGAATCAATAATAATTCTTGATTATCTAAGGATTAAAATAAAACAAGAATTATTTAATCATATGAATAACTATTTAATTAAGTGTATTAAATATAAATTTCAATTAAACAATGTATTACTTACCTCCTAAATGAAGTTGGAAACACTCTTGAATGGGACAGAACTGAGAACTTTGTGCTACTTTATCAACTAAAGGGCGGAGCTATCTACATACGTATACAATTCTGATTCAATGTTTGTTTAATCAGGGTTTTAATAGCTACGCCATGCACAAAGTTTTAATACTGAAATATACTATTTAAACATGGTTAACATCTGTTTCAATACCATTAAAGGATCCATTACAATGGGGGATTGGATCAGTTGAGGATTGTCAATGGGGACATTGTTTCAACATAAATAACAACAGTGGGACAGGCCGGTAGCCATGACATCTGACATGTTTTAGATTGATCATGTCATTACAGGGTGAAAGGTCACCTGTCAAAATCACTGTGATTTCCTGTGCCTTGTACCTTGTTGTGACCAGGCTTGCCCTCAAACTGTAGCCAGTTATCTATAAAGTCCACATGATTTTCTGCACACCACTTGGACATCCAGCGGTTCAGTGAAGAAAGCCTGCTGTAAGCTTCATCACCACGCCTCATTGGGATGGGGCCAGAGCAGATTACCTCCTCGGACAGCGTCTGGGCCTGTTTAATCACCTCTTTACCATTAGCCTTAGTTACTTCAGACTGACACAGACGAATATTATTGGCCCCTACATGAATTACTACCCTCGAATATCTCCTATTCCCTAACAGCCTAAGGTTGCCACTAATGTCCGGTGCTCTGGCTCCCGGTAAACAAGTAACTGTTGCCGCTGGTGCCCCTAAAGGAGTAGCTAATTTCACGTGTCGGACGATAGAGTCTCCTATCACCAGAGTACCTTTAACAGGCTCCTCAGTTGGCGCTTCACTGAGCGGGGCAAACCTGTTTGACATGTGAACTGGGGGAGCGTGGTGTTCAGGTGGGCTGGCTGTGGCCTTTGCGGTAGCATTAGCCTTAGCCTTTCGACTATGCCGCCGAGACGTTACCCATTCGCCCCGCTGTGAGGGCTCTAAGGCCGGAGTCGAGGGGGTACTAACTCTCCCTGAGACACCCGGGGCTGCTAACAGTGAATCCTGCTGTCTATCCCTTATTAAACCCCGGACGTGCAGCTCTAACTTATTCACCTTATCCACCAAGGTGCTAACTATCTCACACTTAGTACAAATACCACTATTGTTACCAGTATCGGTGGATAAGGGATCTAAGCTATACATGCCACACTCTAAACAGGTGTAAACCTGAGCAGAAGCCATGGAGAAAAAAGCACTCACCTTGTTTCAGTTGAAATTAGAAACTTACACAAACAAACTGCAGCAGCAAACAGCTAATCCAGCAAACCTGAGGAAAAAGTCTATAAAAGTAGACTGAGAGTGGATTAATAGGTGTGTAGAGCAAAGAGGAAGCAGACTAAAAGTGGATTAGTAAGTGTGAAGAGAGTAAAAGAGAAGAAAACAGAGAAAAGTGTAGAAGCTGAAGATTAGAGCAAGCTTTCAGCAGAAGACCAGAGTAGCATCTGATTTTACATAAGAGTTCCAAAATCAGATTAATCCAGTGTGTAAGGGAAAATTGGTCTTGATTGATTTTTTTTCCCTTCTTAATTACATATTCTCTATTTTCTGTTTTTATCTCTTTCGCTCTTCTAGGAAAGGCTAAAAGCCTGATAGACACTTTTGTCCATTGCCTTATTTGTATGAAGCTACAGGAGACGTTGGCAACACATCTGAAAAGAGTCTGCATGAAGAACAACACTCCAGAAGAAAGACGTGCAAAAATGAAAAGCTAAAGAATCACAGAAAAGGTCGAAAGGAGGCAGTGTATGTGACTACCAAGATTTGAAGACAATTGTTAAATGTGAAGACAGCTGTAGAACCCTGGCACACCAACTTCTTAGCAAGGGCTTTCTCCTGCAGAATTACTCAGCAGAGACACCTGAAGTAACAGAGAGGTAAGCAAGTATCATACTATTTTTAAGTAAGTGTCATACTCCAATTCCCTAGATATAAAAAAGTTTTTTTTTTAAAGCTTATGAAATTCATGTTTCTTGGTTTGTTTTTGTGTAAATCAATGTTATGTAGGGGTGAAGAACTTGGTAAAAGAGAACCTGCCGATAAATACTGGGAGATGTTCCAACTTGCAAAGTCTGGTGTCAGTATGACATATGAAAAGCTCACAAAATGGACTTCCGGCGGCTCAAGGTCCAGGTCCAGGCTCCAGGTTTCGGCCTAATAAATCCCCCAAATCCAAGGTTTCCTCTTTATATGTTGGACTGTTGAAAGGACAATGCATGGGGATAAATCCAGGAAAACGAGATGTTAAAAAGCGTCACAGACCTAGAAACGGAGAAATAATTTGACACCTCCACGATGGAGACATGGCCGGGAGATAAGGGCGACGGGGATAATGAGGGCAGACAGAGGTGAATTGAAAGCGGACATGAGAAACGAGCTCTGAGTTTTGAGCCAGCTGTAGACTCGACCTGAAGGTACAGTTGGACGAAATGTCTACTGAACTTAACCAGAACATATCGGACGCCATGGGGCAGATTGGGGAGGCCACGCAGCGCTTAGGGGAAGTGGAGAGAAGGATGGAGGAGGCAAAGAGATGGGATATCGGCATTAAAGATTCCCTAACCCAATTAATCAAAAACCAGCGAGCGCTGCAGGCTAAACTGACAGACCTGGAAGGTCGTTCCTGAAGAAATAATGTCCGAATATACGGTGTATCTGAAAACGCGGAGGGCTCCTCAGTGCGCCGTTTTGTGGAGGATTTAATTAAAGCTGAATTGGAGGGTTTGGATTCAGAGCTTGGAATTGAAAGGGCTCATCGCGCGCTGGTTCCTAAACCCCCCACCGGTGCTCCACCACGGTCATTGTGGTCCGGTTTCTGCAGTTTACAACCATAGAAAAAGTCCTACAAACTGCTTGGAAAAAGAGAATCTCCGTACAAGACCGGAGGGTGTTTTTTGACCATGATTATTCGGAGGAGGTCCAGAGGAGGAGAAAGGAGTACACTCCAATCAAGAAAGTTGTCAAAGAAAACAAAATCTGCTTTCAAACTCTGCTGTCCAAGCTGCGGGTGCATCTTGAGCAGCTGAGGATCTGGCCAGGAAAGGAGTGCCTGTGGGATCCATCCGGGTGCAGAAAGGAGCTGACCTCACGGAGGAGTCTTTGGCTAGGCTCCTTCCCTGGAATATAGCTGGAGGATTCCGAGAGGGGAGCAAATCGAAATTCAGTCAATAAGGAAGAAGCTCTGTGGCTTTCAAAGGATGGGTCGAGAGGATGAGACAGAGGAGGATTAATTCGGGCTTTCCTCACTGAACGGCCGGTTCCAGTTATTTGTAAGTGACTCTAGAAGACTGCTTTTTTAGTAAAACTCAGTTTACTTTTGTAATCTCACCACACTAAAATGTTTGGTTGTTCCCAAGGGCCGATACAAACAATGTGACTTCCCGCAACAACACTTTAACGGGGATGGTTAGCACCCCTGATATTTTCTTTGAGTGTTTTGTTTACTTTTTACAAGTCTGCTAACAAGGGGTCTACAACCTAATTTTGCGAAATATGGAGCAAGCTTTGACAATGTCCTTACTGCTGCACCGGACTCTATCCATGCAACGCCTTCGGGCAGCAAGAAGAAGAGCGCATCGTCGTCGCTGGATCGCTCTGTTTGCAGCTGCAGAGGTATTTCCATTCGCACCAATTACTTCCATAATGGCATAGACTGCAAAATGAATACTAAGTGAAAGTTGCCATAAGTTAATAGAGCCCAAAATTTACATATAGATTTCCATCCTTGCCTAACTTAAATACTTGCTTTTCTTCAAGTTACACAGCCCTGTAGTCTATGCCAGGATGAACAGGGCTGTGCCACTCCTGTCACAATATTTTGATGGGGTCTCTGAGCTGAGGGAGTCCTACCATTTGTCCCGGGCTACTATGTTCATAGAGCTCAAATCATGGGTGGACACATGAGGTTTGGGTGCTCCTCAGTGTGTATTGGCTTGTTCATAGACTGCCCTACAGGGTGGTAGCAATGGCATTTGATGTACCTGTACATAGCCTGGCCCACCGCTTCTGTGCTGAGATACTCACCCTGCTGAAGGAAGTAATCTGCTTTCCAGTACAACAGGAACTCTCAGCTGTGGGTGCAGGGTTTGCTCTGGCAGCCAACTCTCCTGTGTTCTCCAAGTGTGTGGGAGCTATTGATTGATGTCATGTACGAGTGAAGGTTCCACCAGGTCCGGATGGACATGACTACATTAACCGCAAGCTGTTTGCTTCTATCCAGCTCCAGGCAATATGTGACAGTAAAGGAAAGTTCATCGACATTGACGTGGGGTATCCAGGCTTTGTCCATGATACTAGTTGCTGAAGAATAGCCCAGTGTTTGTAGGTGCACTGTATCCCTCTGAAGGTCACTTCATTGTGGGGGATGGAGGATACCCATGTATCAGCACTCCAATTACCATCATTACCCCCTTCCGTGAGCCAACAGATGGAAGAATGCAGGACCGCTTCAATCGCTATCATGCAAGAGCCCGGAAGGTCATAGAGCGAGCCTTTGGCACGATGAAGGCCAGGTGGAGAAGTATCTTCCTTAAGGCACTTGAAGTAAGCCACCTCTTTGCTCCAGATGTGGTAGCCGTCTGTGCAATACTGCATAACATTTGCCTGTCGACGGGGGATGTTCTTGAACCAGAAGAAAGAAACGACCAGGTGAATGTCCTGCCACCCAGACCAGTTAAGAATGAGTGCAGTGGCCAACCACTGCGAGCCTGTTTAGCAGCACAGTTGTTCACCTCTGTCATTTGGCCAGACCACCAGTGTTGGGAGTAACGGTTACTAACGCCGTTACTTTTTTTCAGTAACGAGTAATCTAACTAATTACTCTGACTGTAACTATAACGCTGTTACCATTTCCGACACCCCGTTACTGCCCGTTACTTTAGCAGCTCTATGAACTTTTTTTTTTACTTCGCTTTGCCCTGGTTAACCCCTCCTCTGTCCGGTGAACTTGAGCTTCTGGCCGCTGTGCCTGTAGGTTTACGTGGTTTGGCGTGGTGAAGTGAGGCACAATTGTGACGATTTGCTGCTCTAATTAATTCAGTGATTGCCGTGGACAGCCCAAGTTCCGATTTAAGGACGTTAAGCTCTTTTTAGCTGCTCCGGTTTTTGTGGTGCTGCTGCTTTCTCTTTAAGAGCTCAGATTCTCTGCCCGAATCCCACCTGACCTGAGGACCGACCCGAAATCAGGCTCCTATTTTTATTTTATATAAAGCTCTGGTGTGATAATCACAATGTTGCTAAGTAACCAATTATTATTGTTCACTAAAGCGAACGAAATAGCGAAAACTGAAAAAACATTTGTGTTAACTGAATCTAATAAAAACGGTAATTAAAAGGAAAAAACATAACTATGAATATAAAACTAACTAAAACGAACTGAAATTACTGATAGAATACACTAATTTTAGTGTTTAATTTATTTATAAGCACTGTTTTAATCACGTAGCTCTGGGCGCACGTGAACGCCTCCGCGTTTGACTTGCAGCATTGTGTGTAGCTGTTCTTAAAAATCATTTAAATTAAATAATAGTTCTATGCTTCTATGTTACAGTGTTAATTAACATAATTCTGATCATATTTCAGGCTGATAATGACAGTTCATGGTTCGGGCTTGGGCAGAATGTGCACGGGCTCCGGCTGGGTCGGGTCGGATTTTTTGGGCACGATCTAACCTCTATTCTCTTTTGGTGAAGCTGTTATATTAATACCATTTTAACGGTCATTAAATTGTTGTTTTTGTCCATTATTTTGTTTTATTTATATTTACATATTTCCTTTGAGTGTGGCTTGGTTTGTTTAATTTCATCCCCAGACGCGTTTTTCGTTTTTTTCAGTATTACAAGTTTTAGTAATTTTCTTTGGTTCTGTGGAGAATTTCGTTTTGTTTTTTTGAAATTCGTTAGATTATATTTTTGTCAACATTTTGGGTTTGTTTTCGTTTGTTATTTTTCTAATAATAATAGTAAATGCATAATTGATTTCCTTTTTTTTGACGGGCGAATAATAAAAAGTAACGCGATAGTTACTTTTACTGGTAACTAATTACTTTTATAGTGGAGTAACTCCGTTAGTAACTCAGTTACTTTTTTGGAGAAGTAACGAGTAACTATAACTAATTACTTTTTCAAAGTAACGTGCCCAACACTGCAGACCACCTACAACATCATGACTACATATAATTTTACTGTAAATAAATTACATTTTTCCCAAGAAAACCAATCCACATCTTGTCTGTCAACACTCCATTTTAAATAGAAAAATGGTGCAACTGTGCAATGCAATTTCATTACAGCCAGGGTGTGTATGTTGTGCTTTAGGATTTGCAGCAGTACATTCAGTAACATGTATTTAAGCATTTTCTAAAAATGAATGATGTGCCATCAATCTACCTATAGGGCTACAACACAACCATTAAACATTATGCAGCAAATTCCAACTGCCTAATTTTGTAGTGCAGTGGTTTTCAAACATTTTTAGTTGGAACAAATGATGTTTCCAGTAATTATGCAGGTTATTTCACTGCTCCCTCTGAGCTCTAGCCTCCTCTCTGGCAGCCTCCTTCAGAAACTCTAGCACCTCTGCAGAGTAACTTTGCCTTCTCATTTTGGCTGCTGGAGTTCCTGAAGAGGGACAGGAGGTACTTCTGCTGGTGAAGGGCACTGGCTGGCTCACAGAGTCAGGGGCAGAGCTGGCACAGGAGGGAGCGTCATCTTCCAGTGTGGAGCCTGAGGCCACATCAGCTGGAGGGCTTGGCAGCTGGGCACTTGTGATCCTCCTGGGAGGCACAATTGAAGGTTTGCCTCCCAGGATGGCATGCATTGCCCCAAACCAGCGCCATGTTGCTGCTGTGGTCTCCCCCTGGTCAGTGCTCATCCCTGTAGGGGGATTTCTTAGCTCCTAAAAGACATAATTTTGGTGTTACAATGTACAATTGTTTATATACTAAACAATATAACAAATGGTTTGTACAAAAAGATCCCATGTTATTCTGTGCTCCCACTTTTGCCCAGCACCAGTGAAAAGGAACATCTCCCGAAACATAGTGTTCATTGTTTGTTTCTCTGGTTAGGATCTTGTGACACAAGACACTCCGTGCAAGCCCTTATACCTACAGTCAGTATACTTTTGTCGAACGGGACTTGCATCTTATATATTTTATAAGTTGCCCCATTTGCTCAAGAGACACCTTACTCTCCAAGCCCAAGTCTCTGCGAATTGTCCTGTAAATCAAGCATCATGAGTCTGACATGAATAAAGCTGCTTATTTAAGATTCTGTGTCGTATCTAACAGGTCAGCTGTACAGGAATGTAATGTACCTATTGATGAAGGTTTCATAGGTAAATATTAAATTATTTTGTATATATTTATTTTATATATATTTATGATTTCATTAAATGTAATAAAACAAATAACTATTAATAAATATTAAATATAACAATAAATATAATATTTTGCATATATGCTGAAGTGAGAAAATATGAGTTTAAACAGCATTAATGAAACATTACTATCACACACAGCTAAATATTCTGATGTTACAATAAAATCATGATTACTCCCAGCCGCATTTTTGGCTGCATTTCTCCGGCCAGTGAAGAGGGCAGCCCTGTCTGACCTCAGCCTTATGAGGGTTTCAGTTTCCTCATCAGTCCCTAAGTAAAAAAAAATAAATAATGTATATATGATATGTATATATAACAACATATTACAAATAGGGTCATTAATATAGTTTTACTGAACATACAAAGCAACTTGTGGGCAGTTGTGTTAACTGCATAAAGAACATTTCAGTAGATAAAGCCAGGCGACAAAAGAAAAGGGTGTTAGCTTATCTAAACTATAAATTATATTACTGCTTTACTGGCTGTTTAATTAGATAATAAACCTAGTTAATTAATGTGTTTATGACGTATATTTGTGCGTTGCCTTTGCCATGTCGCGTGCTCTGTGGGCGTGGATGCAGTGATGTCATTTGAAGATCCCTAAAAGTCTTCCGGAGTAGGATACTTTAATGTATCCTCCGTTGGAAGCGTCTTTGAGGAGGATTTTAAGCGTCTTCTTTCGTCTCCTACGGTATTCGGACAGGCGGCAAGATGGATCAGTTTCAGAGTCACGGAGGAGAGGAGGAGGATCGGTAGGAAAAAGGAGACACTTTTGGGGTTTCTGGACGCAGCCTGAGAGCTGCAGTAAAGTCAAGCTGAACAATGCTACCTTCTTGTTGGTCTCCTCCCATTACTGTTAAAGTGTTACTAACTAGTGCAAACACTACAACAACCACAAACACAATTCACCTGTAGTCACTGTTCACAAAACCAACCCCCTTTTTCTCAAAACTCTAAACACATTTTGCATATATCTCTGCTCCAATATGCATTGTGTGTTACGGTTTAGTGGGGGAGGTGGACTCAAATGCAGAGTTATTTTATTTACTTATTTTATTTATTTTTTATTTGCTTATTTATTAGTCTTATTATTTATTGGTAATATTATATTTGATATTACTGATGTGTCTGTATGTGTGTGCAGTTGGTTTGATGGGGTGCTTGAACCGGGGTTTGAACTCCCAACCTTTAGGACTGCAGACGGGTGTGCTACCACTGCACTACTTAGAGTGTGTGCAGTGGCTTTGGATGAGGGCCTTAAATGTGGCAGTGAAGAAAAAGGGCGGGAAAATCAAACAAAGGATCTGCTGCCACATGGAATGGCTCAAACAAATAAATTAAATCAAACTTTAAGAAACTTAGGAAAGACTTCTTGAAAATAAAAACTTCAAAAATAAACTGAGATCTTTTCTCTCTCTTTTGCGGCTTCTTTTAAGATCTCTCTCTTTTTTTGTGAGCCTTTGTTTCTTTTGAGATCTTTTTTTGTGGCTTCTTTCAATATTTTTTTTTTTTGTGAGCCTTTATTTCTTTTAAGATCTTTTCTTTTTTTTGTGGCTTCTTTTAAGATCTCTTTTTTTTGTGAGCCTTTGTTTCTTTTAGGATCTCTCCTTTTTTGTGGCTTCTTTTAAGAGTTCTTTTCTTTCTCATCTTTTTCTTTTGTACCCACTGTTACCGGTCACCCCTCTACAAAGGTGTGACGGTGAACTGAGGTTTGGCTGGAGTTTTTAAGCTGTGTTCACAGCTGAGCCTGATTTGAACTAATTACCGCTGGGGATTCTGGGACTTGGAGTTTTTTGCCCCAGATCCACCAGCTCCTCCACCGCAGTGTCCAGGCCCTCTGCTGGTGGTTGGTGGCATATGCCGCTTTCTTACATTGTGAAGCTCATGTGATGCAAAATGCCACCCACAGTCAGCAAAACTTGAACACAATGAACATACCTGGGCTGTGACCGAAACGGCTCCCTACTCCCTCATTAGTGTTGCGCTATGTAGGGAGATACTAATAAGTTCACTAATTAGTGGTAAAACTGGAGTGAATCATTATCATGCGCCAGCACCGGTCACATAAACACACACAGGTGA
Organism: Astyanax mexicanus; assembly: GCF_023375975.1. NCBI lineage: Eukaryota > Metazoa > Chordata > Actinopteri > Characiformes > Acestrorhamphidae > Astyanax > Astyanax mexicanus. The sequence continues at coordinate 2,327,306 of NW_026040047.1, read as the reverse complement.
GAGAGGGGCTGAGCCGTGTTTAAAACTCCATAAACACACTGAACTGAGCTCTGAATTACAGTTAGTGAAGCTCTGAGCTGATCATGAAGTCATTTATCTGCTTGTTATATTTACGCTGTTTAGAAGATGATCCTCACATTATTGAACTACATGAAGAAAACCTTAAAAATAGCAGCGTACACCGGCTCGCACTGTTGCCAGATTGGGTGGTTTCATGCCAAATGCCGAGTTGTATCTGAAATTGTCTGGAGGAAACGCTGTGATTTGACAGGTGAACAAAACTACCAAGTGTAAAGAGTTTGGAAATTTAACTCGGTGGTGTTATAGTTAGATATCTAACCCTGCAGAGACAGAGCTTTTAGTCCTGCTGATGGAAAGGGTACTCATCAGTGTTATAGTTAGATATCTAACCCTGCAGAGACAGAGCTTTTAGTCCTGCTGATGGAAAGGGTACTCATCAGTGTTATAGTTAGATATCTAACCCTGCAGAGACAGAGCTTTTAGTGCTGCTGATGGAAAGGGTACTCATCAGTGTTATAGTTAGATATCTAACCCTGCAGAGACAGAGCTTTTAGTCCTGCTGATGGAAATTTGAAGCTGTGTTTATGTTCGTTATTATATGTGAGTAAGTTATTTCTTTCTTTCATTGCTTGTAAGGTTATTTTTATGTACTGTTTTTACGTTTTTGTTTCGTGTGTCCAATGATACAAGGCACAAAACACATACTGTATTTTTCGGACTATAAGGCGCACCGTATTATAAGGCGCACGATGAGTGAACGGTCTATTTTTAGTGTAGTCCATACACAAGGCGCACTGGATTATAAGGCGCACTAAATGAAACTTTATTTATATCAGTAACAATAACTCTGAGCAATAAATCCTTCACAATATCTGTGAAAAATAACAACATCTCTGAGCAATAAATCAACAAGCACAGCAAGTACGTATTACTCCGCGAGGCTCCTGACAACGGTAGCCGCAACGCTCCGACAGACCATAATATTATGTTGAAGCACAGCAAGTACGTATTACTCCGCTACGCTCCTGACAACGGTAGCCGCAACGCTCCGACAGACCATAATATTATGTTGAAGCACAGCAAGTACCGCATTACTCCGCGAGGCTTCTGACTATAATAGCGTGTTGTGCCGAATTCGGTGAATAAAACGGTTTTAAAACAGAGATAAAGATTGGATAAGTTTCATTTCTGGATGAAGTGATTTCCAGCGCTGTTTAGATATAACTGTGGATTACAGGAGACTGGATTGATGGATTCTCTTTAGTCTGGACGCGTTTTGAAGGTAGGACCTGTGGCTGAGCGCGGGTGTGTGTTCGGGGGGTGGCGGCAGTGACCGGAGGTTACCCCAGGACAAAAGGAGAGCCTTTTATTACTGGAAACATGCGCTCTGACGCAGCTCTAATTCATGAAACATACATCCTACAGTAAAAGCACAGTTCTGGAATCCGGAGAGCCAGACGGTTCGAATGGTGTATGACATGACCGCATTCGATGAAATATGGACGAACGATAAACGCAAATATGAGAGTTATGAATTATTAAAATCATAACCAAGGCATATTTCGCCCTAAATGTTTATTTTCTGAAAGGATACTCTGCTAAATAGGCTAAATAGCTCAAAAGCAGAGATTCTAAGCTTTAAAATGGTATATTGGATGTCTATATTGAACCTGTAACTGTTCATAACTATTCAGAAACACAGCCAGTTATGAAATATTAAATATTTCTGGCCCGCCGGTGGGCCAGCGCGTGTTAAGAGGTTAACTTTACTTAGAAGTGGGCGCTAAAAAGAAACAGTTTGTGCTATTACCCCAGAACGGGTGGAAAGGAAAGTTTACCGGCACCTTGTTCTGGCCACGGAGCTACAGTGGAAACTAGCTACCCTGAACCACAGCCGAGAGGCAGTACGGCAGTCAAAGGTAACCGCGCGCTAGCCCAAGAGGGGGATCTTTTTCTGGCGTGGGTGAGGAATTCTGCACAACAGAGCGCCGTGTACCACATAAAAATCGAGGTCAGTAAACACAAGCAAAATCCATACACAAGGCGCACTGCATTATAAGGCGCAATGACGATTTTTGGGAAAAAATAAGTATTTTAAGTGCGCCTTATAGCCCGAAAAATACGGTAATACAAATATGCAGATAAACTCATTTAAATATCATTTTTTGTAATCAGCGATATTTAAGATATTTATGGTATTTTAGTAAAGATCATGTTGGAATAAACCCTGTAATATTGTTAATATAACGAACATCAGCTGTTTGGGTGGTTTTCTCAGTAATCTGAATCCCACTGTAATCTGGCAACACTGGTGGCTCATCTGTTGCTTAGTAGCGAGACCCGCAAACCATTTTGGGACACATTCAGCTCGCTTAGTAAGCAGCGAAGTTTACTATAAATCATGATGCATTATGGGAGTTTTTAGTGCCCTCAAAATCACATTCGAATCCCCCCTTATGATTCGGACACTCAAAGAAAAATGGCTGACATACTCAATAGTGCCCTAACTAGTAAATAGGGAGCCCTGGTGTCATTCAGTAAACACAACGACTCATAATTGAAAACACCTGTTGCAAATGATTTGACCACACCTATATAAGTCAGTTTGCTGAAGGTTCCAAACAAAAATGGATGATCAAGGCAGAAGAAGAGGAGTTCGTGTCAGAGGAGGGAGAGGAGCAGGGCAAGGAGGGAGAGGAGAAGGAGGGAGAGGAGAAGGAGGGAGAGGAGAAGGAGGGAGAGGAGAAGGAGGGAGAGGAGAAGGAGGGCCAGCAAGACTACACATTTTAATTTCAGATGAAAGGAGAGCAACAGTCATTGACCATGTCATTGTCCACGGCATGACAATGACCGAAGCTGGACAACGAGTCCAACCTAACCTCAGCAGATTCTCAGAGGCCACCATTGTTCGGGCCTTCAGAGAACACAACAGGTACTGTATGTACTAGGCTTTTAGCCCGCCAACTCGACCGGTCGTCATGACGGACGCTAACCAGGCCGAACAACAGGTATTTATAGTTTATAAATTGAAGCTTATAATTTTTTTTTTTACCTAATTACTGAATTATATAATACTGTTGTCTTCGTTGTTATATTAAGCTGTGTTTGTAGCCAGTTAGCTAGGACAAAAAACAGTACAATAACGTCTAGCCTGTAGTCGGCTAGCTAGTGTGCTCCAACGTACAACCAAACGATTTCCTGGGCAGGTCGTGCTGGGGTTGCATCCCCTAAATTCACATTTTTAATTTATAAATCAGATTAACTCTACTTTAATCTAACTCAACCAGCGGTCATGTTAGAGTCTGCAAGCAGCCACCGTCATACACACGGATGGAGCTAATGTAGGATAGCTGGTTAGCTACCTAGCTAACACCCCTGCTCTCTGTCTCTCAGCGTCTCTCTCCCTCTGTTAGCGTTTCTCTCGCGCTCTCTCTCTCTCTCAGCGTCTCTCTCTCTCTCTCAGCGTCTCCCTCTCTCTGTTAGCGTTCTCTCTCTCCGTTAGCGTTTCTCTCTCTCTCTCTCTCTCTGTTAGCGTCTGCGTCTCCCTCTCTCTGTAAGTGTCTCTCTCTCTCCGTTAACGTTTCTCTCTCTCTCTCTCGGTTAGCGTTCTCTCTTCTTACCCCCCCACCCTTTGTTAATAATCTGTATAGGGTAACTACATAAGAACACACATTAAAATTGAAGATCTTTATTTTATAATTACGTACAAGTAAATCTGTCATTACTGTATTCTCACTATATATACAGTATTCTGTATTTTCTCTCTCTCTCTCTCTCTCTCTATATATATATATATATATATATATATATATATATATATATATATATATATATATATATAATTAGTAAGGCAATTAATAGCCTTTCTCTTTTTTAGGTCTCTGTGGCTGTTTCTGATCCTGCTCTACTGGAAAGGATGATTATGCAAAGGCTGCTTCATAAATTGTAAAATTTTTTAGATCGTCAGCCCTTAGATCTGGACTACTTACTGTTTGTGTGCAACCACGAACTTCTCTTTCTTACCTCTGTATCTGCCCAGATTTCAATACCTGAAGTGCTTTGTGCACTGACAACCTTGAAATCTGTTGTTGAGATGCATGTGCCACATAATGGTACACCATCCATTTCTGTAGGCATGGAATATGGAGAACGAGGATGCCCTCGCTTTATCATCTCCAGAGAACATCTTGAAAGATTAGTGAAAATGCATTTACCAATACCTTGCATTGCCCATCTCTTCTGTGTCTCAACAAAGACCATCAAAAGGAAACTCCAAGAATATGGGATTTCACTCACATATAGCATGTTATCAGATGATCAGTTGGACAACCTTGTTAGATCAGTGAAGGCTGAAAGTCCAAACATCGGACACAGAATGATGAAGGGAAGGCTGCAAGCATTGGGTCATCGTGTGCAATGGAGAAGGGTGTGGGATTCCATGCATCGTGTGGACTCTGCTGGAGTGCTTTTGAGAATGACACAGCTGAGGTGTGTCGTAAGGAGGACATACTCAGTCCGTGGCCCCCTCCATCTTGTCCACATTGACACAAATCACAAGCTTATCAGGTATGAAGAATTGTTAGCTTCTTAGCTAGGACAACCCCCCCCAAACCCCACCAGGAGTAAAATGTTTTTTTTTTTCTGTGAAAATGGTAATTTATTAAATTGTTCTCTTTCATCAGATATGGCATGGTGATCTTCGGTGGCATTGATGGCTACTCAAGAAAGGTCATTTCTTTTTTTTTTTATTAGTTGTGAAATGCTGCAAGTATAACTGCAATAAGGAATATTTAGGCCGGTCACAATCCTTTATCATTGTCTTAAATTTGCCATGTCTGCAATGTCCAAATGTTCAATTTGTGTTTGTTTCTACACTTTTCCATCAACACAATGGTGTTGATGTAAATATATTAATATAAGAATTAGGGTGAAATAAGTGGATATGATTAAAATAATTTATCATACTATTAGGCAATAACAGTAGCAGGCCTACTAACAAGTTCTGTAAATGTGTATTAGGTCATGTACCTAGGTGCTGCAACAAACAACAAGGCATGCACTGCTCTTGGTTTCTTTCTGCAATCTGTGGAGAGACATGGTGTTCCACTAAGGCAAGATGCATTTAATTCAGAAATTAAATTAATCATAATTTAATGTCCTAAAAAAAAGTAAAACTTTTTTTATATATATATTTTTATTATATCTAGGGTCAGAGGGGACCAAGGCGTAGAGAATGTAGACATTGCAAGGTGCATGTTCTCTGTCCGTGGCTGTGGTAGGGGAAGTTACATGTCTGGCAAAAGTGTGCATAACCAAAGGTAAGCAACATTATTTCAGTAGAAATGACTTCTTTAGTTCCCTGTATAAGCTGATTGTTTAAATAATTACTTTTTTCCTCAATTACAATTCAACAGGTTCCAGGTAAGCTTATGATTTAATTATTAATTTTAGATTCCAAAATTACTTTTGGATGCAGTTTTTTAGTTCCTCCCTCACCTTGAGCAGTGTAGATAGTATAGTATCTATTTAATTAAGAATTTTCATTGAAGCTTTTTGAGAACTGGGTCTCTTCTTGTTTTTGTAAAATATTTTAACATTCGAAGTTTGCAGTGATGCTTGAATTGTTTGCACATTTTTTGTTTTTTTTTCCCCCAGAATACAACGGCTGTGGCGTGATATCTGGATGTCAGTCACAAATATCTTTTATGATGTTCTGCATACCCTTGAAGAGGAAGGTTTACTGGATCCATCCAACAGCTTGCACTTGTTCTGTGCTCAGTATGTGTTCTTGCCAAGACTTCAGGCCAGCCTTGATGCCTTTACAAATGGTTGGAATAATCATCCCATCCGCACAGAAGGGAATTCATCCCCAAACCAGATGTGGGAACTGGGATTCCTTAGTAGTCCTGTACCTCCCCCAGAAAATATGCAGTATATGCAAGGCCTTGATCTTGACAACACTACTACTACACTCCCTGAAGAGTTGTCCGGGGGGATTGTTGTTCCACCTGTTGAATGCCCACTTACTGAGGAACAGAAGGCAGAACTTGAAAGAGCCATACCACCGACAGCACCTTCACAGCAGCATGGACGGGATATTTACTTGGTGGTACTATATTATGTTATGCATCGTTAAATTTGTAATAATTTGAACGTTGTTATAATAAATAAATGAATGCAAACAAAAAAATAAATGCAAATTTAAAGCATGTCTTATTTTCAGCAGGAGGTATAAGTTTCAGATTTGTGCAAATGTGCAGTTAACATGAATGTTGCATGAATGAAATTTTTCAATAAAGCATACTGTTACGCCCTCGCCAGGTTTCCCTCTGTTTCCCCGGTGTTTCCACTGTTATTTTCCATTACGTGTGTCTAATTTGTAACTCCGCCCCTTTCCAGGTGTTCTGTGTTTCATGTTGCTATAAATAGTCTCCCTTTGTTAATGTTTGCTGTCGGTCTTTGCACCTTCCCGTGTTGTCTGTCTCGCTTAGTTATTGTTATCCCTCGTTTCTTGGTTTTTGCATTTATACGCCCTTGTTTATTTCTTGTTAGTTGTGTTCACGTTTATTTTCTAGTCACGTTTAGTTCCTGTTTGTTTCTTTGTTTATTTTGTATATATTTATGTAGTTACCCCTGTATATATCCCTAGCCGTGTTTTTTTTATATTCTGTTTAGTTTAGCCACTTATCTGTTTAGTTTAGCTCTTTGTTTGTTTTCCCTGTTTGTTTATGTATATATATTTATTCGTGATTTCCCTGTTTGTTTATTTGTTTGTTTATTATTTATTAAAGTTATGTCTTACCCGCTCAAACGTCCGCCTCCCGTCTCATCCCCGCGTGACATAAAGACCGACCGCAAAATGGACATTTATGCGGGAAACCCTTGGGTTGGATCCGGGCTGGCCATCCGTCATGCCCCCTTTGGGACCTCGGCGCAGGAAAACCCGAGGCCTCGAGGCCGGAGAAGGCCTCGGGCTAGGCGTTCTAAGAGGTCTCAAAATTCTGAGGATTTTCTTGGGGGGGGGCTAACTGTTGGGGCTATCGGCCTCGGTGGACACGAGGCAGGCAGAAACGCAGGCTGTGAGGATCCCTACTTCTGGGATTACGTGGACCTCCTCGCAGCCGCGTCCAGTTCGGAGGCTGCAGCTCCTGGCATCCCCACGGCTACGCGGTTAACGCAGTTAGCATCTCCTGCTTCCACGGGTCAAGTTTCTCTGGCTGCTACGGCGCCCGCATCTTCTACGGCTGCAGACCCAGCTTCCATGGCGGCCGCCGAGCAGCGCTTCCAGTCACCCGCAGCGGCAGCAGATCTTCGCTCCGGGGTTCCCATGACAACGGCGCTACACTGTACTGCTGCTGCCACCCCGGAACCTGAATACGCTGCGGTGAAATTAAGTCAAGTCTCCGTGCAGTCTTCAGCAGCCCGAGTCGTCACACAGACACCTACAGCCCAAGGGTCCAAGTCTGTTCATGTGAGTGTTCCTGTGTCAGCGGTGCCCGCCACCGCCAATGTTCCTGTGCCAGCGGTGCCCACCGCCAATGTTCCTGTGCCAGCGGTGCCCACCGCCTATGTTCCTGTGCCAGAGGTGCCCACCGCCTATGTTCCTGTGCCAGCGGTGCCCACCGCCAATGTTCCTGTGCCAGCGGTGCCCACCGCCAATGTTCCTGTGCCAGCGGTGCCCACCGCTCCTGCTACGATGCCAGCGATGTCCACCGCTCCTGCTACGATGCCAGCGGTGCCAGACACCGTCCATGTTCCTGTGCCAGCGGTGCCCACCGCCCATGTGCCGATGCCAGCGGTGCCCACCGCCCATGTTCCTGTGCCAGCGGTGTCCACTGCCAATGTGCCGATGCCAGCAGTGCCCACCGTCCATGCTCCTATGCCAGCGGCGCCTACCGCTCCAGCGCCGACGCTAGCGATGCTCGTCGTCACGCCGCCAGCCCCAGCTGCTCTAGTCGCCGCGCCGCCAGCTCCTGCTGCCCGAGACGCCGCACCGCCAGCTCCTGCTGCCCGAGACGCCGCACCGCCAGCTCCTGCTGCCCGAGTCGCCGCGCCACCAGCTCCTGCTGCCCGAGTCGCCGCGCCACCAGCTCCTGCTGCCCGAGTTGCCGTGCCTCCAGCTTCTGCTGCCCAAGCCGTCGCGTCGCCAGCGAGGCCCGTCACCACACCCAAGCCCATCCCGGCACCCAGGACTAAGTTTTGCCCCAAGCCTCGTGTGCCCAGGTCTACCCCAAGGCCCCCGGATACCAGCCCAAGAACTTTGCCCAGGCTGGCTCCACAAACTTTCCCACAGACTTTAGCCAGTCCTGGGCATCCCCAAGTTTATTTTGTACCCCTGTTATGGTTCCTGTGTTGGTCTATGTTCCTGTTCCTGTCTTGTCTGGTTTCTGTGTACCTGTCCCTGTGACCGTGTTCGTGTCTGTACCGGTTAATGTTTTTGTCCCTGTTCCCTTGTCCAGTCCAGTCATCAGTCATGCCCCATGTCCAGTCATCGACCCCTGTCCAGTTCCCTGTCCAGTCTCCTGTCTCGCCCAATGTCCAGTCTCCAGTCACGTCCCCGGTTCAGTCTCCTTTCTATGTCCAGTCTCCTGTGTTGCCTCATGTCAAGTCCCCGGTCTCGTCTTTTGTTTTTCCCGGCCTCTCCCCGCCGCCGGCCCCCCGGGTTCGTTTTTACGCGCCTCAGGAGCTGCGCGTTTAGGGAGGGGCTTCTGTTACGCCCTCGCCAGGTTTCCCTCTGTTTCCCCGGTGTTTCCACTGTTATTTTCCATTACGTGTGTCTAATTTGTAACTCCGCCCCTTTCCAGGTGTTCTGTGTTTCATGTTGCTATAAATAGTCTCCCTTTGTTAATGTTTGCTGTCGGTCTTTGCACCTTCCCGTGTTGTCTGTCTCGCTTAGTTATTGTTATCCCTCGTTTCTTGGTTTTTGCATTTATACGCCCTTGTTTATTTCTTGTTAGTTGTGTTCACGTTTATTTTCTAGTCACGTTTAGTTCCTGTTTGTTTCTTTGTTTATTTTGTATATATTTATGTAGTTACCCCTGTATATATCCCTAGCCGTGTTTTGTTATATTCTGTTTATCGTTATTCCTTGTTTGTTTATGTACATATTTATTTGTCATTCCCCTATTTGTTTATTTGTTTGTTTATTATTTATTAAAGTTATGTCTTACCCGCTTAAACGTCCGCCTCCCTTCTGCTCACTCGTTACACATACAGGTTTTAAAACTTGCTATTTTTTTATTTCATGTAAATATTCAGATAACCACAACAAGTTTAAACAGTTTTGTCTTAAAATGCTTTTTGTAAACATACAAACTGATTAAAAAGGTATGTTGGCATGTAAATTAATAATTACTTATAAAAGCGAGACTGATTCAATACACTCACTCTAAATGGAAAAAGGGAAATGGGCAGGTCCAGAGTTGAGAACTGCAGGTACAAAAGACAATTGTTTTTCAACCAGTTAACACTGAGGTGATTTTATAACAACATTTGTGCAATTCTGGTCCTGAAGAGCTGGAAACCAGTGGTTATTTGTGATTTAATCCAAGAAAGGCATTTATTCCCCTTTAAACTCTATGGAATCCATGGTCAGCCTGAATAGCCTGTACCATGACTGTTTTAAATGTGTCATAGCTGGTCATATGTACAGTAGGAAATGTAATAGTTTTAGCACATGCACTTACAACAGGGAAGCATATTTTGTGTTCTGGCATTCGCTGTGTACATTCATGGTCAAATATAAGTGTTATTTGGAAATCGTGTAGTTCAGAGGCAAGAAGTGGCTTGTGTGCCTGACCAGTAAGCCACTGCATAACAAAGGGCACAGTTACAGGGGAAAGGTCTGCTTCAGGCTGCTCTTCATGGACATCACCTATGGAGTCAAAAAAGGGTCATAAAGATTTTGAGTTTGTAAAACAGAAGTCACAAATGTACTGAAACTTGTAACTGCGTTTAAGAAACTTGTAACTGCATTTAAACAACTACATGCACGTAAATCCAAATCCACAAATTAACTGGAATGTGCAAACTTGAAACAGAAAGTAATATTAATAATAATTCAAATGTACAAATGTGAAAAAATATTTTAAATATATATAAATATATATTTTTTAATTTGTAAATTCAATCTTGTGAATGTGTGAATCACATGGAATTTGTGAGGTTGTAAATGTGACAGTGGGTGTTTTTCACTGTGGAGCTAAAAATCCTCTCATTCACCTTCTCTGCTGCGTGTGCGAAGCTCTAGCTGCAGTTGCGAATTTTGACCCTGTTTTGACGCCTGATTGATGGACCAATAGGAAAGCTTTATCTAGACCAATCAGATTGCGGGGTTTGTTTAACCAATCAGAACACTGATTTGTTGCTGTCGCTCAATTTCGGCGCGCTTTTGGAACACGCCTCCCAAACTCCGTCGTGGCGCTTCCACCCAGAAGTACAATGGAGAGTCAGGTAAGTTAAGGAACAATGCTATCTCACGTTTCTTTTGCAAAAAGTTTTAAAAAGTTTTTAAAAGATAACAGGCAGGCTCTGTGTAGTGGTTTTATTTATATTGTCAGTTAGACTCCTGTGCTAGCTTTGGGTAGCTGTAGCCAATGAATTAGATGTGCAAAATGAGCAGGGCTAGAGCTAACTAAGGTTATCTGGGAGAGATATGAGGTTAGTGGAGAGCTAACTAAGGTTATCTGGGAGAGATATGAGGTTAGTGGAGAGCTAACTAAGGTTATCTGGGAGAGATATGAGGTTAGTGGAGAGCTAACTAAGGTTATCTGGGAGAGATATGAGGTTAGTGGAGAGCTAACTAAGGTTAGCTGGGAGAGATATGAGGTTAGTGGAGAGCTAACTAAGGTTATCTGGGAGAGATATGAGGTTAGTGGAGAGCTAACTAAGGTTATCTGGGAGAGATATGAGGTTAGTGGAGAGCTAACTAAGGTTATCAGGGAGAGATATGAGGTTAGTGGAGAGCTAACTAAGGTTATCTGGGAGAGATATGAGGTTAGTGGAGAGCTAACTAAGGTTATCAGGGAGAGATATGAGGTTAGTGGAGAGCTAACTAAGGTTATCTGGGAGAGATATGAGGTTAGTGGAGAGCTAACTAAGGTTATCTGGGAGAGATATGAGGTTAGTGGAGAGCTAACTAAGGTTATCTGGGAGAGATATGAGGTTAGTGGAGAGCTAACTAAGGTTATCTGGGAGAGATATGAGGTTAGTGGAGAGCTAACTAAGGTTATCAGGGAGAGATATGAGGTTAGTGGAGAGCTAACTAAGGTTATCTGGGAGAGATATGAGGTTAGTGGAGAGCTAACTAAGGTTATCAGGGAGAGATATGAGGTTAGTGGAGAGCTAACTAAGGTTATCTGGGAGAGATATGAGGTTAGTGGAGAGCTAACTAAGGTTATCTGGGAGAGATATGAGGTTAGTGGAGAGCTAACTAAGGTTATCTGGGAGAGATATGAGGTTAGTGGAGAGCTGACTAAGGTTATCTGGGAGAGATATGAGGTTAGTGGAGAGCTAACTAAGGTTATCAGGGAGAGATATGAGGTTAGTGGAGAGCTAACTAAGGTTATCAGGGAGAGATATGAGGTTAGTGGAGAGCTAACTAAGGTTATCTGGGAGAGATATGAGGTTAGTGGAGAGCTGACTAAGGTTATCTGGGAGAGATATGAGGTTAGTGGAGAGCTGACTAAGGTTATCTGGGAGAGATATGAGGTTAGTGGAGAGCTGACTAAGGTTATCAGGGAGAGATATGAGGTTAGTGGAGAGCTAACTAAGGTTATCAGGGAGAGATATGAGGTTAGTGGAGAGCTAACTAAGGTTATCTGGGAGAGATATGAGGTTAGTGGAGAGCTAACTAAGGTTATCTGGGAGAGATATGAGGTTAGTGGAGAGCTAACTAAGGTTATCTGGGAGAGATATGAGGTTAGTGGAGAGCTAACTAAGGTTATCTGGGAGAGATATGAGGTTAGTGGAGAGCTAACTAAGGTTATCAGGGAGAGATATGAGGTTAGTGGAGAGCTAACTAAGGTTATCTGGGAGAGATATGAGGTTAGTGGAGAGCTAACTAAGGTTATCTGGGAGAGATATGAGGTTAGTGGAGAGCTAACTAAGGTTATCAGGGAGAGATATGAGGTTAGTGGAGAGCTAACTAAGGTTATCTGGGAGAGATATGAGGTTAGTGGAGAGCTAACTAAGGTTATCTGGGAGAGATATGAGGTTAGTGGAACCAAATTTGCAAACAAATCGGAAATGTAAAGTTTTGATTTCTGAAATTATGGACTTAAGAAGTTATGACTACATTTTTGGGTCTTAAATTATATTTATTGAGGTCTTAAAAAGGTCTTATTTGATTTCTAAAATGGTACAAGAACTCTGGCTAGTATATCAGAACATACAAAAATGTCCAGTACCTCTTGTTTTACTAGTAGTTTTAAGTGTCAGTCTTTTACTAGTAATTAAGTGTCAGTCTTCAGCATTTAAGGCATTGCCCTAATGAGCTGGTATTATATTTTTGTAACACTGTGTACCACGTTTTTTTCCTTGAAACTGTGTTCATATGATTCCATGTGAACCTTTACACATTTATTTTAAAAATCATCAGTATAATTGCAGTACTCAGTATGTTACCACTAGGAATGTTTACCACTGGAAGTGCTCATATTTGCCAGGTAGAGAGATCAGCAGCCTTTTTGGGGCTGATGAAATTGTGCATTCACATTGTGCTGTGTAGCCTATGACTTTGACACCAGTTACCAATGTTATTTACAAATAGTTTTTTTATGTGTCTGAGTTAAGACATAGTACACTACATTGAATTTTGCCATGGATGTTTAGGCTGAAGGATGTTTTAATGGACAACTTTCTTGATCTCGTTCTCAGGTGATGATAGGAAGAGAAGTCTTACAAAGACTACAGTCGAGGTTGGAGCAGGCCCTTCAGAGGCAACCCCTGGATCTTGACTATTTGGAGTTTGTGTGTGTCAGTGAGATGACGCTCATAAGATCACTTGCTCCTTACGTCACATTCCCCCAAGAGGTGCGTAAAATGTAATGAAGTTACACTAGGTTGAGGATCTTTGGACTGTTTGCTTTCTTTTTGTAATCAACCTCATTAAAATGCTGTGGAACTCCGAGCACCAGCTGAGTCTGTGTATCCCTATATCTACAGAACTGCACTGCGGAGGCAGTGTCCAGACTGCAGGGAAATCTAGATTGTTTCTCTAATCAGATTTATTGAGATTACTGTCCACACCATTATTAGCAAGTGATCAGATCAGATTTGATCTTTCCGTCTCTAATAAGAAATACATGCCTTTGTACTTTACATTCTAATTAATGTTGTATTAATGTTTCATGTGTGTTCTACAATAAGTGTGTTCATTACATTTATTGTGAATATTTCCAAAAGGTACTTGAAGGGCTTCACAATCTTGTTACACTCATCAGCACTGAGATAGATCAACGAACCACCACTATCTCAGTGGATGCAATTGGTGGAGCAAGAGGACGTCCAAAGCTCTGTTTCCAAAGACCACCTTGAGCACCTTCTAGAAATGGGTCTGGCTGTCCCAAACATATCTAAATTGCTTGGGGTGTCGCAGAAGACAATTCGTCGTCGGATGACCGAATGGTACCTCTCCGTAAGAGACTCTTACAGCCAAGTGTCTGATGAGGAGCTGGACAGCCTGGTACTAGCTGTAAAAAAAGATTCACCAAGTTTAGGTAAATTTAAACTCCAATCACTTGGTTTTATTAATTATTCAGCTTTATCAGAGTTTTCCAAACTGGCTGCAGTTCAAAATGGTAGTATTACAATATAACACTTTCTCTTACTGTACATTTTTGCTGATTGTCACTTTCTTTTAGGTCACAGGATGGTCAAAGGCCGCTTGAAGGCCTTGGGTTATAAAGTCCAGTGGACAAGAGTCTGGGACTCGATGCATCGCGTAGATTCAGCTGGGATACTTGAAAGACTGGCAAGTGTTGGATGCGTTGTAAGAAGGACCTACAGCGTCCCCAGTCCTCTTTGTCTTGTGCATGTGGACACCAATCACAAGTTAATTAGGTAAGGAAATGGCATTATTTCATTTAATGACTCAAAAAGTGGATTCCACTACCCCTTTTCAAAATTCAGCTGTATTTTGTTATTTATGTGTAAGTCATTTATATAGAACCTTAAGAACACCAACTTCTTTACAGTGTTGGTGATTGTAGCCAGTCTCCAACATACACAGCCATTTTTACAGCCCATTTTTTATTTATTTTTTTTGCCCTGAATGGATTTTGAACAGTATGTTTTAGGCCAAAGTTTCTCATAACTATCATAAAATAATGTCTAACATTCAGGCATACACACATGTATTAAAAATAGGGTTATACAATATTTGTGGTATTTCAGTGACTTGGTAAGCTGCACTGAATGTTTAAGATGGTAAAGTAGTCATATGTTTGTATGACATAATTTACCCAAGACTGTACTCTGTTGAGTGTTATGACTCCAAAAAACAGACCATTTCCACCTAAATTACCCAAACAATTCATAAAATTGTACAACCAGTCACTGTGGTTCACATGCGTTCTATAATTGGTCATACATAGTTCATGCTGTACTTCCATATACAAAAGTGTGTTGCTGCTTAACGTGAACATTGTCAGTAACACTGCCATTTTTGTTGTTTAGATATGGCATTGTTTTGTTTGGAGGGATTGACGGGTTTTCAAGAAAGGTAACATACCACATACTTGTTTTAAATATGAATAGAGAATTGTTCAGTGTACTTCAGTAGCACTGTGTACTTCAGACAGTATATTTTGATTACCTTTAGTGCACCTTGGTTTTCAGTGTGTGATTGTGTGTCTAGATTGTCTACTTGCAGGCAGCTAACAACAATAAGGCAACCACAGCCTTCAACTTTTTCCTTGGTTCTGTGAGGGAACATGGTTTGCCATCAAGGTAGTAGCTGTTTTTTTATATATGTGTATAATAAATTTGCATGTGTAAAAAAAAAAAATCTGAATCCTTCATTCATAATTGTAGTAATTACTTATGTTTGGTGTCTGAGAAAGGGTGAGAGGAGACCAAGGTTCTGAGAATGTAGATATTGCACGCTACATGTTTGAGACTCGTGGCTGTGGCAGAGGCAGTTTCATTGCTGGAAAAAGCGTTCATAATCAAAGGTATCTTTTACTTTGTTTAATCAGCTGTCACTTTCAGATTCTTCACAATTATGTTCATGAGAATACAGTATGTGTATATATATATATATATATATATATATATGTATATACATACACATACACATACACATATATATATATATATATATATATATATATATATGGCCTTGCGTTAAATACTAACTATAATTTTCCCCTGAACTCCCTCCCTTTAGAATAGAACGGCTGTGGCGGGACGTGTGGAACAGTGTGACCAGTGTCTACTATGATTTACTCCATTTCCTTGAAGAGGAAGGTGTTCTGGACTTGGCCTACAATGTACATCTCTTCTGTGTCCAGTATGTTTTCATACCACGGATTCAGGATGACCTAGATGCATTTACAGCAGGATGGAATGACCGTTCACTACGCACTGAACACAATCTTACCCCAAACCAACTGTGGGAAATTGGTCTAATCCAAAGTCCTGATGACCATCCTGACCCTGTTGAGGTTTGTAGATTTCCTTTATTGGAGATTTTATCATAGTAAAGCTATTTTACGTAACAACTGTTTTTAAATGTGTTTATTGTTAAATCCAAATGTTTCATTTCAGGATTTCAACTACTTGCCACTCGAAGACACAAACATGGATCAAATAGGAATTCAGGTTCCTGAACTGGTGTGTCCTTTGCCAAATGAACACATGGAAATGCTTAGAGAGCTATTTGATCCTGTTGCTCATTCAGCATGCTTTGGGGAGGACATTTACAGGGCAGTAGTACAGTACGTAGAAGGTGTGACTGAATCAGGCCGTTAGTCCTTTGCATTAACAAACAGACTTGCATCCGTTTTTATGAATGCTTTGAGTTTATTTTCAACATTGTTGTTTTTACACACTCAATGGCAACTGAAGTACGAAATATAAAGTATCTGTTGTGAACAAGAGAAAATTTAAGAGAAAATAAAATATGCATTTAAAACAAAGCACATTGTCTTTATTTAATCAAAAAAAAACATCTTAAAACATCTACAGGGCTATCTCGAAAATTTAGAGTAGCTTTGAAAAGTTACTTTATTTCAGTAATTTAGTTCAAAATGTGAAACTCATTATATAGATGTATTAAATACAGAGTGATCTATTTTAGGCATTTATTTATTTTGTTGATGACTGTGGCTTGCAGCCAATGAAAACCCAAAAATCAGTGTATTAGAAAATTAGAATATTATATTAGACCAATTGGTACTTTCTGCAGTGTGCCAAGTCCTGCTGGAAAATTAAATCTGCATCTCCATAAAAGTTGTCAGTAGAGGGAAGCATGAAGTGCTGTAAGATTTTGTGGGAAAACCAAACTGCACTGACTTTAGACTTGATAATAAATCACAGTGGATCAACACCAGCAGATGACATGTCTCTCCAAACCATCACTGATTGGTGGAAACTTCACACTAGACCTCGAGCAGTTTGGACTGTGTGTCTCTCCACTCTTCCTCCAGACTCTGCTCCCTTGATTTACAAATGAAATGTAAAATTTACTGATGATCAGTGATGGTTTGGAGAGTCATGTCTGTCATCTGCTGGTGTTGATCCACTGTGATTTATTATCAAGTCTAAAGTCAGTGCAGTTTTGTTTTCCCACAAAATCTTGCAGCACTTCATGCTTCTCTCTGCTGACAACTTTTATGGAGATGCAGATTTCATTTTCCAGCAGGACTTGGCACACTGCAGAAAGTACCAATTGGTCTAATATAATATTCTAATTTTCTAATACACTGGGTTTCATTGGCTGTAAGCCATAATCATCAATAATAAAAAATATACACTTAAAATAGATCACTCTGTGTGTAATACATATATCTGAGTTTCACATTTTGAACCGCATTACTGAAATAAAGTAACTTTTCAAAGCTACTCTAAATTTTTGAAGTTGGCCCTGTATTTATTTGAGTGCAACAATGTTCCTTTGAACAGCTCATTTGAACAACTATTATTAAAAGCAACAGCTAAAACATTGTAGGGCAGGAGAATACACTGCTCTCCTATGTGGAACTAGCTCTGAAAGCAAACAACCAGACAACTAGCAAAATTAACAAGGCCGTACATCAAGTCTTCAAATCTTCAAAATTGGTTAAACCAAGCCAAAGCCTGTATCACAGGTTGCTACACATGCATTTAGATCTTGACTGAAGTCTTTAAAGTTAGTGTAGTGTCCTGGTAGGCGGAGGGACTTGAAACACGTAGACGCCTTGGGGAGACTTCCCTGCACTATCTCCAATTGCATGTCAGAGGATGGGACCTCCCACCCGGTCCAAAACTGGACTAGGCCCCTGAGTGATGATTGAGATGCTGCATAAATAAATAAATAAATAAATAAATAAATTTACAATACTGCTTTCATCCAACATTTTTTTTTTGAAAACAATGTGATTGACAATAGATGCAGTGCAGTGTTCCATTAATAAAATGTCTAAGCACCAATTTAATATTTGCTTTTGTCATTCGCTTTCAGATTTCAATCTAAAAATTAAGTGACAACATCAAACTTGTGTTTTATTACCTGTTGCAATAAACTCACGAAGATATCCAGCTATGCGGCACCTCGTTTCAACTGGGTAGTCTTCATCCTCATTTGTCGTTTCCAGGGGCCACAATATCTGGTCAAGGACCATCTATTTGAGACACAGCACAAATATTTTAAAGTGGAGTGGGAAGATTTGACATTATATGAATAATAAATAAATATGAAACACTTGACAAACCCTATGATTATAAAATTTATATGCTAACTTAAACTATTTCAATTTATAAAAAACTGATGAATTTAAAAAATCATAGCGTTTGTGTCGTTTATCATTATCATAATGTTGCAATCTAAGGTACTGTTATTTGTTACTTATATAGACAAACATATTTCTCACCTGAGGTTTGATTTCAACATCTCTCTCACGGGGGAACATAAGAGGAATTACATCCTTCCTTTCTGTAAGTAACTGCCAAATGCAGGTCTCCTTCAGGCCTCGTCTGAAGTGCTTAATCTGTTTATCGGTTCTTCCCAGGACCTGAAAGAGGGGAGGGGACAAAATTCAGCTTAGCTAGGTTTGGCCAAATGTTGCGGAACTGTCATATGAATATTTAAACATCAGAGAAGTAACTATAAATGATTGTTACCGCATGTTGAAGAAGACGGCTGAAGAGCCATTTGCGGTTGTCAGATGTCACCCCTGGGAGATCCCACATGTCTGCTAATTTCCAGACTGCATCTTTTTCTTCCTCACTTAGGTCTTTGTTACCATCCAACTTTAAAAAGAATACTCAAATTATTTTAACTAAATATAGTGAGACATGCATATCATATAGTCATGTGGCTAAATGGTACCCATAAAAACAGATTTCAACATAGTCAAAACATTAACTTGTCATTCTTTACCTAATTGATTTTGAATATATACACATACATAGCTTGAGACCAGGCACTAATTATTAGAACACTGTTATAACTTGGAACTGAGGAACTTGGTATCAGATATAATGAATAAATTTAGCCAAGAGAAAGCATTCTCTGTCTTAAAGAAACATATTGGTCTGTATTCATTAAGCATTAAAGTTTCATTGCTTCTTCACATGACTGTATAAACCATAGAAAAACACTGTGTTAATATAAAAACTGCATCCACTGTACCATTCATTACATTACTAACAATCAGTCAATTTGATATAAAAGAATAATGTTCAAAATACCAGCTGAATAGTTTGACGACGCTCAAGGTCAGGACAGTCCTCAACTGTGATGGTGGTCATATCTGGAGAGGCCCCAAACAGCACATCAACAACTGCTTCGCTTATTCCAGCGAGGGCAGGGCCACCATGCAGGAATGAGTGCCCCACCATTCGGCCAGCAACAAGGAAAAGATCACTATCTAGAAGAATTTGTGATGTGCAAGGCACAAGGTGATCTGGCTGCCCCTCAAAGAGAAGCATGACATCTGTGTTTCCTGTATGGACCACATCACATCATAATGTTTACATGTAATCCTCACATATTACAGTATGGCCACCTAAATAAGAACGGAGACAAGCATCACATACCATAATTCAATTGAAAGCCATGCTGTAGGGTATTCATGGTCAAGCTTATAAAATGTCGGTTCACACCATCTCCAATGGCAGCGTCCCCTGCAAATCAAATTGTAAGTATATGTTAATGCTTTTACACACATTCCTTACATGGGGGTGCGGGGTGCTACAGAGAACCCTTAAAGGTTCTTACAGCTGCCCTCACTAGAACTTAAACCAGTAGACAGGGCCACACATTTTTTGTAAAAACGCAAGTATTAGACCTGTGTAGGACCTGTTTACACCTGACATGCGCGTTTAGTGATCTGAAAAATCTTCAAGTGATTAGAAATGGATCACATCCATGTTTTAACATATATAAATGAAATGTTTTTTTTGTGTGTGATCTGATTCCATCAAAAAAAAAAAAACAGTAATTTTTACTGTGGCTATTGGCCTGTGTTTACTGGTATGAAAGCAGTACGTTTTGTACTTCTAATAGAAGCACCACAGATACTCTAATCTATCCACATGCTTCCTGATAAGAAATTTTTTTATAATGAACTGTTGTGTACAAGAATGAAAATGGATTGTTTTTGTTTTATGTACACAACTACATATAAGCATAATTCAAATTGTAAAACTTTGTCTGGTTGGCTGACAGAAAAAAACGCATTTAATTTATTTTATTAACATTATATTATTGTATTATTTTATTGCTGATTCACCAGCACATTTTAATGAATGGCACTGTAGATGACTGTGGCTTAAAATGAATGTTACCTTGACTTCAATCATATCTTCAGAAAGATAACCAAAATCATTCTAAATGGATACATTGTTGAATATTAAATGACTAAATGCTGCTGGAATCTGTAAAATGTTGACAGACAAAAAAATAACATACCATCTAGCTTTGGAGTATTGAAATATGCACTGTTACAGTTTACAAAACAGAATACACTCACACAAAAAATAATTTAAAACCGTTGAATGCTTGTGTGTGCTGGACAATATGACCACATTTATGATTATCATGATATAGACATCGTTTGAAACAATGTTATTTATGTCATAACAGCAATTACACACAACATAAATAGTTTACCTTTTAATATGCAGTGGAGAGTGCTTGCCCAGTTCACTTTTGGAGCCTTGTAAAATGTCAGAATTGACCTTTCTCTATCCAGCACACTGTCACCAAGATCAAGGATAGCAGTAAGTGGATGGGATCTTTCATACTGTTGGAGAATTTGTCTTCGAAAGAGTAGGGCTGCACCCTGTGGGTCTTCTCCATTTTTCCAGGCTGGTGTAGTGGTAAAAACAGTGAAAGAAAGACAAAAAAAAAAAAAATAAAACATTGCATAGTAAATATAATTTAAGTAATATTTAAAGTTTATAGCTAATAGTCTAATGTAGCATTACTGCTGGCAAAATGTTTGTTATACTCTAAGCATATCTAATTTGTGAAGCAAAAGAAAAAGTGTAAAAAAAAATGTATAAATAACATTTATGATATGAGCTCTTACCCATATTCTCTGTAGCAAAACCTGTATCTGTGGTGTTACTGCTCGTCTCCGGATTCTGTTGATGGGGTATTGCTGTTGCTCCGATCACATCATTATCAGATGAAGATGGCCTCTCCTCGTCAAAGCTTGAAGGGAAGACATTAGCATTTTGACAAAATAGAGGACATTTTTGACATTACTAACATTTCATAAGAGTATTTACGTTTTAAAGCATATGTAAAACAATTACCTTTCCCCACATGAACTGGCATGAGCAAACAATAAATCCGGTGGAAACCGAACTCCACAAACAGGACAGGTATCCTAAGAAAAACAATTACTTGTTCATACAAAACTTACAGTAAAATGAACTGCCATCTGCAAAATACTTAAATTATAATGTACTTGTATACAAAAGTTTTAAAAAGACTGTACTCAACGTATTGTAACATTATCTACCAACCATGGGTTTACATTCAGTCACGTAAACATCAGGACACGCTGTTGAACAATCAATCGGTTCTTGACACTCCTGGATAGTTTCTTCATGTTCAGACTCAGACTCCTGATTAAATTAAAATAATATAATATTCTAAAATGTTATATGTACTTTCAGTGCTTTTCCTTGACTATAAGATTTTGTTTGTTGTTTTTTAATGTAGCGGGCTCAGTGGTTTAATACCTGGTGCTAATTGAGATGTTGAAATATTTTTAATTGGGCGCCAGTTATTAAATTAATTTAATTAGATTAATTAATAAATTAATTAATCAAATTAATTAATAACACAAGACATCTCAGGGTGTGGTTTCTACAGGTGACAGAAATTTTCATAACCAAGTTATCCAGAAAAACACACTGAAATGACAGGTTTTGTAAAATAAAAGTATTTATTAAATCACACAGATATGAGTAAATAATTCATTAAAAAGTCATAAATGTAGCCATTAGATATCAAATCATAGTGTAGAATGATAAATGAGAAGTAAAACAACAAACACGTTATAATGCTGATATGAAAGGAATGAAGATTAATAGAACTATTAAGTGAGTATTTCTAAATAAGGGTCTGAGGCATTTTAAGTCTACGAAACCAATTCTTATTTCCACCCAAGACACTCAAAATGAGTCATCTATACTAAAGACGCTCTATTAAAGACCCGACCCAAACCATGACCAACAGAACACCATCTGCCGAAAGATTAAAACCCAGCTCTGCCTTACTCTGAGGTGTTGAAATGGGCCTCGGTGACGTCCGTCTGTGTTGGTCGTCTGCTGCTTCACCCCGAGAAAGGATCACGTGAGCCTGTCTGCAGGGTGGTTTGACTTCCTGTGTCAGCACGGAGCCCCATTATAACCCACAGGGTAAATCCCTTCGCTCTCAGGTGGCTTGCTGGTGGCCTCCGGACCGCAGGTTTCTGGGTTGGATCTGGCGGATCTCTTTTTCAGCTGTACTTTAGCTAACCTTAGATGGAATAATGCTTGGCTTCGTAGATTGTAAAATAACCTTAGATATTTTAACTAGGATAGCTAATAGTATTATACTTGAAGAAGATTAAATGCACTAGTCTAAGAAAACTAACTAAGATGACTACACTAACAGTCTATCCTTTCTCCATCTCTGGGCTCCCTAAACTCTCTTCTCCAACTTCTCACTCCAAGTCCATCTGCCTTCCCATCTCAACTACATCTTCTTCTCCTCTCCTCAACTCCAAACTGAACTGAACTGCTTCTCCTCCAACTGCTCCGAACTGCACTGCAAACTGAACTGGAAACTGCCCAGTTTAACTATTAGTCTCTGTGGCCTGTTTGGCCCTTGAGCTACGATTGGCCCTGTGGCCCAAATGTCTGTGTTTTGATTGGTCTAGGAGCAATTTCAAACTTTGGCAGGGAAGATGATCTTATTCACAAAGGGCCATAAAACCCCCCACATGGTCACAATGCTTCAGCTAGTGGTCTATTTTTCTAATAGACCCAACCAAAAGAAAACTCAACTAAACAGTGGATCAAAATACATTCTTCAGCATACCAGTTTGTGAGGATAAATTCAGGAAACAACAATCTTACAATTGAATCACAATAAATGTAATATATATATATTGCCCACAAACAGTTTTGTAATACTCAAGATAATCTTAGAAATACAACGATGGATGGTACTCTGTCAGAAAGAGATCAAGAGTCATGTTATTATTTAAACCCAATTAAATCACTTAAAAGATAATACATGGTTAAACCACTGATAACCAAATAAAGCTAAATTATCAAATGCTAATTAAACCTTGTTGATTCAGACTTGAATGTGTAGGAGAATTCAATCAGGACACATCCAAACACATATACCATATACCAGACACATATACCATTATTTAGTAAACATTCTATAAAACACCTTTTTTATATAGTCAATATATATGTATTTTAAGCAAAATCTTCTTAGTGAGAAATTTCTCCCCTCTGCTGAGTGCTCAGATAAGGCTTGATCCTTGCCTGTCGGAATTTACGACGGTTGGGGAGGTTGGTGGACAGAGAGAGTCTCACTTACAAACGGTCAATGGAATTTCCAAGCTTAGAACATTTCTCTTAATTTCATTAATCTTATTTCTAAGTGATTGCAGAAATAACTAGGCACAAACCCCTAAATTGGTATAATATTTGGTGAATTAACAATTTCCAAGGCATTAATTAAGTTTTGACACTCTCTTAAGTCCGCCGTCCCGTCCTAGTGATGGTGTTCATTTGGTGTTCCAAATGTTTAACATTAACTCCGAGGTTTACGACTTGGAGGAATGTCAACAGAATTTTACCCTAAACTCGCATTTAGGGCTCTTGAGCGAGGCTGAGTGAAGAAATAGTCAGTAAATGTCATTTTGAAATTTAAGGTTGTTTGAAAAAGATTACTCCAAGGCTTCTAGAGTGTTCTGGGAGTGATTGTGAAGTTAGAACATTCCTTTTAGACCATAAGATGGGGGGTAGTGTGTGTGTGTGTCCAAGCAATGAAGAAATCCTCTGTTTAATCCACTACATTCCCCCCCCCATCGATCGATGGGCCACTGGACGTTGGGTCATCGGTCGATGTCAACGTGGATTTCTGTAGACAGAGCATGTTAGGGTACATCTTTCATGCAATTGGTGTCTTGTTGGTCATGCTTTCTTAAGACAATCTACTACAAGGTGGCTGACAGAGTTTTTGGTCTAATGGATATACAATTTCTCTTTTGAGGTATCTATCAGTTTTTTTTTTTGTAGCTATTGGCTTTTGGTTCTGAATAAAATAGTTAATTTAATGTGATAGTGTGGCAACAACATAGGAAAGGGTCACAAATAGTTTGCTAGCTATTTGTTCCTTTATAACTTTATCAAGACAACCTACCCATAAGGTATGCTTCAATAATTAGCCACTACTTAGTCAACAATTGAGAACAATATAGCGGAGCAAACGTAGTCAGAAGGGAAACAAAATATGTTTTGGGCACCTGAAGAGAGGAGAAAGAAAAGCAAAAAAAAATTGGCACCCCCCCTCTCCACGTATTTATTATACTGCTATGCTAATGGTTTGAAATGGTGATTCAAACACTAGGTTTAACAAAATATCCAATTTGTTGTGAGTTATGCTACTTGGATAGGTGAGTTCCAGACAGTGAATGTGTGGTACTTTCTCAATTTAACAATTGCGTCAGGTCAGAATATGGTGGACAATGAACACTCAGTGTGTCTAAGTATTTGGCCCAGTATTATGATTTAACCTAGGGCATTATTGGTCCCGACTTGTCCCATGGGGCTTTTGCATAGTTTGATTGGGTTACAGTGAACTTGTTTGAGAATCGGTTTAATAAAACAGTGACGATGCGGGATCTGGTTCCAGATGCGAGGCAGTTTGTCTGCCTCTGCATGAGGACCAAACCAATGAGACCTGAGCTCGCGAATTGTTTTGCCAGTGCTGTGCTGGGACCTCACCAGTAGCTTGTCAGCAGTGTAGCACAATGGTTGGTATCCAAGCGTGCTTTTTCCCAGTTTTGAATGTTTCCGCAGTTCTCCGCTAGAACGGTGAGATATACCAACACCTGAGAAAGTGTGGTTCAGCGAAAAAGTTGTGGCCTGAGCCATTTCAATAGGGTCTGGGGGACGTCCCCCCCATCTGGCAAATGCACCTGCCACAGTGATGAGATGTTTGTTCCTTCGAACAAATTTCATGAGTCTTTCGACCCAATCCATTTGTGGAATTGGCCATATACCACACAGATCTTCTGAAGATTGGGGCTGAAAACACACTAGCCTTTTTCCAACAAGTGGCAGATATGTCAATTGTGGGAATGCTTGGTGTGTTTCCCCCATCATTTTGTGGTCCACCCATGGGTGATCGAGGGCCTGGGCTAGGCTCTCCCCCCCATGGCGCTGAGGCACCACGAATGAAGATGAAGCGTGTGTATCTGGGGCATAAACAAACAGGCCCTTGAGCATCCTGAAAGACGCACAGTAAGTGGCAAGTGGATCAAGTTGAAATGCCAGTGTTCTGAAAGAAGTGTTGCCACATGCACCAATTGTCATGTTAACTTTCCATTTGATTTGAGCATTCCGAAAAGCACATCCATCTGTGTAGATGGTGGGAATGTTTTTACATTCATAAGAATCCAAGGGACTGTGTTTGTCTGGAACCACTGGTGCAGGAACAAGAAGAGAACAATCCTTTTGGTGCACGAACAGAGGATCACAGTTAGTCCGTGGCAAGGAACCTGCAGGTGTTCTGTGAACAGCTGACTTGTCAGCCCATGGAACAAAGATTTCACCGTTGACCGTTGTGTTAAGAGTGAATGACTTTCCAGCTTTTGGGTTGTACTCATCTACAGCCGTAGAGGGAGTCAATGCCCATGAACAGGTGTTTTGTTTTAGAATCATGGTAGGGGATTCTGAGGATGGTGGTTTCAGAACCCTGACAGTGAGCTTCTCATTGATTCCCGTGGAATTTGAAGGTTCAATGAGCTTGTGTGGCTCAATGTTGCTAGCAACATGATAGCATTGAACTCTATCCTGTGCCTTAGGACAGGGCAGGGGTTCGCAAACCTGTGCCCAGATTCTACGATGCTGAAAGTCAATCAATGGTTTGAACCGGTCAAGGAGGTCTTTGCCAAAGAGCAATGGGACGTTCTCCAACGGAGAAATGTGAATTGGATGGGTGAGGCTCATTGGACCGATGGTAACGTGCACCAGGGCTACAGAATGCAGAGTGATACCAGTGTGCGAATATGGTTGAAGGTGAAGAGCACACTTTTTCAGAGGTATCTCTTTGTTGTTTCGGCGGGCTGTCGCCCTCACCTGGTCAAAAAGTGAATTTGACATTAAAGAAATGTCTGACCCCGTGTCCAAAAGAGCTTCATACCCGAACACATTTTCCAGCCAGGTGGCTAGGTAGAATTTTGGTGTTGAACCTTTCTCGGTTAAGAAACCCAAGAATTGTTTAGGTATTGGATCCTCCAGGCTGAGGGAAGGAGCTTCCTCAGTGTGGTTGTCTTCAGCGTCTGGCTGTACAACCAAGGCTGCATTGGAGTGGATGGATTTCGCACCCCCCCAAGCAGGTTGATCTGGAGCATGGACAATTGGCAAGAATTCAGATTCAGCATCGTCCTGCTTGCGTATTTCGTTACGAAATTGTCTGAGCAGACTGCCGTCTTTAGTGCTCAGGTTAGTTGGATATGTCTCATCCTTGTGCCCTTTAGGTGGACACCAACGTTTGTGGTGCTTTGGGCTCTTTCTCCTGAGCGGAGATTGAAGTTTGCTGGAGCTCTGTGCTCGAGCATGGTGCTGTGAGTGTTTGCCATTCCAACTGCGTTTTATCCTACCTTTCCTTCGATAGGTGGGCTTTTGGTCACTTTGCTTGGCCCAATGTAGGGACGAGCGACGCCAAGAGTGGAACACTCTTAGGTGGCATTGGAGCCTTGTGTGCCCCTTTTTGCTTGACGTAGGAGGACTGCTCATTAATTATCAGGACGTCATTTGACTCTGATTTTTTATTAATGTTTTGTTGGAACTTAGCAAATCCTCTGAGAGCCAAATCACGCAGCTGCCGGCTTGTTAGCGTACGAGGGCAGGCTGCGACTCCAAAAGAGTGACTGGTGGAGGGATGGAGGTTTCTCACGAACAATGTTTTGAAAACTTCCTCTTCCTCCATTCCAGGCTCATTTCTATAGCCGAAATAAGCGTGCCTGAGGCGGTGATAGTACTGTAGGGGTGTTTCCTGGCGACTCTGCTTTATTGCAAGAGCTGCAGCAAGGCCGGTTTGAGCAAGGTGGTTGGAGAACTCATCCTCCAAAGCCTTACATAGAGCAGGATAGTCTCTCTTAACCTGGGGTGGTTGGCGCTCAATGAGACGTCCAACTTCCCGACTAGAGGACACCTTAATGAGGTAGATTTTATCATCTACCGTGGCCTTGGGGAAACGGCGTAAGAAGAAGTCAATGTCGCGAAGATACTGGTGGACATCATTAGAACCGTCCGGTTCTGGTTCAAAGCGTGGGATGTTACGCGCAATTTTGTCCAAATCTCTATCAGAGGGTGCTTGAGGTTGCACAGAGGTCCCATGTGGCTGAGAACGCTGAGTGAACCTTGGTTCTACTGGCGCTTCAGCACCTTTAAGGGAGACTAGAGGGAATGTATTTGTGGAGGGTTGTTGCTTAAGATCCGGAACCCCAGGGGTTCCTGATTTACCAGCTGGATTGATGGGGGAGTCTCCCTCCATCATCAGCTCAAATGTTAACTCTGTTTGGTCTCGAGTTAATTTGACTGCATTGTTAGCATGTGCTAATTCAGTTTGTAGCTCAACCTGTCTTGCAATAGCATGTTTTAGTTTTTCCTGTGACTGAGCTGCAAGTTGGGTAGCTATGTTGGCTTCCTTTTGAAGCAGCTGCACTTCGGTTTTGAGGTCTCTTTGGTTCATTTCAGACTGTACAGTTTTGTTCTCTAGGTCTGCAACTCTATCATTTAAAGTCACAATCTCTGCTTGGAGATTTTGAATGGTTTTGGAGGAAGCAGCAAGTTGATCCTGTGACAACAGCAGTTGTTTCCACAGTATTAGGGAAATCGGATCCACTTGTTGCTTGCCCTCAAGGATTTTAGATACACACTCATTGAGGCTTTTGGCAATTAGTGCATGGAGACCCCCACTGTCCGTTTGTTGGACTGGGACGGTAAGTCCTGGGGGTAAACCAGCTGTAAGCTCTAAAAGAGCTTTTTCAGTGACACACATTTTGATTTACGTAAAGCACGTGGAATCAAACAATTTTGATGACAAACAAGTTTATTTTATGTTCGAGTTAATTAGCATTGTGCCTTTTATAAGAAGAAAATCTGTTAAAAGGGGGTGACCTAAGGTTACAATTAGTAGATTAATTTTAAAAGAATAGTTAGATTTGTTGTCAGTGGTGCTAGTGAACAGTTTAATAACTGTAGGCCACTATATGCAGCAGGTCTAAATATGGGTATAGTTATTAACTATGTACAGGATGGGAGAATTTAACTATGTATTAAGCACAGGTGTGCTGGGTATATGGTTGAGTAACTGATAACTGGATAAGTTATTTATTTATTTTTTTTTTTTAATGGTTAATTAATTAATTAATTTCAATTAGTTATTAATAATTGATCTTAATCGATCAATAATTAATCTTAATTTATTTGAAGATGGTTGAATTAAATTGAAAATAATTAATTAACAAAAATTTAATTAACTTTACTTAATCAAATTGATTAAAATGACCAGTTAATTATTTTATGTTGTGATTAGTTACTCAATGGAGATAGCTATTTAGCTTGGTTCAATGTAACATAAAGAGTAATGTTTGAGAGAGCAGACCTGAAACTTAAATTTAACTATTTAATATAAACGATTAAATGAATGCAGTTATTTGTTTACTTATTTACAAACCATTTAACCCAACCACAATGCAAATTCCCTTTATTAACTTAACAAAAAGTTTGTTTGAAATTGGCACCCTCTGGCGACAGAAACTCTAAATGCACTCTACAGGATGATAGCAATTACACAAGTACAACACCAGGTGGCGACACAGCTATGTGGCTAAGTGGCTCCCTCTGGTGGTCAAACAAATGAGATGCACCTTCTGCACTGTATGCAGTTACCCAAATCAAACACCAGATGGCGATGTGGCAGTGTACCCCCCCTAGTGGTGAGGGGTAGTAAAACACCCTTTGAGTTTGAGTGTAAATAGTCAGGCTGTCCACCAGATGGTGGCAGAGGCCGACTGGTGGGAGTGGTCACGCCCACTGATGATGCCACGTTAAGGACCGCCCCTTGGGTCTGGGACCTGGTCAGCAGATTTGACTGACTCAGTCGACTGTGAATAGCAGAGGAGAAGGACACGGCTGTCCGACAGTTTAACACAGCAGCAACACACTGACTTCACAAGATGAGCAAAGAGGATTTACATCCTGGCGTGGTTAGTTTAATCACGCACACAATAAACTTCCTGCCACTCAGGGTGGTGTTACGTAAAAGTTAGCTACTCTTTTACGCACGTGGAAGTGTCCAGTACTGCAGGATTTTACGGATTTCGCGCAAAAAACGGCAGTTTTAACTGGAGCGCGGAGTCAATGAGCCGGAGATCCGCGACTCAGACCTGCGCGAAGGCCTTATCAGATCAACACTGGCAAAATATGTCTATTTTACCGGAAACAGTTCGAACTTATGTAAGTACACACGTATATACACGTATATACACCCGGGTTTAAGGTTACCCACACACGGCGGTGTGTCAACCAAGCTTATTTTACAAATAAGCGTAATGTTTTCAAGAGCGCTCGCATACCACACACACAACTGTACACGTTATACAGACACACAGGGGACCGTGCGCGCGACGCGCACACACAGCGGGGGACTGGCAGTCCTGAATTGTAAACAAAAACACGTGTAGAACATGTGCGTGTGTTTCTAACACGCTAGGTTTATGCAGTTAACTCCAGCTAGGCCAGCTAGCCAGCAGCTAACGCATTTAGCAATAAAAACAAAATACACTTTATTCTGCAACTTACAGCGCTATTTTCTGGAACTGGTTATGAAATGTGTATATTCTGGTCTCGCGGCGGAGAGCCAATAATAATCCTGCCCCACGTTGGCGCGCCAAATTATGTAGCGGCTCAGTGGTTTAATACCTGGTGCTAATTGAGATGTTGAAATATTTTTTTATTGGGCGCCAGTTATTAAATTAATTTAATTAGATTAATTAATTAATTAATTAATTAATCAAATTAATTAATAACACAAGACATCTCAGGGTGTGGTTTCTACAGGTGACAGAAATTTTCATAACCAAGTTATCCAGAAAAACACACTGAAATGACAGGTTTTGTAAAATAAAAGTATTTATTAAATCACACAGATAGGAGTAAATAATTCATTAAAAAGTCATAAATGTAGCCATTAGCTATCAAATCATAGTGTAGAATGATAAATGAGAAATAAAAGAACAAACACGTTATAATGCTGATATGAAAGGAATAAAGATTAATATAACTATTAAGTGAGTATTTCTAAATAAGGGTCTAAGGCATTTTAAGTCTACGAAACCAATTCTTATTTCCAACCAAGCCACTCAAAATGAGTCATCTATACTAAAGACGCTCTATTAAAGACCCGACCCAGACCATGACCAACAGAACACCATCTGCCGAAAGATTAAACCCAGCTCTGCCTTACTCTGAGGTGTCGAAGTGGGCCTTGGTGACGTCCGTCTGGGTTGGTCGTCTGATGCTTCACCCCGAAAAAGGATCACGTGAGCCTGTCTGCAGGGTGGGTTGACTTCCTGTGTCAGCACGGAGCCCCATTAGAACCCACAGGGTAAATCCCCACTCTCAGCTGGCTTGCTGGTGGCCTCCGGACCGCAGGTTTCTGGGTTGGATCTGGCGGATCTCCTTTTCAGCTGTACTTTAGCTAAACTTAGATGGAATAATGCTTGGCTTCGTAGATTGTAAAATAACCTTAGATATTTTAACTAGGATAGCTAATATTAATATACTTGAAGATTAAATGCACTAGTCTAAGAAAACTAACTTAAGATGACTAAACTAACAGTCTATCCTTTCTCCATCTCTGGGCTCCCTAACCTCTCTCCTCTAACTGTTTTCCTCAACTCATCTTCTCCAACTCCTTCTCCCACTCCTTCTCTAACTGCTTCTCCTCCAACTGCTCTGACCTGAACTACCAAAACTCAACTGGAAACTCTAAACTGGAAACTGAACTGTGTCTGCCCAGTTTAACTATTAGTCTCTGTGGCCTGTTTGGCCCCTGAGCTATGATTGGCCCTGTGGCCCAAGTGTCGGTGTTTTGATTGGTCTAGGAGCAATTTCAAACTTTGGTGGGGAAGATGATCTTATTCACAAAGGGCCATAAACCCCCCCTCACATGGTCAGCATGCATCAGCTAGTGGTCTATTTTTCTAATAGACCCAACCAAAAGAAAACTCAACTAAACAGTGGATCAAAATACATTTTTCAGCATATCAGTTTGTGATGATAAATTCAGGAAACACAATCTTACAATTGAATCACAATAAATGTAATATATATATATTGCCCACAAACAGTTTTGTAATACTCAAGATAATCTTAGAAATACAATGATGGATGGTACTCTGTCAGAAAGAGATCAAGAGTCATGATATTATTTAAACCCAATTAAATCACTTAAAAGAAAATACATGGTTAAACCACTGATAACCAAATAAAGCTAAATTATCAAATGCTAGTTAAACCTTGTTGATTCAGACTTGAATGTGTAGGAGAATTCAATCAGGACACATCCAAACACATATACCATATACCAGACACATATACCATTATTTAGTAAACATTCTATAAAACACCTTTTTATATAGTCAATTTATATGTATTTTCAGCAAAATCTTCTTAGTGAGAAATTTCTCCCCCCTCTGCTGTGTTTAGATAAGCGGCTGGTCCTTGCCTGTCTGAATTTACGACGGTGGGGGAAGGAGTTCTTTCTGCACCCCACAGAATTTGAGCCTGCAATGTTGAAAATGGAATCCCAAGCTTAGAACATTTCTCTTAATTTCATTAATCTTATTTCTAAGTGATTGCAGAAATAACTAGGCACAAACCCCTAAATTGGTACAACATTTGGTGAATTAACAATTTCCAAGGCATTAATTAAGTTTTGACACTCTCTTAAGTCCGCAGTCCCGTCCTAGTGATGGTGTTGCAAATGTTCCAAATGTTTACATTAACTCCGAGGTTTATGACTTGGAGGAATGTAAACAGAATTTGACCCTAAACTCGCATTTAGGGCTCTTGAGCGAGGCTGAGTGAAGAAATAGTCAGTAAATGTCATTTTGAAATTTAAGGTTGTTTGAAAAAAAGATTACTCCAAGGTTTTTTTAGAGTGTTCTGGGTTCGAAGTTTCCTTATAGGCCGTAAAGTGGGGGTAGTGTGTGTTTGTGTCCAAGCAATGAAGAAATCCTCTGGTTAATCCACTACAAAACAAACATTTTTAACACCACCAAGTGTGTAGTTTGAACAGTATAGTTGCCTAAAATAACCTACATTAAGAATGGATGTTATTTGACTTGTCATTTCTTCAAAACTGATCAAAATACAGTTAAGTGAACATCCACCCTTTAGTGAACATAGCGCCACGTCATCGCTAACGGGGCACCGCCCCTTTTTTCCGCAATGCGACACCCGAAGAGCGCATGCGTCAGTGGAGTCCTCTTTGTTACAGTGAGTAAGCGTATTCGTCAGTCAGTGGAGTCGTCGGAGTTTGACCAAGTAAGTAGCGTTACATTAGAGCTCTTCAGATTTTAGTGATAAATTAGAATAAAAACGGATTTGTCTTAACCTAAAGTGATTGTTTTGATGTTGCTTATGTTTTGTGGCAGAAATGAGACAACAGTTGTGCCCTTTGTGCCATGTGGTGTATAGCAACTTGCCTAAACACCTCTCAGGCATTCATAACGTTGCAAACAAGGAGGAGAAGCTGCTATTGCTTAGCCTCTCCAGCGGACGGTAAAAACTCATTTATTTACGCATATTAGGCTAGTAATAGTTACACTTGATGCTTAATTAGTTTAAAAAAACGTGTTATCCGAGTACATTTGTATAGGATTGTGAAACGCCAGGTAGTGAGGAGTGACGCGAGCCGAGTTAAAAATACAAACAGGTTTATTAGCAGTAAAGCTAACAGATACTGCTAACAGAATAGCCAGGCAAACAAAGATCTCACCGATGACAGAAGACGTAGTCAAAAATACAGTCCGAGTTCGTAACCGAGAAACAGTCCAACCATACATCAAATCCAGAAAGGGCAAAACAAAAGACATAAACCGATAATCCGAAAACAGGGTCGTAACGAGAAGGCAAAAACAATACACAGGAAAACGCTTAGTATGTAACATGAGTTAACAATACCTCGCGGAGTTTGTTTACAAACGGCCGCCTTAAATACAGGAAGCTAGAGGGGAATGAACCGGAACTAACTCAGAACACAGGTGAGTCTGAGCGTCGGAGCGTAACATGATTGGGTGAAGGTGAGCGTGTGTTGTTGACGTTATTGTTCATGGGATCTTGGGAAATGGAGTCAGGTAGCGTGGAAGGAGAACACGGCCGCGTGACAGTACCCCCCTCCAAAGAGTCCGAATAATCCGAAGGATGAGGACGACACAAGGAGACAGCCCCCCCAACCTCAGCGGAGTCCTGAACAGGTGGCCCAGAAACGGGAACGGAATGGATGGAAGCCCTGGACCTGGGACGACCCCTCCTGGGACTGCGGACCGAACTGAGGGACCGGACAGAGACAGAACCACCGCGTCTACCCCTTCTTGGACCTGGAGACCTTCTCCTAGGGCGACCTCTAGGGCGTGGTGCAGGGCGGTATGGATGAGACCGGTGAAAGTCATCCACCATTAAAGGATCCAGGACATCAGTTGCCGGAACCCAACTTCTCTCCTCAGGTCCGTAGCCCTTCCAGTCCACCAGATACTCCAGGGCTCCCCTTCTCCTCCTGGAGTCCAAAAGTCGTTCTACCGCATAAACCGGGCCACCGTCCATAGCCACCGGAGGAGGAGGAGACGCCCCGAGCGATGTCTCATCCAACGGACCAGGGATAACCGGCTTTAATAAAGACACATGAAAAGAAGGGCATACACGGTAGTGAGAGGGTAGATCGAGACGGTAGGTAACTTCATTAATTCTCTTAATGACTTTGAAAGGACCAATATACTTAACTGAAAGTTTCTTATTAGCATCTGGTTGCCGGAAATCCCTTGTAGATAGCCAAACCCGATCACCAGGAGAGTAAAGGGGGGTCTCACGGCGTAGGCGATCAGCCTGTTGTTTCTGCCGTTGTAAAACAGCCTCAATGCGTCTGTGAGTCTCCTCCCACACTTCCTCGCTCCGACGCATCCAATCGTCTACCGCAGGAATATTAGAGGGTTCGGCTGACCAGGGCATGATGGGTGGTTGATATCCTAAAAAGCATTGAAAAGGTGTCATTTTAGTAGTGGAACTGATCAGTGAGTTCTGAGCTAGTTCCGCCCAAGGGAGAAATTTGGCCCAATCATGGACGTTGTTAGAACAATAGATTCTCAAAAACTTTCCTAGCTCCTGATTCATTCTCTCACATTGTCCATTGCTTTGAGGGTGATAGCCAGAAGATAAACTAACAGATATACCCAAACTACTCATAAAGGCAGACCAAACTTGAGAAATAAATTGGGGACCACGATCAGAGACAATATCTTCGGGGATACCAAAAACACGAAAAACATGAATAAAAATGGCTTCAGCAGTTTCTAGGGCCGTAGGCATTTT
This sequence comes from Astyanax mexicanus, assembly GCF_023375975.1. NCBI lineage: Eukaryota > Metazoa > Chordata > Actinopteri > Characiformes > Acestrorhamphidae > Astyanax > Astyanax mexicanus. The sequence goes on along the minus strand of NW_026040047.1, from coordinate 2,292,740 downwards.
ACTAAAAGGAATGAACCTAACTCCGCGAGAGAAACGGTCTATAACTGTCATGATAACTGTTTGACCCATAGATTCAGGAAGATCAGAAACAAAATCGACAGCTAAGTGAGACCAAGGCCGAGCAGGAACAGGCAGAGGTACTAATTTACCGGCAGGTAGAGTACGGGGAGTTTTACTCTGAGCACACACAGTACAGGAGGATACAAAATTATGGATGTCAGATCGCATATTTTCCCACCAGAAACGACTCTCTAATAATTGAAAAGTGCGGGTCTCGCCAGGATGTCCTGAAGTAGGAGAAGTGTGAGCCCAAGTAATGAGTCTATCTCTGCACTGGTCTGGTACATAAGATTTGTCTGGGGGGCACTGCAAAGGAGGAGGGGATGTAGAGTTAATTAGATTGATCTCCTCCGAGATATCCCATCTGATAGGAGCTAGAACTATACCTGGTTTTAGAATTGTAGAGGGTTCTGAGGTTTCTACATTATCTTCCTCATAAATTCGTGAGAGGGCATCTGCCTTGGTGTTTCTGGAGCCAGGTCGATAAGTGATTACAAAATTGAAACGAGCAAAGAAGACAGACCAACGTGCTTGACGTGAATTCATGCTTTTCATAGATCTCAAGAATTCTAAATTTCTGTGATCAGTTATTACCACGAAAGGATGTAGTGCTCCCTCTAACCAGTGTCTCCATTCTTCTAAAGCTAATTTAATGGCCAATAGTTCACGATCACCAATACCATAGTTCCGTTCAGCTGGGGAGAGTTTGTGGGAGAAGTAGGCAACAGGGTGCATCTTACTGGGAGAGCCAATATTTTGGGAGAGGACAGCACCTACTCCAACACTGGATGCATCTACCTCAACAACAAAGGGCTCTTTAGGATCTGGATGTTTTAACAAGGGAGCTGAAGTAAACACCCCTTTGAGAGAAGAGAAAGCGTTTGATGCTTCTTCAGACCAGATCAACTTTCTAGCATTCCGTTTCAATAGATTGGTCAGTGGAGCAGCTACAGAACTATAATTACGAATAAATCTTCTATAAAAGTTTGCGAAACCAAGAAATCTTTGTAGTTCCTTTACTGATGTAGGGGTTGGCCAGTTAACTACAGCCTGAATCTTCCTATCATCCATAGTAATGCCTCTGGCACTAATAACATAACCCAAAAAGGAAATGGTAGACAGATTAAATTCACATTTCTCCGCTTTAACGAAAAGCTGGTTTTGGAGAAGACGGGTCAATACAGCACGAACATGGGAAATGTGTGTAGTCAAGTCAGATGAATAAATTAGAATGTCGTCTATAAAAGCTATGACAAATTTTCCTAGCATGTCACGGAGTACATCGTTTATGAAAGATTGGAATACGGACGGGGCGTTCTTGAGACCAAACGGCATAACTAAGTATTCATAGTGCCCCCTAGTGGTGAAAAAGGCAGTCTTCCACTCATCACCCTCTCTAATTCTCACCAAGTTATAAGCACTGCGGAGATCTAATTTAGTGAAGATGGAAGCTCCGCGTAGTTGTTCAAGCGCTACAGGTACCAAAGGGAGAGGATAGGGATAAGTTTTGGTAACTGCATTTAGTTGTCGATAGTCGATACATGGGCGCAGACCTCCATCTTTTTTTTTGACAAAGAAAAAGGATGCGGCTACCGGAGAAGTGGAATGACGAATGAACCCCTGAGATAGAGCCTCCTGCACATACTCCTCCATAGCACGTTCCTCAGTTTGAGTTAAAGGATATATACGTGACTTGGGAGGTATCTGATTGTCTATAAGCTCTATAGCACAGTCATAGGAGCGATGTGGGGGTAGTTGAGTAGCACGTGACTTGCTAAAAACTTCATTCAGATCAGAGTAATCAGGAGGAATATGTGCAAGTGACTCCAGGCCAGGACTCTCTACAGTAGTAGATTGGATCATTAATTTAGGAACAGTAATGCAGTGATCATGACAGTATGGAGACCAAGAAATAATTTCACAGTTAGACCAAGAAATCAGAGGATTATGTTTTTTCAACCATGGAAGTCCTAATATAATTTGATAATTAGTGTCCTTCATCACAAAAAACCTGATCTCTTCTGAGTGCAGAGCGCTGACGTTGAGCTTGACAGGTGTGGTGGTGTGGGAAACAGCTCCTCGGCCAACTGGGGTCCCATCCACCGCAGACAGTCTCATAGGATTTTTCAATTGTTCGAACGGAATCTGGAGTTGTCTGGTCAGCTGCTCGTGTATAAAGTTCCCCTCGGCACCGGAATCAATCAGGGCTGGAAACACAAATGAAGAAGACTGGCAGAACAGAACAACAGAAATAATAAAAGATCTTGAAAACATATCAGGACTAAGTCGGCTTACCCCTTTAGCGTGTGGAATCCTCTCCACACGCTTTCCCGAGTTAGTAGCAGATGGCTCATATGGACGGTCCGGGTTGCCATGATAACCATGGGAGAGCCCACCGTAGGACGAGCCTGAAGTGTCTTGGCGTTGAACTCGGGAGGGGCAAAGCTGACAATCTCGCAACACATGATCTGCTCCGCCACAATAGAAGCATAATCCAGCTTGAAATCGTCGCTTTCTTTCTTCTTTTGACAAACGGGTAGCGTCTACTTGCATGGGTTCCTCATCCCTGCGTGTGGTCCGTGGAGTAAATCCAGATGCGCGTGGCGTAGCAAAACGAGGAGAAGTAGCAGCAGCTCTACGGCCAGGTACTGAGCTCTGTTTGAGCTGATCAAGTCTGATGGCTAAAGATATAAGTTCATCCAAAGGCAGCCCATCATCCTTGCAAGCTAATTCGGCCAAAACATCAGCCCTGAGTCCATTTCGAAACATCACGCGTAGAGCTGGTTCATTCCAACCACTACCAGCAGCCAAAGTACGGAATTCGAGAGCGAAATCAGACACGGGTCGGTTTCCTTGACGTAACTGAACCAATAACTCTCCCTGAGATTGTCCATGATGCGGGTGATCAAAAACCAACTTAAATTCCCTGAGGAAATGCTCGTATGGGCTATTTTCAATACTAGGCCAAATAGCAGTAGCCCAATCCAAAGCCTTGCCGGTGAGACGAGATATAAAAAACGAAATACGCGCAGCGTCGGCACTAACTGCTGAATTAGCAAAAAATAGTGACATCTGCAAGAGAAAGCCTCTGCATAAATCTGGAGAACCATCATATTTATCAGGTTTGCTTACCGGAAAAGCGGCTGCCGAGGGAGCGATAGCAGGAGAGCTAACCGGGGCCTGGTTAGCAGAGGCTAGGCTAGCTGGAGTGGCCACTCTCAGCTGGGCAAGCTGAGTAGCGATATCCTGAAGGCTAGCAGTTATCTGAGCTAGCTGAGAGTGTTGATCTGACTGCTGGGTAGTAAGAGCAGTAACGGTGTTAGCAAGGCTCTCAAAAAGCTGGCTATGCTGTTCGAGAACCCTCCCCTGATTCCCGACTGCCTGCTGGAGATCATTAAACTCGGCCATCACTTCAGGCGAGGTATTCTGAAACGCCAGGTAGTGAGGAGTGACGCGAGCCGAGTTAAAAATACAAACAGGTTTATTAGCAGTAAAGCTAACAGATACTGCTAACAGAATAGCCAGGCAAACAAAGATCTCACCGATGACAGAAGACGTAGTCAAAAATACAGTCCGAGTTCGTAACCGAGAAACAGTCCAACCATACATCAAATCCAGAAAGGGCAAAACAAAAGACATAAACCGATAATCCGAAAACAGGGTCGTAACGAGAAGGCAAAAACAATACACAGGAAAACGCTTAGTATGTAACATGAGTTAACAATACCTCGCGGAGTTTGTTTACAAACGGCCGCCTTAAATACAGGAAGCTAGAGGGGAATGAACCGGAACTAACTCAGAACACAGGTGAGTCTGAGCGTCGGAGCGTAACATGATTGGGTGAAGGTGAGCGTGTGTTGTTGACGTTATTGTTCATGGGATCTTGGGAAATGGAGTCAGGTAGCGTGGAAGGAGAACACGGCCGCGTGACAGATTGAAGTAATATTAATGTTTTTTTTGATGTTTAGTGTCTCTGGGCAGTTCGTCTGCCAGGAGCTAGGATGTGGCAAAACAGTGAAGCGTTTGGATCGCCACTATGTGGACTGCCACGGCGATATTGAGGCATGTAAAACTAATATATATGTTTATATGTGTATATATATTTAGCATTCTGAATTGAATTAGTTGTACATTGGTAGTAACATGCTTAGTGAATACTTTTTTATACGTTTGTTTACTTTATAGCTCCCAAAAGCACAGTGGCAGATCCAAAAATGTAAACAGAACTACGTTCTGCAACAGCTGGCCAAGCTAAGGGCGTCCTCCCCGGCCATACCCATGGTCAGCGTGCTTGATGTGGGGATCGGGCCAGCAAGTGCCGGGCTGGGCACCAGCGGGGGGGCCATCGGCGGGCCGTCCACCAGTCGCGGAGGCGGCGGAGGACGAGGAAGCATAGCGGGAAGCAGCGGCGGCGCGGCAAGCAGCAGCGGCGGCGGGGCAAGCAGCAGCGGCGGCGGGGCAAGCGGCGGCGGCGGCGGGGCAAGCGGCGACGGAGCGGCAAGCGGCGACGACGGAGCGGCAAGCGGCGGCGACGCAGCGGCAAGCGGCGGCGACGCAGCGGCAAGCGGCGGCGACGCAGCGGCAAGCGGCGGCGACGCAGCGGCAAGCGGCGACGGAGCGACGCAGCGGCAAGCGGCGACGGAGCGGCAAGCGGCAGCGGCGCGGCTAGCGGAGGAGCTGCAAGCAGAGGCGGGGCAAGCGGCGGGGAGGACCCCTTCATCCCATGCACATCCTGCGGGAATGAGGCTTGCGATAGGGAGAAGGAGGACCTCCGCCGCCAAAATATGGAGCTTATGGCACGTTTGGGGCTGAGTCCGGGGGCCTGCCCCAGGCAGGACTGCAAGTCACGAGACGAAGAGCTGGCCCGGCTGGTCCGGCTCTATATGTCAAGCCCCCAGAAGAAGACAAGGAAAAAGTTCACAAGAAAAGACTCCTTTGAAGATGAGCATAACCCCAAATATGGTAAGTGCATATATGTTCATTCTACCTGTTTATACAAAATTGTTTTAGAATTTTAACTGAATGTTTTATTTATTGTAATGACTGTTTAATAACATTTTAACAAAGTTTTATTACCTGTGTGTTACAGAACAAATGCTCAATGACTTTTTTCTATACTGTGTCGGGTCTAACCCGAGCAGTAAAGTAAAAGACAACGGAAACACGTGCCGCAGCCACGTACGGCGTTTCCTGCTTTTTTCAGGAGAGGGGCAGCTATTGAGAGGGGACTTTGCCTTCCTTAAGGAAGCCAAAGTAGTATCTGAGTAAGTATTTGTTAAATACTTTATTTATTATTATTATTATTATTTTTTTTTTTTTACTTTTTATTAACTGTTTGCTTTGTTCTATTATGTATTTATTTTAGCTGGGTGCAGGTCCTAAAGGAGGATGGCATGAAGCCAACTACTATCAGGGTGAACCTAATAAATATTAGGAAATTCGTGCTCTTCCTGAAAGACCAGCCGGTCGGGGTCACAAAGGTCAGTGATAAGGCCTTTGATCGCCTCCTGAGCCAGCTCAAACAGCGGCTGAGGGACCTCCACAGAGATGTGACTATTCACCGGCAGAAGATCCGGAAAGCCGGCCGAAGTAAGTATCTAATTATTTTATTATTATTATTATTATTTTTTTTTGTTTACCTAAACACTGTTGTAATTATTATTTTTTTATGTGTTCTTTATTCTACAGGAAATATAGTGCCAATTGACTCTTCAAAAGCCTTTAGAAAGAAGGCGCGGAGGATCCTTCCCATGAAACTGAGTAAGTATTATTTTTATGAAAAAAGGCTAAAAAATTGTTCTTTTAATACAAGCATACTTAGTGCCATATCCTTTTCATAGGTGCATTGGAGAAGGATCCTTCCAGAAAGGGACTCTGAAGTGTTCGGTCTGTTGGCGGGGTACTTCATCAGCCTCTCTGGACATCGGACAGGGGTGATGGAAAACATGCTCATGTCCGAGGTCCGAGAGGCCGAACTTGAGGACAACCGCAGCATCATTGAGGTATGTGTTATTTGATCAAAATACAGTTTGGTGAACAGCCACACTTTTGTGAACTTTGTCCCTAAACGGATGTTTACAGCTTTTTTATTTTTATGTTTTTTATTTTCCCCTTTCTCATAGGTTCAAAGCCACAAATCTGCGGGCACCTATGGGCATGCTCAGGTGTCAGTGAACGAAAAGGAATACAGCTGGTTCATGTCCCTGCTTGACATGCGAGACAACTTTGAGGGGTCCGACAGCCCCTACTTCTTCTTTTCTGCTTCTGGAGGAAAATGCAGAAAGCTTGTGTATTACTTCCAGAAGGAGTGGAAGAAGATGGGGCTGAAGGGCTCCTTTACGTTCCGTAACCTCCGAACTTCAGTGGTGCACTACGTAAGTACATGGGCTATTGACATACACTAAATAACCAAGGCTAGACTGAACTCAAGTTTTAATAATTTGCTTATTTGTTTGATTTTTTTTTCAGACTAAGGACCTAAGCCCTTCTAAGAAGGCAGCTGTGCACAGGCAGATGTGCCACAGCGAAGCTGTGGCAGCAAAGTTCTACCTGCCACTCAACACTGCCGACGAAGCTGCACAGGTTAGGAAGTTGCAGGAGGGCTCGTCGGAGACCTCATCAGAGACCTCCAAGAAGACCGTGCAGGAGACCTCACAGGATTCCTCACAGGAGATCTCACTGGAGTCCTCACAGGAGACCTCACGGGAGTCCTCACAGGAGACCTCACGGGAGTCCTCACAGGAGACCTCACGGGAGTCCTCACAGGAGACCTCAGAGGAGACCTCTCCGCCGAAGACCTCGCCGCCAACTTCGCCGCCGAAGACCACGCCGGCGGAAAGTTCAGCTGTCTGCATGCCGGAGCAGTCATCGGCGCCATCCGGTAGTGGTCAAAAGAGAAAGAGGTCTTCGGAGGAAGAGGGCAAACTCCAGGGGAAAAAGCGCGCTAAGAGGGACATATCTAAGTTTTTTGCAGAAGAGCCCGAGGACGTTGAAGTGTCGTTGGATGAATCTGGCTCTTCAGATCTTGAGAAATTTTTTGTCATGCATCGTTGAATTTTTTTCCCCCAATTTTTTCATTGTAAATAGTTGTGTTTTTTGCAATTTTTGGCATCCAGACATAAAGAAGATTCACAGAAACCAGTGCAGTCCTCCACCTTAAAACAGTCTCATAAGAAGTCTGTCCAAACTGCTGCTTTAGAACACATGTGTCAAACACAAGGCCCGCGGGCCAAATGTGGCCCGCCACGTCTTTTTATGTGGCCCGCGAGAGCTTGTAAAATCTTAGTGTCTATAAATAAATAGGTCAGAAGCGTTCTTTGACCAAAAAATACATTTCCCACAATGCTTGTCGATTGTATTACCCGCAAAGTTACGGCTTACTGCCACTACACGGCAGTGTAGTCATTGATGTGGAAACCCTGCCGGAGGGAAGGTGTAACTTCGCGGGTGGAATTGAGACATGTTTATCCCATAATATCCAGAAAAAGAAAAGTTGATGCAGACGGACGGCTGTGCTTCAAGGCGAAAGACCGGTATGCATTTTGTGTTACTGACGAAAATAAACGCTTTTTAGAAGAGATATAAATTATGTGTAAATATTTATAAGACAATAGCTGATAAAATCTGTTTTAATGAGGTTAATAAACATCACTGTGACATCGCTAGTCGCAGTTTCACCTCAGCAAAGGACGAGGAGGTGAATCACTTATCTAACCAGCCTTTACTGATTTCTTCAACAGTCTAACCTTGCAGCCGTGGTGTGTCCACTAAACTCCATAGTTATAAACATCCTGAGGTTAGCAGCGCGCTAACTGACCTGTTTATAATGTAATCCGAGCAGTGACTCCGGGATGGCTGCTCTAAACTGCTGCTGTTAGCTGCTTGGGCTGAAAGATGAACTGTAGAGAGCTGTATTATCCGGTTAGTGGGGTTATTTTATTTCATACACAGAAGAACTTAAAATTTTAAAAACGCTCCAGACTGGCTCAGCTGAGTCCTGTAGCCCGTGGCTGGGCTGTAGCTCTGACTCAGTAAAGACTGTGGGCTTGTGCTGCTGCAGCTCCCACTAGTGGTTGGATGAGGAAATGCTAAATCTGTCACAGCTCACAATTTTTGATTTTATATTTATTAAGCCTCTTTTCAGTATCAAACGTTTTGATCAAAGTTAATATAACTTGTATTTTATGTCATTTCTATTCACTTGTATAGTTTGGTTCTTGATTGATGGAGTTTTTGGATTTCATAACAGGATTTATGTTAATAGAGCAACAAGCAAACATTTTTTCCATGCAACTGTAATATTTGATTGAATAAATAATATATTGAGAGTTATTTAACATTAAGGAGTAATTACATTCATTTACATATATTACATTTGGTTACATTTTCTTATATTTATAAATTACATCTGGCCCTCGGAGGACAGCCAATATGCCAATGTGGCCCTCGGCCAAAATGAGTTTGACACCCCTGCTTTAGAAGAAGATGATGACAGCCGATGTGACTACGCTTTTAAAGATCCATTAGCCGTTCTCCTTAAAAATATTAAGGGATGGGAATTTTATTTGGTGGACCTGAGTGGGAACGGAAATGGTTGGGCAGCTAATTTTTTTTTTTTTTTTGTAAATAGTTATTGTTGTTTGTTTTTTTTATCTGAAGTTTGGTGTATGTGTGTGCAGTGTTGTTCTTTGTTGTGTTTTGCAGTGTTTTTTATATAATAAATATGTTAATGTTCAAGAAATGTCTCTTTTTTTCTTGGAGTAATACATTAATTACATAGTAACGACAGTATAAAATGATTTTAATTATATTCAAATAAGTAATAGGTTAATGCGGAGAATTGGTAAGTCAAGGTAATGCACTTTATGTGGGTGTATAAGGTTTTAATATTATCAATTAATATCAGTCAAACTTAGGATTAGGGAACGGATACATGTTGGTGAACCTGGAGTTCACCAAACGGTACAATACACTTCGGTGAACCTGGCCACACTCATCCACAAACATATTTGGTAAAGTTCGGTTAGGGTTAGGTAACAATGACATGTTGGTGAACTTTCTACGTATTGGTGAACTTGATACAGTTTGGTGAACAAAGTTCCTAACTACTTGAAAAAAAGATTTTACACAGCAAAAAAATATGTCATTAGAACAGTCTCCTCCCCTACAGTAACCTACACTAAAAATATTTGATCTTTGACCTTTCATTTGTCCAAAATTGATAAAAAAAAAACAGTTTGGTGAACAGCCTCGCTTTGGTGAACCTGACTCCTAACCTCCTAACTCCTAACTAAAAAACCTTTCAAACCCCCAAAAAGTGCATTATGTTGACATACCTGTTCTCCTCATTGACCCAATACGTATTTGAATGTAATTAAACACATTTAAATGTTATACTGTTATTACTATGCAATTACTATATAACTACAATAAAAGAGTAATTTCTTAACCATTAAAGAATGTATTTAAACTTACCAGTTCTGATCATTGACCTAATACGTATTTGAATATAATTAAACACATTTTATACTATTATTACTATGTAATTACTATATAACTACAATTATTACGCTGTAAAAAAAAATGGTTAGGACATATGTTCACCACAGCGTGGGGGTTCACCAAAGTGTTATTTTTCCAATTAACGAAAAAATACCCCGAGTTCTCCAAAACCTAAGTCCGAAATGAATGGGGCTTCTATGGCAGCCACAATTTCCGGTCAATCTAGACAGACCAATGAGGTACCGTTGGATGCGTCTTGGGCAGTGGAGTCCAGTGAGACACAAATTTGTTTCGTAGGATGCCCCCTGGTGGAGAAACAAGCAATTAACTCCCTGCATCTCTCTGTCTGACGTAGTTCCGTAGGCGTGACCTACATGGGACCTACATAATTGTAATCAGCATCCCTTAGAATGGGGGGGTAGCCAAAATCTGGAGTCAATTTGACCTAGGGAACCCCGTGAAAAGTCGAGTGTCATTCTCCTCATAGCTCCCCATTCAAAATGTAACGAAAAAATACCCCGAGTTCTCCAAAACCTAAGTCCGAAATGAATGGGGCTTCTATGGCAGCCACAATTTCCGGTCAACCTAGACAGACCAATGAGGTACCGTTGGATGCGTCTTGGGCAGTGGAGTCCACTGCATCTCTCTGTCTGACGTAGTTCTGTAGGCGTGACCTACATGGGACCTACATAGTTGTAAGAATGTATTTAAACTTACCAGTTCTGATCATTGACCTAATACGTATTTGAATATAATTAAACACATTTTATACTATTATTACTATGTAATTACTATATAACTACAATTATTACGCTGTAAAAAAAAAAACATGGTTAGGACATATGTTCACCAAAGCGTGGGGGTTCAGTGTTATTTTGCCACTTTAATAAGCCTTTACGTCTGTGACCAGGTGCATGGCCAAAAAAACAGTTTAAAATACCAAAAATTGTAAAATCGGTCTTAGAGTCACCAGTTTCAGTGGGGGGCATCCCTGGGATAGGCCGCACCACATATCCGAAGCCCGGCCCCCTGGGTGGGCGGAGTCTAGAGCGGGTACCCCTACGGACTCGGGCACGGCGGACTCGGGCCGGCGGGTAAGGACGTACTACAATCGGCTGGTGAATTGGATCCAAGTGCCATAGTTTTATGGAGTTAGGAACAAAGTTCACCAATGTGTGACCAATGTTCACCGTCACGTTGGTACCCATAAGTCCTAGACCTTAGGTGGTAGGGACAAGTGCTTCGGATATGTGAAGCACACGACCGCCCCCTTGTGGCCTGCATTGGTCCTGCGGCCCTAGCCCCTCCCCCTCCCTCGCAGGCCCCTCCCACGTCCGAAGCCTGGCCCTCCCACGACCCAAGGTCCGATTCAGCCTCTAAAATTTCGTGCCTGTCGCTCGAACCGTTCCCGAGATACGGCCGTTTGAAGGTTTCGGGCCTAATTTTAGGCATAAATTAAATCGATTAAGGGTTCATATCTCGGGGACGGTTGTACCTAGGGACTCCAAATTTGGCAGGCTGAACCGATTCAGCCTACCGATTTTGGTGACCCTACAACCTTCCTGGCCCTCGCGGGGTCCAAAAAGACACCCGATTTGGCCCCTGGGCCTACCCTTCGAACCTTCTAGGGGCCGTATCTCGGCGACCCTTTGACCTAGGGGCCCCATTTTTGGATATGTTACTCACGGGGAGCCCCTCTAACGCATATCTGGAGTTTTGGCGCGCAGCGCCCCCCGCTGGAAAGAAAGCTTTTATTTCAATCTGAAACCAAACAACGGTCTTGCTGGGTCTATGTCCGAGAGCCTCCTGCGTTTACAAGTGGATCACAGAGGATGAAATTTCCGGTGGTTCTATGGAAATCTCGGTAGCAGTAGGTTATTACATGCGGAAAGAGTGACTGATATCAGCCTTCGAGTTTGGTCTAAGTCTTATGGTTGTTGAGTTAGGAGCATTGTTCACCAATGTGTAGGGGTTCACCAAAGTGTTTCCACGATCGTTTAAAGGCTAATATCTCGAGACCTCGCGGGGCATGAAAAGAGGGAAAAGTGAAATTTTCGGGGGTCCTGTGGACCCCTCGGTTGAAGTAGGTTATTAAGCGCGAGTCCCATGGTTAATGAGTTAGGAGCAACGTTCACCAATGTGTCACGGTTCACAAAAGCGTGGCGCAGGACACGGACAACCTACTTGAAGTCCAACATATGGCTATGTTCTTGGTTTCCCTGTATGAGGCATGGTTCAAAAGTTAGCTTTGGATCACCCTGAAACCCCGTTTGGGGGCGTGGCCACGCCCCCCCAGACCACACTCAGTGATTTTGGGCGTGAAAAAAATAGTTAGGAACCAAGTTCACCAAACGGTATCAATACACTTTGGTGAACTTGGCCACACCCCCTATGACTCATCCCACCATATTTGGAAAAAAGTTCAGTTAGGGTTAGGAGTAAAGTTCACCCAACTGTAGGGATGCCACTTTGGTGAACATCACCTGACCCCAAGGGTCACGCCCACAAAGTTTGGGAGGAGTCTGACTTGTCAATCTCCTAAGATCCACCTAATACTCATTGGAGAACCTCAAGTCTAAATTGAGTACATACGCCCCCTAAAGTGCAGTACCGACGTATTCGTGAATGACAGGTTCATGGTAAACTCTATGGGAAAATTAGGATCCAAAATACCATTCTGTCATTCAGATTATGATGACAGATTGGCTATACAAACCCATTCATTTTCCACGCTTTGGTGAATAATGCCCTAACCCCGAACCTTATCTAACCATTTTAACTTCAAAATAACTGAAACTGCAAAAAAACCCCTGTAGAATCGAACCCTAATCTAACACTCTAATCTAATCTAACTCTAATCTAAACTAAATTAAATGACTTTGATTAATTTATAAACTACCAATGAAATCGAAAAATTCTTACTCTCGCACTGTACTTGTTCGCTCTCCTCTCTCTCCCTCGAACAAAATGGCTCTTCGTCCGTTGGACTGTCCGGGGCAGTGTCCGTCGTGTTCACACATGCGCCGTAAACTTTTTTGTACTTTTCCATGACGTCACAAGTTGCGCAACTTGCGCCAAAATAAATAAATAAACTGCATTTTAGCGTCGCGCGAGCGCTAGAATGCTTCAATAGCCACCAAAATCGATAGGTAACATCCCACAATTGTTCCGAAATAGCCATTTTGGTGACCCTAGGACTTACTGTGACCGAGATATAGACCTTTATTTGCCTCAATGCCTCTAAGACGGAGAAATAACGGTATTAGCGGAAAAAATGACGCTTCGGTAAACAGAGACACATATGTAAACTTCCTAACTTAAAAAAAAAAAAAAAAAACGTAGACACTCCACAATGGTTCGTTTGATCCGCCTGGGTGCCCCGAACAACCTAACAATAGTGTGGTCTACCTGGAGGAGGAGGAGCAGGAGCAGCAAGGGGCGAGTGTGTGTGTGTGTGTGTGTGTGTAGTTTAAGTGTTATGTATATATGTATATAGTTGTGTTTGATTTTGTAAAATGAAAATTTTAATGTTTAAGAAATGTCTCTTTTTTCTTGTATTAGTACATTCATAACATATTAACAACATTATAAAATGAGTTTAGATATATTCAAAAATGTATTATGTTAATGCAAATATTTTAATTGCCTCCGCGCTCACTGGGGTGTATTATGTATTTTCTATGTTTAATCTTTTGCCTGACTCTTTGTCCTGTAATCATGTTTCTGTAAAGCTGCTTTGTGCCAACACCCGTTGTAAAAAGCGCTATACAAATAAATTTGATTTGATTTGAATATTTATTTATGGTTTATATTATGTTTATTATGGAGACTAGACAGACAGACTGACACATTTTGAGCTCCCTGAGACCCTTGGTTAGTGAGTTAGGACATGTATTAACTAAAGTGTCCCTGTTTAACAAAGCGTATTTTTATTGTTCTTAACTGTAATAAAAAAAAAAAACGTTTACATCCTAATAAAGTCAAATACGTTGATAAATTAGTTTTTACTGTCCGCTGGCGAGGCTCAATAGCAGCAGCTTCTCCTCCTTATTCGCCACGTTGTGCAAGCCCGATATGTGAACCCCGGCCAGGTGTTTAGGCAAGTTACTGTAACATGGTACAAAGGGCACACTAGCTGTCTCATTTCTGTCACAAAAGATAACCAACATCAAAACACGCACTTTAGGTTAAGACAAAACAGTTTTTTTTCTCAATTATCACTAAAATCTGTGTAACTTAGAAGGAGCGCAAAAATAAGATACTTACTCTCTGAACTCCGACGACGCCTCTGGCACATGCGCTCACCACGTCGCACTGCATTGTGGGTGAAAAGGGGCGTGGCCCCGTTAAAGTTAATAAAGTGCATTACCTTGACTTACCAGTTCTTCTCATTAACCTTATACCTATTAGAATATAATTAAACTTATTTTATAATATTGTTAATATGTTATTTTTATTATTTAATTAGTTGTACATTATTAGTAACATGCTTAGTGAATACTTTTTTATCCATTTGTTTGCTTTATAGCCTGCCCAAACTAATTGGGCTATTCAGAAGGCCAAAAAGAATTTTATACTTCAGAAGCTGGCGCTACTGAGGGCATCGTCCCCGGCGATCCCCATGGTCTCCGTGCTGGACGTGGGAATCGGGCCAGCAAGTGCCGGCTGGGCACCAGCAGGGGGACCATCCGCGGGCCGTCTACCAGCGGTAGTGTGCCGTGTACCAGTGGCGGAGCCAGCGGGGGGACCATCAGTTGGTCGTCTACCAGTGGCGGAGCCAGCGGGGGGACCATCAGTTGGTCATCTACCAGTGGTGGAGCCAGCGGGGGGACCATCAGTTGGTCATCTACCAGTGGCGGAGCCAGCGGGGGGACCATCAGTTGGCCGTCTACCAGTGGCGGAGCCGGCGGTGGAGCTGGAACCAGCGCGGCAAGCGGCGATCGGCGGAGCGGCAACAGTAAATGTTGCTTTTTTTTGTAAATAACCCTAACCTGGTCAGTTAATGTAAATAGTTTTCGTTTTTTGCACTTTTTTTTTAATATTCTTGAGTTTTCTTGAGTATTGTTGTAAATAGTTGTGTTATAGTAGTTTATTTAATATTGTAGTAGTGTGTTGTGTTTGTGTGTTTAAATATTGTTAAAATGCTAAAATAAATCTTTGAATGTTTAAGAAATGACTTGTTTCCATTATTCATAGTTTTTTTTTTGGCCCAACCACCACCCCCCCTCTTCGGAGGACAATTAATACTTTATTTTTATTTATTTATTTATTTATTTTATTTTTTTATTATTATTATTACTATTATTATTATATATATTTATATATATATATATATATTTTGTGTGGATATAGTTGTGGGAGTTCAGGGTTGGAAGGATCGGAGTGTGAGGTACAGGAGGGGGGTACAAGAAGAAGAAAAAGAAAAAAAAAACTAAACAAAAAACAAACAAACAAACAAAAAATAAATAAAATAAAATAAACATAAAATAAACAAACATATATATACACATACTCACATATCTAACTATACATATGCTTATACATATACACACATACATAAATATACATACATATTAATACATACACATAAATACATACACACACACACGCACAGTTACTTCTATTCTATTGTTTTTTGCAAAAATATGTCATGTGTTACGGATTATGTCATGAAATGCCTACCACAATGGAGGCAAGAAACCGCCACCATGCCCCTGCGATCCAGAGGCAGATAGGGAAGAACCCAGTGGACCCAGACCATCCACAGCCCATTAGGAGCCCAGAAGACCCGCGGCCACACATCCCGATGGTAACCATGAGCACACCCCAGATGAGGACGGGGAGACTCCAGACGAAGCCCCCATGGCAAAGAGCAAGAGTCCAGAGAGCCAAAGGAAGCGAGCAGCCCACCCCCCCGGCAGGCCAGCATCCCCTGCACGAGCCGAGCATGCGGCCCCCGAGATCCCAAGCACCCGGGAACAGCCCGACACCCGGCAGGCCCCCCCGCCACGCCAAGGGGGCCCAAGCCACCCCCAGGCCACGGCCACCAAGGGGGCGGGCCAGAGACCACATTAGGGCATCCGGCCACGCACCCATGGACCCAAGGACGCCCACCCCCCCAGGAACAGCGGTGACGATCGGCGGAGAGCAGCGTGGAGCGGTAGGGAGGGCAAAAACCCGCCCTCAGCAACCATGTCCCACAGGTGTCCATGCTCAGTCAGCCCCAAACCCAGGACCAACTGTTCACGCACACATGCACATTCACACACCCGTCACACACACATCCGTCACACATACACCCGTCGCACACGTGCACATTCACTCACAGACCAGTCACACACACCAGTCACGCACACCAGTCACACACACAGAACATACATAGACACCTAATGCGGGCATGCGGGCACCAGTACCGAGCCAGCGGCAACCTAGGGAAGCAGCCAGCCCGGCCCCGAACAACCACCCAACCCACACCCCAGGCAGGGTGCACGAAACCAGGGTGTGAGAAGACCTGACCCCCCTCCTCCCCCCACCCAGCATGTTGCAGTGATATGAATGTGTATAATGAGAAGAATGAATGAAAGCTACAGTGCTATTAAAATTGGAGGGACAGCTGTAATATGAGAACTAAATAACAGCACCCAACCACACTGCCCAACCACATTATTCATAGTTAATTAAATTGTTAACATTGTTAGGATAAATGTACACATAAGCGTGGCTGTTCACCAAAGTGTTATTTTTCCACTTTAAGCTCACCTTTAAGTGTCACGTGAACCAAACCAGGTTTTTCAGGGCGCCCAGGCAGATCAAATGACACATTTAGGCAGTTTATTCCATTGATTTAACCCTAGTCGCCCAAATAAACCTAATGCTACCGAAAAATATATATTAGCTAACATTATTTAAAAATAATAAAAATACGCTTTGGTTAACATATACACTTAAGTAAACAAACCTCCTAACTCCCTAACCAAAGATCAAAGAAAGCTCACAATGTGTCAGTCTGTCTGTCTCGTCACCATAATAAACCTAATGCTACCGATAAATACATATTAGTTAACATTATTAAAAAATAACAAAAATACGCTTTGGTAAACAGAGACACTTTGGTAAACACGCACCCTAACTCCCTAACCAAAGGTCTTGGAAAGCTCAAAATGTGTCAGTCTGTCCGTCTAGTTGCCCAAATAAACCTAATATTACCGATAATTTCATATAATTACATATTAATTAACATTATAAAAAAACTTGAAAAATACACCTTTGTAAACTAAGACACTTTAGTAAACACATCCCCTAACTCCCTAACCAAAGGTCTCAGGAAGCTCAAAAAACCTTTTACACCCTAATAAAGTGCATTACCTTGACTTACCAGTTCTTCTCATTAACCTTATACCTATTAGAATATAATTAAACTTATTTTATAATGTTGTTAATATGTTATTAATGTATTACACTACAAGAAAAAAAGAGACATTTCTTAAACATTAACATATTTATTACATGGGACCTACATAGTTGTGATCAGCATCCCTTAGAATGGGGGGGTAGCCAAAATCTGGAAGCAATGTGACATGGGTAACCCCGTCAAAAGTCGAGTGTCATTCTCCTCATAGCTCCCCATTCAAAATATAACGAAAAAATACCCCGACCTCTCCAAAACCAAAGTCCAAAAATGAATGGGGCTTCAATGGCAGCCCCCATTTCCGGTCAACCTAGGCAGACCAGTGGGGTACCGTTGGATGCGTCTCGGGCAGTGGAGTTTAGTTTTTTTTCGTAAGATGCCCCCTGGTGGAGAAATCAGCAATTTACTCTCAGCATCTCTCTGTCTGACGTAGTTCTGTAGGTGTGACCTACATGGGACCTACATAGTTGTGATCAGCATCCCTTAGAATGGGGGGGTAGCCAAAATCTGGAGGCAATTTGACCTCTGGAACCCCGTGAAAAGTTGAGTGTCATTCTCCTCATAGCTCCCCATTCAAAATGTAACGAAAAAATACCCCGAACTCTGTAAAACTTAAGTCCAAAAATGAACGGGGCTTCTGGGGCCCCTAGGTCAAAGTATGCCTTTGAGTCTTTTTCACTTACAGAGTGCCAGGCATGTCATGGGTTGGCCATTGTAGGGTTCTGGCAACACTTTGGGACTCCCTCCACACTTTGGTGATCCAGTACCTTACATGTCCCAATGTGTCATGATTTTTCATTTCTAGGGCTCTGGCAACACTTTGGGACTCCCTCCACACTTTGGTGATCCAGTACCTTACATGTCCCAATGTGTCATGATTTTTCATTTCTAGGGCTCTGGCAACACTTTGGGACTCCCTCCACACTTTGGGGCTCTATCACGTTACATGTCCCAATGTGTCATGATTTTTCATTTCTAGGGCTCTGGCAACACTTTGGGACTCCCTCCACACTTTGGGGCTCACATACCTACATCTACCTAACAAACACTATTTAGAAAAATTCAAACTTCAGCTTTTAAAAAAACAGCCTCAACAAATAAACAACACTAGGGTTAACTATTTACAAATTAACATACAAAAAAACATACTTATGACCGCATCTAAGGTGAGCAATTCTCAGATGAGCTCAGGCTGAGCGGAACTAAGGCTGAGTCATCGTCGGTGTCGCTCGTGCTCGACTGGGCAACCAGCTGCATCTTGGACCTGGGCTCGTCTTCTTCCTCTTCAGTGGAAGACTCGAACCTTAAAACCCGCTTCAGCCGAGGTCGCTTCTGCACTGGTGGGGTGCTGGAGCATCCGGCTTGCTGCCGATCTTCCGCCATCCTCCTCTCCTCCTTACCAGCCGCCGTCTCTTGCATCTCTCTGACATGTGCAGCTTCAGTCACCGTGTTGAGCGGAATATAGAATTTTGAAGCTACCGTGTCAGAGTGGCACATGGATCTGTGTAAAAGGGCCCTCTTGGCTGGGGAGATGTTCTTGGTCTGAAAAACAGGTCACAAAACAAGCATATCATTACAACAACGCTTTGGTGAACTTAGTCCCTAATTTGGTGGTCTAGCACGTTACATGTCCCAAAGTGTCATGATTTTTCATTTTTAGGGTTCTGGCACCACTTTGGGACTCCCTCCACACTTTGGTGATCCAGTACCTTACATGTCCCAATGTGTCATGATTTTTCATTTCTAGGGCTCTGGCAACACTTTGGGACTCCCTCCACACTTTGGGGCTCTATCACGTTACATGTCCCAATGTGTCATGATTTTTCATTTCTAGGGCTCTGGCAACACTTTGGGACTCCCTCCACACTTTGGTGGTCGAGCACGTTGCATGTCCCAAAGTGTCATGATTTTTCATTGCTAGGGTTCTGTCAACACTTTGGGACTCCCTCCACACTTTGGTGATCCATTACCTAACATGTCCCAATGTGTCATGATTTTTCATTTCTAGGGCTCTGGCAACACTTTGGGACATTGTTTACATACTTGTTAATCTTGAATAAATGTTATTAATGGTTAAGAAATGTCTCTTTCTTGAACATACACATCAATATAATAAGTCAATATAATATACACGATGTATAAGTAGTGCAGGGTTCTTTTGCAGGGTCCATGGTGGTAAGTTAAATGTAAAACCTGAAGATACACCCCTTTAATTTTTTTTTTGGTTTAGGACTAAGGATCACGAAAGTGTGGCGGATCTCCAAAGTGCTTTTTTGTCATTTTTGACAGCAGCTTCAGTCACCGTGTTGAGCGGAATATAGAATTTTGAAGCTACCGTGTCAGAGTGGCACATGGATCTGTGTAAAAGGGCCCTCTTGGCTGGGGAGATGTTCTTGGTCTGAAAAACAGGTCACAAAACAAGCATATCATTACAACAACGCTTTGGTGAACTTAGTCCCTAATTTGGTGGTCTAGCACGTTACATGTCCCATAGTGTCATGATTTTTCATTTCTAGGGCTCTGGCAACACTTTGGGACATTGTTTACATACTTGTTAATCTTGAATAAATGTTATTAATGGTTAAGAAATGACTCTTTCTTGAACATACACATCAATATAATAAGTCAATATAATATACACGATGTATAAGTAGTGCAGGGTTCTTTTGCAGGGTCCATGGTGGTAAGTTAAATGTAAAACCTGAAGAAACACCCCTTTTAAATTTTTCTTTTTGGTTTAGGACTAAGGATCACTAAAGCGTGGTGGATCTCCAAAGTGCTTTTTTGTCATTTTTGGCTAAACCTTAAGTCCTATTTTCACCAAACCTATACCTATGTGTTGGGGACGACAAGCCGCACCAGATGACACAAAATTTTTGACCAAAAGTATTTACTGTAAGGAGATAGGGCCCAGTTGTTTTTTTACAGAAAGCGAAGGGTTAATCCACTAATTCATTGGCGTGCCGACCCACCCCAACAAGTTTGGTAGCGGTCAGACTTACGGCTTAGCCAAAAAATGCAAAAAAGCGCTTTGTAGATCCGACACGCTTTGGTGATAAAAGCCCTAACCAGATGATTTTACACTTAAAAAAGCTTTTTAATTGCAAAAAAGTGAAATGTGTGGAAGAAGACCCAAGTACAATGAACATATGCGAGTTTGGTGACCCTAGGGTCAAAGGTCGCTGAGATACGATTTTTTTTTTCTAATTTTTTTGAAGCCTGAGGGTGTACTCACACTAGGCAATCCGAACCGTGCCCGGGCACAGTTACCTCCCAAAGCACGGTTCGTTTGGCTAGTGTGATCGCTCCGAACCGCGACGCTACTGTAAACAAGCATGGCGGCAAAGGGCTCTTTATGGTCTACGGCAGAGGTGCAGTGTTTGCTGGATATTTGGGCGGATGAGAGCATACAGCAACAGCTGGAAACCACGCATAAGAACTCAGATATATTCGGTAAAGTTCGTGAATATCTTTTAGCTCGTGGATATCAAAGATCTGTGGAACAATGTCGTGATAAACTGAAGAAACTGCGCAGTCAGTATCTCAAGGCGCGGGATACGCTCCGTAAGTCTGGCAGCTCATCAGAAGAAAAGAACAAATTCCCATGGTATGATGCTGTGGATAAAATAATCGGGCACAAACCAACTAGCCAGCCTAATATATTGGAGTCTGCTACACCGTCCGACCCATCGGACAGCTTTACGGAGGACACTGGACCGGCAAGCCCACTGAGCAGTGAGTAACGTTTAGCCTGTGATATCTTACAAAATAATATGAAAAACGTGAAAAAATGTCTGTGGGGTTTCTACCCTATACAGTCATATAGACGAGCATGTAACACACAAAGTATGCTCTATGTTTATGACCCTAACCCTACACCTTTTGACATGGTTAACTAGTTAGCTAGCTAACTAGTCCAGTAGCTTTAAATGAGCTATGTTTTTGTTGTTTAACTGGTCTACAAACATGATCAACCTGACCAAGCTTGACAACAAACGGTCGACTAGCATGATCAAGCATAATCATATTCAAATGCAACATACATTATGCTAGTTATGAGTTGGATTTTTTAACCAGTAATTAGTGATAAGCAATATTAGCTAGGTGCTCCAGGGCTTTGTTTCAGTATGGTGTACTTTTGTTTACGTTAAGCAATCATTTAGTGCTAGTCTGATGTTCAGCCTCTGCCTGTATATTCCCTGCTGAAAAAAATCCTGCTCAAAACCAGCTGGTCATCCAGACAAAACATACCCCATGCTGGTGGGCTAGCTCATTAACTTAGCTAGTATAGGGTATGTTTTTTTCCTAAATGACCAGCTGGTTTTGAGCAGATTTTTTTTTCAGCAGGGTTATATTTGTTATTATTACAGTGGGCTAATGTTTACGTTTGTGTTTCCTTTTTTTTTTTTTTTTTTGCTTTTAACAGCCACCTCACTATCTTCAGATCAGTCAATCACTTGTGATGACAGACAAGCTGAGACCTCTAATGGTAGCACACTTCAAAGAACACCCTCAGAACAGAGGAAGAACAGGAAGAGGAAGACGAAGACAGATGTGGGTGATCTCATGGCCTCATTTTTGGACATGCAAAAGAAACAGCATGATGAATTCATGCAAGGGGAGCAGGTGCGTCACCAGCAAGAGAAGGACATGCTCGATAACTGGATGAAAGCACAAATAGAGATGGAGGAGCGTCGGCAACATCTACAGAGGGAAGAGCGCCAAGAGTCAAACAGGATGTTCCACCAAATGATGACCACACTATTGGAGTCTGCTCCCTGCTCTGCTCTCTACTACTCTGGTCTGCTGCTGTGCTGGTCTGCTGCTGAAAGCTTGCTTTAATCTTCAGCTTCTACACTTTTCTCTGTTTTCTTCTCTTTTACTCTCTTCACACTTACTAATCCACTTTTAGTCTGCTTCCTCTTTGCTCTACACACCTATTAATCCACTCTCAGTCTACTTTTATAGACTTTTTCCTCAGGTTTGCTGGATTAGCTGTTTGCTGCTGCAGTTTGTTTGTGTAAGTTTCTAATTTCAACTGAAACAAGGTGAGTGCTTTTTTTCTCCATGGCTTCTGCTCAGGTTTACACCTGTTTAGAGTGTGGCATGTATAGCTTAGATCCCTTATCCACCGATACTGGTAACAATAGTGGTATTTGTACTAAGTGTGAGATAGTTAGCTCCTTGGTGGATAAGGTGAATAAGTTAGAGCTGCACGTCCGGGGTTTAATAAGGGATAGACAGCAGGATTCACTGTTAGCAGCCCCGGGTGTCTCAGGGAGAGTTAGTACCCCCTCGACTCCGGCCTTAGAGCCCTCACAGCGGGGCGAATGGGTAACGTCTCGGCGGCATAGTCGAAAGGCTAAGGCTAATGCTACCGCAAAGGCCACAGCCAGCCCACCTAAACACCACGCTCCCCCAGTTCACGTGTCAAACAGGTTTGCCCCGCTCAGTGAAGCGCCAACTGAGGAGCCTGTTAAAGGTACTCTGGTGATAGACTCTATCGTCCGACACGTGAAATTAGCTACTCCTTTAGGGGCACCAGCGGCAACAGTTACTTGTTTACCGGGAGCCAGAGCACCGGACATTAGTGGAACCTTAGGTTAGGGAATAGGAGATATTCGAGGGTAGTAATTCATGTAGGGGCCAATGATATTCGTCTGCGGCAGTCTGAAGTAACTAAGGCTAATATTAAAGAGGTGATTAAACAGGCCCAGACGCTGTCCGAGGAGGTAATCTGCTCTGGCCCCATCCCAATGAGGCGTGGTGATGAAGCTTACAGCAGGCTTTCTTCGCTGAACCGCTGGATGTCCAAGTGGTGTGCAGAAAATCATGTGGGCTTTATAGATAACTGGCTACACTTTGAGGGGAAGCCTGGTCTTTTAGGTAGGGATGGTGTCCACCCCACGCGGGAGGGTGCTGCCTTACTTTCATGCAGCATAGCTCATAGTCTTTTAGTTAGTCGGCAGAGTAGTATTAGAAGCTGCTGACAATCCAGAGCCGGGACCAGGCCGCAGACAGAGAGGCTTAACCGACCGTCTGCGAGCTGCAAAGAGACGTTACCTAGATACCAATGTATTCAGACTGTGTCTGTCCCCCGAGTCAAACAAAAACATCAAAAAACTAAAACAGTAAATCTAAATAACTTAACTTATATTAAACAATCATATCCAGACTGTAGTACTAACATTTCAAGCCTAAAGATTGGTTTACTTAATATTAGATCTCTAAATTCAAAAGCAGTTCTGGTGAATGAAATGATAACTGATCAGAAATTCGATGTTCTGTGTCTGACAGAAACCTGGATTAGGCCAAATGAATATGTAGCATTAAATGAAGCCACCCCTGCAGGCTATAATTATATACACAATCCGAGATTGTCCGGTAGAGGAGGTGGGGTCTGCATATTTTTCCAAAGTACCTTAGTTACCAATCAGAAACACTATGAAAATTGTACTTCTTTTGAGCTTCTTTACACCAGTATAATTAATCCAGTTATCTTTAATTAATATCTACAGACCACCAGGGCCCTATTTAGAATTTCTAAAAGAATTTAGTGATTTTGTCACAGACTTAGCAGTAAGTAATGATAAAGTGATTATAGTTGGAGACTTCAACATTCATTTCGAAAAATTGGATGATCCATTAAAAAAGGCATTCACATCGATTTTAGACTCAGTTAGTATTATTCAAAATATAACAGGACCTACTCATTACTGTAATCATACTCTGGATTTAGTTTTGACCCTGGGTGTGAGCATAGATAACCCGAATATTCGTTCTCAAACCTCCGCAATTTCAGATCATTACCTTATTTCATTTAAATTACATCTTAGTCATAATATACGTACATCCCCTAGCTACTCTGTAAAACGTTCAATTACGCCTTTTACAGCCCAACAATTTACAGATAAGCTTCCAGACTTATCAACTCTAATGTACTCTCCTGTAGACCCAGTAGAACTAGACAAACTAACCGAAGGTTTAGAAAATACCTTTCGCTCTACCTTAGATGTTGTAGCTCCCCTTAAACACAAAATAGAGAGACAGAAAAAGCTCGCACCGTGGTACAATGATCAAACTCGTACCTTAAAGCAGTTAGTACGAAATTTAGAGCGTAAATATCGATCAACTAAACTGGAAGTGTTTCACTCTGCGTGGAAAGACAGTCTTGTTAAATATAGAAAAGAACTAAATAAAGCCCGCTCAGCATATCTGGCCTCACAGATCGAGATAAATAAAAATAATCCTAGAGTTCTCTTTAGAGTTATTTCCAAATTAACTAAAAACCAGGCAGGTACTGAACCTCAGATCCCAGCCATTCACACCAGCAACGATTTTATGGACTTCTTCAATAGTAAAATTGAAAACATTCGGGATAAAATTAAACAGATAAATATTACATCCTCTCTGTCATCTGGTCTGGCTGATCTAGAACAAAACCCTGTTACTGAAGTTAGGTTGGAAGTCTTTAACCCACTTCCACAGCTAGAACTAGAGAAAATTATCTCCTCTTCAAACAGCACAACCTGCACACTTGATGCTGTTCCCACAAAATTACTAAAACAGGTACTGCCAGATATAATTAAACCTCTGTTAATGATAGTAAACTCATCGCTCGCCCTGGGCCATGTACCCAAAGCCTTTAAAACAGCTGTAATTAAACCTCTGATCAAGAAACCAAATCTTGATCCTAGTGTACTGTCTAACTATAGACCTATTTCAAACTTACCGTTTATTTCTAAGATTTTAGAAAAAGCTGTAGCCCAACAACTTTGCTCTTACCTGCAAAGAAACCAGATCTATGAAAAATTTCAATCTGGATTTAGGCCTTATCATAGCACTGAGACAGCTTTAGTTAGAATAACAAACAATCTACTTATAGCCGCCGACCAAGGCTGTGCTTCCTTACTCGTACTTCTCGATCTGAGTGCAGCCTTTGATACAATAGATCATACTCTCCTTTTAGAAAGACTAGAGAACATGGTCGGTGTAACCGGAACTGCCTTAGCATGGTTTAAATCATACTTAACCGATCGCTATCAGTTTGTGAGGATAAATGATATGTCTTCCAGTTATACTAAGATAAGATATGGAATTCCACAAGGCTCTATATTAGGACCGTTATTATTTACATTATATATGCTCCCACTGGGCAAAGTTATTAGAAAATATGTAAATTTTCACTGTTATGCGGATGACACGCAGCTCTTCATATCAGCCAAACCTGATGTCAGAGTGAGATTAAAGAAAATCGAGGATTGTGTAGAAGATGTAAAATCATGGATGTCGCACAACTTCCTCCTATTAAATAGTGATAAAACAGAAGTTCTCCTATTAGGCCCCAAAGCTGCTAGAAATAAATTATCAGACTTAATGCTAAATCTGGCCGATTTCTCCGTCACACCTGGTTCAGCAGCTAAAAACCTTGGAGTTATCATAGATTCAGATCTAGCATTCGATAAACACATATCTAATGTTACTAGAACAGCTTTTCTACACCTCCGTAATATTGCCAAGCTAAGAAATGCCCTATCACTGCATGACGCAGAAAAATTAGTACATGCCTTTATTACCTCAAGGCTAGATTATTGTAATGCGCTACTGTCTGGATGTTCCGGCAGTAACTTAAATAAAGTTCAGCTAGTTCAGAATGCTGCAGCCAGGGTCCTTACTAAAACTAGAAAATTTGACCATATTAGTCCAGTACTATCAGCACTGCACTGGCTTCCAGTCAAATTCCGCATAGACTATAAAATTCTCCTGTTAACGTATAAAGCCCTACACGGGCTCGCTCCTGAGTATTTACAAGACCTCATCTCCTGTTATGAACCACCGCGATTACTCAGATCTCAGGGTGCTGGTTTATTAGTAGTTCCTAAAATTCAGAGGAGCTCTGCAGGAGGAAGAGCTTTCTCTTATAAAGCGCCTCAACTCTGGAATAATCTCCCCGAATATGTTCGGGACTCAGACACAGTCTCAATCTTTAAGTCTAGACTGAAAACTTACTTGTTTAGTTTAGCTTTTGGTAATTAATGTTTTTCCCTTTAGATAAGGCTGCAGATTCAGGGGTTCATGGACAGAGGGAATTGTGGGTAAACTGAGATGCTGGTGCTGTTGTTCTCCCACTGCACACGGTCACTCAGGTTTGTGGACGGTGGAATGGGTGGATGCCAGTGTTTCAGGGAGCCTCCATGTCTATGTTACCTTCTGGCTCTCTGCCTTTAGTTAGGCTGTTTTATTCAGTTCTGCCGGAGTCATTAGATAATCACACTCTGATAATGTTTTATATTCTCTGTTTTACATAAATCCAGTCAAAACTAATTCCATCTCTCTGCCTTCCTCCAAGTTACTGACTGCCCACCTGTCTGACCCGATACCGAGGGATGTTGGACCCTCAGGCTCTCATGTCCTCTGTCTGGCCAGACTGGAAGTTTCTGAAGTCAGCTCTTCTCCACCACCACCACAGATCAGCTGCTCATCATCCATCTTACTCTATAAGCCATTAGTGGAGCTGCTATACACCTGAATATATAAAACCTATGACTTTTTAAAATTAATTTAAAAGCCGTTTGACCAGTGGTAGGATGGTCCCCCCTTTAATGTGAGTCTTGGTCCTCCCAAGGTTTCTTCCTCCTCCTGCAGCTCTGAGGGAGTTTTTCACTGGGGGTTCTGTATTCTGTATTTTCTATGTTTAATGTTTTGCCTGATTCTTTGTCCTGTAATCATGTTTCTGTAAAGCTGCTTTGTGCCAACACCTGTTGTAAAAAGCGCTATACAAATAAATTTGATTTGATTTGATACACTCTTATTTTAGTTATCACAGTCCTGTTCTCACATGTTCATGGTTGCAATTTGCCTGATGACAAAAGCACTGAAATTACAAATTCAGATTTTTTTGGAAAGCTTCTACTGCCATTTATTCAATACATGAATTCTTTTTACAACTAATGTCTGCACCATGTTACTGGGCATGCATTATCGGTGTCAGTGGGGCCCAGTACAGCCTTATTTGCCAGGGAGGCCAGAATGGATCTGTCGTGTGGTAAAAATCCTTACGGAACTGGCAGCACTGAGTATGTATTATCGGTGGCAGCGGGGCTTAGTATGGCCTTAGTCCCCAAGGAGGTCAAAAGGCAATATGGATTTTTTGGAAATTGTTTTCATTGCCACTTCAACTGGAGCAAATCTGGATTCTTTTCATACCTGGACACAATGATGCACTGATGGTTCCAATTATTAGAAAAAAATTGTTTTACACTCCCTTCTGCAATTTAACCAGGACAGAATATGTCTTCAAAAAAAATCCTGTTGTTTCATTTCATACTTTATCAATGCTGAAGGTAAAAAATCAGTTCTGTAAATAGTTCTATGCATTTTTCCAAAATTCATTCAAAAAAAATCTTGCATTTTCCAAGGCCAAATTAAAAAGTTATCAGTTCTGTAAATAGTTCTATGCATTTTACATCCCACTCTTGGCCAGTACCTTGACGTGGTGAGTGGGTTTAAATCATGTGTTAGTCATCACATTAACACATGAAACTGCTAGATAATTTATTTTTCCTCCAGGTGCAAGAGGTAAACTAGAACAGCCAGGTGTTTAATTCAGTATGAGATGTTTTTTTTTTTTTAATTCATGGCTGAATAATTCTAATAGATAATTATTTGAGACAAAAGCTGTAGATGAGTCAAAGACGTGACGCCGACTGAACTTTTTGCCTATTAATAAACATTAAAATGAATAAAATTATAACATGTATGTTACACCTTCCTTATATATGCCCACCCTTACTTCTTTAAACGTGTTTAAAGGCTATTGGCCATTTTCTGCCATCTGAAGTGTGAAAACATCATCTGACAACTGGTTTTAAATCAAATTAAAATAATTTAAATCCTTACCCTATTTGGCATAATTTTAAACTTGTTTTCCATTTAATGTTCTGAAACATTTGTACACACATTTCAATCATAATAAACAAACAAATTTTTGAAAATCATCTCAAAGAAGACATTGCATCAGCCAGCCTCATGGTGAGGGGCTTGCAGGTGAGTAGTCACTCTCAGTTTTACAAATCAATTCTTTTTAAAACTGCTGCAGTGTATACGTCACATTATGATATCATGTGGGGCGACCAACCTAAAACTGTAAATAATAAGTTTTATATGCAAATCTTTATTTTTAATGTAAATGTGTCAGTGATATGTGGTGAGAAGTAGCTAGCTTGGGTTCTATAGCTAAGCATTAGCCTGTTATATTTGATTAAACTTAATGATCTGGAGAGATCGAGCATCATGTGGGGCTACCACCACTGATTGCTTAAATAATAGAAAACACATCCTGTATTGGTAGTTTCTGTATGCAAATGTTTTATTTATTATATGCATTTAGTTGTTTTAAATGACTTTCTATATTTCAACAAATAATTTCCATCCTACTTCAGAGATGACTAAGCTTATTTCTTTTTGATTATTTTGTTTTAATCAGAGAAATGTGTGAATATTAAGCATTCATTCTACTTTTTCAATTCCTTTTTTTAACTCTGTGTATGTTTAACTATATAACCTTTTTCTAGACGGCCCCACTAACAAGCAAAGAAAAGACTGCTCGCTACAGGCAGCGGATCAGTGCAGATCCTGTAGCAAGAGCTGACTATCTTGCCAGGAAAAAAGAAAGGTAAAATCTATCATATAAAATGTAATATCACACATGTATGTTATTTAGGCCACCAGAATCAGTGACAGTATACTAATGTCAATCATTTGTTATACAATCATTTGTTTAAGCTACTAGAGAAGAAAGCAAAAGGACCTGAGGACCCCTCAAGCTCTCCACCTGAGCCAGCTAGGCAAGAAGGAAGTGTCCAGGATCTATGTGGAAGGTTTGTGATAGTAACATACGATGAGCTTCCATATGTAGGTCCGGTCCTAAAGGTTGTGGAAGAGGAACTGCAGATCAGCTGTATGTAACAGTCTGATGACAAGAAGTTCATGCTGTCATTTCAGAACCTGATCCAGCAACTTCACGCTTCTCAAAGTTGATCTGCCAAGACTGGGTAGCATTCAGAAATAGCTGGGGTTAAAGAAATGCCTACAATGTGTCTGCAGAACGCTGTTATGTTCAAGTGTTAAATGAAATCGTAAGGAAAATGTATGTTTAAGTGATTAATGAAATTGAAAAAGAAAATGTTATGTCCAAGCATTTAATGCATTAGTAATACATTGAAATATTAATGAGTTGAAAATATTAATATGATGTCAATGTGTCAAATGAAGTAGTGAGGAAACTGTTAATGTTATGATGTTTATAATGAAATGAAATGAAATCGTTGGAAATCATTGAATTAATCGCCTGCTGTTTTTCATCATGTGGGGTAACCAACGATATTCAATTCTGTAGTAAATTCAAAAAATTATGTCTGTCCATTTTGGTTGAAGTATAATTCAACATGAATAAGTGGATACTATATATCTGCACATTTTGAATCAGTTTTATGGATTATATGAATAAAAAAAATGTAATTGCTTTATGATGGTGACACAGCCATTATAGATAAAATGTATTTAACATAATTTGCAATAAATGAAAGGACACATGAGTATATCTTTCTTAAACAGTTCAATTAATTACTGATACTTATTAAAATATAAGTTATGTTAAGGAAATCTATTAATTTTAAGATAAATTACGGTCGCCCCAAATGTCGTTGCCCTGTTCATTTGAGTTTAAAAGCACTAAAATATCTTTGTTTGAAGTTTTCACACACATGCATGTGTAGACTACATTCCAAATCTTTAGAAAATTGCCAAATATATTATTATTTTAAGTATTTTAAAAATGGGCCTCTCAAAGGCCTTATACGTCTTTGACCCAGAGACAGTAACCATGGTTAAATATAGTCTGTTTGGTGCCCCAGTATAAATGAAAGCTTTTTTTAAAGTACTATAATAACATTTTAGATAGATAAAAAAAAGATTAAACAACAACAAAGCTGTCCTTTTTAATTTCATTTTTTTTTATATAAAGGCCCAGTGTATAATAGAATGTGAATGATAAGAATGTGAGTTAAATGTGTTAATGAACTGTAAGTAATAATCTGTATAACTGGATATCTATCCTTTTTTTACTGCAGTGAATATTCAAACTAATGCTGTTCTCGGCCAAGTTAATGGAGAAAGCGGTAAGTGATCTCTTTATTAAAATCTCTTTTAGTACAAAGCATATGCGTCATGTTTTTATGCATTGAGTAATTGGGTAAATAATTAACGATACATGACTGTACAAACACAGAATACCCAAATTATTTAAAAAAAAAAAGATTTTTAAAGTTCTAAATGAACAGCCATCAGAAACGTGATTCTGTTTTTGTAGTTTAACATATTTGGTTGTAGTCTTGTGAATGACTATGGATGTCCTAACTGATTATAATAATGTAATATAAAATCTGTTGATTTCATTAGAAGAAATTGTATTTTACTAGAACAACTACACCACAAATCAATGGGAATACAATAGTAACCTCATGGCAACAACTTAACATCTGCCAAGCAATCACTTAGCAGCACCATAGCAACAACGTAGCAACATCTCACTATAACCTGGGATATTTTAGAGACCGGTGGGAGCAATTTTAGCTGCGCAACCATCCTGCATTTCCTTCACTTTTCTAGTTTATTTTACTGTTGTACTAATGTTTCATGTGTTCTACAATAAGTGTGTTCATTACATCTATTGTGAATATTTCCAAAATGTACTTCACAATCTGATTACACTCATCAGCACTGAGCTAGATCAAAGAACCACCACTATCTCGGTGGATGCAATTGGTGAAGCAAGAGGACGTCCAAAGCTCTGTTTCCAAAGACCACATTGAGCACCTTTTAGAAATGGGTCTGGCTGTCCCAAACATAAGTAAATTACTTGGGGTGTCGCAGAAGACGTTCGTTGTGGGATGACCGAATGGAACCTATCGGTGAGAGACTCGTATCTGATGAGGAGCTGGACAGCCTGGTATTAGCTGCCAAAAAAGATTCACCATATTTAGGTCAATTTAAACTCCAGTCACTTTGTTTTATTAATTATAATAAAATAATGTAACTGTGTCGCCATTAGGGCGATATATATATTTATAGAGACTTTTATAATGACACATTGAGAAAGAATAGGACCTTTTATTTTGATACCATTTCCTGTAACTTGCTTACCACTTCCTGCCTTGTCAGCAGTTACTTCCCACTCAGTTTATATCTGTTGAAAAACAGTTTCTACTTCAGAATTCCTGACTGTGATTGATGCTAGAAGCAAAGTCGTAAGTAAAATTCATTGTTGAGTTAAATAATTGATAGAATAAGTTAAGTTTAAAGTTGAAAGAGAAGGTAATAAATAGCTTTAAAGATCATTTTTATTTACAAGGATATTTCATGAGACTTCATGTGAAGCTGAACTTTGTTAAAAACAGTCAAACTTTGTTTTGTTGCAGTTTTCACTCTGCCATGTAATACTGGATTCTTAAGTAAACAACAGTGAAATGTTAACTCCTGGTTATTGCATCAGAGTTTAACTTGTTGGATAGCTTCAGTCACTACACTGCAGTGAGGACAACATAGTAACTATTATAATTTTAAGGGCCTTTATTTTGAATTTACACATCATATTGTCCTGCATTAAATGAGTGACACAAACCAGTGGTGTTCTATCAGGACTAAGTGAACTTGATCTGTGATAACAGGATTTATTACCACACTACAGCAGAATGACTTGATATTAAAAAGGGAGGAGCTTTTATTTTGAAATGTGTTCCTCCACATGCTATTTCTGTAATCTTTCGTGTATGCAGTGTCTGCTTACTTCCTTTTCCTGATGATCTAATTTCTTTGTTTTCCCCCCAAGCGAGCTGCTGTTGTTAAAACTTATGAAGGGTTATTTTTAACAGTATTATATAAATGAATGAATAAAGAAATAATTGCTTAAAACATTAAATAAATATTTAAAATGAGATGTAATTAATTCAAGTATTAAATAATAATTAGTTTCCCAGATCCCGCATACACTAAAGATTAAATGAGATAATTGAAAAACTAGGAGTGAAAAATTGCAGGTACATTTTAATCAATACATGGTCAATTGCAGAAGTATCTAAATTATCATATAAAATAAAGGCAAATTTGTCTAGTCTAGGATCTCATAGAAATAAAATCTGGCATGTGACTCCTTTAAATTCTTTGTACAATTTAGCAGAATAAAGGTAGTTCAAACTGCAGAAAACTATGTTGAATAAATATATGTATCAAACTATAAAAACTGGTCAAGTGTTGTAAAAGATATACTGTGTTTACAGCAGGGGTCTCAAACTCATTTTTGCCGAGGGCCACATTGGCATATTGGCTGTCCTCTGAGGGCCAGATGTAACTTATAAATATAAGAAAATGTAACCAGATGTAATACAAAATGAATGTAATTACTCCTTAATGTTAAATAACTCTCAATATACTATTTATTCAATCAAATATTACAGTTGCATGGAAAAATGGTTGCTTGTTGCTCTATTAACATAAATCCTTTTAATTTATAAGTTATATTAACTTTGATCAAAACGTTTGATACTGAAATAAGGCTTAATAAATATAAAATCAAAAATTGTGAGCTGTGACAGATTTAGCATTTCCTCAGATTTAGCAGTTCCTCATACAACCACTAGTCGGAGCTGCAGCAGCAGCACCACAAGCCCGCAGTCTTTACTGAGTCAGAGCTGCAGCCCAGCCACGGGCTACAGGGCTCAGCTGAGCCAGTCTGGAGCGTTTTTAAAAATTTGTAAGTACTTCTGTGTATGAAATAAAATAACCCCACTAACCGGATAATACAGCTCTCTACAGTTCATCTTTCAGCCCAGGCAGCTAACAGCAGCAGTTTAGAGCAGCGTCACGGAGGCACTGCTCGGATTACATTATAAACAGGTCAGTTAGCGCGCTGCTAACCTCAGGATGTTTATAACTACGGAGTTTAGTGGACACACCACGGCTGCAAGGTTAGACTGTTGAAGGCTACTGAAGACTACTAAAGCAGGCAACGCAGCGTAAGCAAAAAAAAAAAACAAAAACCACACACACACACCAAAATACAAGTTAAGATAAAATATGAAAACGAACATAATAAAGCATAAATAATTAAATTGAATTGCGGGCCAGATGTATGTTTATTTTGTTAACCCGTGAGGGGCCGTATGAAACCGCGTCGCGGGCCGCATGTGGCCCGCGGGCCGCTACTTTGAGACCCCTGGTTTACAGTGTCTGTTACTGACAGATCAGTTCATTACTGGTAGCTTTCACTTTTATTCCTGTTATTCAGTCATTTATTTGCCCCTCAGCTAAAATTCAACTGAATATATGTAAATACTCTTAAAAAGGATAAATACCATTACATTTGTTTAATTTAGCTTAATTAAGCACAGAGCATATAATTAGATTTTTTTTATAGTTACAATAATTTCAATATTTTGCAGCATAAATCACAAATGTTTTATTTATTATTTTACATTTAGAGTTACTTATTTTTAAAGAGAAGTACAGGCACCTATTAAACCTGCTGAAAATGAAAAATAAGATTAAAGGCTCCTTTGACGTCGCGGAAAAGAAGACAATGTGTAAAAACCGTGTGGAGCGACTCCATCTCCGGTAAAAACACCACTAATCTTTCAGCTTCTGCAGAGCAGAGTCACACAGATCTCCATGCAGAGATCCGCGTTTTAATAAAGCTAAGATATTTCATGATCAGATAGAGTCTTTAACTCTGCTCTGTACATATAGCTAGTATTAAAAGCAGGAACAGGTCAGGAAAAAAAATATAATAATAAAATCAGTGAATCTATGAACCCAAACGTCAGGGTTAAATTCCCTACAGCACTTTCTCATAAGCTGATCTCATTTATAGACTGTAGCTACAGTAGGTGTGCTGGTTTAGTGCTGGAGATAAAACTAGATACTTTATAAACTGTGTTTTTACGTCAACAGCTCTGTTCAAACTATAATTTAACCATTCAAATGTTTTATTACCTGATTTCCAAAACAAAATTTAAATGTAAAATATTTAGTCATATACAGACAATAATAATATACATTAAATCATATATAAACAAATATTTCACGTTCAAACATTAACAATATTACACAACTGGTTAATAAATGTTTAATTTTTATTAGTGTGTAGTTAATAATTAAAGGGAAATGATGAAAAAGCTTTTACATTTACACCCTTTACATTTAAGTCGACTAAAACTAGACTATTATATTTTTGTCACAAGACTATGACTAAAACTAAATTAAAAGGTGTTGTCAAAATTAACACTGATCCTAACTAACTAACTGACTAGATTACCAATCTAGCTAACGAACTAACAAAAACTAACTAGCTAACAAGCGCTCTCAAACAGCTCGCATCTTTTACATAATAATTAAATAAGTTTGCTGCACTTGAATTCTAAATTAGTTTGAAATATTACTTTAAAAACAAGCAATGTCAACTTCAATTAATGTAAGGAGAATAGTAAAAAAAAAAATCCTAACCCAGCTGATTAAGCTTTGTGAACGTGAGTAGCACTTGGTTTTTTGAGTTTATGTTTAAACATTCTGTGAATTAAAAAAATAAATGATAATGTTGACTTATTTTTTTGCTGATGTTACCTCAGATTCTTATAGTGTATCACAAGTCAAAAAGGCTCTATGTGAGTTCATTTCTGATAGGCTATTTAATCCTCAATTCACTGATCACCTGTATTAAGTTATACCTATTCTCTTTTAAAGGCTTCAGGAGGACGTCAGACTTAGACGTTGTGGTCACTAATTCTACGACACAATTGAAGGGTCCACTTTGATCTACACAGCCATCAGGACGAACGGTAGCTACATTTAACAAAGATTTACGTTATAATGAACTTACTAATTAATACATTTACCACTTACTAAACCCTTTTTTCCATTCTTTCAGGTCATTATTGTAAAGTAAAGGTTCTCTATATCACCTCACCTACCCGGACCATTCCCATCCCAGGCACCGAGACAGAGCTCCAGGAGTGTCTCGTCTCTGACGGCACAGCAGAAATAACTCTGCAGCTTTGGGAGCACCGCGTCAACATCGTCCAGATGCTCTTCAGCTACCGCTTTACTGATCTCTCCACCAGGGTCTTCAAGGGGAAAGTGCAGCTGACCACAACCTTCTCAACAGCTGTAGTGAAAATCCCAGACCTGCACGTTCCTGACACGGACGTTAGCACCCCGGAGCCAGCGGTGAACTCTGTTACCGGTTCAGTGTTCGATCTGGAACTCCGGGCGGTCATGAAGATCTCCGTCTGCAGGATCTTCACACCGTGTTTCATCATGAAGCAGAAGATCTTCATCTTCAGAAGATCTTCAGAAGATCTTCATCAAGCAAAAAATAAGACAAGGGCACACTAGCAGGGCTAACAGGAACTTCAAGCTACACCAGACTGCTCTTTTACTTTACTTTCACTTCAGCTACGCTGTAGCAGCGACAGCAAACGCGCTTTTTAGCGCGCTTTTCGGACAAGGTTGGGCGAGTTGCGTTAGAGCGGGGCGTGGCAAACCCCCTCATTCACACTTTCTCTGTCTGCGGACCTCGGGGGCGTTACTCACGGCTTTAAAAGACAGTCTGGTGGCGCTGATTTCCTATATCGCCCGCAGCTGTGCGCAATCTAGAGTCCTATTACATCACTCACACTCGCCGAGGCGTCAGCCGAAGGCGTCAGCTGTTGTGTGAAGACCAACGCGGGTAAAAGACCTGCGAGTCTACCTGCGCGAGTCCACCGAGCAAGGCCACCAACAAGGCAGCCCATCCCACTGCTTTCTAAAATGTGCTCCCATCACATTCCTGTCATCTCCGGCACGCACAGAAGGTGAAAAAACACCCACAGGCGCCAGGACCATACTAACCTGCGGCCACTAAAACAAACCACGCCCACTACTACCTCATTCTCTGTAGGGCTATGGAACTGCCAGTCGGCTGTTAACAAAGCAGACTTTATCGCCTCTTATGCGAATCATCAGTCATTACAACTGCTGGCACTGACTGAAACTTGGATTAAACCTGAAAACACTGTTACTCCGGCAGCTCCTTCCAAATATTATTCCTTCTCCCACACTTCTCGTCTCTCTGGACGAGGAGGTGGAACTGGCCTATTAATCGCTAATGGCTTAAAACATACTCCACTATTACCTGCAAACTCATACAGTTCATTTGAGTATCATGCCACACTGGTTAATACTCCAGCAAAACTTGCCATTATTGTTATTTACCGTCCTCCTGGACAAATGGGCGAGTTCACACACGAACTTGACATGCTACTGTCTTCTATCCCTGAGCAAGATTGTCCCATGCTCATTCTAGGGGATATGAACATCCACAACGACAGTACCAGCTTCACAGACTTCCTATCCCTCATGCAGTCTTTCGAACTGGAGCAGGTCCCCAGCCCTCCAACACATAAAGCTGGCAAACATCTAGACCTGATCTTCACTCGTAACTGTGACACCGACTCTTTAACTGTCACTCCTTTGCACGTCTCAGATCACTACTTCATGAAACTCAATGTTCATATTTCGAACAAACCCACGGCTACTCCTACTATGGTCTCGTTCCGCCGAAATCTTCGAGATCTCTCAGCAGACCAGTACTCCTCGCTGGTGACTGACAATATGCCTCCACCAGGCTCATTTTCATCACTCAATGTAAATGATGCCACCGATACACTCTGCTCCACACTAAGCTCCTGTTTGGACAACCTCTGTCCTCTTACATATCGAGCCATTAGCTCTAGCAAACCGCAGCCATGGCTAAAAAATAACTCACTGAGGGAACTATGTTCCAAACTCCGAGCTGCCGAAAGACAATGGCATAAAAAACAAAAACAAGCAGACCTAAAAAATTACCAACTGCTCCTGGCTTCCTTCTCAGCCACCATCATGACTGCTAAAGCTGAATTTTATCACAATAAATTCTGCTCTCTCACAGACTCCCGGAAACTATTTGCTACTTTTAAATCACTACTGAACCCTCCTCCTCCTCCTCCTCCGGCTACCTGCCTTACGGCTGAAACACTTGCCTCATTCTTTACTGGAAAAGTGGCGGCCATCAGCAACCAGTTTACTGATGTAACATGTAGCAGTCCTACATCATGCTCTGCAGCCTGGTGTCCCTCCACCGAAGGCGTTGCGCTCTCCTCGTTCACTTCTCTCACTGAGAACGAGACACTGGCTCTCCTAACACGTAGCCGTCCTACTACGTGTCCGCTTGACCCAATTCCCTCAAACTTACTACAAACCATCGCACCTGCAATCATTCCGGCTATCACTCACACCATCAATGCCTCTTTAACTTCTGGTGTTTTCCCAACTGCTTTCAAACAAGCACATGTGACACCACTGCTTAAAAAGCCTTCTCTCAACCCCGCCCAGGTTGATAACTACAGACCGGTCTCACTACTACCCTTTCTCTCTAAAACACTCGAGAGAGCAGTTTTAAATCAGGTCTCTGGCTTCCTCTCCCAGAATGACCTTCTGGACCAGAACCAATCTGGATTCAAAAAAGGACACTCTACCGAGACGGCTCTGTTGTCTGTGACTGAAGCGTTGAAAACTGCTAGAGCTGCAGGACAGTCCTCAGTGCTCATTCTGCTGGACCTCTCAGCCGCCTTCGACACGGTCAACCACGACTTCCTCCTAACTATACTCTCAAACATGGGGATCTCAGATAATGTGCTGTCATGGTTCAGATCAGACCTCACTGGGCGCTCGTTCAAGGTGTCGTGGCAAGGACAGCTGTCCTCAGCCCGCTCCCTATCCACTGGGGTTCCCCAGGGTTCGGTACTGGGTCCCCTTCTCTTCTCAATATACACTGCCTCTCTTGGTCGGGTTATCCACTCACATGGCTTTTCCTACCATTGCTTTGCTGATGACACCCAGCTATACCTGTCGTTCTCACCTGAAGATCACTCAATCTCTGCACGGATATCGTTGTGTCTCTCTGACATATCCTCATGGATGAAGGAGCATCACCTTCAATTAAATCTCTCAAAGACTGAACTTCTGGTCATACCAGCAAAACCATCTTTTCAACACAACCTCTCTATAAGCATCGACTCTCTCTCTCTCTCACCGACAAAGGTTGCTAGGAACCTGGGTGTCATGGTTGATGACCAGCTCTCCTTCACGCACCATGTGGCCTTGGTTG
Organism: Astyanax mexicanus; assembly: GCF_023375975.1. NCBI lineage: Eukaryota > Metazoa > Chordata > Actinopteri > Characiformes > Acestrorhamphidae > Astyanax > Astyanax mexicanus. Next base: position 2,254,536 of record NW_026040047.1, on the reverse strand, counting down.
CTCGATCCTGCCGCTTCGCGCTTTATAACATCAGGAAAATTAGAAAGTTTCTGACGTAACAGGCCACCCAACTCCTGGTGCAAGCGGTCGTCATCTCACGCCTCGACTACTGCAATGCCCTGCTAACTGGCCTCCCGGCCTGCGTAGTAAAACCAGTCCAAATGATCCAGAACGCAGCAGCACGTCTGATCTTCAACCAGCCAAAACGGGCACATGTCACTCCGCTGCTCATTGAGCTCCACTGGCTACCAGTTGATGCTCGCATCAAATTCAAAGCTCTTACAATCTCCTACAAGGTGATACAGAACAGCTCCTTCCTACCTGCACTCACTCCTGAAGACTTACGCTACCTCCCAGCCGCTGCGCTCCTCCAATGAACGTCGCCTCGCTTTTCCAAACACTCACACAAAGCAATCCAGACTGTTCTCATACAGAGTTCCCCAATGGTGGGACAAACTACCTTCCACTACCAGATCAGGAGAATCTCTCACTATCCTGGTGCCCGTGGTCGTCTGTCGCCTGTTTGGGTCCCTCCCTGCGCTGGGGAGGGTCTATGCCTCTCTTGGGCGCGCCGTTGTGGGGGGTGGTGGTTTGGTCCGTGTTGGGGTGTCTGGTTGGCATTCCGGGATTCTGGGTGCCCTCCCTGTGGGGAGGTAGGGGCGCTCAGGTGGGGAAGCGGCAGTCTCCCACTTAAGACCAGTTGGTCCTGGGCTCAGGACCACTGTGTGTGTATGAGAAAGAGTGGGATGTTGAGTGTAAATGTGTGTGTGTGTGTGTGTGTGTGCGTGTGCGTAATATCTGTTGTCTTTTGTATGTGAGTGGGGTGTGTATTTATGTTGTATTGCAGTGTGGGGATGGGGGCGCTGTCTTGCAGAGCGGCGGTGTCCTGGGGCCGTAGCCGCTCTACACCCTGGACTTGCCTTCCCTGTACTGCGGTTGGGTGTATGGAACTGGGTGCCTAGTGAGCCAGCAGTAGTTGGCTCTCTTCCTCCGGGGGGTAGTCCTCTGCCCCTCGGTCCTTTCCTGGCCCTTCCCCGACTCCTACTCAGTCTAACACCGCATTACACATACAAACTCATCATACAGCTTACACACATCATATTACACATAGGGTTTTGGGGGGCAGGTGCTCCCTGCTCCTCAATTTTATTTTTGCATTTTAGACATTGAGGGCCTTTGGGGGGGCAGTGTGGTTGGGTGCTGTTATTCAGTTCTCATATTACAGCTGTCCCTCCAATTTTAATAGCACTGTAGCTTTCATTCATTCTTCTCATTAAACACATTCATATCACTGCAACATGCTGGGTGGCGGAAGGAGGGGGGTCAGGTCTTCTCACACCCTGGTTTCGTGCACCCTGCCTGGGGTGTGGGTTGGGTGGTTGTTCGGGGCCGGGCTGGCTGCTTCCCTAGGTTGCCGCTGGCTCGGTACTGGTGCCCGCATGCCCGCATTAGGTGTCTATGTATGTTCTGTGTGTGTGACTGGTGTGTGTGACTGGTGTGCGTGACTGGTGTGTGTGACTGGTCTGTGAGTGAATGTGCACGTGTGCGACGGGTGTATGTGTGACGGATGTGTGTGTGACGGGTGTGTGAATGTGCATGTGTGCGTGAACAGTTGGTCCTGGGTTTGGGGCTGACTGAGCATGGATACCTGTGGGACATGGTTGCGTAGGGCGGGTTTTTGCCCTCCCTACCGCTCCACGCTGCTCTCCGCCGATCGTCACTGCCGTTCCTGGGGGGGTGGGCATCCGTGGGTCCATGGGTGCGTGGCCGGATGCCCTAATGTGGTCTCTGGCCCGCCCCCTTGGTGGCCGTGGCCTGGGGGTGGCTTGGGCCCCCTTGGCGTGGGAGGGGGGGCCTGCCGGGTGTCGGGCTGTTCCCGGGTGCTTGGGATCTCGGGGGCCGCATGCTCGGCTCGTGCAGGGGGTGCTGGCCTGCCGGAGGGGTGGGCTGCTCGCTTCCTTTGGCTCTCTGGACTCTTGCTCTTTGCCATGGGGGCTTCGTCTGGAGTCTCCCCCGTCCTCATCTGGGGTGTGCTCATGGTTACCATCGGGATGTGTGGCCGCGGGTCTTCTGGGCTCCTAATGGGCTGTGGATGGTCTGGGTCCACTGGGTTCTTCCCTATCTGCCTCTGGATCGCAGGGGCATGGTGGCGGTTTCTTGCCTCCATTGTGGTAGGCATTTCATGACATAATCCGTAACACATGACATATTTTTGCAAAAAACAATAGAATAGAAGTAACTGTGCGTGTGTGTGTATGTATTTATGTGTATGTATTAATATGTATGTATATTTATGTATGTGTGTATATGTATAAGCATATGTATAGTTAGATATGTGAGTATGTGTATATATGTATGTTTGTTTATTTTATGTTTATTTTATTTTATTATTATTTTTTTTGTTTGTTTGTTTGTTTGTTTTTTGTTTATTTTTTTTTTCTCTCTCTTTTCTTTTTCTTCTTCTTGTACCCCCTCCTGTACCTCACACTCCGATCCTTCCAACCCTGAACTCCCACAACTATATCCACACAAAATATATATATATATAAAAATAATAATAATAATAATAATAATAATAATAAATAAAATAAATAAATAAAAATAAAGTATTAATTGTCCTCCGAAGAGGGGGGGTGGTGGTTGGGCCAAAAAAAAAAAAAAAAAAAAAAAAGAATCTCTCACTATCTTTAAGAAACTCCTGAAGACAGAGCTCTTACTCTCTTAACACCTCTAACACACTTACTACTTCTAACCTCATTTCCTTCTTCCCCTCCTTCACTCCTCTATCCCTTTATTTCCCTTCGACCTCCTTTAAGCCCTATCTAAAAATGGGTTATCTAAATTCCTATTACTTTGTACTTCATTATTGTAAGTCGCTTTGGACAAAAGCGTCTGCCACATGAAATGTAATGTAATGTAATGTAAAAAAAGCTGCTGTCTGACGCTCAGTTCTTGTGCGTGGAGAGCGCACTCATAAATGGTTGGGTGGAAATCATGAGTTATTGGTGGGAGAAGTAAATTACTTTTTTAGTACTATTAAGTCAAGTTAAATTTATTTCTAAAGCACATTTAAAAACCACAAGGGCCAACCAAAGTGCTGTACAATACAGAAGTACGAACAACTAAACTACAATAAGATATAAGATAAGTAAATAAAAGTAGCATCAGCAAACAAGATTTATACACCTGTATGCTGTTCAGTTCTCTTGGTGGGTGACAGGTAAACTGTGTGATTTAAATCTTTTAAGTTACTAATTTGTGTTTTTATATTAGTGTTAAGGCATTTTATACGCTGTAATGGCTGTAAAGTCTCTTTTCTCTTTCTTTGTGAAGCAGAATTAGAAACCCCAGCCAACACGTCCCCCGACAGCCAGATATCTGCCAAATTACATTGTTTAAAAACTAATTCAAAGTTTAAACTAAAAATTATATATAATGGTATTTGATGAAAGTATGAATCACTGTTTACAGGTTAAACATTAGAAATGCTTAGCAGCTCAGTACATATTAATACATATTAATTCAGTTATACACAATAGAACTCTCAGGATTTCACACAGTTTATTATTGAAGATTGTCAGCATTGCTTAAAAAAATATTTTTGTTTATTTAAATACATTTAAAGTAATATATAGGCCTGGCCTACTATAATCAGTTTTGACAGGGATTATTTGTTTTATTCTTTGTTTAAAGATTGTATGGTCGTTAAAATTTGCCGCGAAGTCTTGGAAAAATGTATTGGTGGAAAAGTGTATGAACCCTGTAAATACATTGGGGGACGTGAGTACAAATTTACATCTTTTCCCAAATTAAGTTAAGATAAGATAAAACACAAAATATATTAGAATCGCACCGTCTGCAGTCTAATAAAAGTCATAGGATTATTATTTTAATGTGTTGGTATTTTACATATTGTCCCAACCGTTACAGAGGGGTTTGGGAAGATTATAGATCTGAGGTTTTCAAAATAGCAGCTACTAATAGATCATATTTTAAGAGAAAGAAATCTGAGCATAACTGTTCATTAATGTATTACAGAACAAGCAACAGAACTGGGTTTTTTACTTTTACTGTCTACAACAACAGTGCTTCTTTTTATCCTCAAAAACGACTGGAGAAACCTGGAGAAAAGAAGCTTTAAATGCCTTTAATGGACTAATATATTTGCAAAAGGACTTTAAACAGTAAACCCATGCTGCAGTTTTACTTCAGTTTTTCAGTGTTTGGCGTACCTGTTTGTTTGAGCACTGCCCAGTGTTAGTGAAGTTAGAATAGATGATGAAATTTTCAGGGAGATAAAGTCCATCACAGCAATGAAGAGCTAAAAAGAAGAGCAATAAAAGCAGAAGCTCAGAAAGAAAGATAATTATGAATAGATAAGAGAGAGATAATTACTTCTAAGCTACATAGAGCCCTGTATCTGTATTCTTTAAACATGCTTTAAGGAATCAGTGGTGAATCTGGATGCAGAGATCAGGTATCTGGTCCTGCAGTTTATAAAGTCATTTCTTGTGAACATCGGAGGAAACAAAGGAGACGATGAAATGAAGAGCCTGCAACTAATAGCAGAGGGGAAAAAGGCTCTGATGATGAAGATGCTCCTAAAGGTGTTTTTGCATCCGAGAGGGGGAATACTGTGATCTTGATGTCATGCGCTTGTCAAGAACCAAGCATGACGCTGGTACAGGGAATATAACTAAAAAAACTAAAGTAGAGAAGCTCTGTTGTATATTTATGAGCTTTAAAACCACTCCCAGCTGCAACATACGTAACCTGTGAGCACAAAACGGCTTCAGTTCTGTTCATACCGAATCCATCAGAATGCACCGGTACACCAGTGATGATCATATGTGATGGATCAGTTTTCCTCATGCAATCAATTTCCATTACAATCTGCATAATGAGCTTATTTAATCTACTTTTACATCGTCACAGCAGAGACCAATTTTACCCACATTAACATTTCAATCCTGCATCACTGCCTCAGTCACATAATAAATAATAAGGCCTTATGCAAGAAAGTATTTTTCATTTTTACTCACAAAAAACTTTTAATAAGAAACAAACCCCACAACAATCCTCTAACTGACTGATTTGATCAGTGGTTCTATAGTGCTCTGAAACAGCTCTACACTACAGCTTAGTGATGCGTGTGTTTGGCTCAGTGAGCTACACTGAGAGCTGGGTGAAGTGGTTTTCAGTGCTTCATGCTGTTCTCCAGTACTTACAGCATTTTGATCTAAAATAATACTAACCTCAACTGTGGAAGAGAAACACCATATTTCAGAGAAAAACACATTATTTCAGGGTCAGTTTACAAAATTAGGTTTTGTAGAAAAGCGGGTCACAACTTTCCTGGTTGAATTTGTTTTTAGAGGCCAGTTATGTAGGAAGTGTCAGAAGTAGCTGAGAGCTGGTCAGTGGTTATGAATGAGAAAGAAAGAAGCACTTTTAGTAATACATGTTTGTACTTAACAACATACCTCTTTGCCATTTTAAAGATTGACATACAAACCATACATTTTATAATATATATTGGTTCAGATTTATGGTATTTCTTAGTTTTATTTTCTATATATATATATTTTTTTCAATTCTGTATTTTGCGAGACAATCCCATCTGCACATATACCTATCTTCCAGATCAATTTTAGTACATCTTTTCTGAGGAAATCTCATCGTTTATACAATAGAGATTTTGGACCAATAGAAAAAGCCTGATAATTAATTAACTGATAAATAAATTAGCCTAGCATTTAGCCCAATACTCAAATAGTATAATAACTCTGCAGCCCTTTTGGCCACAGTGGCTCTTACTGTTCATAAAGGTCTCAAACTCAGAAATCACACTCAATACTCGAATAATCTGAATCACTTCAATTCACTTTTTAAAAATCTGTATCAAAACTGAAAAATCCAGGTAACTGTCCCTAAACAGATTTTATTACATCACACAGGTTTTAATCTTTTGTGGATTTTGGTGGACGTCTAAGTGCAGCTGATCTGAGATCAGAATGTTGCTGAGGCTTTTTAAGATGTGTAGCAGCTGAGGTTTAACTGAAGCAGATCTGCTGGTTTCCATGCTGCAGCACCGATCGCTGTAGTGTAAGTTAACTGTTACGTGCTGGCAACCTCGGTGGGCGGGGTTAGTGTTGGGGAAGGAGCAGCAGGAGGAGTCAGAGGACAAAAACACAAAACTCCGGGACTGAGTGACATTTAAAATAGGAACGTACTACTGAATCCCTGCTGACAAGAGCTGCCAGTGCTTTCACTCAACATGTTTCCTAAATATCTGATGATACATCCTGATCATTTTCAGATGGCCACAGAGACTTTTTAAAAGAATGGAAAATACAGAACTACAAATCCTTATCCTGTGATCCCTGGATCAGTTCTATCCAGTCTGAATATGTTTTATTAAACGTGACCAAAACCTGTGAGATAATTTTGACCTTTGAAATCTGGATTAAACGTTTTGTAAAACGGTCCCCGCAGTAGATTAGATTACTGATCAGATAACTGCAGCTCATTCAGAACACTGCCACCAGAGTCTGAACCAGAACAAAGAGGCAGGAACACGTAACTCCAGTACTCAGGTCATTACACTGACTCCTGATCAGCTGGAGAATAGAGTTTAAATACGGCTCCTCGTTTATAAAGCACTAAATGGGTTCTGACCAGCGTACTGCTCTGATCTGCTGGAGAAATACCGGCCTGTTAGACTCAGAGATCTGTTAACAGTATATACACTGCTCAAAAAATAAAGGAACATTTAAATAACACATCCTAGATCTGAATTAATTAAATATTCTCATTAAAAACTTTATTTTGTACAAAGTTGAATGTGCTGACAACAAAATCACACAAAAATCATCAATGGAAATCAAATTTATTAACCAATGGAGGCCTGGATTTGGAGTCACACACAAAATTAAAGTGGAAAAACACACTACAGGCTGATCCAACTTGTAATGTCCTTAAAACAAGTTAAAATGAGGCTCAGTAGTGGGTGTGGCTCCACGTGTCTGTATGATCTCCCTACAACGCCTGGTCATGTTCCTGATGAGGCGGCAGATGTTCTCCTCACAGACCTGGATTAAAGCCCACTGAACCAGCGTATGGTCTCACAAGGGGTCTGAGGATCTCATCCCGGTACCTAATGGCAGTCAGGGTACCTCTGGCCTCCCCACACCATTACTGACCCACTGCTAAACCGGTCATGCTGAAGGATGTTGCAGGCAGCAGAACGTTCTCCATGGCGTCTCCAGACTCTGTCACGTCTGTCACATGAGCACAGTGTTCTCTGGTAAATGCCAATCGGCCTGTGTGGTGTTGGGCTGTAAGCACAAGCCCCATCTGTGGACGTCGGGCCCTCATACCACCTCATACTAATCCTGGATGAGCTGCACTACCTGAGCAGCTTCTGTGGGTTGTAGACTCCGCCTCATGCTTCCTCTACGGTGAGATAACTGACAAAATGCAAAAGTGACCAAAACATCAGCCAGAAAGCATAGGTACTGACAAGTGGTCTTTGTTCCCCACCTGCAGAACCACTCCTTTATAGGGGTTGTCTTGCTAAATGCCTCTCATTTCTACCTGTGTTCTGTTCCATTTGCACAACAGCAGGTGAAACTGATTCACAATCAGAGTTGCTTCCTAAGTGAACAGCTTAGTTTCACAAAAGTGTGTTTGAGTTATATTGTGTTGTTTAAGTGTTCCCTTTATTTTGGTCATCATACCTTACAACAAAATGTTGGTATTTTACATCAATTTGACAATTTTTCTAATGATGTAAGAGCTTTAAATCAAGCTGATGTTAAGATTCTGACATTTTGACCCAGATGTTGGGTTTTGGTTTTCATACCTTACGTCGATTTGACGTAAGGATGTGATGTTTGGTTGATGGTTTTTGGTTATCTAAAATTATGATGCGAAAAGAACTAAATATCTAAGAACTAAATGTCATATGTCATCACTGTTCAACGTCAATTTGACATTAGTAATAGACGTAATCTAGATGTTAAATAGTTATCTGACGTCATGATCAACACTCAACCAGAAATTTACATATTGACGTTGGTGGCCAGCTGGGAACATATTATGCTAGCACAGAGAATTGGTGGGGCTTTCAAAAATCTCCCAGCATACCTTATTTCTCTTTGCCTGTGTTATGTGCAGGATTGTGTTTGGGTGTGTTTAGTTTAGTTTATTTAGTGCTTCCAGTGAAGAGTTCTTCAGCTTTCTGGTGTTGGTGTGGAGGGTGAATAAGAGTCTCTGTCGCTGTGTTTCCATATCAACGTTTGAATTCAACAAGATTTCTGTTGTATGAAGCTGATAAATCATCACTGTTATTATAGACTGTAGGAGATTTCTCATGAACAGGTGTTTCTCCAGGTACAGAGGAATTAAGATCTGTGCATGGTCCAGACTCTCAGCTGGAGAGATTAGATCATGAGTTAAAGTATCATTTCCCTTTAGACAGAATCCATTATCAGGTGACTAAGCTCCAGTTTCTGCTGATCTAAAGGTGAATGTTCTACCTGAGAACCACGGTTCTCTCTATAGAGGCAGTCTCATATTTAGTACCTGTCTACTGCAGCTCTCCTCTGACTTCTCTTCCTATACGAGTTATCAGACAGACTCACCTTCAGATCATCCCTGTATCTCCTCTACTGATCCTCCTCACTGTCTCCCAGTAGCTGCTCAGATTAAAACCCTGACTCTGTCCTACAGACTCCCTCTGTACTGGATAGCAGTGATCAAACTCTGATCTGTACTGAGATTTAACAGGATCTGATGGAGCTTTAGGTTCTAGTCTCAACTAGCTTTATTAGTAAACAGTGAAATTTGAAATCGTTCTAAATATGAGGGTCTGTTAAATAACTTAATTGTAAATCTACGTTAAAACCATGTAATTCCCTTAGGAAGAGTCGTTGTTGTGTTTGTGGGCATCTTTTCCGTGCTAAAACAGTGCAGATGAGTTTAGAATCTAGATCATGAGGGACTGTTTTGAGGAGAAAAAGCTTCAGAAAGCTAAAATATTTTATAAAAATCAGATAAACAAACAAAATCCATCAATAACAAAACCCACAAACACCCACATTAACACACATTTCATCAGAAATGGGCGAACAAAGGTCTATATATAGACAACACTCACCTGGGAACACTAACGAGTGGGCGGAGTTACAGATTATCAACAGGTGTAGAGGATAATGAGGGGGCGTGGTTAAGGTGAATATAAGGCAGAACTGGGGCAGATGGACAGAGGGATATTCACACTGCATAAAGAAGCTGTGCTAATGACTGTGTTCACACATCAACAGAAACTCTATAAAATCTGATTTACTGCCCAAACTCTTCTTACTGTGATCAGAACCAGACTTTATTTCTCTCAGTATAAACTGAGTAACTCTGTGCTCTTTATCAGCAGAGTCTCTAATGGAGTTCAGTCTATAATCAGATCTTACTGTTTGAGGAAACCAGAATAATTTCTCTTGAGCGTAATTTCTGAATTAAATCCAGTTGAGAATAATAAATGGAGATTTATTTGTCTTTATATCACTCTATCAGGCTGCGTCTCCAGGCATCAATCAGACGGTCATTGGGAGTTCCATGGTGAACAGTGTCCTGGTCACCACATACAGTAGATCACTACCTATTAACTCACATGCAGCCTCCTCCCTCTCTTCAGTTTAAGCTCAGCTGAGTGTAATCTCGGGTTTAGAGACAGTCGAGCACAGTCCTGAGTCAGAATCATGATCTATGGAGAAGAAACTTTATCCAGTCCGGGTATGAATGAGGGAGAAACACACAGCATATATAAGACTGAACACACTTCACTTTTTTCTGCTTGGCTTTGTGTTTAATTAAATTTAATCTCTGTAATTAATCAAATTCAGCTTGATTTTTCTGATCATTTTTTTTAATAAAACCCCTCCATGAGCGTCAATACATCTGATTACCTGACCAGAATTATAACCCTTACTTCTCTGCACAAACCGCAAATTAATAAAGAGAATTTTATTAATTTCCATTTAAATGTTTTTCCATTTAAAAGTATTTGGAAGACTCCAGATATCACCCGTCTTCAGTACTGCTTTTCTTGCTGTGGAACTGTTTTGGAAGTGTATGTTTTTGTGCACAATTTTAAAAAGTTCTTAATTCTGTATATCATTAAAACTGCACAGATTCGATTTGAACGAGTTATGGCCAATCAAAGTTGGTGCAGCAGGCCAGCTCACCTCAGCTGCCTGATGTGCAGTCATGCTTTATTTACAGGTCTTTCCTTTTTATTAGTTAGAACAGACTACATTAGACTAGACCTTACTGCTTGCATGTTAAAGAACAAACAAGACCAGACAAATATCAGCAAACCGTTGCTTTATTGAATTATTTTTTGCAGAAGTTGCAGATAATGTGTGTACACACAACTTTGTGAACATATATTACACATTGCAGCAGATGTGTTACTAATCCTAATCTTATCCCTAACCCTAATATTTACAGTATCTACACAGTTACATATATATATTTACATTTATAATGCAATTTAAATTTGTGCTGCTGGGACTACAGCCAAATTAAATCTAAACCCTCCCCAGCAAAGGATTCCTCTTGACACCGTAATCAAACAGAAGCTCCTCGTTCACTTTAATGTTGCATATGGCGATGAAGAGGATTACGTCCTTGGCCTTCTTTGAGGTGTGATCAACTAGCTGGCCTAATTTTTTGCATTCCTGGATGGCACGGACACTCCTCCTCATGAGCATCAATACATCTGGCTTCCTGTCCAAAATTATAATGAAACATGTAGCTACTGTGGGTCGCTAAGCCCTCCTGTTTTGACACCACTTTACCGTGGTATTCAAACTTCCCCAAAGGCAAAAGGCCTTGTAACCAACACACCCCCCTACCCTTCCCCTCTATCTCTGCCACTGAGAGTCCCTTCAATCTCTGCGTCCTGCAAAGTTTCTGCAGCACAGCACTGTCTGTCGCTGTGTCGATGCCCCAGATGTCTTCCACTGCTGGACAGTAGGTGCAGCATCAGGAACATTTGCAGACCACCCTTTCTTCTCAATCAAGGTCTTCACTCTGGGTTCAGAGGACAGCCTACAGGAAAGGAAGGCTGTGAGGGAAAAGTTCAGACACAATATGATGTGTGTTCAAGGTAGTAATTAGAGTTGAGACTAAGACAAGGGTAAGAGAAAAATCCCTAAAAACTCACCTAGAACTTGCTGCACCTGTTTCTGGAGCTGATCACTACACCAGCGGTCGTAGCGATGGCGCTTATGCACCCCTGCCAGGGACGCCTGCTCCGAATGCTTTGGTGGAACCCCGTCCAACAACACTGGATATGCCTGGAGCAACTTGCTGTATGCAGCTTGGTCCCTCAAGTAGGTCGAGGAACCAGTAGCAATGTGATCGCTCCACTCACCACTTGAAGTAGAGGAAATGAAAGAAATAATGAGTATAGGAAACAGAAAAAAATATCAAACATTAAAATATAACCATGCAAGACTATCCTAGTGAAAACATGAAGAAATACTTACTCTGAATCACCACAGAGGCTCTTCAGTATCAGGCAAGCATCTACCGTTGAGCTAATCTCCTTCAACCGGTAGTGCTTCTCTGCTGTTGTCGAAGTGCGTGTGAGCTAGCCTGCCACCTTGGACTTTTCGGCATCAGACAGGTTCTTTGTAGCTGTCTCGTATGCCTGCCTGGCCTGTCATCTTCAGTACCTCATAAATATATTCTTTAATACTCATATTGTTTCCCAAACCTTTAGTGAGGAAAGAAGAGTATTGCAGAGCTGCATTGAAGTCCCAAGTACATCCAAGGAGTACAGTAGGGTCCTTCTACTGACCAGTCTGGAAAAAATCTTCCTTCTCGTAGAGGGAAGACCCAGAGTCTTGAGCAGCACCCGTTAGAGAGCGGCCAGAGCCCTCTAGCTCCCACAGGGAACCCGAAGTACTCAACCAAACCCACCCCGAGGGAGTCAACGATAGTTTTTCCAGCCCTCTTTCAAACTGCTTTGAACTTTGTGTAAACTTTCTGTGCTCATGAGCTTTCTGGTCAAAACAGCTGGTTGGACGGGATGAGACAGGCCAACCAACCAGGCCAACAACCCCCAGGCCACCAACCCGGTTATGTGCATACAAGAGCCTGTCATAGGTCGACATAGGAAGATGCAGCCATCTCTTCACAGCCTTCCTGATTATCCTGTCCGCGGTGTGTAGCCAAACCAAGGTCGCAGTGATCGGCGGCATAAATGACCCGTGGTATGGCAGGCCTAGTCAGAATGGAGACCTTCTGTGTTGGCTTAAGCCTGGCCTTACCTATCCTGCTCACCCAATCAGAAATCTTACCGACAATGTCCAGCCTTATCAGTCCACCAAGATGCCCAGGTACCTCAATGCTTCGGCAGAAATCCTATTGTATGGATGTCCGCTCCTCTCTTCTGTAGAAAATACCAGATATGTTTGAGAGTCTAATGCTTTAGCAATGTCTACAAATACCCCTGAAAGTTGGTTGAACCCTTCCTTGCTTAGTCTTATGAGGCCTTGCAGAACCTCAATGTGCTCAGAACTACCAGGGGCCCCCTTTGACTGCAGTGAACCGAGCATCCTCTGACGAGTCTACTGTGGATCACCTTGGTGAAGAGTCTCAAGATTGTGGAACGAATGGTGATCGGCCACCAACTGCTGGCCTCCATGTTAGGTATATCTCAAAACTCACAATTGGATGCTAAGTCGTTTGAAGTTCTTAGTCTTAAAGTAGCAGGCCTGTCTCCTGCTTCCAAAACGCAGCATTCGTTTCTGCTGATAACACTATCGTCCTCCTGGACCATACTCAAATTTTATTAGTGAAGTTGCTGACTTTCTAGCAGCAGTAATTCTTCTTTCTGAAAAGTCATAATTGTTGGAGACTTTAATATCCACTTTGAAAAGGACCAGGATCCACCAAAAATTGCATTTAAATCAGTTTTAGATGCTCTAGGCTTTAAACAAAATGTAATTGGGCCCACTCACCGATGTAGTCATACATTAGACTTAGTTTTGACACTGGGTATTGAGGCTGAGAATGCAGTATTAACAGTTAACTTTCACTGCTAAGCTGATGACGCGCAACTTTACATATCTGCTAAACCCAACGAGGACCTCTGTCTAAATCAAATAACAGACTGTATTAAAGACATTAAAAATTGGATGAGACACAACTTTCTCTTACTTAATTCTGATAAGACTGAGGTCCTTCTATTAGGTCCTAATATTGATAAAAACATAAATGTTAATACTGTAGACATAGACGGTCACTTAATTATACCTGGTAAAACAGTGAGGAACCTTGGGGTCATCTTTGACCCAATTCTTTCGTTTGATGCTCACATATGTAGCATAGTCAAAACTGCATTCTTCCACTTAAGAAATATAGCTAAAATCCGCAGTATACTCTCTCTGGAAGATGCTGAGAAGCTGGTACATGCATTCATAACCTCCAGGCTGGACTACTGCAACGCGTTGTTGGCTGGAAGTCCACATAAATTACTCCATAAACTCCAGCTAGTTCAGAATGCAGCCGCAAGAGTGCTTACCAGAGCTAGAAAGTTCGATCACATTACACCTATTCTTTCATCCCTACACTGGCTACCTGTTAGATTTCGTATAGATTATAAAATACTTCTCCTGACGTATAAAGCCCTCAATGGTCCGGCCCCGCATTATCTACAGGAACTCCTTACTCCTTACAATCCGCCGCGTTCACTCCGCTCCCAAGACGCTGGCCTGTTATTAGTCCCACGTATTAGAAAAAACTATGCAGGAGGAAGAGCGTTCTTTTATAAAGCTCCCCAACTTTGGAATAGCCTCCCTATTAATATACGGGACTCAGACACACTCTCAATCTTTAAATCTAGACTCAAAACATTTCTATTTGCTCAAGCTTTTGAGTAATGTCTCATTACAATTTTCTTCCTCTTACAGCTTATCCAGCAAATATAAACCCTGTCCTAATCATCTGCTTTCTCTTTCTCTCCCCATGTCCTGAGCTGCTGCTACCAGTGCCCATCCCACTCCAGCAGAGTTTTATAAAACCATTCTAACCCCTTTTTCTCCCCTCCCCTCTCTGTTCTCTCTCTCTATCCTTCTCACATGTGCTGAGACGCCTGGCCGGCCGGTCTTCCTGGATCTGTCTGTTTGTGGTTCCAGCTTTCAGGAATCAGCCCTGTCCTTCTACTCATCAGAATTATTTCACAACCCTTCTAACTTCTGCTTTTTTTCTCTTCCTTTCCTTTCTGTTTTCTCTATCTATCTCTTTTACATGTATGGAGATGCTGTTCCTGATGTTCCCAGCCTGGCTCTCCACTGCCCGCTGTGTTGTTCTCCGGCTCTGCAACCCTGCACTGATTACCATTAACACACTCAGTATCTGTTTCTGTATTAGCCATAGCTCTATAGTTTGTGCCCATCACATTCTTATATTCATAAATTAGTACCTGTTATATTAGCCATAGTTCACATTAATTCTCTGTACTGTTTTGTTCTGTTATTTGTTTGTTGTTTGTTTGTACTGAGCGGGTCGACCCGAGTAGGATGGGTTCCTCGGACTGAGTCTTGGTTTCTTCCTCTTAAAGGGAGTTTTTCCTTGCCACTGTGTCACCATAAAATCAGCATCTCTGTGGTGCTGCTCATAAGAGGCGTGGACCTGTTTTTCCTGTAAAGCGGCTTTGTGACAACCTTTGTTGTAAAAAGCGCTATAGAACCCCGTCCCCAGTCTTGGGTTTCAATACCGTGCAACACTGCTTAAAGCACACCAGCACAACTCCGGTGAACATCCACACAAACATACATGTGACCATCTCACACCCAGTCAAGCAAGAACTGTGTTAAATTTTTATTTATTTATTTATTTTTTATACCGTCTGGGTTCGTTCGACATGGCTTGATGGTTTTCCAATACCTCTTTTTCCGTGAGAGCTGACTCAAATGGATAGTTATCAGCATCTCTCTCTGTCAGTAACCTTTCCAGCCTGCCAAAGAATCCTGTGACTTCCCATTTCTCCTTATAAGCTCCCTCAACAACTGTGAGGGGAATGGGGCAAACGGTAGATGTACTTCCGTCTAGGATTTCTTTAGCGAGACGGGGCGGATCGCTTCTGAAAAGCCTCTGGCACCTAATGAAGGTGGTTGTTCTTACTTTCTCCCTCCTGAACCTACTGGTGCTGGTCACTCGCCGTTTAAGTGACGAGAGGTGAGACGTCACACAGACCTTCTCAGCTTCCGAGTGCCTGAAGTACGGATTTGAGGACTGAGATATGTTGGTCCTTGGAGGTCCCGGCCGCACCGATCATGTCAGCAGCCAGCCCCCCTGTATTTCTGCAGGAGACCAGCCACCAGGACTCCGGCTCCTGACCCTCAGTCCTCATGTCCTTACTACTCTCCTTGCTCTTAAATCTCTTCTGTCCACAGAGTCGGGAAATGGAGCCAGGGTCCCGATAGCACTTGTGCTTTTTGACAACCATACGTCATTTGACTGCTTCCCTCTCCGCTGGGGTCCACGCCTCAGCCAGCCTACTAAGGTCCTCCCATGGACTATGCGCTGCTGAGTACTCGGACCTCTCCTTGTTGAGAAGCGAGCTTCACAACTATAGCAGGAGTGACTGCGATCCACCGTATGCAGAGTCTAGTAGTGGAGGCTCGGATGCTACTGTATCTTCTGCCGGACGGCATCAGAGCGAAGAGCAAAAGTTTTTAGCTGCTGAACCAGGGGTGGCTGAGAAGTCGGCCAGATTTAGCATTAAGTCTGATAATTTATTTCTAGCAGCTTTGGGGCCTAATAGGAGAACTTCTGTTTTTTCACTATTTAATAGGAGGAAGTTGCGCGACATCCATGATTTTACATCTTCTACACAATCCTCGATTTTCTTTAATCTCACTCTGTCATCAGGTTTGGCTGATATGAACAGCTGCGTGTCAAACGCATAACTGAAAATTTACATATTTTCTAATAACTTTGCCCAGTGGGAGCATATATAATGTAAATAATAACGGTCCTAATATAGAGCCTTGTGGAATTCCATATCTTACCTTGGTATAACTGGAAGACATATCATTTATCCTCACAAACTGATAGCGATCGGTTAAGTATGATTTAAACCATGCTAAGGCAGTTCCGGTTACACCGACCATGTTCTCTAGTCTTTCTAAAAGGAGAGTATGATCTATTGTATCAAAGGCTGCGCTCAGATCCAGAAGTACGAGTAGGGAAACACAGCCTTGGTCGGCGGCTATAAGTAGATCGTTTGTTATTCTAACTAAAGCTGTCTCAGTGCTGTGATAAGGCCTAAATCCAGATTGAAATTTTTCATAGATCTGGTTTCTTTGCAGGTAAGAGCAAAGTTGTTGGGCTACAGCTTTTTCTAAAATCTTAGAAATAAAGGGTAAGTTTGAAATAGGTCTATAGTTAGACAGTACACTAGGATCAAGATTTGGTTTCTTGATCAGAGGTTTAATTACAGCTGTTTTAAAGGCTTTGGGTACATGGCCCAGGGCGAGCGATGAGTTTACTATCATTAACAGAGGTTTAATTATATCTGGCAGTACCTGTTTTAGTAATTTTGTGGGAACAGCATCAAGTGTGCAGGTTGTGCTGTTTGAAGAGGAGATAATTTTCTCTAGTTCTAGCTGTGGAAGTGGGTTAAAGACTTCCAACCTAACTTCAGTAACAGGGTTTTGTTCTAGATCAGCCAGACCAGATGATAGAGAGGATGTAATATTTATCTGTTTAATTTTATCCTGAATGTTTTCAATTTTACTATTGAAGAAGTCCATAAAATCGTTGCTGGTGTGAATGGCTGGGATCTGAGGTTCAGTACCTGCCTGGTTTTTAGTTAATTTGGAAATAACACTAAAGAGAACTCTAGGATTATTTTTATTTATCTCGATCTGTGAGGCCAGATATGCTGAGCGGGCTTTATTTAGTTCTTTTCTATATTTAACAAGACTGTCTTTCCACGCAGAGTGAAACACTTCCAGTTTAGTTGATGGATATTTACGCTCTAAATTTGGTACTAACTGCTTTAAGGTACGAGTTTGATCATTGTACCACGGTGCGAGCTTTTTCTGTCTCTCTATTTTGTGTTTAAGGGGTGCTACAACATCTAAGGTAGAGCGAAAGGTATTTTCTAAACCTTCGGTTAGTTTGTCTAGTTCTACTGGGTCTACAGGAGAATATATTAGAGTTGATAAGTCTGGAAGCTTATCTGTAAATTGTTGGGCTGTAAAAGGCGTAATTGAACGTTTTACAGAGTAGCTAGGGGATGTACGTATATTATGACTAAGATGTAATTTAAATGAAATAAGGTAATGATCTGAAATTGCGGAGGTTTGAGAACGAATATTCGGGTTATCTATGCTCACACCCAGGGTCAAAACTAAATCCAGAGTATGATTACAGTAATGAGTAGGTCCTGTTATATTTTGAATAATACTAACTGAGTCTAAAATCGATGTGAATGCCTTTTTTAATGGATCATCCAACTTTTCTAAATGAATGTTGAAGTCTCCAACTATAATCACTTTATCATTACTTACTGCTAAGTCTGTGACAAAATCACTTAATTCTTTTAGAAATTCTAAATAGGGCCCTGGTGGTCTGTAGATATTAATTAAAGATAACTGGATTAATTATACTGGTGTAAAGAAGCTCAAAAGAAGTAAAATTTTCATAGTGTTTCTGATTGGTAACTAAGGTACTTTGGAAAAATATGCAGACCCCACCTCCTCTACCGGACAATCTCGGATTGTGTATATAATTATAGCCTGCAGGGGTGGCTTCATTTAATGCTACATATTCATTTGGCCTAATCCAGGTTTCTGTCAGACACAGAACATCGAATTTCTGATCAGTTATGATTTCATTCACCAGAACTGCTTTTGAATTTAGAGATCTAATATTAAGTAAACCAATCTTTAGGCTTGAAATGTTAGTACTACAGTCTGGATATGATTGTTTAATATAAGTTAAGTTATTTAGATTTACTGTTTTAGTTTTTTGATGTTTTTGTTTGACTCGGGGGACAGACACAGTCTGAATACATTGGTATCTAGGTAACGTCTCTTTGCAGCTCGCAGACGGTCGGTTAAGCCTCTCTGTCTGCGGCCTGGTCCCGGCTCTGGATTGTCAGCAGCTTCTAATACTACTCTGCCGACTAACTAAAAGACTATGAGCTGCATTAAAGTAAAGCAGCACCCTCCCTACCCAAGACCAGACACAACAAGGCACAAGAAATCAGTGATTTTGACAAGTGACCTTTGACCCTGTAATGACATGATCAATCTAAAACATGTCAGATGTCATGGCTACCGGCCTGTCCCACTGTTATTTATGTTGAAACAATGTCCCCATTGACAATCCTTAACTGATCCAATCCCCCATTGTAATTGATCCTTTAATAGTATTGAAACAGATGTTAACAGAGAATATAAGGGGCACTGTCAATCAAACTTTTTGACAGGTGACCTTTGACCTTTGCCAGGTGCCCTTTGACCCCTCCCCCACACCACGTGCCTCCTTTTCTGGAATGTGACCTTTGACCCCTCAGATCACCCTATGATGAGGTCTGTTAGTAATTATGTTTTCAATCATCTGTAATTACCTTTGACCCCTCAGATCCCCTGACCCTTGAACTCTCTTAATTACTTTTCTGATATCAATGACCACGAGTCTCCAGTACTTATTAACTGGTGGCGTGTAATTACCCCTGCTATTCGTCATTCATGTTGGGATATGAGGTAATTTAAACCATGGTGACACACCGCCCCGCCCATCCCTCCGCCCCTTCCTGCCCCATCCCCACCTCTTCCCGTCCTGCCCCAGCCCCCGCCCCATCATTATTCAGATTGTCCTGATTGGTCAAAAAAATTATTGACCAATAAGGTTGTTATTCCTATGGAGCAATCACAGCAAGCCTACGAGTGAAATGTGTATTTAAGAGTTAGGGGTTAGCGAGATGTGTGAAGGATCGAGAGAACGGAGCAATGGAGTGTCTTTCTAATGCACCGAAAAAGCCATTTCCTGCAATGTCCAGAACTACGATAAAGTTGAGCGAGTTGGACAAAGACTCAAGTCTGGCGTCTAGTAGACGGGACCTACTTTGCTTTTGTTTTTGATGAGTACTCTCCATACGTCACTCTTTTTAACAGCGAGACAGGAAAAGTTGTGGATGCGTCAGATCGAGTCGCAGTGCATTATAAGAGCTGGACCATATTTTCAGGACACTGTAAAAGCATGACCCATCATGTGAAAATGTTCTGCTTGGATGAAAATCCTAGCTTCTCTGCAGTGATGGAGCCATGGAGACCCTCAATAAGAGAGGAAGATCCACACTTCCTAAAAGTATATGCCAGCAGGGGTGAAGATGGAGAGTTTGTGATATGCCTGTCTAAGCTATGCTGTCGCAAGCGGACATCAGATGGCAAGCGGGTTTATAAAGATGCCCACGTCAAAGTAAGGTGGCGTGACTGGAAAGAATTGTATGACGATTGGGTAAGAAACATTGATCGGTTGATTGATGAGATGGAAAAAATTAAGGGTCTGGAAAGATTGAAAATGAGGTTGAACGACTATTTTGAATGCAACATTAGCCACCCATTTACCGACAAGGTTGTGGTCGTGGACATTGACCTTGTGTATGTGAAAGAAGTCAAGGGAGGAGTCAGAGTTTTGACCCGCCCACAAATGACGCAGCATATAAACCCTATGGTTATCGAGTCACAGGCTTCTTCGTCTCCTGGGGCAGCATCAACAACCTCTGAAAAATGACTCAAGAACTCTTAAACCTGTACTCCTATGTTCCTAACATGGACTATATTACATCAGGATCAACTCAGCCGGAAACATCGGATGAAATTGACGGATGTATAAGCGCGGCTGTGCTTTCCATCATCCGGGGTGTGACCGGTGATCTGCTGGATCAAATTATTGTAAAGGATATAAATCAACACTGCAACGGTTGTGCAATTGACCACCCCAGTCAAACACAACACAGTTGTCTCTTTGACCCTGAAGACTACTATCTACACTTCAACGCTAAAAGACTTTTGACAAAACTGTTTAAGCCTTGGTTGAAATACACCTTAGCCAGAGCGCTAAAGCTGTGCGGAATTTCGTCCATACCGTGTTTGGAAAAAATCCAAGCCGTCGCTGAAGCGGCCGTGTGTGAATTGCGAGACGAACCTGACTTCAAGGCGGCTCTGAGAAACATCAAAGATAAAACTTTACCAGTTTACAACGAACAAGTGAGCGAAGATATTATTGATTACTGGAATTTCCACAGCTCTCTGGAATCAACCGATCCGCCGCTTGCATGGGTAACTTCATCTCATCCCTCAAAGCCTTCTCCAATAAACGACTGAAAGACCGGGCTGCATCTCTACTCTGCAAAGTGATTGAACTCAGAGTTAATAATGAGACATTTAATACAAGTCGCTTGATTATAGATCAACACACAGTTTCAGAAGTAGAAAAGAAAATGGATGTTGTACGATGTTCAACAGCTGAATGGGACAATCTTCTCTCTACGGCTGTAAGTAGCTCATACCCGTTGGACGAATTTATACATCAAGTTTTAAAGCAAATGTTTGAAACATCATTTGATTATAGTTCTAGTCATTTACTATGTATCTTTACCTATGTAATGTTTTAAAAATGTCAAACAAGGAAAATGTCGATGTTGGAAAAACTATAGACTGTATGTTATCTTTTTAATGGAAAAAAATGTAAATATTTTTCACATAACTAGACTTTTGAGTTTGTAAGAATAAAAGATGATTACACACTCATTTCATGTCCATTATTGCGGAGACACAGTAAAATGACTGAGCGGCTGTTGAAAAATATATACTATAAGCCCTCAAACCCGGGGTCTTACGGAGGGGTTGAGAGTTTACAAAGAGCTATAGTAGAAAAAATAGGTGCGAGAGCAAACGATGGCGATGTGAAAAACTGATTGGCGGCCCAGGATGCGTATACTCTTCATAGGTCTGTTTCTGTGAAATTTAAAAGAAACAGTTTTTGTCAAAAACATGGATGAACAATGGCAAGCTGACTTGGTGGATATGACTAACGTGTCAGAAAAGAATGACGATATGAAATTCATGTTGACGTGTATAGATATTTTATCTAAATATGCTTGGGTACGTGTAATGCGAAACAAGAGCGGCGCTGAGGTGACCAAAGCGTTTGATTCCATTCTAAAGGAAGGGAGAGTTCCTAAAAAACTGCAAACGGATCAAGGAAAATAATTTTTCAACAAAAACTTTCAAGGTTTAATGAAAAAACCCAACATTGTTCACTTTGCTACCGGTACTGGTCAGAAAGCATCCATCTGTTTTAGGTTTAACAGGACGCTCAGGAATAAAATGTGGAGATATTTCACAGCCGTTAATACTAGAAAATATATAGATGTAGTTCAGGATTTGGTTCACGCGTACAATCACAACTACCATAGCAGCATCAAAATGAAACCTGTCGAGGTAAACAAAACAAATTCCTTCCAAGTTTTTAAAAACTTGTACGGTTTGATACCTGCAAGAGCAAAGAAACTACGCTTCAAGTTTAAGATGGGTGACACCGTCAGGATTTCTCGAATAAAAAGACAATTTGAAAAAGGATACGAGCAAAATTACACGGATGAATATTTTACAATTTCCGAACAGATACCGAGAGAACCACCGGTATATAAACTGCAAGACGCAGATGGTGAAAAAATAGAAGGTACGTTTTATGAACCGGAACTGCAAAAAATTATAGTAGGAAAAGACAAATCCTATAAAATAGAAAAGATATTGGAGGAAAAGATTCAAAATCGGAAAAAGATGTGTTTAGTGAAATGGGTGGGATGGCCTGATAAATTTAACTCTTGGATCCCAGCCAAGGATGTTGTGGACATTGTCAAAGAATAAATTGTTTCATTGGTAACAAATTGTTCATCATAAACTACGCACCATGGAAGAGAGCGGTTTCTTTGTGACTCTCCCCAGCAACTCTTCCAACGACATTTATCCAAATAATAAGATTTCTTGTTATACGACTAAATTTGCAAAACCCATCGAACTGACCGGTGACTGGGAGGTAGCGCTCACAGAGGTGCAATATCCACATACCTGGTACTCGTTGAAGGATTGGGAAAGCCTGTTTTTCATTCGCTTAAAGGATGGAACAAACAAAGAATTTTATACATGTCAAATGTATCATGGGTATTACGGCAACATAGAACATGTGGTTTATGAGATGAATAGAGTTTTAAAAGGTTTAGCTATTGACTTAAAAATTATTTACAATGCGCTGACCAAAAACATTCGCATGCAAACCGATAAGCCTTATACACTGGAGACTACTCCAGGAAATTTATCCCGCATACTCGGCATGGATCAAAACAAACCACTCACGCTTGATGACCCTGAAGCTCCTTATCCGGCCGACATTCATGGAGGATTTTACACCATGTACGTGTATACAGACATCATACAGTATCAAAGGGTTGGGGATAGTTTTGTACCGTTGTTGAGGTGTGTACATATAAGAGGGAAAAACAACGAAATCGTCACAATAACTTATGATAAGCCACACTACGTACCTGTGAGTAAGAGTCTTATAAGCGATATTGTTATCGAGGTAAAAAGCGACCAGGATAAACATATTTCTTTTCTCTACGGGAAATTCGTTGCCAAGCTTCACTTTAGACCGGCAAAACATTCTTTTCGGGTTTGAACAATGATTGGCGGAAGCTACATAGACCCTCAGACCTATGTGGACTATTACAAACATCAGGCAGGCAATGGACTTCCCGGGTTCCATGGAACCCCGACCATGTATGGATCGGGGTTCGGTGGAATCTTTAAAGCACTTTTTAGAATGGCTGTACCGCTTATTAAAAGAGGAATAACGACCGTGAAACCTCATTTAAAAACCACAGCAAAGGGTATCGTAACTGACGTTGTGAGCAACATCGTATCAAACAGAGCTTCGCAAAAGCAGGAGGGGTCAGGACTAGCTGCAATTACACGCAAGAACACTAGGAGACCTCCAGGGAGGCGGATTGTAATAGTGAATAAAAAACGCAAGACCTCTGAGAAAAAGGTCAGACTGACAAAGACGGCCAAAAGGAAGAACAGGAAGCGCTCTCCTTCCTTCTCCTTCAAACGAAGAAATCTGAACATATTCTAAAAGCAATGACTTTCCTGCATAATCTTTCTTCAGAATGCACCAAGTCGGAATTGGATATTTTTACGCTGCCGTACACTCAAACTAGCATTTGAAAAGTACACTTATGTCGAAATACCGCCTCTTTCGGCTGTGACGGACAACGGACCTTTGGAGTTTTACGTGGCTGGTAACGGTGAAGACTACCTAGACTTGAACAATACGTTTTTACATCTGAGGTGTAAAATCACAAATGCTGACGGTACAGATTTAGCTAACGATGCAAAGGTAGGAGTTGTAAACTATCCTATAGCGTCTCTTTTTTCACAAGTAGATGTTATGCTGGGTGATCGACTCATTAGTCAGTCAAGCAATACCTACCCTTACAGAGCTATAATGGAATTACTCTTAAATTACGGTAAAGATGCCTTGGAAACGCTATATACAGCAGGTCTGTTTTACAAAGACACAGCGGGTCATATGGAATCAACAGATCCTCAGGGTCAGAACAGTGGACTCAATAACAGGGCCCTTTTTAGCTCTGAAAGCAAAACCTTTGACTTGATCGGCCATATCCACTCCGATATATTTTTTCAGGATAAACTTTTACTGAATGGAGTTGACTTGAAAATTAAAATGGTGCGAAGTAAAGATGAATTTTGTCTAATGAAAGAAGGAGCCAGGGATTACACTCTTAAACTACTATCGGCTTCTCTCTATGTGAAAAAAGTTTCAGTTTCTCCGGCCGTCAAATTGGGTCATGCGCAGGCATTACTTACTGCGACTGCTAAATACCCCATCGAAAGAGTGCGCATGAAGACGTTCAGTCTACCGGCAGGAGCCGTATACGTACACAAGAATTTGTTTCTGGGACCTCTCCCTAAACATCTTATATTTTCGATCGTGGACAATCAAGCGTACTCGGGTGATTTTGGTTATAACCCTTTCAATTTTAAACATTATGATACAGAGTTTATAGCTCTTTATGTTGACGGAACAAAACCATTTCAACCTAATTTTGAATCCGGTAACGTCGTCCGTGAATTTCAGTCTTTGGTTTTGGCATCCGGAAAACGTCTTAAAGATCAGGGTCTTTCAATAAATCGTCAAGAATACACGCTGGTTGCTTTCAACCTAAGTCCTGACGATGATTGCGGGCAGCATCTATCGCTCATAAAGTCGGGAAATATGAGGTTGGAGCTAAGATTTCGAAACCCTCTTCCGAGGACCGTAAATCTAATTGTATACGCCAGTTTTGATTCAATTCTGGAAATCAACAATCGACGAAACGTGCTCATCGATTATCAGTAAATCATGGACACCAGAGAACTTTTAGAGTTGATGAAAAGCTGTCCTTTTGTAAAAAAGATATTTTGCGGTGTTTTACCCTGTGACGAGTTACCTGAAGGTGTGATGATGCAGTTTCCTGCACTTTTCATCGTGAACACTCACCCCAGTCACATGCCTGGAGAACACTGGTTGGCAATATGTCTCAACGACGGTACTTCGGGAGAATTTTTTGATTCGTACGGAAACTCCCCAATTTATGAACTCTTTCCTGATTCTATTTATTCTTTTTTTAAAAAGAACTGCGTTGAAATAAAACACAACTCGAAGCAAGTGCAAAGCTTTGACTCAGTTTGCTGCGGACAACACTGCATATTCTTTTTATGTCACAGAGCTAAAGGATATTCTTTTAATCAAATTATGTCTTTGTACACCAATGATTTGAAAAGAAACGATGACATGGTTGTATCTTTTGTGAAAAAAATGTATCCTAGAGTAAATAAACACTGTCATGAAA
Source organism: Astyanax mexicanus (assembly GCF_023375975.1). Lineage (NCBI taxonomy): Eukaryota > Metazoa > Chordata > Actinopteri > Characiformes > Acestrorhamphidae > Astyanax > Astyanax mexicanus. The sequence goes on along the minus strand of NW_026040047.1, from coordinate 2,229,530 downwards.
TGTGTTCAATGCGTTAACTCTGGTGAAAAATTTAGAATGTAATTCATAATGAAATAACGACTATGAAAATATAAAAATTCATTGTAAATGCATTTATTGAAATAAACAATAAGATTACAAAACATTTTTTACATTGCTTCATCATTATTACATCATTATATGCATACACACACACATTTAGAAATTTAACCATGTTGTAGGGTTAAAACTAGGAGACTTAAAAACTGGTTCAGGAGTATCAATTGAAGAGTCAGAGTCGCTACTTTTTGAACTTGGGGGTGTCGAAGCGGCGGGGGAAAACAAATACTCGGATTTCTTAATGTCCGATATTTTACGTCGAACGCCGACGTTAGGAATAGCTGAAAAGGGCATGTTTAAACCCGCCACGACTTGTAACATTTCCGACCACCCTAGGGGTCTCCGATCATCAGACACTTTTTGAGGCGCTGTGAGGTTTTTAACCAAGTCCAACATGTGCGATCCTTTGATTGTTTTGCCTTTGAAAATAAATTCACCCTTGTCATTCCACGAAGCTACGTCGCTAGACTTTGATATTTTCTCCATGATGTAAGAAGCATTTTTTCTTGTTCTGGCTGCAACATTTCCAACAACGTCATCTTCGGATGAGTGATGATCCCTAGTCACATCCGTCACGGGATTATTTTCAGTTTCAACGGGTAGGGATAGTGTTAGCTGACTCTTTTGCTCATCCCCTTGTTTGACTACACTTAGAAATCTTTGCAAGGATGAAGCGTAAAGTTTTGCCTTTTCATAAGGTGTCAAATCAGACCTGGACAGAATATGACGCATTGTTTCATCTAAATCATTTTCCACAGTCTTTCTAACATTTTCTGTACCGCTTGTTATGGCTTTAAGCCTATTCAATTGATGTTGAGGTACCAAATACATTTTGTCCGCAGTTTCCATGCTTTTTCCGTGGTCCTAACAAACTGCTAAGAAAAGGGACAGCTACACTTAGCAAAGGTAGAAGAAACCCTCCAGACTGATTAATAGACTTTATTTTAGCTTCCACAGGTTTTTCTTTTATCAGCAAAAATCTTAATCGATTTCTTTTGCCTTTTCAATTGACGATACTGTTGCGACGTTAGAGGAATGTGTCCTCTCAGTAGATTAAGAGCTAATTCACAGATGGCTAGTATGAGGTCTCTGGGAGCATTGTGCAATATAAGCTTTCTTTCTCTAGGCGATGCTTGATATAGCGATCGCAACGTCTGGTAATTTCTTTTTAGTCGAGCGGACATTATGTCAAAAAACTTTTTTCTTGGGTATATAAACGGCAGGATTCTCCCAGGAAAACAACCCTGATCTGAGACGAAGTTCTTCTGGCGTTGATGCTTTCAAGTCTACAAATAAATACCCGTAAGGTCTGGCTGTGGCATCCTGGAAACACTCCAACATAAATTTTCCGTTTCCGGGATACATTTGACGCACCAGCACACTGATCTGTAATTTATCTCTAGGATTTTTAAATAGAACCATATAATTGGTGTTTAAATTTATAGTTCTGCTACTTTTCCCTTGAAAAAAACAAATTTTGAACCAAATAGATGACGCTCAGGTTTCTATGGTGTGTATATTTTGTGAAAGCATTCTGTACCTCCAAATTATTACTAGCCGAAAGCATTAAATCATCAAAAATGACCAGGCTTGATGTGTGCGGTGGAAAAATATTATCGTCGCACAAAGAGTCGGGTATACCTTGAACAAAGCGAATGTTTACAACGTTCATCAACTCATCATAGAGAGGTTGCCAGCAGGAATAACACCATACAATTTGATCTGGAATTTTTGACATTGAAACCGCACAATTTTCTAGTAACGTTTTGATAAAAAACGATTTCCCGCTATTGCTGGGTCCACAAACGATACATGAAAAAGGAAGCTGAAGTCTAGCGTCAAACGAGTTGGGTATCACCATTTTACAAGGTAATTTTCTGTTAATAACCGTAAGGTAAAGTTGTCAAATCTGGCAGCAGAATACGCTTGTCATACACAACTCTGAACCGTTTCTTTTGTGGTTTGTTTTTCAAATGAAAGCCTCTTTTATCTTTTACAATTTGGTTATAAGACGTCATAATTTCAGCGTCACAGTCTGGGTTTTTAAAGGTTTTGTCAACCAGTTCTGTCAACGATTTCAAATTTACATATTGAGCATTGGTATAGTTTAACGTTATACCTTTGACCTTCATCACACTCTTTCCTTTGAGAGTGCGATACCCGTAGGTTTTTGGTCCCCCGCTAACAAATTCTACAATTTGATCACCGGCATCCAATTCACTCGTCAGACCCCCCCAAGTAATCGCCTAGAGGCGGCATCCAATCACCCTGTTCACTTTTGAAAATCACAGAGTCTGTGTCCGTATAGAGACACCTCTGTTGGAGTCGATTCATCAGGTTGTACAGTTCAAGTCTAGCGTACGCTGTGGTAAAAATTCCTATAAAAACATTAGCATTACCCGGTTTCAGAAACCTCTCATCACTGTATCGCCACTGAACCATCGCCACATCCTTGTTCAAAAATGAGAAATGACTTACATCATACACGTCAGAAAACATGTATTGTAAAAACTCGCTAGGGTCTTGGATTAGAGTCGTGTTTGACCTGTCGGATCTCTGACACATCTTTCCCCACAAGGAATTTAAAGCCAGTTTTGCTACAGATGTCTTGGCAGGATTTACAACTATGTGTGAAGGATCATGTTCTATGCCTTCATTCTCGCAGTACTTTTCAACGTATTCTTTTTTGCCAACCTCATCAACTACCCAAGAGGGGTACCCTGAGCTTTCCTGTTTTGTTTTTAGAAACATTTTAATGTAATCTGCAAACAACTCATCCGTCTGGTTAGGAAAGTGCCAGATTTCGAAAACCTTCATCACTCGGTAACCTTTCTCAAGAGCCTTCAAAACCTCTATGCTAGCCCAAGTTCCAGTCAGAGCCCTCTCCTCGTCCGTGTGGTTACAAATTTGCTGTTGTAGTTCAGCACACATTCTACACAAAGGAAACAGGAGCTTGCTTTTCACTCTAAAAGGAAGAACAGGAGCCCATAGTCCTTTGGGAGGTAAGAGTTTTAGTCTCATGAGACCGAAATAATCTTCCAACGGCTTAAAGTTGCGAAAGATGATAGTGGGGTGACCTACGGGGTACCTCTTTGTCTTGTTTACGTATGGATAGAGAGATGTGAAATCATAGTAATCTATTCTCTCACAGGGTTGAGCCACATAGTGTAAATGCAACGCATTTGTACGACCGCCAAACAGAGCGTCTCGCGGCTTCATTCGCTCAGGAAAGTCAAAGTGATCGAGAAATTTTTTAACATCATGATTTGACCTTTTCATCTCATTCCATGTATGTTCCCACATTACTGTGACGTGCAAGTTGTGAGTGTTTCGTAAAATCTGAATCTTTTCCAAAGACTGCTGCAAAATTTCACCAAAGGTTTGGTAAGTCTTACTTAGAGGATGAGTCAGGTTTGAAGGGAAGCATTTGTCACATCCGTGATAAAAACATCCGAGAAACTCAAAAGCTTTTCGGACACCACCATCTTCAAGGTAACCGTCTACAAAGTAGTTGCCAATCTTTACCTCGCCTTCATTAAGGGCATGCTGAATGGGTATATTGTCTCTGCCAGAGATGTATTCAAGCCATTGTATTGCGGGTGTGGAGAATGATTTCTGCCTATTGATGTAATTGTCCAGAGGCGGAATGGTTAACATGTTCTCAGGCAGGAAGTTGGTTCTAAAGATTTTCAAACATACGCTAGCTATGGTGATGCACTTGAACGGTTCTACACCCGTGCTACTCAGTATCTCATTCCAGAAAGCCATGCACCCCATTCTGAGTATGCGAACATCATTTTGACAATAAGCAACCCACTCTTGCTTAAAGTCAAAGACCTTTCCGTCGAGTGTTTTGTACCACTCAAAAAAATCGTCTCTCTCTTTTGACATCATGCTATCTACACCGTAAAACTCGGGATGTGGATATGGACCTACATAGTTTTGATTTTTTTGGGTATTCCAGAAATGCGGAAAATACCCCTTTTTTTCAGCCGTGAATCCCATAGCCTTGGGAATTGCGCTAAGTTTCATGGGCAGAAACGAGAGACTGTCGATGTATCTCTGATCAAACTTTTTATCTTCAAAGCACAAGATTTTACCGCCTTGTGCTATGAGGCAAGGCGTAACACCTACGACTAAACGGTTCAACAGTATATAGGAATCGTACCCTCTAGCGTTGTGGGCTATAAAAGTATAACCTTTGTATTTGTTCCTCCGAAACTTTTTGAAAAATGCGGAAACACAATCGGTACCTTCAGCAGACCAAACATTACCTTTAAAATCAATGCAACATATATAGTTTGCTACGTGGTACCCCGTCTCCTGATTAGATTCAAAATCATAAAAGATGTACTTTTCATCCGACTGTTCTCGTTTTAAAGGTTCCATAAAACATTGATGATCAAAGTTAGACTCAATTTTAGCGCCGCAGTGTCTACACAGGGTTTTACGACACGTGTTTTTTTGAACCACGATCCTGCAATGTGTTGCACCCGGTACAGTAGAACCTAGTTTTACACAAAGATTCATCCGTACCATTCTGAGATTTATGCTTTTGAAAACAATACTGGGATCTACAGATCCTCAGACAGTCTTTGCATTGTACAGTTTGCTTAGCACGTTTGGGACATTCGCTGTCGAGACACACGTTGCAGTGGTAATCACATTTATGATGTTTCTTATCGTTAAATCCTGCATAACAGTAAGAACATACGTACGTTGTACCTAGTACAGCTTTGAGGTTTTTCACTCCATAATAATGATTCTCGTGCAAAAACAGAAACAAGGTTTTGCTGTGGGGTGTTTTGGTAGTCTGAAAAAAAGAATACCCTTTTTTGACCTTGGTGGTTCGGAACAACACTACACTTTTGCAATTCAACTTTTGCTCAAATCGTGTAATGTCTGCAAAGCTAACCGTATCATTTACAGATAATCCTACATCAGATTGTAATTGTCTCGCGTTTTGTTCTATTTGATAATCACTTTGTTCCGGATTCAGCAATTTGGAACGCATAAAGCAAAACAAAGGTTGTCACGGTTATCAAAAACGTAAAGATGTCTAATTTTTTGTTGTACAACGTCAGAATTGAACATCTTGGACATACTATTGCGTGTACCACCATGTGGTGCATGTACAATTCGAATCACCAGTTCTATAGTTTCGTCAGAAAGTATTTCAAACCTACTCTGTATCGATTTTTCTATCATGGTCAGAATCGAATCGAGTTCTATGTTACCATTGATTACCTCAACACGCGATGAAACATTGAGAGATTCGCCTTGTATTTCAACATGAACTACGTCACGTGGGCCTACTTTATCGTTCCCAACTTCAAGCATGCGGTTTAAAACCTCCAACACATAGTTGTAAAAATCCCCAAATGAATCAACGTTTCCTAATGAGGAAAAGTTTATCCTCCGTCTAATTTCTGTTGTATTGAAGTTGTCTATACGATTTATAGCTATGTTTGGATCTAAAACATGTCCGGGTTGATCATCTCTCCCAAATCCCATTTGCTCTCCCTCACTCACACTAGGCATCTGATGTATTTCCGGCTGTTGCTCATTACAGCTGTTGGGTGTATGGATATCCTCCATTTCATCAGTAGATGGAGAAGGGCTATTTGAAACATTCTCGTTAACAGGACTACTTGGTAAAATGTGTGAATCCTGACCCATGTTTGCAAGAATTTCATTTAATCTCAAGAGACTCTGGTTTAGTTGTTGTAATAATTCCTGAGATGTTTCAAACGAATCATTTATAGGGGATGGTACAGTGGCGACACAAGGTTGTGGTTCTGTCATGCTTTCATTCAGCTCATTTATCATTTCCATTAGAAAAGGGTTCAGAGCTGTGCATGTGTTGTGCTGCGTTAGAGCGGTTTGAATGATGGATAGATTTTCTGACATATTTTCAAGATTAGAAGCTAATTCATGATCCCTGTGTTCATCAATAGACCCCAATCTTTCGTTAACCTCATTAATCTCATTTACCATTTCTAACAGAAAAGGGTTCAGAGTTGTGTTGTGTTCTATTAATGCATTTTGTATGTTGGTTAAGCATTCGCTTAATCCCGAAAACAAATTGTATGGTGTTTCTGATGTATTTTCTAGATTAGATACAATTTCAGAGCTGTGTTCATTATTAGAAGTCAACCTTTCATTACTACCATTAATCAGAAAAGGGTTCAGAGCTGTGTTGTGTTCTACATGATTTGTTTGTAGGTTTGAGGTACTTGGTTCACTGATTAATGAATGTGGGTTATTGTTTGTTTCATTTGAATAAGGCGAGTTGTTGGATTTTTTATTCTTATTTAACAAAGAATCACAACCGGGGCGTTTCTGTGACATTATTATCTATATCATCAACACAATGTCTAACCAAGAGCAATACACGTTCTGTAAACAAAGGTATAGCCGACCTATAATCCTCCCGTGATCTGCTTGCAGCTGCACGTTCCAGCCTCCGTAGCGAAATCTCCACGGCCCTTTTCAGATATCGAAAGTCGTACAGGTCGTCCAGTTCGCATCCTTCTTGTTGTTGGAGATCTGTAATACAAAAAAAAAAAAAAAAAAATAGAATTATTATTGCTGAGTGAGTGAGTGAGTGTGTGAGTGAGTGTGTGTGTGTGTGAGTGAGTGTGTGAGTGTGTGTGTGAGTGAGTGTGTGAGTGTGTGAGTGTGTGTGGGACTATTGAAGAACAGGAGCCATGGGCCCCCAGGGTGGGGGCTATGGGTGGAGTGTGTGTGTGTGTGTTTCTGTATGTGTGTTTCTCACCGGAGAAATTTGGGTGATCAGACAATGCAGGACTGTTTCCTATCGAAAAAAAGATTTCAATTAGCGCATGTTATTTAACAAAGGATAATTATTACATAATTTCAAAATTTGACTCACTAGGTGTAGTTGGTCGGTAATCATTTGATTGTTGACTTGTCCCTGTGGAAGGAAAAGAGAAAACATGTTGTACTTTTTTCTCCATTCCCTGTAAGAGTAAACCTGTGTGTATAAGTTTCTTACCAGAATTAACATCATCAAATTGTAGATTGTCAGACGCTGATGGGCTGTAACTGTTTTCTAATGAACAGAAATCACATGAGTTAGAATATTTTAAATTAAATATTTACATATATTACATATTTCATTAAGTTTCACTCACTGTGAATGGTTAATCCGTAGTTACTAGGTTCCGGATGAAAAGCTATAGAAAATATAAATAAACATTTGAGTTTCATATTGAAGGAATCAAATCATCACGTTTGAAATTAAATAATTATTTTTAATCAAAAATTAATAAAAACTTACTTTGAAATGGATGATATAGTGTCACAGCATCACAGTCTGTCACAGTTTCAACAATGAAACATTCTGATCCCAAAATAAAAGATGAATGTATATACTACATATTTCATATTACGTATAAAAGTAGTCTTAAATATCACTTACATTTGGTTTTGCATAGGATACATAGAACAATGTTAACCACTCACATTAATTAAGCTGAAAGATGAGTGATTCCTATTAAATTCCTATTAAACCATAAGAAACAGTCATTTAACTACTTAAAGGTAATTTTAATAAAGGTAATATATTGTGATAATTTCATATTAAAAGTTTTTTCTCTCACCAAAGTCCATATTGCGGTTGAAATCGAGGAACGTCAAAGCGTTTGAGGTCTTCAAGCGTCGGGGCTGTCTCCAGAATGTTGTAAATTGTGGATTACCAAGGGGTTTTTTATACAGTGATTTTGATTGAAGACCTCAGGTTATGACATCACAGAAAAGAGTGGGAGGTGTGTGGTGTGTGTGAGTTTGTGTGTGTGTGTGTTTCATTCATATCAAGCATCCGCTTCAAGGTATGAAGTTATCGCTATTTCAATTAGAAATTCAGCTCAAGTTATTGACGGTCGAGTTATAGTATTCATTATCAGTTTTTTAACAAAGGATTCAAACCATCAAAAAGACACTGCTCTGTTTTAAATTTTAGTGATCTGATCAGAACATTCATGAATAGACATTGGTTTACTGAGGAAACTGCATTTACCCCAGGGCTATTGAATCATCAATAGTCTATACTCTGTTGGGAGTCTGGAATCCCTTATAACCAGTTGCACATGAAGCAACATGTGAGAGTCAAACAATGGGCTAGTTCACTAGTTCCTTTACCCATCAATACACTGATTGATCTAACTAATTCATATCTTACTCTCAGGAAACGGCTTCCTACCACCCCCCCCCCCCCCCCCCCCACCCCTTAACTCCACCAGCAACCACTTACCTCTCTTTAGCCTCAAGGAGTGGGGTAACCATCTCAACTCACATGAAAGAGAGGTAATTTAGCTAAAGTATAGAAAAGTATAGGCTAAAAAAGTATTAAAATGTAATATAAAAGTTTAATGTTTAAGAATATAATTAATGTTGGTTTTGTATGTTTGACAATAATCAGAAAATCTATTTGTTCATATAGAACAAACTGTCAATTATTGCGAAGTAGACACGATTCATTCTTTTGAAGTCTTCTGAATTAAAAACAACCTGGAAATCACGCGAGTGCAGGTCATTTTCAATTGCATAGCATTTTAAATCTTGAATGACACTGAGGCTTACATTACATCCGAGGCTTGTCATAACCGGCGCGAGATTAAAACGCCTAGACTTTCCTGTACTCAGAGGTTTCCAAATTAAATTCATGTTCTCCTGAAAAATGGGCTGCATTCTGTATTTCTGTAATTGACGTAGGCATTAAAAACAGAGCAGTGTCTTCTGAAGCTAAACCATTCTATATGGTTCAAAGTAAAACGAGCTGAGGCATTATCGTATCTAACCGTTTTTCCGACGTACATAGCAACGCTATATATATCCTTAAGAAAAACATATCCGAAGTAAGTTCCATCTGACAAACGCCAGACTCGATCCTTGAGCGCTCCTTGAGCGACTGGTTCAGGAATGCTCTCCATTGTTCGGTACCTTTTTAGATTCTCGTCATCGTGCTCTTCTACAGATCCTCCCATATGGTCTAACGCGTAGGATTTCTGGCTTTCATCCAGACGGTCCGGGTTTGAATCCTGGTATGGGAAGCTTTGGTTTTCAGCAACCTCAGAAACACAAGCCATTGCTCCGTTCTCTCGGTCCTTCACACATCTCGCTAACCCCTAACTCTTAAATACACATTTCACTCGTAGGCTTGCTGTGATTGCTCCATAGGAATAACAACCTTATTGGTCAGTACTTTTGGCTGGAATTTTTTTGACCAATCAGGACAATCTGAATAATGATGGGGCGGTGTGTCACCATGGTTTAAATTACCTCATATCCAAAACATGAATGACGAATGGCAGGGGTAATTACACGCCACCAGTTAATAATTACTGGAGACTCGTGGTCATTGATATCAGAAAAGTAATTAAGAGAGTTCAAGGGTCAGGGGATCTGAGGGGTCAAAGGTAATTACAGATGATTGAAAACATAATTACTAACAGACCTCATCATAGGGTGATCTGAGGGGTCAAAGGTAATTACAGATGATTGAAAACATAATTACTAACAGACAGCATCATAGGGTGATCTGAGGGGTCAAAGGTCACATTCCAGAAAAGGAGGCACGTGGTGTGGGGGAGGGGTCAAAGGTCACATTCCAGAAAAGGAGGCACGTGGTGTGGGGGAGGGGTCAAAGGGCACCTGTCAAAAAGTTTGATTGACTGTGCCCCTTATATTCTCTCTGTTAACCATGTTTAAATAGTATATTTCAGTATTAAAACTTTATTGTTTAATCAGTGTTTTAATAGCTCGAATCAGAATTGTATACGTATGTAGATACGTAATATAGCTCCGCCCTTTAGGTGATAAAGTAGCACAAAGTTCTCAGTTCTGTCCCATTCAAGAGTGTTTCCAACTTCATTTATGAGGCATGTAATACATTGTTTAATTGAAATGTATATTTTTTAATACACTTAATTGAATAGTGTAGCGGCTCAGTGGTTTAATACCTGATGCTAATTGAGATGTTGAAATATTATTATTGGTTATTAAATTAATTTAATAAATTAATTAATCAAATTAATTAATAACAAGACATCTCAGGGTGTGGCTTCTACAGGTGACAGGAATTCTCATAACCAAGTTATCCAGAAAACACACTGAAATGACAGGTTTTGTAAAATAAAAGTATTTTATTAAATCACACAGATATGAGTAAATAATTCATTAAAAAGTCATAAATGTAGCCATTAGATATCAAATCATAGTGTAGAATGATAAATGAGAAATAAAAGAACAAACACGTTATAATGCTGATATGAAAGGAATAAAGATTAATAGAACTATTAAGTGAATATTTCTAAATAAGGGTCTAAGGCATTTTAAGTCTACGAAACCAATTCTTATTTCCAACCAAGCAACTCAGAATGAGTCATCTATACTAAAGACGCTCTATTAAAGACCCGACCAAACCATGACCAACAGAACACCATCTGCCGAAAGATTAAACCCAGCTCTGCCTTACTCTGAGGTGTTGAAGTGGGCCTCGGTGACGTCCCTCTGGTTTGTGTGGTCGTCTGCTGCTTCACCCCGAAAAAGGATCACGTGAGCCTGTCTGCAGGATGGTTTGACTTCCTGTGTCAGCACGGAGCCCCATGAGAACCCACGGGAAGATCCCTTCACTCTCAGGTGGCTTGCTGGTGGCCTCCGGACCGCAGGTTTCTGGGTTGGATCTGGCGGATCTCCTTTTCAGCTGTACTTTAGCTAAACTTAGATGGAATAATGCTTGGCTTCGTAGATTGTAAAATAACCTTAGATATTTTAACTAGGATAGCTAATATTAATATACTTGAAGATTAAATGAGTAGTACTAAGAATGCTAAACTAAACTCTCTCTCCTCCTCACTCTTCTCTCTCTGCTCCTTTCTCTATCTGCAACTTTTCTCTAACTCCTCTTTTTTCTAACTGCCTGCATCCTGACTCAGTTCAACTGTATGTCTCTGTGGCCTGTTTGGCTCTTGAGCTACGATTGGCTCTGTGGCCCAAGTGTCTGTGTTTTGATTGGTCTAGGAGCAATTTCAAACTTGGGCGGGGAAGATGATCTGTTCACAAAGGGCCATAAAACACCCCACATGGTCACCATGCTTCAGCTAGTGATCAAAATACTTCAGCATACCAGTTTGTGAGGATAAATTCAGGAAACAACAATCTTACAATTGAATCACAACAAATGTAAATTATATATTTTGCCCACAAAGAGTTTGTACTGTTCAAGATAATCTTAGAAATACAACAATGGATGGTACTCTGTCAAAAAGAGATCAAGAGTCGTGTTGTTATTTAAACCCAATTAAATCACTTAAAAGATACAACATGGTTAAACCCCTGATAACCAAATGCTAGCCAAACCTTGCTGATTCAGACTTGAATGTGTAGGAAAATTTAATCAGGACGCATCCAAACACATATACCAGATGTGGCATATTATTTAGTAAATATTCTGTAAAACACCTTTTTTATATAGTCTATATATATATATATATATATATATATTTTAAGCAATGCTTCTTAGTGAGAAATTCCTCCCTCTGCTAAATGTTTAGATAAGGCTGCTGTCCGGAATTTACGACCGTGGGGGAGGTTGGTGAAAGAGTCTTATCAGTCCACAGACTTGTGGCCTGCAATTTTGAAAATGGACTCCCAAGTTTAGAACATTTCTCTTAACTTCATGAATCTTATTTCTAAGTGATTGCAGAAATAACTAAGCACAAACCCCTAAATTGGTATAATATTTGGTGAATTTACAATTTCCAAGGCATTCCTTAAGTTTTGAACTCTCAAGTCCCGCAGTCCCGTCCTTGTCCTGGTGATGGTGTTGTTGGCAAAACCACAATTGTGCACAGTTCCAAATGTTTAACATTAACTCCGAGGTTTACGACTGGAGGAATGTCAAAGATTTAAGGTGTATGAATTTAGGGCTCTTGAGCGAGGCTGAGTGGAGAAAGTCAGGAAATGTCATTTTGAAATTTAAGGCTGTTTGAAAAAGATTACTCAGAGGCTTTTGGAGTGTTCTGGGGGTTGAAGTTCCTCATAGACCATAAAGTGGGGGTTGTGTGTGCGTGTGTGTGTGTGTGTGTTTTTGTGTGTTTTTGTGTGTGTGTGAGTGTGTCCGTCCAAGTGGTGAAGGAAATCTCTGTATGATCCACTACGATAAAATTGCATCTCTTTCTTTCTGCGCATGCAAACAGTGTTGCATGTTTCTAAAAGTGCTTTACAGAAAATTGTTGAATATATTCTGCACTTTTCAAAATTGAATTCCCTTCAGAAAATCAAAGATGTGCTGGGTCAACATAATACAGAAATAGATGACTGGGTTGTTCAAGAAATTAATGATGAAGTATTCAAAACAAATCCATTAGTTTTAGCTACTCAAGCAAAAGGTTCCCTATCAACTGATCACAGGAGAAATCTCTATTTTAAGGAACATTTTCCTGTAATTGAACCAACTGAATATACGTATAGAAGCACCTTTAAAAATTCATTTGTTTATGTTTCAGTCATTCAGGTTTTAGAGACTTTACTCAGATATTCAGATTTTTCTGAAAAGTTAGTTTTTTACCAAGAGGACAATCCTGGTCAATTTACATCATTTAGAGATGGGCAATACTTCAAAGACAAACTTTTCGGGGCACAAGAGACAAGTATTTCTATAGGATTGTACATTGATGACCTTGAAGTATGCAATCCTTTGCGGACATCTAGAAAAATTCATAAGATTACAGCAGTCTATTGGGTTGTGCTCAACCTACCAGCCAAGCTTCGCTCTACTCTGCCTTTAATTCAGTTGGCTGCTCTTGGAAAGAGTGTTTGTCAAACAGTTTGGGTATGATGCATTTCTTTATCCCCTCATTAAGGATATAAAGTCTCTGGAAACAGTAGGGGTGTTTGTTGAGGTTCTAGATAAGTTTGTAAAGGGAACAGTATTTTGTGTCTGTGCCGATAATCTTGGGGCCCACAGTCTTACAGGCTTTCAGGAATCTTTTAATGTTGAACATTTTTGCAGATTTTGTTGCCTTAGTCGAGACGAAATTGCCACCGTTGAGCCAAGGGATTTTCAATTAAGAACTGAAGAGGAAATTGATTCTACCAACAAACAAAGTGTGAGTGGTGTAAAAAGGGCTTGTGTCCTCAGCAAACATTTGGCATACTTCCATGCAGTGACTGGGTTTCCTCCAGATATTTTACACGACTTGTTTGAAGGGGTAATTCCACTTGAATTATGTTTGTGTCTGAAGGAATTAATTCGGAAAGGATTCATTACATTTGATGGACTAAATAGCCGAATAAAACCGTTTCCTTACAAATTTTCTGATAAGGTTAGCAAGCCACAACAAATTACAAAAGCCAGCTTTGGATTGGGACGAATCAGTGGCAATGGACATGAAAATTGGACACTCTTACGTTTAATTCCTCTTATGACTGGGAGCACTATTCCAGAACAGGAGCCCTCATGGGAAGTATTAATGGACCTTAAAGAGAGAGTTGAGATTGCTGTCTCTACTACACTCTCAGAGGAAATACTCTGCTACTTGGAGAGTAAAATATCTGACCATCGAAAGTTGCTTCTTGATACCTTTCCTGACTTTAAGTTGCATCCAAAACATCACTTTATTGAACATTATGTACATCTTGTACGCTGCTTTGGACCTCTAGTGGACTTGTGGACCATTCGGTTTGAATCGAAGCATAACTTCTTTAAACAAGTGGTGCATAATGCTCTCAGTTTCAAAAATGTGCTTCTAACACACTCTTCTAAACATCAACAAATGATGGCATACCACCTTGATGGCCAGAGTCTGTTCAAATCAAAACTGTATGTTGGAAATGTCAACACAATCAAAATTTCATCCTTAGAAGAAAAACTGAGGGAAGTGATCAAAAAGAAATATCCAACTGAAGAAACTGTGTCCTTTGCCAAAGATGTTTGTTTGTATGGGACCCAGTATGTAAAAGGCATGATGATTTCTTCTGGGCAATGCAGTGGACTGCCAGACTTCTACAAGATACAGAACATATTGGTGAACTTTGCAAAGGTGTCCTTTGTTGCTACAAAGTTCTCTTCTTGGTTTATGGAACATTTACAGGTCTTATCAGCTCATTGAAAGCAGCTACACAGACATAGAAATCCTGGACCCAGAGGCCTAGAATGATTACCACCCACTGGCTGCATACCAAGTAGCAGGGAAGTTGATGGTGTCCCCCACGACGTGCCTGTTGCATTGATAATGGTAAGTACTGTTGATGTACATGACTTCAGAATTAATCTTTAACTTGGCCTTTAATGCGTGGTGTTTAATATAATAGTACTATTACTTTGTGTTTAGTTTTATTAATATATAGTTTCCTAAATTCCAAATAAAAATATTTTCATTAAGAGCATTTATTTGCAGAATGAAATTTGAAATCTGTGATTTTTTTCACTAAATATTGGTTTCTGAACCCTTAACACATTAGTATTGTTTCTAAATTAATATGAATTTCTTTGCATTTTCATTATTTGAGGACCGAAAGCATCGTTTTTGTTCATTTGACCAATTCTCATAAATAAGCAAATTAATGCTCTAAATAAAAATATTTTCTAAAGAAATCTTGTCAGTAAAACAATTTTATAATAAGTATAAAAACTTTTAAATAAACTACCGTTTTATTCTATACTTTTACACTATATTGCCAAAAGTATCTGCTGGCCTGCTTGGATGGAGCTGCTTGGCCATATAAACTCTCCATTCTATGAGTCTCGCTACGCGCTACTCTTCTTGAGCTAATCTGAAGCTACATGTTTGAGGTGTGCAGTGATGGACTCTGCTTTTGTTATAATACCACTGACAGTTAACTGTGGTGTATTTCGTGAGAATCACATCATGATACCACACTGGAATTCATTGAGCTCCTGACAGTGACCCGTTCGTTCAGTAGAATGGTTTTTCACTGTTTATAGAAGCAGGTGATTGGTTTTATACATCTGTGCCCATGGAACTGATTGGAACCTGGGTTCAGTTATTTGGATGGGTGAGCAAATACTTTTGATATTATAGTGTATATATGTATGTGTCCAGTATATTTATGTTCTGTACTGATAAGCCATTATAACCACCTCGTAATCTTTGTTATTGTTCAGCTAATTATAGTCTGTAGTCCTGTATCCGTTTCTCTGCCTATTTTGTTAGCCTTGTTTCATCCTGTTTTTCCAATGATCAGGACCCTGCAGGACCACCACAGAGCAGGTATTGTGTGTAGTGTGTTATTCGCAGAATTGCAGCAACACTGGCGTGGTGGTGTGATGCACTGGTGTAAGGGGTTCGCACAGTGTTGTTTTTAATACACCTTTTTTATGCTGGGAATACTTCAAATGTGGATTTTTATTTTATCTTTGGCCTTTTTTTTTCTTTTTTTTATATGATACTTAATTGAACTTGATTATATTTTAGCCTTCAAGATTGTATCTGTTGTTTGCCCATGATTACTTAAATCCTGCACAAATCTGCCCTGCACAGTTATTTTTATTTATTTTTATTTTTTTCACTGGCTTTGTTATTGCGAGTTCACATAAACCCAAAACTCGTCCGGAAAACCAAGTTGACCAAGACCCCTGAATCTGTGGAGCAACTGCAGGATGAATTACGAGAAAGATTTGCACTGGAAGGTGAATTCTCTGTACAGTATGAAGACCCAGATTTTGGTGAAGCCCTTTGTAACTTAATGGACATTGCAGAGTTACCTGCAGAAAGGGCTGTTTTGCACATTGTTTGGAATAATGAAGAAACACCATCACCAGCACACTCACAAACGCCCTCGGTCTCCTCCATCTCTTCTCTTGATACTGCTAGCATTAGTTCACCTGCCTCCTCCCACAGCACATCTATGGTTACTCAGACCTGTCTGCGCAACATTTCGAAGTGGCCGTGTGCTTTTCCAATCCCTGCTTTCTCATATGATGTAGAGTTAAAGCTTCGTAAGGGTAATGATGTCCATGAGAAAACTGGAACAGGTCTGAATGTAACGAGACGTGAAAATGGAAATCCTGGACAAGCTGGCACAAGAAATATTTGCCCTGAAAGCCTACCCTGAGAAATATGAAATGGAATCTGTTGCCTTGGAACTTGTCAGGAAACATCCATGCTTTAAGGAGCCTGGTTGCGGCACAGGATATGATGGCTGGACAACAAGCATAAAGTACAAGCTCGGAAACTACCGATCAAAGCTACGGCAGGCTGGCTGTAATGAGGTTTCAGAAAAAAGCAAAGCGAGGAGAGGTCAATCATGTTCCTGATCATCCAGAAAACTTTGATGATTATTCACTAGAAGACCAAAGATGTGTGCTAGTGGATGCAATGAAAAAAAAGGAGAAAGACATGGAACTCATCAGAGATGGATCTCACGTTTTGCCTCAGGAGAGAATTGTGATTGTGGAGGTTGAGCCCATGGTCTTGGAAGTACAGGAAAGATGGCCTGCTTTATTTCTTGAAGAACAAGTAAGGCATTTTTATTTGTAATATTTAGTAGTGTTTGTGTGCTTCTCAAGTCAAGAATGAATTGAGCGAAAAGTTTGTTTTAATGTTTTAAATATTTGACTACATTCCAATGTTTTTATAATAATGTTTTGTTTTCTTAATTATATCTAGGCTATTTATGTAACTAAGTATTTGAGGATTTTCCACCTTGAAGTTTTTAGGATTTTTTTGGCACAGTATTGTTTTTTTCTAAATATGTATTTCATGACTTTAAAAGAACATAATTTATTTAGCATAGGCCCCATCCCATCATTGCTTAAGATGTTTCCATCATTTTTAAATAGATGTTTGTCTTGAAATACCTTTTATTTCATTAAATTTTTTTAAATTGAAAAATAAGTTATATTACAGAGATTTGTACAGATCTTCCACATGGAAGATATTCTGCTATCTTGACATCCCTAACGTAGATTAAATTGTTACATATTGATTGGGTCAGTTTTCCATCCAATTCTAGTTAAGCCTAGTTTTAGACAGCATTTTCCATGACATCAAGGAATATTCCTTTTCAGGGAAACTGTCTGGGTTTATAATTAAAGGTACAAACTTGTAAAATCTTATTATTTAAATGTTTTTGTATTTGTGCTGTTTTTATATTCTGCAGATTTGTGAGGAGTTCTTTCGTGTCACAACCAAGGATCTGTTGGGGACCTTTAGAGCAGCCTTGGATAAGTACTCTCCTCAACTGCTTAAACTGTACCGTGCAAGAAATCCTTCTGTCAAGACATGGACACCCTCTTTGAAAAGCTTGATGAACAGGTACACTTATCTGTTGTATGCTGTATTTGGTTTTGGAAGGAATAATGGCAAACTAAAATAAATACCCTGGATTATGTAGCTGAAGTTAAATTAAATAGTACCTAAAGGCTTAAAATCGCTGTTCATGGTATGGTGGCACATTCAGTAACATTCAAAATAATTTAGTGTGGGGTATTGTGAGTGGATTTCCACCCCCCCCACTGAGTGCTTGTCTACTAGTCTTACTTGTTTTCTCTCTTTCTGATTTACAGACGTCTGATTTAGCACTGCATCGAAAGAGAACAGCTTTGGAAGGTCTACCCATATTTGTACGAGAGAATTCAAAGAAGCTTTTCCCAACATGCCTGGTGAGTAGTGTGCGCTTTCCCACAGGTGGAATTAGACTGCGTGTGTCTGCGTGAGATTAAATGGTTACTGTATTTATGGTAAAATTCTCTGTTCATATATTCAACTCTACTGTTTTCTGCCGTTAGAAAAAACTTGCGTTAAATGCTGTACAGCATAATACTAATTTGACTGAGCCAGCAGACCACCAAATACAGTAGGGGGCTTCCCTTCCATTGTTGTCCCTCACCTATTGCAGTGCAACCAGTGACATTTGTGCAGTATGCACCCCTGCATCCTCTGGCCCCACTACATTGACATTGATTTTGTTATACCGCTGACAGTTGGCTGTGGAATATTTAGTGGACTTGTTGCACCCTGTGAGGAACCCATCCCCCCCTTTTCTCTATGTTGTTGTTATCATCATCATTATTATTGTTAGACTGTTAGTCTTATGTTTTTGGATGGTTATTCGACAACAGTATTTCTGTTTTTCTTCAGGTAACCGAAACAGAGGCTGAGCAGAACAAAGGTGTCAAGATGGGGGTCCTCACTGTTCTTGATGATGATGATGCACCTTCCTTGATGCCCACTGTCACAAGTATTGCCATTGTGCTGGAAGAGGCATTTGTTCTCACAGATGTACCAGACCTTTGCCTACCTTTTCGGCCTGCTCTATTCGTTGAACATGGAGTTTCCAAAAGAACACAAGTATACTTTTGAAACTATTCAGCACATCTTCATGGACTTGACCCCTACTTGCTCTCAGCGTGTCAGGAGCTTACAAACCAAGCTCCTTCTCTAAATTAGAAACTAATCTTTTACATACACTTTGCTGGTTGGCCTAATCCATCTGTCTGAAATGTCAAGACATTTTTGGCTTTACAGGTTATAAAGGAACTTTTTTTCTGCCTTGGCCCCAATGTTCAGGGCTTTATCCAGTGGGTTTTCAACCTGTTTGTTTTTGTTTTGTCTTTACAGTGCTGATATCCATTTGAATGGATTAAAGGAGCCACAATGTTCTAAAGCCAAAGAGCTGTTTTCTTACCAACGGTTGGTTTATTTGTTTTCTTTATGCCTTACAAAAAGCATAGCTCACGGTTCTACAGCAGCAGTCTGCAGATGTTATTTCTCTTTGAATGATTAGGTGCTGTATCTCAAAGAGATTCTTATAAGATTGAGGCAGAGTTATAGATCCATTATTTTTATAGAGAAGGATGTGACAGAAAGAGCTGGGCAGTGATGTGCTTAGAGTGTACAGAAATGGCACCCACTTACTGCAAACAAGCACAATTTTAGGTAATCTAAATCTTGCTATATATTTTATAAATGCTATACTGCAGCACCTTGTTCCTTGCATTGTTAACTCAGGACTTTTTATTAGCCTGCTTGGTGGACATTCTTGCAACTTGAAATTACTTGATGCAGAAAGGGTTAATAAACATGTTAACTTAACTGTTTTGTCATTTGTCTTAAATAAGGACACCCAACTTTAGTTAGGTATTCTTAGTATGTAGAACTTTGTGTGTGTGAGAAGAAAATCTCAACAGGTTGGCTCAACAAAAAAATCTGAAACTCTTAGTATGTAAAATTTATTTTTTTTGAAGTATAAATAAATGTGAAAATAGTAATTTAAACAATAAATAATTAGTTGGTTCAATTTTTCTTAAAAACTTAATATTTTGAGTTGAGATCTAAACTCAAAAATCAAGTGCAGTAAGTTGCCTTGAAATTTTAAGTTTTCTCAACTTAACAAAAAAAAACTCAACAACAAATCTGGAACTCTTAGGGGCGGTTTCCCAGACAGAGAATAAGCCTAGTCCTAGACTAAAATGGCCTTTTAACTCAGACTAAGAGAAATCTGCTTTCTCAGTCATGGCTTAAAATAGTCCTGCATTTAGTGTAATTCTGAATGATCTAATCTGATTTCTTGAAGGTAGATTAGTGCTAATGCAGGAGTAAATTGAGGCTTAAATAAAACCTGACAGGAGGTAGGTTCAACTTCAGATTAAAGTTGTTTGTCAAAGAAGACACATGGATTACTTGGACTATGTCAATGAAGACCAAAGAGTACCACCAGCTAGACATGTTCTTGCTGACAAAAGTGACCCATTTCAACATTTTGATGACATTAGTTTTCGAGATCGTTTCAGAATGTATAAAAAAGATGCCATGGAGACTATTTCACAATTGAATCTCAAGCTTTCATCTGTGACTCAGCGAGGACGGCTCATGACTTTGAGGTTCCTGGCATGTGGTACCTTTCATCGAGAAACTGGGGATTTATTTGGTGTCAGTGAACCAACAGTATGTAAAGTCATTCACAGAGTATGCAGAGCCATTTGTGAACTAAGAGGACAGTACATACATTTCCCTGATGCTACAATCCAAGTGAACTACAAAGTAAGTTTCTATGAATATGGGCACTTTCCAGGAGTCATAGGCTGCATAGATGGAACCCATGTTCCAATAAAATGCCCATCTACTCCAGATGCTGAGGAATACAGGAACCGTAAAAATTGGTTTTCCATAAATGTCCAAGGTGTATGCACGCCCCAGTTACAGTTTTCAAATATTGTTGCACGTTGGAAAGGTGCTACTCATGATTCCCGTATTTCTCTTAACACATCTTTGTATGCTCAATTTGAAAGAGGAGAGCACAACGGAATATTGCTTGGTGACAGTGGCTACGCCCAGAAGAATTTTTTGTTTACACCATACTTGCATCCAACAACAGCTGAGCAGTGGCGCTACAACCAGGCTCATATGCGCACTAGGGGTCTAGTAGAGCGCATGTTTGGCATTTGGAAGAGTCGTTTTCAGTGCCTTCGAAAAACACTCAGGTTCAAACCAAGAAGATGCTGCATTGTTATCATTGCACTACCTGAAACAGCGTGGATGCCCTGATCCTCCAGTTGAAGAGGATGACACTCCGGTTGCACCACCATTTACAACAGATGCCAGAGAAGGACTTGCGTACAGAGATGCTTTTGCACTGTGTCACTTTAAGTAGATATTTTCAACATTATCCATTTTCTTTATGTTCTGTTCAAATCATGTACATTTCACATGTAATGACTTAATACATTTTATTTTTAAAGTAAATGTGTACATTTTGTGTGGTGGGTCATAGAAATAATATATCCAACACAACATAATTATTTATTTTATAGATTTATGTACTGCTGTGGCATTTGAGACATTTGAGCATCTCTCTCCTTTATCTTCGTTTCCAGGTCTACTTGCAGGATCTTCATTTTCATTTCATGCTCCTCCATAAGATACTTTAACTTATGTTCATGAAATTCAATTGCCAACCTTTCATGAATACTGAGTCTTTTGTTGTACTGACCAGTAGGCCTACTGGCAGGCACTGCTACACTTGTTGAGGATGTGGAGGGTAAACTGCTTTGCAGCTCCACTTCAGTTCTGTCCACATGGTCTTCTCCTTGAAACCACAACAATTCAGATAATTGCAGATTACATGGCACTGACACAAATACATGTTTAAACTTCAGAAATAAAAGGCAATGAATGAAATTAATTGATTAAATTAATGAATTTACCTAAAGTAGGTGCCTGAGATCCATCATCTGAACTGTCTATATGGTCATCATCTGGTATATTCTCCAAAGGTTGCTGACTCTCCATTATTCCTGTCAGCAACTCATCCACCTGGTCAGGATCTTTATGTGCAGGTCCCCCACCTGTCTTAAACCTCTCTCTTCGGGCTTCAGCAGCAGTCTTTTTTAGGCTTATTTTTATATTTTTCCACAACACCTGTATTAAATAACTAATCTCAACTTCAAGTTTCACAAAAGAGAAACATAATAAAGCCATTTATTCATACCTGGAGTTGTTGTAATGTTCTTGTAGATGTGTGTTCATTTGCATTGAATTCATTGTAAATTGATTTCATTCCTTTTCTTTGATTCTGCAGATGATGTGTGTTGTTTATCTTCAATAACCGGCTATCTTAAAACTATTTGCTTTAACAAAGTTTTCTCATGCTCAGTATAGTTTTTTGATCGAACTCTCTTCTCTGCAGTTCAATGTTGTTTTAGGCATTTCTGGGTCCATTCCATGTTTTATAGGCAACTGTGCCCCAGCTAATTCAGACTAACACAGGTGGGTTTGAATTAAGCTAGATTACTTTAGTTCAGGACTCCATAGTCCAGGTGTTAGTAATCAGTGGTTAATCTGTGTTTCAGAAAGCCCTTTTTAAAGACATGATTAACCATTCCAGATTAAGGCCTAGTCCTAGCTTAAATTAAACCCTGTCTGGGAAACCGCTCCATAGTGTATAAAACTTAAAATTTGAAGTTTATATAAACGTGAAAAATGAATAATATGAACAAGAAATAATGAGCTGGGCATTGGCGTAAAAAAAAAAATTATATCGTTTCACTCAGATCAGCTGTACTATTAATGAGGAGACAGACCGGACCAATCACGGAGCCTGTTCAGGTATTAAGTCCCGCCTCTCAGTAGATTGGCAGAAACAGCCAATCTTGCTGGTTTTGCGGCGCGCGGAGGAGAGGCAGTTTGCTGTTGGGGAAGCCCCGCCCCCTCGCTGTGAGATTTAGCAGCGGGACCGGTGTTGTGCCGAAATCCGACTCCCCGCAGAATCCGACTCCCCTTCGCGGGCGCGCGCATGACGTTAACTTGTGGGCGCAACTAAGAGACTCGCGATTTTGGTCACTTCTGTGTGTTAATTACGCTTTATCTTTCATTTTCCTTCACATCAAACAGCACAGTGTAATCAAAAGCCAAACGAGGTCTCTCATTGTGATTAGTTTGTGTAAACCAGGTCAGTTTAATATAAGGAACTATACTCAATGTTTCTCGCAGCATGCTTTTTAGTCATAAAGATGAGTTTTACATATTAAACACTGTTTTAATCCACAACTGTGAAGTGAAAACACAGCCGACGGTGTGTCATTGCACTATACGCAGACTTTTTTTATTCTAGTTCACACTTTACTGCATAACAAAGTCGCCTGAACCTAAAAATGATAGTAGCAGATTTATGTAAATAGATTTGTTTTGAAATGCTAGTAGCTTTCACATTCACTAGGATAACTTGTTAAAATGATGTTCATCTTTTGCATTAACATATGAATGATTCACTTTTGGTGTCTTATCTTTCCTTGTATAGTAAACAATACATACCAAAGGCTTTATTGGGGGTTGTATAATTTTGGCAGTAGAGTATGTCCTGTGATGGATTTCACTCTGAGTTTAACAGGGGGGCTTCTAATGGGGGGAGTATAATTTTGGCAGCATAATATTTTTATGCCTGCCGAAATTAACCCCCACCCCCTATGATCTCAGCAATGCAGGGTCTCAATGTCCTGTAATTTATTTTACATACATGTCCTGGTATGGAGAGTATGTCCTGTATGTCCTGTGATGTATTTTACTCCTGTGATGTATTTTTGTCCTGTGATCTCAGCACTGCAGGGTTCTAAATGAACTATAATCATGCTCAAATAACCATTAGACAAGAGGGCAGTACAGAGACAGAAAATAGCACAAGAAAAAGATTTTATTTACATATTTATCTAAAATTGGAACACCACAAATACAAAAAGGGTCAAATGCAAATAAAACATAAATATCTCTGAATAGAAACTAGTTCAAATTGCTACTTAAATATGTACATTATTTACACTATATTGCAACTATTTTCAGGTTGATTTACATCTTTTCTTCAACTTGTCATTTTAATCTGTCCTACACGCATCACAGATGTAGTCCGTGTCCCCGGCAGGCTTTTTAACACAGCTGTAATGAAACCACCGTGGGCAAAGCTCACAGCCAATCTAAAATTTTGAATACAGACATATGTATTAGCATTGTTGGTATTAGCATTGTGACTACCTTATATCTGAATAATGTGTCACATGTAAACTGAGTTTGATTGTAAAGAAAGTATTTAAGAACTTTTACCCAGTCAGTGTCTTCTTGGGCATTTTTGCATTTCTCCACAGAAATGGCACAGCTCAGTCAGGGCATCTTATAAAACATTATTAAACACAGACATTATTGTTGTTGAACAAAAGAGGTGTGTAGTCAATTTTAGAATAACTGTAGACTTAACATTTTAATGGTGGTTTCAATTATTACTACTTGCTACTAGTTTGAACTAGTTGCAATAGAAGTTCACTTACCAGTTCTTTGAAGGAGCACAATAGCTATTTCCTTTCTTAGGTCCTCCACATCCTTGACATTTGTGGAAAAGGAAATAGGCTTGTCCTTCAGGATGCATTCGGCAAACTGTAAAAACATAAGTAATGCATTTTTTCCAATGTAATCTAATAGATAGAGTGCCAACAATAAACCGTGTATAAATAAAACTTAAAATTGCCATAAAAAATTTTTTGTAATACAAGTGTACTTAATGATATTTTTCTACTTTGTTCATTTAACTATTACTTAGAACCAGTGGTGCAAATTGATCTAAATAGTGGGAGGGTTAAAAATGTAGCTGCACACAGCACAATATTCAAACCTACACATTAAATTGAGTACACACTCTTATGTTCTACAGCTTTATGTCTTTAAATACATATTTATACACAAAAACAAAGCACCAGGAAAGTAATTCCCAGCAAAAATGGAAATATTATATGCATTTAGTATATAGGTGATTTTTTTTTTGTTGCCTATAAAAATACGGCTTTTGCTTTCCATTGATTCGCTAAAAGTCTGATAACTGCTAAACTCTGATCTGCATGAGACCCCAATAATGATGAAGGATGAAGTAAGGACTGTTAATTAAAGTAATTCAACACACTGTAATAATAGTCTATAAAAAAGTTTAAATGATGGAAATTGTTGCATAAAAGATAAGTGGTTCTATTTGTTGTCATTAATAGCTATAACTACACATCAGAACAGTATATTTTGTCTTAAATTATTCAGTGAAATTGACAGCCTTATAAGAGGGATTGATGGAAGGATGCATCCACAACCACATGACCGAAAACCATGAGATTGAAATGAATGGATATCTCAGTGCTTCTCTTAGCTGTGTACTTCGTTTGTCACCCTACAACACCTAAAATTATCTTGTTTATTTAAAAAAGTGGAAAGGATAGGTACCCCATCCCTTCCTGAATTTACAACAGTGCTGAGAATACCAGGTATTGCTCTTGACCTATCCAGTATAGTAATACTTACTTTCAGCACAAAGGGCCCACAGGAGCTGCTGTCCTTCTGGTGTGGATGTGGGACTGTGTTGCATGCCCACCTTGAAACATTCAGCCCTCTCTGTCTCATGAAAGATCTGAAATAATAGAAATTACAACACTGATAAGTAGAGAAACCTAATGTATTCCCTTTTCTCATACAGAAATCTAGACCTACCTTGTAACCTCCTGACACCTTTTGAGGTTGTTTCTACTTTCTCCTAAAGGATCTAAGTAGAGAACCCTCTTCTCCGAAGGGATCACAACCTTGAACATATAATACATTAAATGTTTTCAAATTTAAAAAATGCACTTACTTACTTAATTACTGGTAGCATTCTATTAATGGTCAAAAATGTATAAATGAAATAGTTAAATTGAACCAATAAATACTCTATGGCCATTAGAAAGTAATATTAGACATTGTACATTTAGTGCTTTAGAAACTGTTACCATCAGTGTCCAGTGGTGGTTCTGGTTGATAATTCCAATGATATATTTGTACATCAACGGATCCAACTAAAAGTGAAACATAGTTATTGATTATCCAAAATTGTATTAACCCATTAAATATAAAGTCACTTCATTATTACATACAACAAAATACAACAAAAAAGTAATCCACTAACTTTCACTTTTGCCCGCTTGCGATTCCAGATGTTTGCCATTTCAAATGTATCTATCGCCACAACTTTGTCAGGGGACTGCCTATTATAATCTTCAACAATGAGGCGCATGTAGGCATTCATGACCTGATGGAAAAAATAAAAAAGACGCATAATTTGTTGCCTAAAGACACAAATAAGGAGGTTCGGTTGCAATGCTATTAATGTAACAGCCACAATGACAATTCAGAGCTTCTCTATGGAAATTGTTTACAACATAACTATCTTTGACAGCTGTGGACTAGTTGCAGTTCTTTAAATCTGCCCCATTTGCTGATTCACATAGACTAATACATTAATAAAATACTAAATGTATAAAAGACTTTTTAAATTTCTATTTAAAAGCCGTTTGACCAGTGGTAGGATGGTCCCCCCTTTAATGTGAGTCTTGGTCCTCCCAGTGTTTCTTCCTCCTCCTGCAGCTCTGAGGGAGTTTTTCACTGGGGGTTCTGTATTCTGTATTTTCTATGTTTAATGTTTTGCCTGATTCTTTGTCCTGTAATCATGTTTCTGTAAAGCTGCTTTGTGCCAACACCTGTTGTAAAAAGCGCTATACAAATACATTTGATTTGATTTGATTTAAATAACATGAAATGCTGTTATTTTTAATTTATTTTAATTATTTAATGGTAATGGCTACATAATCAATTTAGTAATGGTTATACTGTCAAATACAATGAAGTGACAAACTCTTATTATAAAAAGAAACAAATACCTATATAGTCTGCAATTTGAGGTGTCAATGTGGATCAATATTTTACCTCACTTTCAAACTCCATATTAGGAGCAGTCCGACGTATGTCAGCAAAGAAGATTTTGTATGGTCCTATTTTTGCTAGCAGTACATACACATCTTTGCCTTGCCATGCTTCTCTCAGACCTGTGAAAATTAAAGTAAATAGATTAAAACAAATTAATAAATAATTTTCTTTTATAGTAAATAAAACATTAAATGAAATTAAATGAAAAACACAATAAGGATATAGAATATTTGTTATACATATCAAACCTATGTTTTTTATTTTTGTTTTAGCAAAGCAAAACGTACATTGATCTTTATCAATGATGTATTCTGACGCTGATGTGCTAACATCATCTGCTGAGAGGGCAGCTGCTTTCATAGGTGCCAGGGAGACAGCAGGGGTTTCGGAGGATGATGTGAGAGCAGACACAGTAGGGCTTACAATGACTGTAGAGACTCTGGGAGTTGTAGAGTGTGTGGGTCCTGTAGGGGCTAAAATGGCAGGTGCTTCTGTGGAGGTTGATTTTTCATTGCTCCCTGACATGTTCTGCAGCTTGTGGGGTATGCGTGGAGTCTCTTCACGATGATGCCGCAAATGGTCGATATTAATTTTTGGTATGATAATACCTCTGTCATCCTCAAGATCAGCACTTTTTCCCTCAACTGATGTGATTTTGTATGGACCCAAGTAGTTTGGCTCCAGCTTGCCTCCTTTCCTTTGCTGGCTTCTGACATTGAGCCTCCACACCCTGTCCCCCACACTGAATCTAGGAAGTGGTGACTTTTGCTTGCCTTTCTTAATTTTTTCTTGAGTTTTTTCAATGTTTGCCTTTGCTTGGGTGAGATTGTCATTCAGCCTTAGTGCAGACTCTGTGACTTCTTCACATTCCACCATTTCCTCAACTGTGCTGTCAATCTGAAAAACAGTTTTAAATGAAGGAACAGTTAGAAAAAAAAAGTAGGTAGCGGGCCTCTCTCCCAAACATAAGAAAGTAAGGAGAGTATTTTGTGGTCATCTGCTTCTTTGTTCTAAGCCCAAACATTACGGCATCAAGGTGCTTGTCCCATTCTTTTGGCTTTTTGCTAACCAGCTTGGAAAGGGCTCTAATAATAACAATAAAAAAAAGGATTCAATTTTGTTTGTACGTATTCTGTGTTATATGGGGAAAAATAGTGTAAGAGTTAACAGAAGAACTGCAACAACACAAAATCTAAAGTGATTACAAACTGGCTAACTTGGTGCCATAAAAAAATAATCATTATCAGTGAAGTTAAAAAAATACTATCATACCTCTGTATTACTCCATTCATTCTTTCCACCAAACCATTGGTCTGTGGATGATAGGGTGCACAGAGGCTCCTTTTGATGTCCAGAACTTCACAGACATGTTTGTTGAGCTGAAAATCAAAAGGATATAAGTCATGAATATGGTGTACCAAATAAACTGCCTAGAGTGAATGCTTTTTTTGTCATTGTGCATTTTTGCGTGTTCTGCTCTGTTTAATCAAGGGATACATGGACATCATTTATGTTTCAACACAAGTAAAAACTGTTGTTGCTTTCCTCAATGCAGGAAATTTCTGGACCTTTACACATGAGAAGACTGAAAATATGTGATCAGTCAGTAAGCTATTTACCCTTTCTGAATCAGGCTGTGTGAATGAGCCTCATGGGGAAGCAGACTCCTCTCCCCAGCTCATCGCTCCAGCAAACAGCTTTACCAGCACAGGTGACTGGTGACATTTATATCGTAAATATAATCTGATCTGTGACTCTAAACCCAGAATTTGTTATGGTCAGTAAGAGGAAATCACATTAACATGACTGAGCTGATATGTCGACTTCATTTATAAACAGTATGTATATGTATTCAAACACACAAAATAATAATTATTAACACACCAATAATAAGGATTTATTTTACATATTTTACGCACATTTTTAAGGGACAATTTGTCTGTCCATAAAAACATTTCTCGTGGCCTGTATGTTACTTTATTTCTATTTGTTGCCACTTAAACTTACAATATCATAATTTTGCACTTTTTTGTTAACAAAGAATTTGTTTAAATATCTGTTTAATATTTAGTGCAATTTTCTCAACGGAACCTAACAGTCCACTTACATGTGTTGTATTTCTATTATGTTTAATTTATTTATGATATTAAAATATTTTTATATTGGAAGCCTGATGTGTGAATGTTCATTTCATTTTATAATTGTGTAATTGTACTTTTATGCTACTATATTATTAATTTGGTACATTGTCTTAATGCTCCCTGGTGCTGTGAAATACAATATTATCGGTTATCGCAATAATTTCTGGGACAATATATCAACTGGAAGTTTTGTTATCGTGATCGCCCTAGTATAATAGGAATACAGACAGTTTTTAGGTAACTATTGTAGTATTCGAAAATATAAACATAGTGAACACTTACCTCGTTTACAAACTCCTTCCCCTGGTCAGTCAGCACTCTTTTGGGTGTCTCGAATTGGTGCACAAATTTCAGCAAGCAGTCAGTGACTTCTTTAGCAGATTTGTTTTTTATTGGGTACGCTTGTGGCCATTTGGTGACATAATCAACTATGACACAGATATACTGGTTGCCACTGTCTGTCAGTGTAAGTTTGCCAATAAGATCCATCCCAATTAGTTCAAATGGCTGCTTTACCTTAAAGAAATAAGACAGGAAAACAAATTATTGCATTTGTGATGATGACAACATAATCATAAATTTTATTATATTATTCTTATCAATCTGACCATATCTAAACACTGTTTCTTTTTATTTAACATTATATCTGCTGATCTTATTTCAAATATCAAAATTTTTTCAGTGTAAAGCATGCTGCATTTTATTCCATATATGAATGTGCTAAACACGTAAATACATATTTTTTTTTTATAATTTATCCGTGTCTAATTTATATTGTTGTGATTTATGAAAGTTTCTAAAACTGTAAAACATCTGTATTTAATGTTGTTACTATTAAAACAAATACATTACATGACATTCGAACAGGACATAGGTTTTAATCCTGTCTGCAATAGGCCAGTGGCACTGCAGTTTTTTTTTTTTCAAGCAAGGAGAGCACACCAAATTTAATCAATCAGTCTATAGACAACTAATCAGGATAGAAATCCTTCTTTATTGAAACAAAAACCTGCAGCCACATCGGCCCTTTGAGGACAGGTTTGACACCTGTGAAATAGGACATGCAGAAAATTAGTCATACCACAATAGGTGTGTACTCCACTTCCTGCTTTATGGAGATTTGGCTGGCCTGGCATGGAACACACTGTGCCACCTTATTTAAAATACAGACATTTCAAATGTTAACATAGGTATTTATAATTGCTTGGCTTTCACACATTACATGGAACAGTGCTATGACATGGAATTCTAATGGATAATTTAATTACAATGTTTATATGGCTATACCCACTATAAGAAAGTGTGGAAATACATTAAATATGATACACCTCTAAACTATTGTGGATACTCATTATTATTGAGTTAATGTTTTTCAGCCCACCTATTGCTAAAAGGTGTATAAAATCAAGCACCTACTCGTACAGTTTACACAAACACAAGGACTAGAATGGGTTGTACTGAAGAGACCTGTGACATTAAATCTGAAAATATCAGTACATTTTTTGCTTTGGTTCCTCTGCCCCAGTGAATTGTAAGTATGCTTTATAGTGTAGCATCTAAGAGCAACAACTCAGCTATGAAGATCACTCAAATAAGAGAGCAAGGCACCAAGAGCTGAAATACATAGAACATTAAATGCTATTCTCAGCTATATCATTCTCTGAATGTAACATCAGCACCAGAACTGTGAATTAAGGGCTTCATGAAATGCATTTTCATGGCCGAGCAGCTGCTCACAAGTCGAAGATGACTGTATGAAATGTCAAGATCATTCTCAGCATTGCAGTGACACGCTGGTGTTATTGTGTGTTGGGCTGGTATGAGTGGATCAGATACAGTAGCTCCGTTTACAGTGTAGGAACAATGTGGTGTATCAGTGTATATATAATAACAAATAATAACTTTGTGTATTTGTGTTGAACCTTACAGTTTTGTAGTAATTTGCTATTAAAATAAGACAAAGTATAACCACCCATGTGTCGATGTCCGAGGACATGCCAGGCCAGTAAAACCTCCTGGAGATGACATCTCTGGTCTTTCTTTGCCCACAGTGGGCTCCGATGCTGCTAGCATGAAAATCTTTGAAAATGCTGTTTGCTTCTTCTGCGCCACAAACAACTTTTGTTTTCAAAGCAAAGGAAGTCCCTTTGCGTCGGCTATAGTATAATTCCCCATCTGTGAAGTAATTGATGTAAATGGAATATAAAAGTCAGTTCAGCCACATTTCCATATTTTCCAGAATAAAACATGTATGAAAACTGTTCCAGAGGATTCCACTGATATAGGTAAAGGTATTACACAACTGTCCAGACAGACATGTCCCTTAAAGGTTTTAAAAAATAATGTCAATACAATATCTATAATGTGTAAGGTCCACTTTAAAGGCAAACTGAAAATAAAGCTGTAGGCCCCAGCCATAGCCATATTGAAAGACGCATCATAAGAGGATGGTGGACCTACATGACGATGCTTCACATCACCTTCTAGACCTTCTAGACCAATATAGAACAAAATGTAATCCATAAAGAAGCAAATATCATCTTACCTTCAATATCATATGTGTGAGCCTTCTTCCTAAAAGTGTTTCTTTCCACTTTTGTGAGGCCGACGGGATAAGTACCATGTGTTTTATATGCGACGATGTGTTTATAAATAACGGGATCCATTTTCCAAGTTAAGGAAAAACTAACAGACGAATTACGGATAAATGAACAAAAGAATAGCTGTTGAAATTGTACAAAAATAGCTTCGCAGGTAAATAAGTAAAAGCTGAACAAACTGAAAACTGTCACTCTCCTCTGTCCCATCAATCACAACAACTGACGTCACGAAACTTACTGCAGCCAGATTTTTTTTACGTGATTTATTTGTTATTGTTGTCAGTAAATATATCAATGGAATACAAAAGATAAATATTAAAGTAAAATATGAATTAATAACAGTTATAATAATACAAAGTAATTAATTAAAGGACACTCATGATTGAAAAAACACAATATTACATTGTAGTATATAAATACTATTCTTTATTTATAAAAACATACTTATTCAGACATACAGAATGTCAAATAATACTCCAAGAATTGCAATTCTCGAAATAAAGCCCCCCTGTTAAAGATAGAGTGAAATGCATCACAGGACATACTCTCCACACCAGGACATGTATGTAAAATAAATTACAGGACATTGAGACCCTGCATTGCTGAGATCATAGGGGGTGGGGGTTAATTTCGGCAGGCATAAAAATAGTGAAATCCATCACAGGACATACTCTACTGCCAAAATTATACAACCCCCAATAAAGCCTTTGGTATGTATTGTTTACTATACAAGGAAAGATAAGACACCAAAAGTGAATCATTCATATGTTAATGCAAAAGATGAACATCATTTTAACAAGTTATCCTAGTGAATGTGAAAGCTACTAGCATTTCAAAACAAATCTATTTACATAAATCTGCTACTATCATTTTTAGGTTCAGGCGACTTTGTTATGCAGTAAAGTGTGAACTAGAATAAAAAAAGTCTGCGTATAGTGCAATGACACACCGTCGGCTGTGTTTTCACTTCACAGTTGTGGATTAAAACAGTGTTTAATATGTAAAACTCATCTTTATGACTAAAAAGCATGCTGCGAGAAACATTGAGTATAGTTCCTTATATTAAACTGACCTGGTTTACACAAACTAATCACAATGAGAGACCTCGTTTGGCTTTTGATTACACTGTGCTGTTTGATGTGAAGGAAAATGAAAGATAAAGCGTAATTAACACACAGAAGTGACCAAAATCGCGAGTCTCTTAGTTGCGCCCACAAGTTAACGTCATGCGCGCGCCCGCGAAGGGGAGTCGGATTCTGCGGGGAGTCGGATTTCGGCACAACACCGGGACGCAGCAGCTTCAGCTGATTTTAAAACAGATCTGGATATACGGAGATTTTTCTAAAAGAAAGGTAACGGTAGGCTAACCACGTGAACTGTGATGATATGTTTCTGATAGCTGGATAAAAATACACGTACACACAGTTTAAACCCACTGTGATTAATAAACTGCAGCTGTGTTAGTGAGTTAGATTAACTTTGGAATTACCTAGATAGGGAGTCAGGGTTAAAGAAAAAAAAAACTATAAATGTAATGTTCAACTTGCCCTGTACCTGATCAGCTAATCACTATTTCATTTTCAAACTGTGTTTATTAATTTAGTATTACAGCACTTACTGTGAGCTATAATGAACGAAAATTCATTTAGCTTTAGTTATCTAGAAGCTGGATGTAGATGATAGCCAGGATTTAGTACAGTACTTTATGTTTTAGTTTAAAACAGTTTCTTAACCCTGATCTCTGCCCCCAAAATAGTGTTTTCCACCTGATCCAGCTGATCAGCTAATAAACAGTCATGTACTGAGTTTACCTGTTAAAATCCCTTAACTCCCTATGGAGCCTAAATTAATCATGTAAATCAGCAGTGTATTAAACACATCATTCCACCACTTACTCTATTAAATGCCTTTAAAGCAGAGGAAGCTCTAGAATATGCAGAACAGTGTTAATATTCAGTAGAATATGTAAGAACAGGGTTGAGAAACACTGCTGTAACGTGACTTCTGTTATGCGCAGGAGAAAATGTAAATATACGACAGAATTGACATGCCAATACATAATAATAATAATAACCAAATCTGTATTATTTTAAATATAAGGTGATAACTGATCGTTTTTGTCATATGTATATAATTCAGACATTGCTTGCATAATTTTTCTAACAACAGTAGCTGTAATGTGGAGTAACATGTTTAGGTTGTAAAATCACCTTATAATAATAATTTACTTTTAATTAAAAGTAATTTCCACAAATGTTGTTCTAGGAAACTATAGGGTGGGCTTGGGTTCATATTGGCAAATGTGTCCCCCCCAATATCAAGCCCGCTCCTACGCCCTTGGAGCTGGGTCAACATTTTAATAACCTGTAATTCAAAGTATGTGAAACTTAAAATTCAAATTTTATGTAAATTATGAAAAATTAATTATCTTAACAAGAAATAATTAGTTGGCTCAACTTTCTTAAAAACTTAATATTTTGAGTTGAGTTTTCTCAACTTTTTCGTTTTTACAGTGTAGAGTTTGGGTCTGTCACATTTTTATCGACCAACCTTGTCAGAGTCCAGGTTCACGAGCTCAGAATTGGTGTGGTTCAAGGTTATCCCTTTAGCCTTCATCACGGTTTTACCCGCAAGAGTTCGATAACCGTAGGTTTTAGGCCCTGCGCTAACAAATTCAACAATCTGATCACCATGATTCAACTCGCTCGTTAGTCCTCCCCCTAGGGAGGACTCCAATTGCCATTCTTACTTTTGAAAATCAGAGTCCGTATCTGTGTAGAGACATTTTTGCTACAGCCTTTCAATCAAATTGTACAGTTCGAATCTAGCGTAGGTGGTAGTAAATATCCCTGTAAACACATTAGCTTTACCAGGTTTAGTAAATCTGGTAAGAGCCCATAGTCCCTTAGGGGGTAGGATTTTCAGTCAGACCAAAATAATTTTCCAAAGGTTGGAAATTGCGAAAGATGAAGGTAGGGTGACCTACAGGGTAATTCTTTGTCTTTTTTACAAAGGGGTAAAGTGATGTAAAATCGTAGTAGTCAATTTCTTTCACCGGGTTCAGCTACATAATGTAAATGCAATGCGTTTGTGCGACCGCCAACAAGAGCCTCTCTCGGTTTCAAACGTTACGAAAAGTCAAACTGCTCGAGGAACGACTTCACATTCTGATCTGACCTTTTCATTTCGTTCCACGTATGTTCCCAGATTGTTGTAACATTTAGTTTGTAAGTGTTTTGCAAAATCTTTATTTTCTGCTAAGAGTGTTCTCGAATGTCTTCACCGGTTTTACTAAGAGGGTTTCTGATGTTCGAAGGGAAACATTTATCACAGCCATGAAAGAAGCACCCGAAAAACTCAAACGCCTTCCGAGTTTTCCTGTCGTAAAGTAACCGTCTAAAAAAATAGTTTCCTATTTTGGTTTCACCCTCATGGAGAGCGTGTCTGAGAGGTGCTCAAGAGGCAGAAAGGCAGAGTTTGAGAGGACTTTTGCCTGCTTAGATAATCCTCTACCGGTGGTAAACCCAACGTATTCTCTGTCAAAGTGAAAAAAAAGTGTCAAAGTCAAAGTTCTAAATATTTTCAGACATACGCTTGCGATGGTGATGCATTTGAACAGATCTACACCGCTACTGCTCAGGATTTCCTCCCTGAAAGCTATACACCCCCTCTGTAGAATACTAACGTCATTTATGCAACAATAAGCCAACTCTTTTCTAAAGTGAAAGACTTTGCCAGACAGTTGTACCATTTAAAAAAAAAAAAAACTCTCCTTTTTTTATCATGCTGTCAACGCCGTAGTATTTAGGTTCCGGGTACGGACCTACGCAGTTTTGGTTTTCTTGAGTATTCCAGAAATGTGGAAAATCCCCCTTTTTCTGATTGACGAAACCCATAGCCTTGGGAATCATGCTGAGTTTCATAGGGAGAAACGAGAGACTATCGATTAATCTTTGAACTTTACATCTTTAAAACACAAGATTTTACCACCTTGGGCGATGATGTTGGGAGCAATTCCTTCCTTTACCGAATGATTCAACAGTATGTAGGAATCATAAGCTCTAGCATTGTGAGCAATGAATGTGTAGCCTTTGTATTTCTTCCTACGATACAATTCAAAGAATGCGGAAACAGTTGGTTCCTTCAGCCGTCCAAACTTTGGAGGTTTGACAACATATCATTTGCAACGTGATTTCCTGACTCTTGATTGGATTCAAAATTGTAAAAAATGTATTTTAGGTCCAACTTTTCACGTTCTAACGGTGGCATAAAGCATTCGTGTTCTATGTCAGAATATATTTTAGCGCCGCTTTTTTCACATTGGTTTGTTCGACAGTCGTGTTCTCTGGACCCTTTTCTCACATCCTGTACGGTGTTACATTCTACACAGTAGAATCTGCTTTCACACCTTTTTTGTCCTCAGCCTTGTGCTTTTCAAAACAGTAAGAAAATCTATAAATCCTTAAACAATCTTTACACTGTAGTGTGCTTTTAGGACGCTTGGGACAATTGTTATTGAGACAAACGTTGCATTAGTAGTCGCATTTATGATGAATCCTATTGTTAAGATTCCCTTAAGGTTTTTCACGCCGTTATAATGGTTCTCATGCAGAAATAAAAATAGGGTATTGTCTTTGAGGTGTTACTTTTTTGAAAAATGAGTAGCCTTCTTTGTCAGCGTTCCGGTTCATCACCACGAT
Source organism: Astyanax mexicanus (assembly GCF_023375975.1). Taxonomy (NCBI): domain Eukaryota; kingdom Metazoa; phylum Chordata; class Actinopteri; order Characiformes; family Acestrorhamphidae; genus Astyanax; species Astyanax mexicanus. The sequence goes on along the minus strand of NW_026040047.1, from coordinate 2,193,765 downwards.
TTTGCAGTTCAGTTTTTGTTTAAACTATGAAATGTCAGCAAAGCTCACCACGTCATTTTCCGACAAACCTACATCGTTTTGTAACCGCTTTGCATTTTGTTCTATTTGATCACTTAGATCAGGATTCAGTAGTTTGCAGACGTTTAGAGAAAAGCAGAGATTGTTGTTGTTTTGAAAAATATACAGATGTTTACATTTTTGCTGCACAATTTCCGAGTTGAACATTTGTGATAACTTGACTCGCGCGCTTCCGCTAGGCGGGTGTACGATTATAATCAATATTTGTAAAGGTTCATCGGAAAGAATTTCACATTTCCTCTGCATGCTTTTTTCTATCATGTCAATGATTTCGTTGGGATTAATTTCACCATCGTTTACTTCAAAGCGTGACGAAGTGAATCTCCTTTAATTGTAACACACACAACGTCCCCGGCTCTAATGTAACCATTAGCTACACCAACCATCTGGTGAAAAACCTCCAACACGTAGTTGTGAAATTCTTTGAAAGAATCCACGTTTCCCAGTGAGGAGAAATTCAGGGGCCTTCTAATTTCGGTAGTGTTAAATCTGAACTCAGTTAACGTGAAGATACGAATCTATTTGATCTTCTAATCCGTCTCCTATTTGAACATCTAACTGACCTTGGATATCATCCCCTATTTGATCTACTCTTTGATCTTGTAAATCGTTCCTTGCTTGGTTACATAAATGAGCATCAACCGCGTTTTCATTTTGTATGTTATGTCTTTCACCATTAGGTGAATGAGAGTTTTCCATTTGATCTTTACTGTTGTAGGACGACTGGCCATTCTCACTATCGTGATTAACCCTGGTTAACAAATTTTGTGAATGTTGATTTACGTTACCCATTACATTCTGAAGTCTGGTCAGACTTTGGTTTAGATTGTGTAAAAAATCAGTTGGTGGTTCTTTTGATATGTTTTGAGACGTTTTTGCAGATTGATGAGAAACATTACCGTCATCTGACACTACAGCTAAACTTTCATTAAGCTGGTTAACCGCGAATAATAGGTTCATTCTGAAGTCGAGTTAGACTTTGGTTTAGATTGTGGAAAATACCATGCTGACTGTGTGTGTTTTGTAAGTCTACATCAGGTTCTGAATTAGATGTAATGTGACCACTGGGTACCTTATATTGGAATGTTTTATAAACCCACTCAATAAAAATGGAATAAGGCACACAGGAAAGGAATGAGGCTGAGGTTTACAGAACACATTTATTATTTTGTTTAAAACAGATACATTAAACCAGACCAATCACCTTCTCTTAAAACGCTAGTGGTTATACTGACCACAGCAAGGGATTAACAATTTAGACATTTCTTTCAGGACACTCATACAAATCACTGTTTCCCATAAAATCACCCAATATAAGACTTCACGAGTATTATAATTTGATCCCAATTATCTAAGTACTTTCACTTGGTAACACTTAAGGATTTAATAAATTCTTCTATTAAATCAGGCTTCAATCTGGGCTATAACACTGATCTCAATAGTCTATGTACTTTCACTTGGTAACACTGAAGGATTTAGTAAATTTGCCGATTAAGTCAGGCTTCAAGCCACCAATTAATTAGCACACAAAATAAATAAAAGAAAACCCAAAACGAAGAAAATAATGATAATAATAATAATAATAATAATAATAATAATAAACCACACTGCAAACAAAGCGAAATACACTCAAATTAAAATGTGCACAAAACCATAACACTACAAAGTAAATATATCAATAAGGGGCTGAAGCTCTAAACCAAAAGGACCAGTTACTTCCCATAAATCAAGTTAATGTGCACGTTGAAGCTGTACTGGAAGGCACCAGATAATGGTTCTATGAGGAAGTAGGGCAACCATGGGCCAAAAGCCTATGTTAAATCACTAAAACCATAATTTTATTTTAATTTAAACTCAAAAAAATATTTAGATGTAAAGATACAATCCTAAAACACGGGGGAAAATGTAAGAGAAGATTTTGAGAGAAAAACAGTGGCTACTATCATTGGCCTTTTTCGGTCACTCCTAAAACATAAATAAAAAAGTTAGCCACTCCACTCATTGACTGTATTAGTTACTTTTTACTGCATAAATAAAGTGTCCAGTCAGATAATACATACCAATCAGTCGTAAATGCGGAAGCCAGAACTCAATCTCCTTCACAGCACCTTCAGCATCAATACAAACGCTATATAAAAGCATAAACACACAGTTAGCTACCTCTTCCACATACAGTAATTCAGTAAAGCAAACTTTACCCACCACTCAGCAGCTACACACCCCCAGCTGATTCCTGGAACTCCCACATTCACTAAGATAAAACAAACTTTCTTTTAATATACTGAAAATTTAGTAAGCTTAATAAACTTTTAATATTTATGTCCAGTACACCACCTAAATCTAGTAAAGTCCACTGTAATTCAAACTACCACAATACAATATTAAAAACAACCCATACCTGCTTCAACTATGGATTCCTCTCACGCACGCACAGTGCCCCTAGATACACCCTCCAGGTGTTCCTTTAGTCCTTTCCAGTCAGTAAGCACAATAAAACTATCTCCCACAGAGTTCTTTTAAAACAGCTTTCCCACGAGCTGGAGCTTTCCGACCGGAGCTTGTACCTGCCGCCACGAGACCAAACGCTATTTCGTGCTGGTCCCGCGAGACTATAAGCAGCGCAGAATCCTGTTCTGCCAATCAGTAGCTATCAAAATAAAAGTCCTCCCCTCTACCTAGAGGAATCTATGGCTGTATTCGGAATGGCATACTACTATACTGCGTACTGCATACTGCACTAGTATGTACTGCATACTACACACTGCCCAGTATGTAGTATTCGGTACTGTAACACTTTTGATTGTAGTACCCTACACGGTCCCTGACACACCAATCAGTGCTCCGAATTCCTTAGAGTGAGTTGTAAACAGAAAGAACATGAAAAATGTCCTACCTTTTCATTATTAAGACTAATGAGATCTGCATACTGTCCAGAACAGCAATTGCTGCTTTTATTTTAGAGTTTAGCAGCTAACCCAATTCTAACAACCAATTAGCAGCAGCCCCCACAACCCAAGTATGTTCCAGTTATATTTAAATATGTTTTTCTATTTATTTTAGTAGATTACTATTTTCATCTATGTAAATACCAACAAGAAGAAAACATTTAAACAAACTCTCATTCATATTTACACAATCTCAACACAAATCAAACAATTTTATTAATTTGTATTCAAATAATTCCCTTATTTAAAAGAAAAATATGTATTTAAACTGAGGGAATTATTTATTAAATCAACAGAACGATTTATTAAACAAAGGTAATTATTTATTAAATAAAGAGAACGATTTATTAAAACTGAGGGAATTTTTTATTAAAATAACAGAATAATTTATTAAAACTGAGGGAATCATTTATTAAAATAACAGAATAATTTATTAAAACTGAGGGAATCATTTATTAAAACTGAGGGAATCATTTATTAAAACTGAGGGAATCATTTATTAAAATAACAGAATAATTTATTAAAACTGAGGGAATTATTTATTAAAACTGAGGGAATCATTTATTAAAACTGAGGGAATCATTTATTAAAACTGAGGGAATCATTTATTAAAATAACAGAATAATTTATTAAAACTGAGGGAATTATTTATTAAAACTGAGGGAATCATTTATTAAAACTGAGGGAATCATTTATTAAAACTGAGGGAATCATTTATTAAAACTGAGGGAATCATTTATTAAAATAACAGAATAATTTATTAAAACTGAGGGAATAATTTACTGCATCAAGGAAAGTAATGGCTCACCGCTGTCGAGACCCTCCGCTGTCCCGGCCGCGGAAAGCGCTCGGTCGCGGCAGCGGAGGGTCCCGGCCGCGGAAAGCGCTCGGCTGCGGCAGCGGTGGGTCCCCGCCGCGGAGAACGCGCGGCCGCGGCAGCGGAGGGTCCCGGCGGCGGACAGCGCTCGGCCGCGGCAGCGGAGGGGGCTCGACAGCGGTGAGCCAATACTTTCCAAAATAATTCCCTTAATTTAAAAATATATTTATTTATAAAATTTAAAAATCTCTCGCACTCGCCTCCATCTTGTTTTTTTCTGAAGCGAGCTGGAGAAGCCAGTCGCAATGCATGATGGGATGCAGTACACCGCGAAGATAGCTCCCCATGCACACTGCGAAATCGGAGCGGAGTAGTACACCATCCGGGTACCTGTAGTGCACTACAGATCCTCAGTTTGGTCACACACTGCGTACTGCATACTGGCTTTAGGCAGATTTAGTACGCGAGTAGTATGTAGTATGCCATTCCGAATACAGCCTATGGTTCCGTGAGATTATACGCAGCGTGAGGTCCTGCTCTACCCATCAGGGACTTTCAAAATAAGAGTCCTCCCCTCTACACCTCACCTAGTGGAATCTATAGGGCAACACTAGGAAATATTAATTAAAATCTTCCCCACAGTTCTACCCGCTACAGTAATTTTAAACCTTTTAGCTTAATTTAAGTATTCACTATTGGTTCTATTTCTAGACATGTTTATTGAGTAACAAAGCACAATGATTCATTAACAAATTCAAACGTTTTTATACAATGACTGAACACTCTTACATTGACTGTTTGAACCACGTCTAGTCACATAGAGAATTTTCCTGAAAGTCAGATCCACCGCCTTGGAAAGATGTCGAAAATTATCGAGATCCTCCTCCAGGTCACCATCGTTAAAGTTCTAATTCACTTACATTACATTACATTACATTACATTTGGCAGACGCTTTTGTCCAAAGCGACTTACAATATTGAAGTGCAAATAATAGAAGAGGTTAAGTACAAAAATAATAGAAGTTAAAAATAAAGCATCTATAGATAGGGCCTTAAGGAGGTCAGAGGGAAATAATAGGATAGAGGAGTAGAGAAGAGGAAGAAGGAGATGAGGTTAGAATTAGTTAGTTTGTTAGAGGTGTTAGGAGAGTAGGTGCTCTTTGCAGAGCTCTGTCTTCAGGAGTTTATTAAAGATAGTGAGAGATTCTCCTGATCTGGTAGTGGATGGTAGTTTGTTCCACCATTGGGGAACTCTGTATGAGAACAGTCTGGATTGCTTTGTGTGAATGTTTGGCAAAGCGAGGCGACGTTCATTGGAGGAGCGCAGCGGCCGGGAGGTAGCGTAAGCCTTCAGGAGGGAGTGCAGGTAGGAAGGAGCTGTACTGTCATCACCTTGTAGGCGATTGTAAGCACTTTGAATTTGATGCGAGCAGCAACCGGTAGCCAGTGGAGCTCAATGAGCAGCGGAGTGACATGTGCCCGTTTTGGTTGGTTGAAGACCAAACGTGCTGCTGCATTCTGGATCATTTGGAGTGGTTTTACTACACAGGCCGGGAGGCCAGTTAGTACGGCATTGCAGTAGTCGAGGCGTGAGATGACGACTGCTTGTACCAGGAGTTGGGTGGCCTGTTGCGTCAGAAACGGTCGAATTTTTCAGATGTTGTAAAGCGCAAAGCGGCAGTATCGAGCAACTGAGGCCACATGGTGCGTGAAGAGAAGCTGGTCATCAACCATGACACCCAGGTTCCTAGCAACCTTTGTCGGTGAGAGAGAGAGAGAGTCGATGGTTATGGCAAAGTTGTGTTGAATAGAAGGTTTTGCTGGTATGACCAGAAGTTCAGTCTTTGAGAGATTTAGTTGGAGGTGATGTTCCTTCATCCACGCGGATGTCTGAGAGACACTGTGATATTTGTGCAGAGATTGAGTGATCATCTGGTGAGAACGACAGGTATAGCTGAGTGTCGTCAGCAAAGCAGTGGTAGGAAAAACCATGTGAGCGGATAACCCGACCTAGAGAGGTGGTGTATATTGAGAAGAGAAGAGGTCCCAGTACCGAACCCTGGGGAACCCCAGTGGGTAACGAGTGGGCTGGGGACAGCCGTCCTTGCCATGACACCCTGAACGAGCGCCCAGTGAGGTACGATCTGAACCATGACAGCGCATTGTCTGAGATCCCCATGTTCGAGAGTATAGTTAGGAGGAACTCATGGTTGACTGTGTCGAAAGCAGCCGAGAGGTCCAGCAGAATGAGCACTGAGGACTGTCCTGCAGCTCTGGCAGTTTTTAACGCTTCTGTCACAGACAACAGAGCCGTCTCAGTAGAGTGCCCTTTCTTGAAACCAGATTGGTTATGGTCCAGGAGGTCATTTTGGGTGAGGAAGCCAGAGACTTGATTGAGAGCTGCTCTTTCTAATGTTTTAGAAATAAAAGGCAGTAGTGAGACCGGTCTGTAGTTATCAACCTGGGCGGGGTTGAGAGAAGGCTTTTTAAGCAGTGGTGTCACATGTGCTTGTTTAAAAGCAGTCGGGAACACACCAGATGTTAAATAGGCATTGATCGTGTGAGTAATAGCCGGAATGATTGCAGGTGCAATGGTTTGCAGAAGGTCTGAAGGAATCGGGTCAAGTGGACACGTAGTAGGACGGCTACGCGTTAGGAGAGCCAGTGTCTCGTTCTCAGTGAGAGGAGCGAACGAGGAGAAAGCGACGCCTTCGGTAGAGGGATACCGGGCACCAGAGCATGATGTAGGACTGCTACATGTCGCATCAGTAAACTGTCTGCTGAAAGCTGCCACTTTCCCAGTAAAGAATGAGGCAAGAGCTTCAGCCGTAAGGCAGGTAGCCTGAGGAGGAGGTGGAGGGTTGAGTAGTGTTTTGAATGTAGCAAATAGTTTCCGGGAGTCTGTGAGGGAGCTGATTTTTTTGTGATAGAATTAAGCTTTAGCAGCAGTGAGGCTGGCTGAAAAAGAAGCCAGGAGCAGTTGGTAGTTTTTTAGGTCTGTCTGGTTTTGCTTTTTTTTGCCATTTTCTTTCAGCAGCTCTGAGTTTGGAGCGTAGTTCCCTGAGCGTGTCATTTTTGAGCCATGGCTGCGGTTTGCTTGGTTTAATGGCTCGAGATGTAAGAGGACAGAGGTCGTCCAAACAGGAGCTTAATGTGGAGCAAAGAGTATCAGTGGCATCATTAACATTGAGTGATGAAAATGAGCCTAATGGAGGCATATTGTCAGTCACCAGCGAGGAGTACTGATCTGCTGGGAGATCTCGAAGATTTCGGCGTAACGAGACCATAGTAGGAGTAGCTGTGGGTTTTTTCGAAATGCGAACGTTGAGTTGCATGAAGAAGTGGTCTGAGAGGTGTAGAGGAGTGACAGTTAAAGAGTCGGTGTCACAGTTACGAGTGAAGATCAGGTCTAGATGTTTGCCAGCTTTATGTGTTGGGGGGCTGGGTACCTGCTCCAGATCGAAAGACTGCATGAGGGATGAGAAGTCTGAAGCTGTTACTCATGATGGATGTTCATATCCCCTAGAATGAGCATGGGGCAATCTTGCTTGGGGATAGAAGACAGTAGCATGTCAAGTTCATGCGTGAATTCACCCATTTGTCCAGGAGGACGGTAGAGAACAATAATGGCAAGTTTTGCTGGAGTATTAACCAGTGTGGCATGATACTCGAACGAGTTGTATGAGTTTGCAGGTAATAGTGGAGTGTATTTTAAGCCATTAGCGATTAATAGGCCCGTTCCACCTCCTCGTCCTGAGAGACGAGAAGTATGGGTAAAGGAATAATTATTTGAAAGTGCCGCCGGAGTAGCAGTGTTTTCAGGTTTAATCCAGGTTTCAGTCAGAGCCAGTAGTTGTAGTGAGAGATGATTTGCATAAGAGGCGATGAAATCTGCTTTATTAACAGCCGACTGGCAGTTCCACAGCCCAACAGAGAATGAGGTAGTAGTGGGCGTGGCTTGCTTAAGAGGATGCAGGTTAGTATGGTCCTGGCGCCTATGTGTGTTTTTACGCCTTCTGTGCGTACCGGAGATGACAGGAATGTGTTGGGAGCACATTTTGTGAGGCAGTAGGACGGGCTGCCTTGTCAGTGGCCTTGCTCGGTGGACTCGCGCAGGTAGACTCGCAGGTCTTTACCCGCGCAGGTAGACTCGCAGGTCTTTACCCGAGTTAGGTCTTCACACGAAAGGGTGTTCACACAACAGCTGACGCCTCGGCGAGTGTGAGTGACGACATAGGAGTCTGAATTTGCGCGCAGGTGCGGGCGATATAGGAAATCAGCTCCACCAGACTGTCTTTTAAAGAGTGAGTAACGCCCCTGAGGTGTGTAGACAGAGAATGTGTGAATGAGGGGGTTTGCCACGCCCCGCTCAAGTGAGAATCGCTCAACCTTGTCCGAAAAAGCACGCTGAAAAGCGCGTTTGCTGTTGCTCTTACAGCGTAGCTGCAGTTAAAATGGAGTAAAAAGCGCAGTCTGGTGTAGCTTCAGTTCCTGTACACAAACACACAGGCACAAATATAAATATCTATAAATACATTGCATTTCATTATGAAATTTAAAAGTAATAATAAAAAAGTATAAATGGACCCGCATCAGTTTGCCTACCAAGTAAACAGGTCCACGGATGATGCTGTTGCCCTGGCAATGCACACTGCATTGTATTATTATGATTAAATAATTGATAGGTAAAACTTTGTTGTTTTTTTTAAACGGTACAATTATACACTTACCTGAGCTTGTGGAAGGAGAATCAATAATAATTCTTGATTATCTAAGGATTAAAATAAAACAAGAATTATTTAATCATATGAATAACTATTTAATTAAGTGTATTAAATATAAATTTCAATTAAACAATGTATTACTTACCTCCTAAATAAAGTTGGAAACACTCTTGAATGGGACAGAACTGAGAACTTTGTGCTACTTTATCAACTAAAGGGCGGAGCTATCTACATACGTATACAATTCTGATTCGATGTTTGTTTAATCAGGGTTTTAATAGCTACGCCATGCACAAAGTTTTAATACTGAAATATACTATTTAAACATGGTTAACATCTGTTTCAATACCATTAAAGGATCCATTACAATGGGGGATTGGATCACTTGAGGATTGTCAATGGGGACATTGTTTCAACATAAATAACAACAGTGGGACAGGCCGGTAGCCATGACATCTGACATGTTTTAGATTGATCATGTCATTACAGGGTGAAAGGTCACCTGTCAAAATCACTGTGATTTCCTGTGCCTTGTACCTTGTTGTGACCAGGCTTGCCCTCAAAGTGTAGCCAGTTATCTATAAAGCCCACATGATTTTCTGCACACCACTTGGACACCACGCCTCATTGGGATGGGGCCAGAGCAGATTATCTCCTCGGACAGCGTCTGGGCCTGTTTAATCACCTCTTTAACATTAGCCGCAGACTAATATCATTGGCCCCTACATGAATTACTACCCTTGAATATCTCCTATTCCCTAACCTGAGGTTGCCACTAATGTCCGGTGCTCTGGCTCCCAGTAAACAAGTAACTGTTGCCGCTGGTGCCCCTAAAGCAGTAGCTAATTTCACGTGCCGGACGATAGAGTCTCCTATCACCAGAGTACCTTTAACAGGCTCCTCAGTTGGCGCTTCACTGAGCGGGGCAAACCTGTTTGACACGTGAACTGGGGGAGCGTGGTGTTCAGGTGGGCTGGCTGTGGCCTTTGCGGTAGCATTAGCCTTAGCCTTTCGACTATGCCGCCGAGACGTTACCCATTCGCCCCGCTGTGAGGGCTCTAAGGCCGGAGTCGAGGGGGTACTAACTCTCCCTGAGACACCCGGGGCTGCTAACAGTGAATCCTGCTGTCTATCCCTTATTAAACCCCGGACGTGCAGCTCTAACTTATTCACCTTATCCACCAAGGAGCTAACTATCTCACACTTAGAACAAATACCACTATTGTTACCAGTATCGGTGGATAAGGGATCTAAGCTATACATGCCACACTCTAAACAGGTGTAAACCTGAGCAGAAGCCATGGAGAAAAAAGCACTCACCTTGTTTCAGTTGAAATTAAAAACTTACACAAACTGCAGCAGCAAACAGCTAATCCAGCAAACCTGAGGAAAAAAGTCTATAAAAGTAGACAGAGTGGATTAATAGGTGTGTAGAGCAAAGAGGAAGCAGACTAAAAGTGGATTAGTAAGTGTGAAGAGAGTAAAAGAGAAGAAAACAGAGAAAAGTGTAGAAGCTGAAGATTAGAGCAAGCTTTCAGCAGAAGACCAGAGTAGCATCTGATTTTACATAAGAGTTCCAAAATCAGATTAATCCAGTGTATAAGGGAAAATTGGTCTTGATTGATTTTTTTTTTCCCTTCTTAATTACATATTCTCTATTTTCTGTTTTTATCTCTTTCGCTCTTCTAAGAAAGGCTAAAAGCCTGATAGACACTTTTGTCCATTGCCTTATTTGTATGAAGCTACAGGAGACGTTGGCAACACATCTGAAAAGAGTCTGCATGAAGAACAACACTCCAGAAGAAAGACGTGCAAAAATGAAAAGCTAAAGAATCACAGAAAAGGTCGAAAGGAGGCAGTGTATGTGACTACCAAGATTTGAGGACAATTGTTAAATGTGAAGACAGCTGTAGAACCCTGGCACACCAACTTCTTAGCAAGGGCTTTCTCCTGAAGAATTACTCAGCAGAGACACCTGAAGTAACAGAGAGGTAAGCAAGTATCATACTATTTTTAAGTAAGTGTCATACTCCAATTCCCTAGATATAAAAAAAGTTTTTTTTTTAAAGCTTATGACATTCATGTTTCTTGGTTTGTTTTTGTGTAAATCAATGTTATGTAGGGGTGAAGAACTTGGTAAAAGAGAACCTGCCGATAAATACTGGGAGATGTTCCAACTTGCAAAGTCTGGTGTCAGTATGACATATTAAAAGCTCACAAAATGGACTTCCGGCGGCTCAAGGTCCAGGTCCAGGCTCCAGGTATCGGCCTAATAAATCCCCCAAATCCAAGGACTCCTCTTTATATGTTGGACTATTGAAAGGACAATGCGTGGGGATAAATCCAGGAAAACGAGATGTTAAAAAGCGTCACAGACCTAGAAACGGAGAAATAATTTGACACCTCCACGATGGAGACATGGCCGGGAGATAAGGGCGACGGGGATAATGAGGGCAGACAGAGGTGAATTGAAAGCGGACATGAGAAACAAGCTCTGAGTTTTGAGCCAGCTGTAGACTCGACCTGAAGGTACAGTTGGACGAAATGTCTACTGAAATTAACCAGAACATATCGGACGCCATGGGGCAGATTGGGGAGGCCACGCAGCGCTTAGGGGAAGTGGAGAGAAGGATGGAGGAGGCAAAGAGATGGGATATCGGCATTAAAGATTCCCTAACCGAATTAATCAAAAACCAGCGAGCGCTGCAGGCTAAACTGACAGAACTGGAAGGTCGTTCCTGAAGAAATAATGTCCGAATATACGGTGTATCTGAAAAGGCGGAGGGCTCCTCAGTGCGCCGTTTTGTGGAGGATTTAATTAAAGCTGAATTGGAGGGTTTGGATTCAGAGCTTGGAATTGAAAGGGCTCATCGCGCGCTGGTTCCTAACCCCCCCACCGGTGCTCCACCACGGTCATTGTGGTCCGGTTTCTGCAGTTTACAACCAAAGAAAAAGTCCTACAAACTGCTTGGAAAAAGAGAATCTCTGTACAAGACCGGAGGGTGTTTTTTGACCATGATTATTCGGAGGAGGTCCAGAGGAGGAGAAAGGAGTACACTCCAATCAAGAAAGTTCTCAAAGAAAACAAAATCCGCTTTCAAACTCTGCTGTCCAAGCTGCGGGTGCATCTTGAGCAGCTGAGGATCTGGCCAGGAAAGGAGTGCCTGTGGGATCCATCCGGGTGCAGAAAGGAGCTGACCTCACGGAGGAGTCTTTGGCTAGGCTCCTTCCCTGGAATATAGCTGGAGGATTCCGAGAGGGGAGCAAATCGAAATTCAGTCAATAAGGAAGAAACTCTGTGGCTTTCAAAGGATGGGTCGAGAGGATGAGACAGAGGAGGATTAATTCGGGCTTTCCTCACTGAACGGCCGGTTCCAGTTATTTGTAAGTGACTCTAGAAGACTGCTTTTTTAGTAAAACTCAGTTTACTTTTGTAATCTCACCACACCAAAATGTTTGGTTGTTCCCAAGGGCCGATACAAACAATGTGACTTCCCGCAACAACACTTTAACGGGGATGGTTAGCACCCCTGATATTTTCTTTGAGTGTTTTGTTTACTTTTTACAAGTCTGCTAACAAGGGGTCTACAACCTAATTTTGCGAAATATGGAGCAAGCTTTGACAATGTCCTTACTGCTGCACCGGACTCTATCCATGCAACGCCTTCGGGCAGCAAGAAGAAGAGCGCATCGTCGTCGCTGGATCGCACTGTTTGCAGCTGCAGAGGTATTTCCATTCGCACCAATTACTTCCATAATGGCATAGACTGCAAAATGAATACTAAGTGAAAGTTGCCATAAGTTAATAGAGCCCAAAATTTACATATAGATTTCCATCCTTGCCTAACTTAAATACTTGCTTTTCTTCAAGTTACACAGCCCTGTAGTCTATGCCAGGATGAACAGGGCTGTGCCACTCCTGTCACAATATTTTGATGGGGTCTCTGAGCTGAGGGAGTCCTACCATTTGTCCCGGGCTACTATGTTCATAGAGCTCAAATCATGGGTGGACACATGAGGTTTGGGTGCTCCTCAGTGTGTATTGGCTTGTTCATAGACTGCCCTACAGGGTGGTAGCAATGGCATTTGATGTACCTGTACATAGCCTGGCCCACCGCTTCTGTGCTGAGATACTCACCCTGCTGAAGGAAGTAATCTGCTTTCCAGTACAACAGGAACTCTCAGCTGTGGGTGCAGGGTTTGCTCTGGCAGCCAACTCTCCTGTGTTCTCCAAGTGTGTGGGAGCTATTGATTGATGTCATGTACGAGTGAAGGTTCCACCAGGTCCGGATGGACATGACTACATTAACCGCAAGCTGTTTGCTTCTATCCAGCTCCAGGCAATATGTGACAGTAAAGGAAAGTTCATCGACATTGACGTGGGGTATCCAGGCTCTGTCCATGATACTAGGTGCTGAAGAATAGCCCAGTGTATGTAGGTGCACTGTATCCCTCTGAAGGTCACTTCATTGTGGGGGATGGAGGATACCCATGTATCAGCACTCCAATTACCATCATTACCCCTTCCGTGAGCCAACAGATGGAAGAATGCAGGACCGCTTCAATCGCTATCATGCAAGAGCCCGGAAGGTCATAGAGCGAGCCTTTGGCATGATGAAGGCCAGGTGGAGAAGTATCTTCCTTAAGGCACTTGAAGTAAGCCACCTCTTTGCTCCAGATGTGGTAGCCGTCTGTGCAATACTGCATAACATTTGCCTGTCGACGGGGGATGTTCTTGAACCAGAAGAAAGAAACGACCAGGTGAATGTCCTGCCACCCAGACCAGTTAAGTATGAGTGCAGTGGCCAACCACTGCGAGCCTGTTTAGCAGCACAGTTGTTCACCTCTGTCATTTGGCCAGACCACCAGTGTTGGGAGTAACGGTTACTAACGCCGTTACTTTTTTTCAGTAACGAGTAATCTAACTAATTACTATGATTGTAACTATAACGCTGTTACCATTTCCGACACCCCGTTACTTTAGCCGCTCTATGAACTTTTTTTTTTTACTTCGCTTTGCCCTGGTTAACCCCTCCTCTTTCCGGTGAACTTGAGCTTCTGGCCGCTGTGCCTGTGGTTTGGCGTGGTGAAGTGAGGCACAATTGTGACGATTTGCTGCTCTAATTAATTCAGTGATTGCCGTGGACAGGACAAGTTCCGATTTAAGGACGTTAAGCTCTTTTTAGCTGCTCCGGTTTTTGTGGTGCTGCTGCTTTCTCTTTTAGAGCTTAGGTTCTCTGCCCGAACCCGACCTGACCCGAGGACCGACCCGAAATCGGGCTCCTATTTTTATTTTATATAAAGCTCTGGTGTGATAATCACAATGTTGCTAAGTAACCAATTATTATTGTTCACTAAAGCGAACGAAATAGCGAAAACTGAAAGTGAAAAAACATTTGTGTTAACTGAAACTAATAAAAACGGTAATTAAAAGGAAAAAAACATAACTATGAATATAAAACTAACTAAAACGAACTGAAATCACTGATAGAATACCCTAATTTTCGTGTTTAATTTATTTATAAGCACTGTTGTAATCACGTAGCTCTGGGCGCACGTGAACGCCTCCGCGTTTGACTTGCAGCATTGTGTGTAGCTGTTCTTAAAAATCATTTAAATTAAATAATAGTTCTATGCTTCTATGTTACAGTGTTAATTAACATAATTCTGATTATATTTCGCTCATTCAATCAGCCCGAAAACAGACAGTTTATGGGGCGGATCGGGTCAGGCTCATAATGACAGTTCATGGTTCGGGCTTGGGCAGAACGTGCACGGGCTCCGGCTGGGTCGGATTTTTTGGGCCCGATCTAAGCTCTATTCTCTTTTGGTGAAGCTGTTATATTAATACCATTTTAACGGTCATTAAATTGTTGTTTTTGTCCATTATTTTGTTTTATTTATATATACATATTTCCTTTGAGTGTGGCTTGGTTTGTTTAATTTCATCCCCAGACGCGTTTTTCCGTTGTTTTCAGTATTACAAGTTTTAGTAATTTTCTTTGGTTGTGTGAAGAATTTCGTTTTGTTTTTTTGAAATTCGTTAGATTATATTTTTGTCAACATTTTGGGTTTATTTTCGTTTGTTATTTTTCTAATAATAGTAAATGCATAATTGATTTCCTTTTTTTTGACGGGCGAATAATAAAAAGTAATGCATAGTTACTTTTACTGGTAACTAATTACTTTTATAGTGGAGTAACTCCGTTAGTAACTCAAGTTACTTTTTTGGAGAAGTAACGAGTAACTATAACTAATTACTTTTTCAAAGTAACGTGCTCAACACTGCAGACCACCTACAACATCATGACTACATATAATTTTTTTTACTGTAAATAAATTACATTTTTCCCAAGAAAACCAATCCATATCTTGTCTGTCAACACTCCATTTTAAATAGAAAAATGGTGCAACTGTGCAATGCAATTTCATTACAGCCAGGGTGTGTATGTTGTGCTTTAGGATTTGCAGCAGTACATTCAGTAACATGTATTTAAGCATTTTCTAAAAATGAATGATGTGCCATCAATCTACCTATAGGGCTACAACACAACCATTAAACATTATGCAGCAAATTCCAACTGCCTAATTTTGTAGTGCAGTGGTTTTCAAACATTTTTAGTTGGAACAAATGATGTTTCCAGTAATTATGCAGGTTATTTCACTGCTCCCTCTGAGCTCTAGCCTCCTCTCTGGCAGCCTCCTTCAGAAACTCTAGCACCTCTGCAGAGTAACTTTGCCTTCTCATTTTGGCTGCTGGAGTTCCTGAAGAGGGACAGGAGGTACTTCTGCTGGTGAAGGGCACTGGCTGGCTCACAGAGTCAGGGGCAGAGCTGGCACAGGAGGGAGCGTCATCTTCCAGTGTGGAGCCTGAGGCCACATCAGCTGGAGGGCTTGGCAGCTGGGCACTTGTGATCCTCCTGGGAGGCACAATTGAAGGTTTGCCTCCCAGGATGGCATGCATTGCCCCAAACCAGCGCCATGTTGCTGCTGTGGTCTCCCCCTGGTCAGTGCTCATCCCTGTAGGGGGATTTCTTAGCTCCTAAAAGACATAATTTTGGTGTTACAATGTACAATTGTTTATATACTAAACAATATAACAAATGGTTTGTACAAAAAGATCCCATGTTATTCTGTGCTCCCACTTTTGCCCAGCACCAGTGAAAAGGAATATCTCCCGAAACATAGTGTTCATTGTTTGTTTCTCTGGTTAGGATATTGTGACACAAGACACTCCGTGCAAGCCCTTATACCTACAGTCAGTATACTTTTATCGAACGGGACTTGCATCTTATATATTTTATAAGTTGCCCCATTTGCTCAAGAGACACCTTATTCTCCAAGCCCAAGTCTCTGCGAATTGTCCTGTAAATCAAGCATCATGAGTCTGACATGAATAAAGCTGCTTATTTAAGATTCTGTGTCGTATCTAACAGGTCAGCTGTACAGGAATGTAATGTACCTATTGATGAAGGTTTCATAGGTAAATATTAAATTATTTTGTATATATTTATTTTATATATATTTATGATTTCATTAAATGTAATAAAACAAATAACTATTAATAAATATTAAATATAACAATAAATATAATATTTTGCATATATGCTGAAGTGAGAAAATATGAGTTTAAACAGCATTAATGAAACATTACTATCACACACAGCTAAATATTCTGATGTTACAATAAAATCATGATTACTCCCAGCCGCATTTTTGGCTGCATTTCTCCGGCCAGTGAAGAGGGCAGCCCTGTCTGACCTCAGCCTTATGAGGGTTTCAGTTTCCTCATCAGTCCCTAAGTAAAAAATAAATAAATAATGTATATATGATATGTATATATAACAACATATTACAAATAGGGTCATTAATATAGTTTTACTGAACATACAAAGCAACTTGTGGGCAGTTGTGTTAACTGCATAAAGAACATTTCAGTAGATAAAGCCAGGTGACAAAAGAAAAGGGTGTTAGCTTATCTAAACTATAAATTATATTCCTGCTTTACTGGCTGTTTAATTAGATAATAAACCTAGTTAATTAATGTGTTTATGACGTATATTTGTGCGTTGCCTTTGCCATGTCGCGTGCTCTGTGGGCGTGGATGCAGTGATGTCATTTGAAGATCCCTAAAATCTTCCGGAGTAGGATACTTTAATGTATCCTCCGTTGGAAGCGTCTTTGAGGAGGATTTTAAGCGTCTTCTTTCGTCTCCTACGGTATTCGGACAGGCGGCAAGATGGATCAGTTTCAGAGTCACGGAGGAGAGGAGGAGGATCGGTAGGAAAAAGGAGACACTTTTGGGGTTTCTGGACGCAGCCTGAGAGCTGCAGTAAAGTCAAGCTGAACAATGCTACCTTGTTGTTGGTCTCCTCCCATTACTGTTAAAGTGTTACTAACTAGTGCAAACACTACAACAACCACAAACACAATTCACCTGTAGTCACTGTTCACAAAACCAACCCCCTTTTTCTCAAAACTCTAAACACATTTTGCATATATCTCTGCTCCAATATGCATTGTGTGTTACGGTTTAGTGGGGGAGGTGGACTCAAATGCAGAGTTATTTTATTTACTTATTTTATTTATTTTTTATTTGCTTATTTATTAGTCTTATTATTTATTGGTAATATTATATTTGATATTACTGATGTGTCTGTATGTGTGTGCAGTTGGTTTGATGGGGTGCTTGAACCGGGGTTTGAACTCCCAACCTTTAGGACTGCAGACGGGTGTGCTACCACTGCACTACTTAGAGTGTGTGCAGTGGCTTTGGATGAGGGCCTTAAATGTGGCAGTGAAGAAAAAGGGCGGGAAAATCAAACAAAGGATCTGCTGCCACATGGCATGGCTCAAACAAAGGAAATTAACTCAAACTTTAAGAAACTTAGGAAAGACTTCTTGAAAATAAAAACTTCAAAAATAAACAGATCTTTTCTCTCTCTTTTGCGGCTTCTTTTAAGATCTCTCTCTTTTTTTGTGAGCCTTTGTTTCTTTTGAGATCTTTTTTTGTGGCTTCTTTCAATTTTTTTTTTTTTTTTGTGAGCCTTTATTTCTTTTAAGATCTCTTTTTTTGTGAGCCTTTGTTTCTTTTAAGATCTTTTCTTTTTTTGTGTGGCTTCTTTTAAGATCTCTTTTTTTGTGAGCCTTTGTTTCTTTTAGGATCTCTCCTTTTTTGTGGCTTCTTTTAAGAGTTCTTTTCTTTCTCATCTTTTTCTTTTGTACCCACTGTTACCGGTCACCCCTCTACAAAGGTGTGACGGTGAACTGAGGTTTGGCTGGAGTTTTTAAGCTGTGTTCACAGCTGAGCCTGATTTGAACTAATTACCGCTGGGGATTCTGGGACTTGGAGTTTTTTGCCCCAGATCCACCAGCTCCTCCACCGCAGTGTCCAGGCCCTCTGCTGGTGGTTGGTGGCATATGCCGCTTTCTTACATTGTGAAGCTCATGTGATGCAAAATGCCACCCACAGTCAGCAAAACTTGAACACAATGAACATACCTGGGCTGTGACCGAAACGGCTCCCTACTCCCTCATTAGTGTTGCGCTATGTAGGGAGATACTAATAAGTTCACTAATTAGTGGTAAAACTGGAGTGAATCATTATCATGCGCCAGCACCGGTCACATAAACACACACAGGTGAGAGAGGGGCTGAGCCGTGTTTAAAACTCCATAAACACACTGAACTGAGCTCTGAATTACAGTTAGTGAAGCTCTGAGCTGATCATGAAGTCATTTATCTGTTTGTTATATTTACGCTGTTTAGAAGATGATCCTCACATTATTGAACTACATGAAGAAAACCTTAAAAATAGCAGCGTACACCGGCTCGCACTGTTGCCAGATTGGGTGGTTTCATGCCAAATGTCGAGTTGTATCTGAAATTGTCTGGAGGAAACGCTGTGATTGACAGGTGAACAGAACTACCAATTGTAAAGAGTTTGGAAATTTAACTCGGCGGTGTTATAGTTAGATATCTAACCCTGCAGAGACAGAGCTTTTAGTCCTGCTGATGGAAAGGGTACTCATCAGTGTTATAGTTAGATATCTAACCCTGCAGAGACAGAGATTTTAGTGCTGCTGATGGAAAGGGTACTCATCAGTGTTATAGTTAGATATCTAACCCTGCAGAGACAGAGCTTTTAGTGCTGCTGATGGAAAGGGTACTCATCAGTGTTATAGTTAGATATCTAACCCTGCAGAGACAGAGCTTTTAGTCCTGCTGATGGAAATTTGAAGCTGTGTTTATGTTCGTTATTATATGTGAGTAAGTTATTTCTTTCTTTCATTGCTTGTAAGGTTATTTTTATGTACTGTTTTTACGTTTTTGTTTCGTGTGTCCAATGATACAAGGCACAAAACACATAATACAAATATGCAGATAAACTCATTTAAATATCATTTTTTGTAATCAGCGATATTTAAGATATTTATGGTATTTTAGTAAAGATCATGTTGGAATAAACCCTGTAATATTGTTAATATAACAAACATCAGCTGTTTGGGTGGTTTTCTCAGTAATCTGAATCCCACTGTAATCTGGCAACACTGGTGGCTCATCTGTTGCTTAGTAGCGAGACCCGCAAACCATTTTGGGACACATTCAGCTCGCTTAGTAAGCAGCGAAGTTTACTATAAATCATGATGCATTATGGGAGTTTTTAGTGCCCTCAAAATCACATTCGAATCCCCCCTTATGATTCGGACACTCAAAGAAAAATGACTGACATACTCAATAGTGCCCTAACTAGTAAATAGGGAGCCCTGGTGTCATTCAGTAAACACAACGACTCATAATTGAAAACACCTGTTGCAAATGATTTGACCACACCTATATAAGTCAGTTTGCTGAAGGTTCCAAACAAAAATGGATGATCAAGGCAGAAGAAGAGGAGTTCGTGTCAGAGGAGGGAGAGGAGCAGGGCAAGGAGGGAGAGGAGAAGGAGGGAGAGGAGAAGGAGGGAGAGGAGAAGGAGGGCCAGCAAGACTACGCATTTTAATTTCAGATGAAAGGAGAGCAACAGTCATTGACCATGTCATTGTCCACGGCATGACAATGACCGAAGCTGGACAACGAGTCCAACCTAACCTCAGCAGATTCTCAGAGGCCACCATTGTTCGGGCCTTCAGAGAACACAACAGGTACTGTATGTACTAGGCTTTTAGTCACTACACTAGATGTTTACAGTATGCAGTACTATAGTGGAGTGCACCTACATACATAAGTTCAATCATATGGAGTCAAATTGGGGTCTTTAATGCTGACGAGAAAATAAAACTATTGTGAAAAAAAATCTCCACGAATTGCAAAAAAAATCTAATATTGCAAACAAAGAAGAGAACATAAATTATTTTTTTTCACTTGTGATATTTTTATAATGAATCTTTTGCAACACCATTTTTTCTTTGCGTTTTGCGTCCCTCTTTTATTTTTGCAATACGTTCCCTCCTTTGCGTTCCTCGGTTTTGTTTGCGAGTCTTTTTTGACCCCTTTTTGACGTGTGGGGTGTGGAGAGAGGAAAGGGGGAGTGGCCACAGTGAAAAGGCGGGTTATTGAAGGTTCACGTCATCAGCTGGAGCCTCTGCCGCGCAGCCCGCCAACTCGACCGGTCGTCATGACGGACGCTAACCAGGCCGAACAACAGGTATTTATAGTTTATAAATTGAAGCTTATAATTTTTTTTTTTACCTAATTACTGAATTATATAATACTGTTGTCTTCGTTGTTATATTAAGCTGTGTTTGTAGCCAGTTAGCTAGGACAAAAAACAGTACAATAACGTCTAGCCTGTAGTCGGCTAGCTAGTGTGCTCCAACGTACAACCAAACGATTTCCTGGGCAGGTCGTGCTGGGGTTGCATCCCCTAAATTCACATTTTTAATTTATAAATCAGATTAACTCTACTTTAATCTAACTCAACCAGCGGTCATGTTAGAGTCTGCAAGCAGCCACCGTCATACACACGGATGGAGCTAATGTAGGATAGCTGGTTAGCTACCTAGCTAACACCCCTGCTCTCTGTCTCTCAGCGTCTCTCTCCCTCTGTTAGCGTTTCTCTCGCGCTCTCTCTCTCTCTCAGCGTCTCCCTCTCTCTGTTAGCGTTCTCTCTCTCTGTTAGCGTCTCTCTCCCTCTCCCTCTCTGTTAGCGTCTGCGTCTCCCTCTCTCTGTAAGTGTCTCTCTCTCTCCGTTAACGTTTCTCTCTCTCTCTCTCTCTCTCTCTCGGTTAGCGTTCTCTCTTCTTACCCCCCCACCCTTTGTTAATAATCTGTATAGGGTAACTACATAAGAACACACATTAAAATTGAAGATCTTTATTTTATAACTACGTACAAGTAAATCTGTCATTACTGTATTCTCACTATATATACAGTATTCTGTATTTTCTCTCTCTCTCTCTCTCTCTCTCTATATATATATATATATATATATATATATATATATATATATATATATATATATATATATATATATATAATTAGTAAGGCAATTAATAGCCTTTCTCTTTTTTAGGTCTCTGTGGCTGTTTCTGATCCTGCTCTACTGGAAAGGATGATTATGCAAAGGCTGCTTCATAAATTGTAAAATTTTTTAGATCGTCAGCCCTTAGATCTGGACTACTTACTGTTTGTGTGCAACCACGAACTTCTCTTTCTTACCTCTGTATCTGCCCAGATTTCAATACCTGAAGTGCTTTGTGCACTGACAACCTTGAAATCTGTTGTTGAGATGCATGTGCCACATAATGGTACACCATCCATTTCTGTAGGCATGGAATATGGAGAACGAGGATGCCCTCGCTTTATCATCTCCAGAGAACATCTTGAAAGATTAGTGAAAATGCATTTACCAATACCTTGCATTGCCCATCTCTTCTGTGTCTCAACAAAGACCATCAAAAGGAAACTCCAAGAATATGGGATTTCACTCACATATAGCATGTTATCAGATGATCAGTTGGACAACCTTGTTAGATCAGTGAAGGCTGAAAGTCCAAACATCGGACACAGAATGATGAAGGGAAGGCTGCAAGCATTGGGTCATCGTGTGCAATGGAGAAGGGTGTGGGATTCCATGCATCGTGTGGACTCTGCTGGAGTGCTTTTGAGAATGACACAGCTGAGGTGTGTCGTAAGGAGGACATACTCAGTCCGTGGCCCCCTCCATCTTGTCCACATTGACACAAATCACAAGCTTATCAGGTATGAAGAATTGTTAGCTTCTTAGCTAGGACAACCCCCCCCCCCCCCCCCCAAACCCCACCAGGAGTAAAATGTTTTTTTTTTTTTTCTGTGAAAATGGTAATTTATTAAATTGTTCTCTTTCATCAGATATGGCATGGTGATCTTCGGTGGCATTGATGGCTACTCAAGAAAGGTCATTTCTTTTTTTTTTTTATTAGTTGTGAAATGCTGCAAGTATAACTGCAATAAGGAATATTTAGGCCGGTCACAATCCTTTATCATTGTCTTAAATTTGCCATGTCTGCAATGTCCAAATGTTCATTTTGTATTTGTTTCTACACTTTTCCATCAACACAATGGTGTTGATGTAAATATATTAATATAAGAATTAGGGTGAAATAAGTGGATATGATTAAAATAATTTATCATACTATTAGGCAATAACAGTAGCAGGCCTACTAACAAGTTCTGTAAATGTGTATTAGGTCATGTACCTAGGTGCTGCAACAAACAACAAGGCATGCACTGCTCTTGGTTTCTTTCTGCAATCTGTGGAGAGACATGGTGTTCCACTAAGGCAAGATGCATTTAATTCAGAAATTAAATTAATCATAATTTAATGTCCTAAAAAAAAGTAAAACTTTTTTTATATATATATTTTTATTATATCTAGGGTCAGAGGGGACCAAGGCGTAGAGAATGTAGACATTGCAAGGTGCATGTTCTCTGTCCGTGGCTGTGGTAGGGGAAGTTACATGTCTGGCAAAAGTGTGCATAACCAAAGGTAAGCAACATTATTTCAGTAGAAATGACTTCTTTAGTTCCCTGTATAAGCTGATTGTTTAAATAATTACTTTTTTCCTCAATTACAATTCAACAGGTTCCAGGTAAGCTTATGATTTAATTATTAATTTTAGATTTAGTTTTTTAGTTCCTCCCTCACCTTGAGCAGTGTAGATAGTATAGTATCTATTTAATTAAGAATTTTCATTGAAGCTTTTTGAGAACTGGGTCTCTTCTTGTTTTTGTAAAATATTTTAACATTCGAAGTTTGCAGTGATGCTTGAATTGTTTGCACGTTTTCCCCCCCAGAATAGAACGGCTGTGGCGTGATATCTGGATGTCAGTCACAAATATCTTTTATGATGTTTTGCATACCCTTGAAGAGGACGGTTTACTGGATCCATCCAACAGCTTGCACTTGTTCTGTGCTCAGTATGTGTTCTTGCCAAGACTTCAGGCCAGCCTTGATGCCTTTACAAATGGTTGGAATAATCATCCCATCCGCACAGAAGGGAATTCATCCCCAAACCAGATGTGGGAACTGGGATTCCTTAGTAGTCCTGTACCTCCCCCAGAAAATATGCAGTATATGCAAGGCCTTGATCTTGACAACACTACTACTACACTCCCTGAAGAGTTGTCCGGGGGGATTGTTGTTCCACCTGTTGAATGCCCACTTACTGAGGAACAGAAGGCAGAACTTGAAAGAGCCATACCACCGACAGCACCTTCACAGCAGCATGGACGGGATATTTACTTGGTGGTACTATATTATGTTATACATCGTTAAATTTGTAATAATTTGAACGTTGTTATAATAAATAAATGAATGCAAACAAAAAAATAAATGCAAATTTAAAGCATGTCTTATTTTCAGCAGGAGGTATAAGTTTCAGATTTGTGCAAATGTGCAGTTAACATGAATGTTGCATGAATGAAATTTTTCAATAAAGCATACTGTTACGCCCTCGCCAGGTTTCCCTCTGTTTCCCCGGTGTTTCCACTGTTATTTTCCATTACGTGTGTCTAATTTGTAACTCCGCCCCTTTCCAGGTGTTCTGTGTTTCATGTTGCTATAAATAGTCTCCCTTTGTTAATGTTTGCTGTCGGTCTTTGCACCTTCCCGTGTTGTCTGTCTCGCTTAGTTATTGTTATCCCTCGTTTCTTGGTTTTTGCATTTATACGCCCTTGTTTATTTCTTGTTAGTTGTGTTCACGTTTATTTTCTAGTCACGTTTAGTTCCTGTTTGTTTCTTTGTTTATTTTGTATATATTTATGTAGTTACCCCTGTATATATCCCTAGCCGTGTTTTGTTATATTCTGTTTATCGTTATTCCTTGTTTGTTTATGTACATATTTATTTTCGTCATTCCCCTATTTGTTTATTTGTTTGTTTATTATTTATTAAAGTTATGTCTTACCCGCTTAAACGTCCGCCTCCCTTCTGCTCACTCGTTACACATACAGGTTTTAAAACTTGCTATTTTTTTATTTCATGAAAATATTCAGATAACCACAACAAGTTTAAACAGTTTTGTCTTAAAATGCTTTTTGTAAACATACAAACTGATTAAAAAGGTATGTTGGCATGTAAATTAATAATTACTTATAAAAGCGAGACTGATTCAATACACTCACTCTAAATGGAAAAAGGGAAATGGGCAGGTCCAGAGTTGAGAACTGCAGGTACAAAAGACAATTGTTTTTCAACCAGTTAACACTGAGGTGATTTTATAACAACATTTGTGCAATTCTGGTCCTGAAGAGCTGGAAACCAGTGGTTATTTGTGATTTAATCCAAGAAAGGCATTTATTCCCCTTTAAACTCTGTGGAATCCATGGTCAGCCTGAATAGCCTGTACCATGACTGTTTTAAATGTGTCATAGCTGGTCATATGTACAGTAGGAAATGTAATAGTTTTAGCACATGCACTTACAACAGGGAAGCATATTTTGTGTTCTGGCATTCGCTGTGTACATTCATGGTCAAATATAAGTGTTATTTGGAAATCGTGTAGTTCAGAGGCAAGAAGTGGCTTGTGTGCCTGACCAGTAAGCCACTGCATAACAAAGGGCACAGTTACAGGGGAAAGGTCTGCTTCAGGCTGCTCTTCATGGACATCACCTACAACACAAGTGATCTTATTTAATATTTTGGGTCTTGTTTTTTTTTTTTTTTTTAACTATTTGCATTTTACTAAACAGTGGTTCAAATATATTTATCACATTTCTACTGAACAAAACAAATATTTAAATAGTTGTGCTTCACATGAAAATGCAGTTTATGTACTGACCTGCAGCTAGTGCTGGACAATATGGCCAAAATTTATATCACGATATATTCCTTAAATTTCAGTCGATATAAATACTTTGAAGGCCTCAGAAAACTGCTAAGAATCCCTGCAATCCCTGCAGCACTACGAATTTAAATTATTATGTAACTGTGTATTTGCACTTTTTGTATGGCTGGCATCAGATACCCTCATTATATGCACATCTATCTATCTATCTACCTATCTATCTATCTATCTATCTATCTATCTATCTATCTATCGATCTATCTATCGGAAATCTGTACCTACTACTGTCTGAAAATTTAATTTAAGCCTTTGAAACCTTTCACAAAAAACTTTAATAATTTAGAAATAAAAGTAGTCAAAATAAATCAATGCTCAATATTATTTGCATATAGCAAAATAATAACATGACATCCCTGTCAAACATAAGCCTATATAACTATTACCAATAAAAATAACTTTAAATTAAAACAGAGGCAGAGCTTCTTATTCTCTGTGAACAAATTTAACAGATTAAAACAAAATTGTTTCAACTAGGATAAAGAATACAATAAGCCTTTATATACGTAAAAGCAACAAGATTTTCCCGTCAAATAAACAAACCTACAGGCTCTATCAACTATGAATAACTTAGTTACAACATAATCTATTAAAGTGCTTCAGTCAGTATAAGAAAAATATTGTATGTAGTGAAGATGCTTGAAGTGGTGGAACAGATTAGATGTATTAACATTACCGCTGCTGGTCGGCTGCACTCTCCGGCACAATTTGCAGCAAAGCGGCAAGGAAGCGGACCCGCGGCCGAGCGAGCGGGCTCACTGCCGAGCGAGCGGACTCACGGCCGAGCGAGCGGACTCACGGCCGAGCGAGCGGGCTCACTGCCGAGCGAGCGGACCCGCGGCCGGCCTCGAGGACCCGCGGCCGAGCGAGCGGACTTGCGGCCGGCCTCGAGGATCCGGGGCCGACCGAACCGAGTCTACCGTAGCCTTGGATCCGCTCGTCCCGGCTCCGTTTGGCTCCAGCGCGAGACATTTTTGCTGCGTAGCGAAGCGGACCAGAGCCTAGCCATTTTAACCTAGCCTTGCCTAGCCTAGCCTATTTGGCTACGTGCCTGTGTGGTTACGTCATCACGCACTGACGTAGCCCAGCTACGGGGGCTGAATGTGTTGAGCTCTGCGGCGAGCTGACGCCAGTAAAACACGCCTGTCCGTGATTCTAATACATATCGATATACCACAAAACTGATATCACCGTTATTGAAACATTTCTTATCGCGATAAATACCGATATCGAATTATTGTCCAGGCCTACCTGCAGTTTCAATTTCTTGAAGAAAATCTTGAAAGAAATTGATGAGGGCACTCTCTCTGGCTTCTCTGATTGTCCCCTTCTCAGACATTTCCGGGAGTATATTCTGGATGATGAAATCTGCATCAGTCTGAAAGGCATATGCAAATATGTTTAGGTCAGGTAGGCCCCACTGTGTTAACTGATACACAATAAACCATCAGGCATTTTCCCCCTTATTATTGTAAAAGGCTACATATGAACAAACTTTGACAGCACATTATTGAAAATATATTTCATTAAAAAGGAAAACATATTTCTGTACCAAGATTATACATTTTTATATTATGATTCAAATAAACAAGGCAATTGTTGTAAAATAAATAATTTTTAAAATTTGATAATTGATAAGCTACATTTGGAAACTAAATTTGATTAGTGATTAGTTTTATACTAAACCTTTTCATCATCAGTGAAACCAGGGACAAAGAAACGCTGGCAGAGTTCGGCATGTGCCTCCAGGACCTCCACAAAATTGTAAGTCTGCAGACCTTTGCGGACTTGCTTCAGCATTGGCATCAAATGCAAAGTTGCATGCAGCACTATGGATCTTTGAGGCAAAAACAAACATGCACCATACACAGTCATTGCAGAAAATTAGCATCACCTTGTTGCATACTTTGTTATCCTCCTTTCACTCTGTTCTTCAACAGCCAGAACCACCAGAGAGCAGGTATTATTTGGGTGGTCGGCCATTATTATCAGCACAGAAAACTGACATGATGGTGGTGTATGAGGTGTTCATGGGTGTTGTGCTGGTACAAGTTGATCAGATGCAGCAGTGCTGCTGGGGTTTTAAAACACTGTTCATTCCACCTTTTAGATGTAAAGTCAGGGACAGAAGCTCCAAATCTGTTGCTGTAAAATGTGTGTTTGTAGTCCTTTATCAGTGATTACAAGATGCAAGATCCACTTATATCAGCACAACACCAACACACAACCACAGTCTCTCAGTGAAGTTGAAAAATGTAAATCCTGCCATAACAGAAACTAACTTTTAGTTGTACTTGGATTCATTTCAGCTGTTATACAACATGATAACATTACATTTGACAAGCGTTTTTATCCAAAGCAACTTACAAATAATGATGGTTAAAGTGTGTATTATGTGTTGAATGGATTGTTTTGCTGGTATAACCAGAAGTTTATTCATGGCATCTAAAATTGTTATTTTACATGGCTTTCCCTGTAGAGATATTTTATACCTTGTGATGGCATCTCTGTTCTCCTTGGTGATAGCCCCAGTAAAACCGCAGTCAATTATAGCATTGCTCCAAGGAGATAGGTCACTTGCTTCTTCAACCTTACATTAAAGAATTTATGCACGACAGTTAGTTAACATAGGCATATAAAAAAAAAAAATCCTACATTTGTGTAAATATATGTGTGTGTGTGTGTGTGTGTGTGTGTGTACGTACGCACACACGCACACACACAGTCATCTCAAAAAATTAGAATATCTTTGAAAAGTTACTTTATTTCAGTAATTCAGTTCAAAATGTGAAACTTATATTATATAGATGTATTACACACAGAGTGATCTATTTTAAGTGTTTATTTCTTTTATTGTTGATGATTATGGTTTACAGCCAATGAAAACCCAAAAATCAGTGTATCAGAAAATTAGAATATTATTTAAGATCAATTGATACTTTTGGCAGAGTGGGCAGTGTGCCAAGTCCTGCTGGAAAATGAAATCCCCATCTCTATAAAAGTTGTTTTCAGCAGAGGGAAGCTGTAAGATATGAAGTGCTGTAAGATTTTGTGGAAAAACAAAACTGCACTGACTTTAGACTTGATAATAAAACACAGTGGATCAACACCAGCAGATGACAGACATGTCTCTCCAAACCATCACTGATCATCAGTAAATTTTACATATCATTTATAAATCAAGGGAGCAGAGTCTGGAGGAAGAGTGGAGAGACACACAGTCCAAACTGCTCGAGGTCTAGTGTGAAGTTTCAACCAATCAGTGATGGGTTGAAGAGTCATGTCTGTCATCTGCTGGTGTTGATCCACTGTGTTTTATTATCAAGTCTAAAATCAGTGCAGTTTTGTTTTCCCACTAAATCTTACAGCACTTCATGCTTCCCTCTGCTGACAGCTTTTATGGAGATGCAGATTTCATTTTCCAGCAGGACACTGCCAAAAGTATCAATTGGTCTTATACAATATTCTAATTTTCTGAGACACTGATTTTTGGGTTTTTCATTGGCTGTAAGCCAGAATAATCAACAATAAAAGAAATACACACTTAAACACTTAAAATAGATCATTCTGTGTGTAATACATCTATATAATATAAGTTTCACATTTTGAACTGAATTACTGAAATGAAGTAAGTTTTCAAAAGATATTCTAATTTTTTGAGATGACCATGTATATAAAGCATTACTTGCCTGTTTAATCAAATTGTAATCATCTTTTGAAAGTTTTGATTCATCCAACTCCCCTGTTGAAATGACATCATAGCACCACTTCCTCAAGAAGCATGGGGAAGGTCCACCCTGAGCCAAGCTGACTGAAAACACCTCCCCTGCAACCCTGAAATAAAATAAAAAGAAAACATTACATTTTGCAAGTATGACATTAGACAAACAAAAAATACAATTAAAACAGAAATTATGCTGACCTAAAGAATCCTTTATCCATATCATTCATGGAGTACACAGGACTCTTTCCATTTCTTCCCCCTCTATGTTCAAAAAGTTGTTCCTCTATGCCAGTGACCAGATCTACAACAAAATACCAAACAAATTGGTGCTGTTTTGAACCACAGTGAAAGGAAACTGCCAAGTAAGACACTGGTAACTTACTGGTAAGAAATTCCTTCCTAATGGCACCAGTGTCAACACCTGCTTCTCCTATAAAACTAACTTTTAAACGGTTAGCAGGGGCTCGTGCTCTGCTCTGCTCCCTACTACTCTGGTTTGCTGCTGAAAGCTTGCTTTAATCTTCAGCTTCTACACTTTTCTCTGTTTTCTTCTCTTTTACTCTCTTCACTCTTACTAATCCACTTTTAGTCTGCTTCCTCTTTGCTCTACACACCTATTAATCCACTCTCAGTCTACTTTTATAGACTTTTTCCTCAGGTTTGCTGGATTAGCTGTTTGCTGCTGCAGTTTGTTTGTGTAAGTTTCTAATTTCAACTGAAACAAGGTGAGTGCTTTTTTCTCCATGGCTTCTGCTCAGGTTTACACCTGTTTAGAGTGTGGCATGTATAGCTTAGATCCCTTATCCACCGATACTGGTAACAATAGTGGTATTTGTACTAAGTGTGAGATAGTTAGCACCTTGGTGGATAAGGTGAATAAGTTAGAGCTGCACGTCCGGGGTTTAATAAGGGATAGACAGCAGGATTCACTGTTAGCAGCCCCGGGTGTCTCAGGGAGAGTTAGTACCCCCTCGACTCCGGCCTTAGAGCCCTCACAGCGGGGCGAATGGGTAACGTCTCGGCGGCATAGTCGAAAGGCTAAGGCTAATGCTACAGCAAAGGCCACAGCCAGCCCACCTAAACACCACGCTCCCCCAGTTCACGTGTCAAACAGGTTTGCCCCGCTCAGTGAAGCGCCAACTGAGGAACCTGTTAAAGGTACTCTGGTGATAGGAGACTCTATCGTCCGACACGTGAAATTAGCTACTGCTTTAGGGGCACCAGCGGCAACAGTTACTTGTTTACCGGGAGCCAGAGCACCGGACATTAGTGGCAACCTTAGGTTAGGGAATAGGAGATATTCGAGGGTAGTAATTCATGTAGGGGCCAATGATATTCGTCTGCGGCAGTCTGAAGTAACTAAGGCTAATATTAAAGAGGTGATTAAACAGGCCCAGACGCTGTCCGAGGAGGTAATCTGCTCTGGCCCCATCCCAATGAGGCGTGGTGATGAAGCTTACAGCAGGCTTTCTTCGCTGAACCGCTGGATGTCCAAGTGGTGTGCAGAAAATCATGTGGGCTTTATAGATAACTGGCTACACTTTGAGGGCAAGCCTGGTCTTTTAGGTAGGGATGGTGTCCACCCCACGCGGGAGGGTGCTGCCTTACTTTCATGCAGCATAGCTCATAGTCTTTTAGTTAGTCGGCAGAGTAGTATTAGAAGCTGCTGACAATCCAGAGCCGGGACCAGGCCGCAGACAGAGAGGCTTAACCGACCGTCTGCGAGCTGCAAAGAGACGTTACCTAGATACCAATGTATTCAGACTGTGTCTGTCCCCCGAGTCAAACAAAAACATCAAAAAACTAAAACAGTAAATCTAAATAACTTAACTTATATTAAACAATCGCATCCAGACTGTAGCACTAACATTTCAAGCCTAAAGATTGGTTTACTTAATATTAGATCTCTAAATTCAAAAGCAGTTCTGGTGAATGAAATGATAACTGATCAGAAATTCGATGTTCTGTGTCTGACAGAAACCTGGATTAGGCCAAATGAATATGTAGCATTAAATGAAGCCACCCCTGCAGGCTATAATTATATACACAATCCGAGATTGTCCGGTAGAGGAGGTGGGGTCTGCATACTTTTCCAAAGTACCTTAGTTAGCAATCAGAAACACTATGAAAATTTTACTTCTTTTGAGCTTCTTTACACCAGTATAATTAATCCAGTTATCTTTAATTAACATCTACAGACCACCAGGGCCCTATTTCGAATTTTTAAAAGAATTTAGTGATTTTGTCACAGATTTAGCAGTAAGTAATGATAAAGTGATTATAGTTGGAGACTTCAACATTCATTTAGAAAAGTTGGATGATCCATTAAAAACACATTCACATCGATTTTAGACTCAGTTAGTATTATTCAAAATATAACAGGACCTACTCATTACTGTAATCATACTCTGGATTTAGTTTTGACCCTGGGTGTGAGCATAGATAACCCGAATATTCGTTCTCAAACCTCCGCAATTTCAGATCATTACCTTATTTCATTTAAATTACATCTCAGTCATAATATACGTACATCCCCTAGCTACTCTGTAAAACGTTCAATTACGCCTTTTACAGCCCAACAATTTACAGATAAGCTTCCAGACTTATCAACTCTAATGTACTCTCCTATAGACCCAGTAGAACTAGACAAACTAACCGAAGGTTTAGAAAATACCTTTCGCTCTACCTTAGATGTTGTAGCTCCCCTTAAACACAAAATAGAGAGACAGAAAAAGCTCGCACCGTGGTACAATGATCAAACTCGTACCTTAAAGCAGTTAGTACCAAATTTAGAGCGTAAATATCGATCAACTAAACTGGAAGTGTTTCACTCTGCGTGGAAAGACAGTCTTGTTAAATATAGAAAAGAACTAAATAAAGCCCGCTCAGCGTATCTGGCCTCACAGATCGAGATAAATAAAAATAATCCTAGAGTTCTCTTTAGTGTTATTTCCAAATTAACTAAAAACCAGGCAGGTACTGAACCTCAGATTCCAGCCATTTACACCAGCAACGATTTTATGGACTTCTTCAATAGTAAAATTGAAAACATTCGGGATAAAATTAAACAGATAAATATTACATCCTCTCTGTCATCTGGTCTGGCTGATCTAGAACAAAACCCTGTTACTGAAGTTAGGTTGGAAGTCTTTAACCCACTTCCACAGCTAGAACTAGAGAAAATGATCTCCTCTTCAAACAGCACAACCTGCACACTTGATGCTGTTCCCACAAAATTATTAAAACAGGTACTGCCAGATATAATTAAACCTCTGTTAATGATAGTAAACTCATCGCTCGCCCTGGGCCATGTACCCAAAGCCTTTAAAACAGCTGTAATTAAACCTCTGATCAAGAAACCAAATCTTGATCCTAGTGTACTGTCTAACTATAGACCTATTTCAAACTTACC
Organism: Astyanax mexicanus; assembly: GCF_023375975.1. NCBI lineage: Eukaryota > Metazoa > Chordata > Actinopteri > Characiformes > Acestrorhamphidae > Astyanax > Astyanax mexicanus. The sequence continues at coordinate 2,161,740 of NW_026040047.1, read as the reverse complement.
GTTTATTTCTAAGATTTTAGAAAAAGCTGTAGCCCAACAACTTTGCTCTTACCTGCAAAGAAACCAGATCTATGAAAAATTTCAATCTGGATTTAGGCCTTATCATAGCACTGAGACAGCTTTAGTTAGAATAACAAACGATCTACTTATAGCCGCCGACCAAGGCTGTGTTTCCCTACTCGTACTTCTGGATCTGAGCGCAGCCTTTGATACAATAGATCATACTCTCCTTTTAGAAAGACTAGAGAACATGGTCGGTGTAACCGGAACTGCCTTAGCATGGTTTAAATCGTACTTAACCGATCGCTATCAGTTTGTGAGGATAAATGATATGTCTTCCAGTTATACTAAGATAAGATATGGAATTCCACAAGGCTCTATATTAGGACCGTTATTATTTACATTATATATGCTCCCACTGGGCAAAGTTATTAGAAAATATGTAAATTTTCACTGTTATGCGGATGACACGCAGCTCTTCATATCAGCCAAACCTGATGACAGAGTGAGATTAAAGAAAATCGAGGATTGTGTAGAAGATGTAAAATCATGGATGTCGCACAACTTCCTCCTATTAAATAGTGATAAAACAGAAGTTCTCCTATTAGGCCCCAAAGCTGCTAGAAATAAATTATCAGACTTAATGCTAAATCTGGCGACTTCTCAGCCACCCCTGGTTCAGCAGCTAAAAACCTTGGAGTTATCATAGATTCAGATCTAGCATTCGATAAACACATATCTAATGTTACTAGAACAGCTTTTCTACACCTCCGTAATATTGCCAAGCTAAGAAATGCCCTATCACTGCATGACGCAGAAAAATTAGTACATGCCTTTATTACCTCAAGGCTAGATTATTGTAATGCGCTACTGTCTGGATGTTCCGGCAGTAACTTAAATAAAGTTCAGCTAGTTCAGAATGCTGCAGCCAGGGTCCTTACTAAAACTAGAAAATTTGACCATATTAGTCCAGTACTATCAGCACTGCACTGGCTTCCAGTCAAATTCCGCATAGACTATAAAATTCTCCTGTTAACGTATAAAGCCCTACACGGACTCGCTCCTGAGTATTTACAAGACCTCATCTCCTGTTATGAACCACCGCGATTACTCAGATCTCAGGGTGCTGGTTTATTAGTAGTTCCTAAAATTCAGAGGAGCTCTGCAGGAGGAAGAGCTTTCTCTTATAAAGCGCCTCAACTCTGGAATAATCTCCCCGAATATGTTCGGGACTCAGACACAGTCTCAATCTTTAAGTCTAGACTGAAAACTTACTTGTTTAGTTTAGCTTTTGGTAATTAATGTTTTTCCCTTTAGATAAGGCTGCAGATTCAGGGGTTCATGGACAGAGGGAATTGTGGGTAAACTGAGATGCTGGTGCTGTTGTTCTCCCACTGCACACGGTCACTCAGGTTTGTGGACGGTGGAATGGGTGGATGCCAGTGTTTCAGGGAGCCTCCATGTCTATGTTACCTTCTGGCTCTCTGCCTTTAGTTAGGCTTTTATTCAGATCTGCCGGAGTCATTAGATAATCACACTCTGATAATGTTTTATATTCTCTGTTTTACATAAATCCAGTCAAAACTAATTCCATCTCTCTGCCTTCCTCCGAGTTACTGACTGCCCACCTGTCTGACCCGATACCGAGGGATGTTGGACCCTCAGGCTCTCATGTCCTCTGTCTGGCCAGACTGGAAGTTTCTGAAGTCAGCTCTTCTCCATCCACCACCACAGATCAGCTGCTCATCATCCATCTTACTCTATAAGCTTTTTAAAATTAATTTAAAAGCTGTTTGACCAGTGGTAGGATGGTCCCCCCTTTAATGTGAGTCTTGGTCCTCCCAAGGTTTCTTCCTCCTCCTGCAGCTCTGAGGGAGTTTTTCACTGGGGGTTCTGTATTCTGTATTTTCTATGTTTAATGTTTTGCCTGATTCTTTGTCCTGTAATCATGTTTCTGTAAAGCTGCTTTGTGCCAACACCTGTTGTAAAAAGCGCTATTCAAATAAATTTGATTTGATTTGATACACTCTTATTTTAGTTATCACAGTCCTGTTCTCACATGTTCATGGTTGCAATTTGCCTGATGACAAAAGCACTGAAATTACAAATTCAGATTTTTTTGGAAAGCTTCTACTGCCATTTATTCAATACATGAATTCTTTTTACAACTAATGTCTGCACCATGTTACTGGGCATGCATTATCGGTGTCAGTGGGGCCCAGTACAGCCTTATTTGCCAGGGAGGCCAGAATGGATCTGTCGTGTGGTAAAAATCCTTACGGAACTGGCAGCACTGAGTATGTATTATCGGTGGCAGCGGGGCTTAGTATGGCCTTAGTCCCCAAGGAGGTCAAAAGGCAATATGGATTTTTTGGAAATTGTTTTCATTGCCACTTCAACTGGAGCAAATCTGGATTCTTTTCATACCTGGACACAATGATGCACTGATGGTTCCAATTATTAGAAAAAAATTGTTTTACACTCCCTTCTGCAATTTAACCAGGACAGAATATGTCTTCAAAAAAAAAATCCTGTTGTTTCATTTCATACTTTATCAATGCTGAAGGTAAAAAATCAGTTCTGTAAATAGTTCTATGCATTTTTCCAAAATTCATTCAAAAAAAATCTTGCATTTTCCAAGGCCAAATTAAAAAGTTATCAGTTCTGTAAATAGTTCTATGCATTTTTCCTAAATTAATGTAAAAAATATTGCGTTTTGTAAATAGTTCTATACAATGATTTTATTTTGTCTGCGTGCCTACATGTTTGTATTGTTTGTCAGTTTACACTAACCGTCTCCTTGTTGTGTCATACTAACATCCCACTCTTGGCCAGTACCTTGACGTGGTGAGTGGGTTTAAATCATGTGTTAGTCATCACATTAACACATGAAACTGCTAGATAATTTATTTTTCCTCCAGGTGCAAGAGGTAAACTAGAACAGCCAGGTGTTTAATTCAGTATGAGATGTTTTTTTTTTTTTTTAATTCATGGCTGAATAATTCTAATAGATAATTATTTGAGACAAAAGCTGTAGATGAGTCAAAGACGTGACGCCGACTGAACTTTTTGCCTATTAATAAACATTAAAATGAATAAAATTATAACATGTATGTTACACCTTCCTTATATATGCCCACCCTTACTTCTTTAAACGTGTTTAAAGGCTATTGGCCATTTTCTGCCATCTGAAGTGTGAAAACATCATCTGACAACTGGTTTTAAATCAAATTAAAATAATTTAAATCCTTACCCTATTTGGCATAATTTTAAACTTGTTTTCCATTTAATGTTCTGAAACATTTGTACACACATTTCAATCATAATAAACAAACAAATTTTTGAAAATCATCTCAAAGAAGACATTGCATCAGCCAGCCTCATGGTGAGGGGCTTGCAGGTGAGTAGTCACTCTCAGTTTTACAAATCAATTCTTTTTAAAACTGCTGCAGTGTATACGTCACATTATGATATCATGTGGGGCGACCAACCTAAAACTGTAAATAATAAGTTTTATATGCAAATCTTTATTTTTAATGTAAATGTGTCAGTGATATGTGGTGAGAAGTAGCTAGCTTGGGTTCTATAGCTAAGCATTAGCCTGTTATATTTGATTAAACTTAATGATCTGGAGAGATCGAGCATCATGTGGGGCTACCACCACTGATTGCTTAAATAATAGAAAACACATCCTGTATTGGTAGTTTCTGTATGCAAATGTTTTATTTATTATATGCATTTAGTTGTTTTAAATGACTTTCTATATTTCAACAAATAATTTCCATCCTACTTCAGAGATGACTAAGCTTATTTCTTTTTGATTATTTTGTTTTAATCAGAGAAATGTGTGAATATTAAGCATTCATTCTACTTTTTCAATTCCTTTTTTTAACTCTGTGTATGTTTAACTATATAACCTTTTTCTAGACGGCCCCACTAACAAGCAAAGAAAAGACTGCTCGCTACAGGCAGCGGATCAGTGCAGATCCTGTAGCAAGAGCTGACTATCTTGCCAGGAAAAAAGAAAGGTAAAATCTATCATATAAAATGTAATATCACACATGTATGTTATTTAGGCCACCAGAATCAGTGACAGTATACTAATGTCAATCATTTGTTATACAATCATTTGTTTAAGCTACTAGAGAAGAAAGCAAAAGGACCTGAGGACCCCTCAAGCTCTCCACCTGAGCCAGCTAGGCAAGAAGGAAGTGTCCAGGATCTATGTGGAAGGTTTGTGATGGTAACATACGATGAGCTTCCATATGTAGGTCCGGTCCTAAAGGTTGTGGAAGAGGAACTGCAGATCAGCTGTATGTAACAGTCTGATGACAAGAAGTTCATGCTGTCATTTCAGAACCTGATCCAGCAACTTCACGCTTCTCAAAGCTGACCTGCCAAGACTGGGTAGCATTCAGAAATAGCTGGGGTTAAAGAAATGCCTACAATGTGTCTGCAGAACGCTGTTATGTTCAAGTGTTAAATGAAATCGTAAGGAAAATGTATGTTTAAGTGATTAATGAAATTGAAAAAGAAAATGTTATGTCCAAGCATTTAATGCATTAGTAATACATTGAAATATTAATGAGTTGAAAATATTAATATGATGTCAATGTGTCAAATGAAGTAGTGAGGAAACTGTTAACCCTCTATTGCATGTTGTTGCCATATGGCAACAAATTCTTTTTATGAGTATTTTCAATAGAGAATGACATAATATCCACCACTTTTCCCATTGTGTGTGAAAATGGGACTTTACTTTTGAAATATTTATCAGTTTGATGACATCAGTTAATCAGGAAATCCTGTTTGCCAACCCTTTCCATGTGGATGCGCCACACTGTGAAGGTCACGTCAAAGTGGGAACCTATACATTGCTAGTTTTTAAACTTCAAGACATATTTTGATCATAAAAAATTCAACATAAATCTGGGGTAAGTAAGCTTTCATTTTTTATCATTTAATCCAAATATAAAGTTATACTTTCTCTGTAAAAGGCAAAAATGAATTTGTTGCCATATGGCAACAACATGCATACAGTGACATTCATTCTATACATGTATCCTAATGGGCTCCCATTGAGTTACATAGGACAGGGCTATCCTGGCACTGTATTTGCAAATAGGTATATGATTTTAACTTGAAAACATATTTAATTTCTTAACATTATGCTATTTTCACATTTTCATATGATATATTAACAAATATATTAATTTCCTGATCAGAAAAAATATTTTTTGCAAATGGTTTGTTATGGAAAGTGATAGTTCAATAGCTGTTTTTCTGCATGTATTGTATCAGTCAGCTAAAACTTCATTTTCATCCTTAGAACATGCATCCCAGTCTATTTTATGGTAGGAAAAGGGCAAACATAGCACTTCCTTTAGAAGAAAGCGAGGATGAGCTAGTGGCAAGTGATGAGGAAGGAGAGGTTGATGTGACCCTTGATGAGGAGAGTGAGAGGTCTGAGTCAGGCACAGACACAGAATCAGAGCAAGAAGAACCAGAACAAGAAGCAGTGGAAGCAGGTAAATGTGTCTGATAGGTATGAGAATGAGAGAGGGAGAGAGGGCATCAAGAAGACATGCAAAAGGGAGGAGAATTTTGAGTTTTGTACCTACACCCATATACACTATATGTACTTACCTCTATTATGGTTACTTATCTGTTCCTTTTAAACATCCCTAGGTAACAGAGTGGTGGACGCTTTTCAAGATTTTCAGAAGGCAAAAGACCTGAAGTGGCACACCCATCGTACAATTCCCCCAGTCCCAACCTGGAAAGGCTCCCTCCCCAAATCAAATGCATTACTAGAGCCAGTGGATTACTTCCGAAATCTTTTTCAAGAGGAGATAATGGAAGAGATTGTAAGGCAGAGCAACCTCTACGTCTTACAGACTGATATCACCAAACCGCTGAACCTGACGAAAGAAGAACTGGAACTGGAGAATGTCCATCCATGGCCTCCCCAAAACCAGGATGTACTGGAACCCTCAGACAAGGGTACAATCTGTGGCAAGTACAATGGCTGTAAATCGGTGGGAAATGATCAAGAAAAACCTCCACTTTGTCAACAATGAGAACCATGTTCCAGGGGCAGACAAGCTCTTCAAAGTCAGGCCTCTAGTGAACAACCTCAGAGAGCGCTTCAGTAGCATTCCAATGGATGAGCGACTCTGTGTGGATGAGCAAATGGTGACATTCAAAGGAAAAAGCTCATTAAAACAATACATCCGCATGAAACCAAAGCGCTGGGGCTTCAAGATGTTCGTGCTTGCTGACCAACATGGCATTGTGTACAATTTTGATGTGTACTCCGGCCAAATCCCTGCACAACCAGGATTCCCTAACATTGGTGCCAGTGGGAACATTGTTCTGCAGCTTGCATCTGTCATCCCTGAGAACCTCTCTCACAAGATCTTCTTTGACAGCTGGTTTTGTGGCGTAGACCTTCAGATTCTTCTGGAGAAAAAGAAGATCCACAGTGTGGGCACTGTACAAAAATCGAGGCTGGCAGGGTGCACGTTCTTGGAGGATAATGTGATGAAGGCCAACGGAAGGGGCACTTTCCAGGAGAAGATGACCACTCACAAGAGAGTGAAACTCTGTGCTGTGAAGTGGTTTGACAATCGCCCTGTGACCCTGCTGAGCACCTTTGTGTCAGCCAACCCCACTTCAGAGGTGCAGAGGTGGGACAAGAAAGAGAAAAAGATTGTTAAGGTGAAACGTCCCAACATAGTTGGGATATACAACAAGAGCATGGGGGGGGGGTGGATCTTCTAGATTCTTTACTGTACAGAATCAAGATCCGGTCCAAGAAATGGTACCTCCGAATATTTTTCCACATGTTGGATCTGGCGCTTGTGCAGGCGTGGCTGCTTTATCACCGTGACATCCAATCCTTGACAACAGGAGAGAAGGAAATGGCACTCCTGGATTTCAAGATCCAGGTAGCATCATGCCTGTGCAAGGAAAAGAAAAGGGTGAAGAGAAAGGGGAGACCTACCCTGGTCTTGGAGAAAAAGCGAGGGCGCCCCAGCTTTGTGCCTCCAGACCCAGTAAGAAGGGACAGTGTGGATCACTGGCCCTTGTGTTCACCTGAAAAAGGAAGATGCAAAATGCCAGAATGCAAAGGCATAATCAGGATGAAGTGCTCAAAATGCGACGTTTTCCTGTGCATCACACAGGAGCGCAATTGTTTCAATGCATTTCATCTACGATGAAGATTCTGATGCTGGATGATGATCCTGGAAGATTCTGTTCTTGTTACCACTGTTCACATTAAATGAGCTTTTTTTTAAAAGAACAAATTAAATGAATGCTGCAAAACTACAATGGAAATAAATTTTTTGCTAAACAAGTAAATTGTGTCCGTCTCCTATCAGGGGTAGGCCTATATAAATGGCTTTTTAGAGTGTTATTATTGAAATTCATGGTAATGTATGAATACAACTAAATGTGTTTTATTGTAAATAAATTATACTACACATTTTATTAATATAATGTTACAATTGTTTAGAATTCCCTTCAATAAGAGCATGTTTTTGAAAGAAAAACAGATTTTAAGGCATGTTCACCGAACCCGCGTTGTTGCCATATGGCAACAAATTACCAAGTACCCCCCCAAAAAAATTTTTTATGATTTTTGTTTTAATTTGAATTATTTAACCAATTTGAAGTCACAAAAACACAATTAAAAAATATATGATGTTTAAAAAGTTGTTCATGCAATAGAGGGTTAATGTTATGATGTTTATAATGAAATGAAATCGTTGGAAATCATTGAATTAATCGCCTGCTGTTTTTCATCATGTGGGGTAACCAACGATATTCAATTCTGTAGTAAATTCAAAAAATAATGTCTGTCCATTTTGGTTGAAGTATAATTCATTGGTATAACATGAATAAGTGGATACTATATCTGCACATTTTGAATCAGTTTTATGGATTATATGAATAAAAAAAATGTAATTGCTTTATGATGGTGACACAGCCATTATAGATAAAATGTATTTAACATAATTTGCAATAAATGAAAGGACACATGAGTATATCTTTCTTAAACAGTTCAATTAATTACTGATACTTATTAAAATATAAGTTATGTTAAGGAAATCTATTAATTTTAAGATAAATTACGGTCGCCCCAAATGACGTTTTTAAGGTCGTTGCCCTATTCATTTGAGTTTAAAAGCACTAAAATATCTTTGTTTGAAGTTTTCACACACATGCATGTGTAGACTACATTCCAAATCTTTAGAAAATTGCCAAATATATTATTATTTTAAGTATTTTAAAAATGGGCCTCTCAAAGGCCTTATACGTCTTTGACCCAGAGACAGTAACCATGGTTAAATATAGTCTGTTTGGTGCCCCAGTATAAATGAAAGCTTTTTTTAAAGTACTATAATAACATTTTAGATAGATAAAAAAAAAAGATTAAACAACAACAAAGCTGTCATTTTTAATTTCATTTTTTTTTATAAAGGCCCAGTGTATAATAGAATGTGAATGATAAGAATGTGAGTTAAATGTGTTAATGAACTGTAAATAATAATCTGTATAACTGGATATCTATCCTTTTTTTACTGCAGTGAATATTCAAATTAATGCTGATCTCTTTATTAAAATCTCTTTTAGTACAAAGCATATGCGTCATGTTTTTATGCATTGAGTAATTGGGTAAATAATTAACGATACATGACTGTACAAACACAGAATACCCAAATTATATTAAAAAAAAAAAGATTTTTAAAGTTCTAAATGAACAGCCATCAGAAACGTGATTCTGTTTTTGTAGTTTAACATATTTGGTTGTAGTCTTGTGAATGACTATGGATGTCCTAACTGATTATAATAATGTAATATAAAATCTGTTGATTTCATTAGAAGAAATTGTATTTTACTAGAACAACTACACCACAAATCAATGGGAATACAATAGTAACCTCATGGCAACAACTTAACATCTGCCAAGCAATCACTTAGCAGCACCATAGCAACAACGTAGCAACATCTCACTATAACCTGGGATATTTTAGAGACCGGTGGGAGCAATTTTAGCTGCGCAACCATCCTGCATTTCCTTCACTTTTCTAGTTTATTTTACTGTTGTACTAATGTTTCATGTGTTCTACAATAAGTGTGTTCATTACATCTATTGTGAATATTTCCAAAATGTACTTCACAATCTGATTACACTCATCAGCACTGAGCTAGATCAAAGAACCACCACTATCTCGGTGGATGCAATTGGTGAAGCAAGAGGACGTCCAAAGCTCTGTTTCCAAAGACCACATTGAGCACCTTTTAGAAATGGGTCTGGCTGTCCCAAACATAAGTAAATTACTTGGGGTGTCGCAGAAGACGTTCGTTGTGGGATGACCGAATGGAACCTATCGGTGAGAGACTCGTATCTGATGAGGAGCTGGACAGCCTGGTATTAGCTGCCAAAAAAGATTCACCATATTTAGGTCAATTTAAACTCCAGTCACTTTGTTTTATTAATTATAATAAAATAATGTAACTGTGTCGCAATGGGGGGGATATATATATTTATAGAGACTTTTATAATGACACATTGAGAAAGAATAGGACCTTTTATTTTGATACCATTTCCTGTAACTTGCTTACCACTTCCTGCCTTGTCAGCAGTTACTTCCCACTCAGTTTATATCTGTTGAAAAACAGTTTCTACTTCAGAATTCCTGACTGTGATTGATGCTAGAAGCAAAGTCGTAAGTAAAATTCATTGTTGAGTTAAATAATTGATAGAATAAGTTAAGTTTAAAGTTGAAAGAGAAGGTAATAAATAGCTTTAAAGATCATTTTTATTTACAAGGATATTTCATGAGACTTCATGTGAAGCTGAACTTTGTTAAAAACAGTCAAACTTTGTTTTGTTGCAGTTTTCACTCTGCCATGTAATACTGGATTCTTAAGTAAACAACAGTGAAATGTTAACTCCTGGTTATTGCATCAGAGTTTAACTTGTTGGATAGCTTCAGTCACTACACTGCAGTGAGGACAACATAGTAACTATTATAATTTTAAGGGCCTTTATTTTGAATTTACACATCATATTGTCCTGCATTTAATGAGTGACACAAACCAGTGGTGTTCTATCAGGACTAAGTGAAATTGATCTGTGATAACAGGATTTATTACCACACTACAGCAGAATGACTTGATATTAAAAAGGGAGGAGCTTTTATTTTGAAATGTGTTCCTCCACATGCTATTTCTGTAATCTTTCGTGTATGCAGTATCTGCTTACCTCCTTTTCCTGATGATCTAATTTCTTTTTGTTTTCCCCCCAAGCGAGCTGCTGTTGTTAAAACTTATGAAGGGTTATTTTTAACAGTATTATATAAATGAATGAATAAAGAAATAATTGCTTAAAACATTAAATAAATATTTAAAATGAGATGTAATTAATTCAAGTATTAAATAATAATTAGTTTCCCAGATCCCGCATACACTAAAGATTAAATGAGATAATTGAAAAACTAGGAGTGAAAAATTGCAGGTACATTTTAATCAATACATGGTCAATTGCAGAAGTATCTAAATTATCATATAAAATAAAGGCAAATTTGTCTAGTCTAGGATCTCATAGAAATAAAATCTGGCATGTGACTCCTTTAAATTCTTTGTACAATTTAGCAGAATAAAGGTAGTTCAAACTGCAGAAAAATATGTTGAATAAATATATGTATCAAACTATAAAAACTGGTCAAGTGTTGTAAAAGATATACCGTATTTTTCGGACTATAAGGCGCACCGTATTATAAGACGCACTATCAAAGAACGCCTATTTTCTGCTATTTTTCCATACATAGGGCGCATCGCATTATAAGGCGCGTTAAGTGACACTAGAAAGGGTGCCTATATCAAAGTGAACAGGGGTGGCGCCATGTTTCCCTTCCCCCACCGGGGGTGGTCGCTTGCCGGTGGAGCGTCTCAGTATACAAATCTAGCTCTTTCAAAGTCAAACGAGTGCTGGATATTAATCTACACAGATTCCTCTCCTGAAAACTGTTTATTTGGGTGAGTAACGTGCTTCAGTTTATTTACAGTAAGCTTAGATTTCCAGATGTCCACTAAGGCTTGCTGCACCAGCGTTAGCATAGCTATCCGCTAGCACGCTAGCTAGTCACCTAAACTAGTAAAGTTAACCCAAACTTAAACGACAGCTTTACACTGAGTAATCCTGCGTGTTCTGGTAAGACAGTGAGATATTAGCTAGCGATTCGTCCCCCGTAGCTTGTTTTAACACTGTAAACAAGCAGATTACAGGCTGATAAAACTCACCTCTGAGAGAGTTAGCGCTTAGCATCTAGCTAATGCTAGCCAGGCAAAGCAGCACAGACTTACAGGCCGATAACTCACCTCTGAACGGTGAACGCTTAGCGATTAGCATCTAACTCTAATAATACTGCTCCAGCAGTATTAAAAGTGCTAAATTTAGAAAATACTGATCTTTGAACAGTGAAAAAGCTAGCGAGCTAAGCGGTTAGCATCTAGCTAATGCTATTGCTGCTCTGCACGGAGTGTGTGTTTACTGCTCCTTACAACCTGACGGGTAAAATTTTGATAATACTGATCTCAGTGAATAAGCTAGCTAGCTTAGCGGTTAGCATCTAGCTAATGCTATTGCTGCTCAGCCTCGGAGCTGCACGGCTCTGGACTCTGTATAGCACTGAAACTCTCTATAACGCTGCACGGAGTGTGTGTTTACTGCTCCTTACAACCTGACGAGTAAAATCCATACAAAAGGCGCACCGTATTATAAGACGCACTGTCAATTTTTGTGAAAATTAAAAGTTTTTAAGTGCGCCTTATAGTCCGAAAAATACGGTACTGTGTTTACAGTGTCTGTTACTGACAGATCAGTTCATTACTGGTAGCTTTCACTTTTATTCCTGTTATTCAGTCATTTATTTGCCCCTCAGCTAAAATTCAACTGAATATATGTAAATACTCTCTTAAAAAGGTTAAATACCATTACATTTGTTTAATTTAGCTTAATTAAGCACAGAGCATATAATTAGATTTTTTTTATAGTTACAATAATTTCAATATTTTGCAGCATAAATCACAAATGTTTTATTTATCATTTTACATTTAGATTTACTTATTTTTAAAGAGAAGTACAGGCACCTATTAAACCTGCTGAAAATGAAAAATAAGATTAAAGGCTCCTTTGACGTCGCGGAAAAGAAGACAATGTGTAAAAACCGTGTGGAGCGACTCCATCTCCGGTAAAAACACCACTAATCTTTCAGCTTCTTTCAGAGTCACACAGATCTCCATGCAGAGATCCGCGTTTTAATAAAGCTAAATGATATTTCATGATCAGATAGAGTCTTTAACTCTGCTCTGTACATATAGCTAGTATTAAAAGCAGGAACAGGTCAGGAAAAAAAATGTAATAATAAAATCAGTGAATCTATGAACCCAAACGTCAGGGTTAAATTCCCTACAGCACTTTCTCATAAGCTGATCTCATTTATAGACTGTAGCTACAGTAGGTGTGCTGGTTTAGTGCTGGAGATAAAACTAGATACTTTATAAACTGTGTTTTTACGTCAACAGCTCTGTTCAAACTATAATTTAACCATTCAAATGTTTTATTACCTGATTTCCAAAACAAAATTTAAATGTAAAATATTTAGTCATATACCGACAATAATAATATACATTAAATCATATATAAACAAATATTTCACGTTCAAACATTAACAATATTACACAACTGGTTAATAAATGTTTAATTTTTATTAGTGTGTAGTTAATAATTAAAGGGAAATGATGAAAAAGCATTTACATTTACACCCTTTACATTTAAGTCGACTAAAACTAGACTATTATATTTTTGTCACAAGACTATGACTAAAACTAAATTAAAAGGTGTTGTCAAAATTAACACTGATCCTAACTAACTAACTGACTAGATTACCAAACTAGCTAACGAACTAACAAAAACTAACTAGCTAACAAGCGCTCTCAAACAGCTCGCATCTTTTACATAATAATTAAATAAGTTTGCTGCACTTGAATTCTAAATTAGTTTGAAATATTACTTTAAAAACAAGCAATGTCAACTTCAATTAATGTAAGGAGAATAGTAAAAAAAAAAATCCTAACCCAGCTGATTAAGCTTTGTGAACGTGAGTAGCACTTGGTTTTTTGAGTTTATGTTTAAACGTTCTGTGAATTAAAAAAATAAATGATAATGTTGACTTATTTTTTTGCTGATGTTACCTCAGATTCTTATAGTGTATCACAAGTCAAAAAGGCTCTATGTGAGTTCATTTCTAATTTTCTAATCCTCAATTCACTGATCACCTGTATTAAGTTATACCTATTCTCTTTTAAAGGCTTCAGGAGGACGTCAGACTTCGACGTTGTGGTCACTAATTCTACGACACAATTGAAGGGTCCACTTTGATCTACACAGCCATCAGGACGAACGGTAGCTACATTTAACAAAGAGTTACGTTATAATGAACTTACTAATTAATACATTTACCACTTACTAAACCCTTTTTTCCATTCTTTCAGGTCATTATTGTAAAGTAAAGGTTCTCTATATCACCTCACCTACCCGGACCATTCCCATCCCAGGCACCGAGACAGAGCTCCAGGAGTGTCTCGTCTCTGACGGCACAGCAGAAATAACTCTGCAGCTTTGGGAGCACCGCGTCAACATCGTCCAGATGCTCTTCAGCTACCGCTTTACTGATCTCTCCACCAGGGTCTTCAAGGGGAAAGTGCAGCTGACCACAACCTTCTCAACAGCTGTAGTGAAAATCCCAGACCTGCACGTTTCTGACACGGACGTTAGCACCCCGGAGCCAGCGGTGAACTCTGTTACTGGTTCAGTGTTCGATCTGGAACTCCGGGCGGTCATGAAGATCTCCGTCTGCAGGATCTTCACACCGTGTTTCATCATGAAGCAGAAGATCTTCATCTTCAGAAGATCTTCATCAAGCAAAAAATAAGACAAGGGCACACTAGCAGGGCTAACAGGAACTTCAAGCTACACCAGACTGCTCTTTTACTTTACTTTCACTTCAGCTACGCTGTAGCAGCAACAGCAAACGCGCTTTTTAGACAAGGTTGGGCGAGTTGCGTTAGAGCGGGGCGTGGCAAACCCCCTCTTTCACACTTTCTCTGTTTGCGGACCTCGGGGGCGTTACTCACGGCTTTAAAAGACAGTCTGGTGGCGCTGATTTCCTATATCGCCCGCAGCTGTGCGCAATCTAGAGTCCTATTACATCACTCACACTCGCCGAGGCGTCAGCCGTTGTGTGAAGACCCTCTCGTGTGAAGACCAACGCGGGTAAAAGACCTGCGAGTCTACCTGCACGAGTCACCGAGCAAGGCCACCGACAAGGCAGCCCGTCCCACTGCTTTCTAAAATGTGCTCCCATCACATTCCTGTCATCTCCGGTACTCACAGAAGGCGAAAAAACACACACAGGCGCCAGGATCATACTAACCTGCGTCCACTAAAACAAACCACGCCCACTACTACCTCATTCTCTGTTGGGCTATGGAACTGCCAGTCGGCTGTTAACAAAGCAGATTTATCGCCTCTTATGCAAATCATCTGGCCTTACAACTGCTGGCACTGACTGAAACTTGGATCAAACCTGAAAATACTGCTACTCCGGCGGCTCTTTCCAATAATTACTCCTTCTCCCATACTTCTCGTCCCTCAGGACGAGGAGGTGGAACGGGCCTATTAATCGCTAATGGCTTAAAACATACTCCACTATTACCTGCAAACTCATACAGTTCATTTGAGTATCATGCCACACTGGTAAATACTCCAGCAAAACTTGCCATTATTGTTCTCTACCATCCTCCTGGACAAATGGGCGAGTTCACGCATGAACTTGACATGCTACTGTCTTCTATCCCTGAGCAAGATTGTCCCATGCTCATTCTAGGGGATATGAACATCCACAACGACAGTACCAGCTTTACAGACTTCTCATCCCTCATGCAGTCTTTCGAACTGGAGCAGGTCCCCAGCCCTCCAACACATAAAGCTGGCAAACATCTAGACCTGATCTTCACTCGTAACTGTGACACCGACTCTCTAACTGTCACTCCTTTGCACCTCTCGGATCACTACTTTATGAAACTCAATGTTCATATTTCGAACAAACCCACAGCTACTCCTACGATGGTCTCGTTCCACCGAAATCTTCGAGATCTCTCAGCAGACCAGTACTCCTCGCTGGTGACTGACAATATGCCTCCACCAGGCTCATTTTCATCACTCAATGTAAATGATGCCACTGACACTCTCTGCTCCACACTAAGCTCCTGTTTGGACAACCTCTGTCCTCTTACATCTCGAGCCATTAGCTCTAGCAAACCGCAGCCATGGCTCAAAAATGACACACTCAGGGAACTACGCTCCAAACTCCGAGCTGCCGAAAGACAATGGCATAAAAACCAAAAACAAGCAGACCTAAAAAACTACCAACTGCTCCTGGCTTCTTTCTCAGCCAACCTCACTACTGCTAAAGCTGAATTTTATCACAATAAATTCTGCTCTCTCACAGACTCCCGGAAACTATTTGCTACATTTAAATCACTACTCAACCCTCCGCCTCCTCCTCCGGCTACATGCCTACGGCTGAAACACTTGCATCATTCTTTACTGGAAAAGTGGCGGCCATCAGCAACCAGTTTACTGATGCACAATGTAGCAGTCCTACTACATCCTCTACTGCCCGGTGTCCCTCCACCGAAGGCGTTGCTTTCTCCTCGTTCACTCCTCTCACTGAGAACGAGACACTGGCTCTCCTAACACGTAGCCGTCCTACTACGTGTCCGCTTGACCCAATTCCCTCACACTTACTACAAACCATCGCACCTGCAATCATTCCGGCTATCACTCACACCATCAATGCCTCTTTAACTTCTGGTGTTTTCCCAACTGCTTTCAAACAAGCACATGTGACACCACTGCTTAAAAAGCCTTCTCTCAACCCCGCCCAGGTTGACAACTACAGACCGGTCTCACTACTACCCTTTCTCCCTAAAACACTCGAGAGAGCAGTTTTAAATCAGGTCTCTGGCTTCCTCTCCCAGAATGACCTCCTGGACCAGAACCAATCTGGATTCAAAAAAGGACATTCTACCGAGACGGCTCTGTTGTCTGTGACTTGTTGTCACTGCCTCTCTTGGTCAGGTTATCCACTCACATGGCTTTTCCTACCATTGCTTTGCTGATGACACCCAGCTATACCTGTCGTTCTCACCTGAAGATCACTCAATCTCTGCACGGATATCGTCGTGTCACTCTGACATATCCTCTTGGATGAAGGAGCACCACCTTCAATTAAATCTCTCAAAGACTGAACTTCTGGTTATACCAGCAAAACCATCTTTTCAACACAACTTCTCTATAAGCATCGACTCTCTCTCTCTCTCGCCGACAAAGGTTGCTAGGAACCTGGGTGTTCTGGTTGATGACCAGCTCTCCTTCACGCACCATGTGGCCTCGGTTGCTCGATCCTGCCGCTTCGCGCTTTATAACATCAGGAAAATTAGACAGTTTGACGCAACAGGCCACCCAACTCCTGGTACAAGCAGTCGTCATCTCACGCCTCGACTACTGCAATGCCGTACTAACTGGCCTCCCGGCCTGCGTAGTAAAACCACTCCAAATGATCAAGAATGCAGCAGCACGTCTGGTCTTCAACCAACCAAAACGGGCACATGTCACCCCGCTGCTCATTGAGCTCCACTGGCTACCAGTTGATGCTCGCATCAAATTCAAAACTCTTACAATCGCCTACAAGGTGATACAGAACAGCTCCTTCCTACCTGCACTCACTCCTGAAGCCTTACGCTACCTCCCGGCTGCTGCGCTCCTCCAATGAACGTCACCTCGCTTTACCAAACAAACATTCACACAAAGCAATCCAGACTGTTCTCATACAGAGTTCCCCAATGGTGGAACTAACTACCTTCTACTACCAGATCAGGAGAATCTCTCACTATCTTTAATAAACTCCTGAAGACAGAGCTCTTCAAAGAGCACTTACTCTCCTAACACCTCTAACTAACTACCTTCTACTACCAGATCAGGAGAATCTCTCACTATCTTTAATAAACTCCTGAAGACAGAGCTCTTCAAAGAGCACTTACTCTCCTAACACCTCTAACTAACTACCTTCTACTACCAGATCAGGAGAATCTCTCACTATCTTTAATAAACTCCTGAAGACAGAGCTCTACAAAGAGCACTTACTCTCCTAACACCTCTAACACACTAACTACTTCTAACCCCATTTCCTTCTTCCCCTCCTTCACTTCTCTATCCCTTTATTTCCCTTCGACCTCCTTTAAGCCCTATCTAAAAATGGGTTATCTAAATTCCTATTACTTTTGTACTTCATTATTGTAAGTCGCTTTGGACAAAAGCGTCTGCCACATGAAATGTAATGTAATGTAAAAAAAGCTGCTGTCTGACGCTCAGTTCTTGTGCGTGGAGAGCGCACTCATATAAATGGTTGGGTGGAAATCATGAGTTATTGGTGGGAGAAGTAAATTACTTTTTTAGTACTATTAAGTCAAGTTAAATTTATTTCTAAAGCACATTTAAAAACCACAAGGGCCAACCAAAGTGCTGTACAATACAGAAGTACGAACAACTAAACTACAATAAGATATAAGATAAGTAAATAAAAGTAGCATCAGCAAACAAGATTTATACACCTGTATGCTGTTCAGTTCTCTTGGTGGGTGACAGGTAAACTGTGTGATTTAAATCTTTTAAGTTACTAATTTGTGTTTTTATATTAGTGTTAAGGCATTTTATACGCTGTAATGGCTGTAAAGTCTCTTTTCTCTTTCTTTGTGAAGCAGAATTAGAAACCCCAGCCAACACGTCCCCCGACAGCCAGATATCTGCCAAATTACATTGTTTAAAAACTAATTCAAAGTTTAAACTAAAAATTATATATAATGTTATTTGATGAAAGTATGAATCACTGTTTACAGGTTAAACATTAGAAATGCTTAGCAGCTCAGTACATGTTAATACATATTAATTCAGTTATACACAATAGAACTCTCAGGATTTCACACAGTTTATTATTGAAGATTGTCAGCATTGCTTAAAAAAATATTTTTGTTTATTTAAATACATTTAAAGTAATATATAGGCCTGGCCTACTATAATCAGTTTTGACAGGGATTATTTGTTTTATTCTTTGTTTAAAGATTGTATGGTCGTTAAAATTTGCCGTGAAGTCTTGGAAAAATTTATTGGTGGAAAAGTGTATGAACCCTGTAAATACATTGGGGGACGTGAGTACAAATTTACATCTTTTCCCAAATTAAGTTAAGATAAGATAAAACACAAAATATATTAGAATCGCACCGTCTGCAGTCTAATAAAAGTCATAGGATTATTATTTTAATGTGTTGGTATTTTACATATTGTCCCAACCGTTACAGAGGGGTTTGGGAAGATTATAGATCTGAGGTTTTCAAAATAGCAGCTACTAATAGATCATATTTTAAGAGAAAGAAATCTGAGCATAACTGTTCATTAATGTATTACAGAATAAGCAACAGAACTGGGTTTTTTACTTTTACTGTCTACAACAACAGTGCTTCTTTTTATCCTCAAAAACGACTGGAGAAACCTGGAGAAAAGAAGCTTTAAATGCCTTTAATGGACTAATATATTTGCAAAAGGACTTTAAACAGTAAACCCATGCTGCAGTTTTTCAGTGTTTGGCGTACCTGTTTGTTTGAGCACTGCCCAGTGTTAGTGAAGTTAGAATAGATGATGAAAGGGAGATAAAGTCCATCACAGCAATGAAGAGCTAAAAAGAAGAGCAATAAAAGCAGAAGCTCAGAAAGAAAGATAATTATGAATAGATAAGAGAGAGATAATTACTTCTAAGCTACATAGAGCCCTGTATCTGTATTCTTTAAACATGCTTTAAGGAATCAGTGGTGAATCTGGATGCAGAGATCAGGTATCTGGTCCTGCAGTTTATAAAGTCATTTCTTGTGAACATCGGAGGAAACAAAGGAGACGATGAAATGAAGAGCCTGCAACTAATAGCAGAGGGGAAAAAGGCTCTGATGATGAAGATGCTCCTAAAGGTGTTTTTGCATCCGAGAGGGGGAATACTGTGATCTTGATGTCATGCGCTTGTCAAGAACCAAGCATGACGCTGGTACAGGGAATATAACTAAAAAAACTAAAGTAGAGAAGCTCTGTTGTATATTTATGAGCTTTAAAACCACTCCCAGCTGCAACATACGTAACCTGTGAGCACAAAACGGCTTCAGTTCTGTTCATACCGAGTCCATCAGAATGCACCGGTACACCAGTGATGATCATATGTGATGGATCAGTTTTCCTCATGCAATCAATTTCCATTACAATCTGCATAATGAGCTTATTTAATCTACTTTTACATCGTCACAGCAGAGACCAATTTTACCCACATTAACATTTCAATCCTGCATCACTGCCTCAGTCACATAATAAATAATAAGGCCTTATGCAAGAAAGTATTTTTCATTTTTACTCACAAAAAACTTTTAATAAGAAACAAACCCCACAACAATCCTCTAACTGACTGATTTGATCAGTGGTTCTATAGTGCTCTGAAACAGCTCTACACTACAGCTTAGTGATGCGTGTGTTTGGCTCAGTGAGCTACACTGAGAGCTGGG
Source organism: Astyanax mexicanus (assembly GCF_023375975.1). NCBI lineage: Eukaryota > Metazoa > Chordata > Actinopteri > Characiformes > Acestrorhamphidae > Astyanax > Astyanax mexicanus. The sequence continues at coordinate 2,142,009 of NW_026040047.1, read as the reverse complement.
TGAAGTGGTTTTCAGTGCTTCATGCTGTTCTCCAGTACTTACAGCATTTTGATCTAAAATAATACTAACCAGAAGGAAAAATACTAACCTCAACTGTGGAAGAGAAACACCATATTTCAGAGAATAACACATTATTTCAGGGTAAGTTTACAAAATTAGGTTTTGTAGAAAAGTCGGTCACAACTTTCCTGGTTGAATTTGTTTTTAGAGGCCAGTTATGTAGGAAGTGTCAGAAGTAGCTGAGAGCTGGTCAGTGGTTATGAATGAGAAAGAAAGAAGCACTTTTAGTAATACATGTTTGTACTTAACAACATACCTCTTTGCCATCTTAAAGATTGACATACAAACCATACATTTTATAATATATATTGGTTCAGATTTATGGTATTTCTTAGTTTTATTTTCTATATATATATATTTTTTCAATTCTGTATTTTGCGAGACAATCCCATCTGCACATATACCTATCTTCCAGATCAATTTTAGTACATCTTTTCTGAGGAAATCTCATCGTTTATACAATAGAGATTTTGGACCAATAGAAAAAGCCTGATAATTAATTAACTGATAAATAAATTAGCCTAGCATTTAGCCCAATACTCAAATATTATAATAACTCTGCAGCCCTTTTGGCCACAGTGGCTCTTACTGTTCATAAAGGTCTCAAACTCAGAAATCACACTCAATAATCGAATAATCTGAATCACTTCGATTCACTTTTTAAAAATCTGTATCAAAACTGAAAAATCCAGGTAACTGTCCCTAAACAGATTTTATTACATCACACAGGTTTTAATCTTTTGTGGATTTTGGTGGACGTCTAAGTGCAGCTGATCTGAGATCAGAATGTTGCTGAGGCTTTTTAAGATGTGTAGCAGCTGAGGTTTAACTGAAGCAGATCTGCTGGTTTCCATGCTGCAGCACCGATCGCTGTAGTGTAAGTTAAGTGTTACGTGCTGGCAACCTCGGTGGGTGGGGTTAGTGTTGGGGAAGGAGCAGCAGGAGGAGTCAGAGGACAAAAACACAAAACTCCGGGACTGAGTGACATTTAAAATAGGAACGTACTACTGAATCCCTGCTGACAAGAGCTGCCAGTGCTTTCACTCAACATGTTTCCTAAATATCTGATGATACATCCTGATCATTTTCAGATGGCCACAGAGACTTTTTAAAAGAATGGAAAATACAGAACTACAAATCCTTATCCTGTGATCCCTGGATCAGTTCTATCCAGTCTGAATATGTTTTATTAAACGTGACCAAAACCTGTGAGATCATTTTGACCTTTGAAATCTGGATTAAACGTTTTGTAAAACGGTCCCCGCAGTAGATTAGATTACTGATCAGATAACTGCAGCTCATTCAGAACACTGCCACCAGAGTCTGAACCAGAACAAAGAGGCAGGAACACGTAACTCCAGTACTCAGGTCATTACACTGACTCCTGATCAGCTGGAGAATAGAGTTGAAATACGGCTCCTCGTTTATAAAGCACTAAATGGGTTCGGACCAGCGTACTTCTCTGATCTGCTGGAGAAATACCGGCCTGTTAGACTCCTCAGATCATCAGAGATCTGTTAACAGTATATACACTGCTCAAAAAATAAAGGAACATTTAAATAACACATCCTAGATCTGAATTAATTAAATATTCTCATTAAAAACTTTATTTTGTACAAAGTTGAATGTGCTGACAACAAATCACACAAAAATCATCAATGGAAATCAAATTTATTAACCAATGGAGGCCTGGATTTGGAGTCACACACAAAATTAAAGTGGAAAAACACACTACAGGCTGATCCAACTTTAATGTCCTTAAAACAAGTTAAAATGAGGCTCAGTAGTGGGTGTGGCTCCACGTGTCTGTATGATCTCCCTACAACTCCTGGTCATGTTCCTGATGAGGCAGCGGATGATCTCCTCACAGACCTGGATTAAAGCCCACTGAACCAGCGTATGGTCTCACAATGGGTCTGAGGATCTCATCCCGGTACCTAATGGCAGTCAGGGTACCTCTGGCCTCCCCACACCATTACTGACCCACTGCTAAACCGGTCATGCTGGAGGATGTTGTAGCAGCAGAACGTTCTCCATGGCGTCTCCAGAATCTGTCACGTCTGTCACATGAGCACAGTGTTCTCTGGTAAATGCCAATCGGCCTGTGTGGTGTTGGGCTGTAAGCACAAGCCCCATCTGTGGACGTCGGGCCCTCATACCACCTCATACTAATCCTGGATGAGCTGCACTACCTGAGCAGCTTCTGTGGGTTGTAGACTCCGCCTCATGCTTCCTCTACGGTGAGATAACTGACAAAATGCTAAAGTGACCAAAACATCAGCCAGAAAGCATAGGTACTGACAAGTGGTCTTTGTTCCCCACCTGCAGAACCACTCCTTTATAGGGGTTGTCTTGCTAAATGCCTCTCATTTCTACCTGTGTTCTGTTCCATTTGCACAACAGCAGGTGAAACTGATTCACAATCAGAGTTGCTTCCTAAGTGAACAGCTTAGTTTCACAAAAGTGTGTTTGAGTTATATTGTGTTGTTTAAGTGTTCCCTTTATTTTGGTCACCATACCTTACAACAAAATGTTGGTATTTTACATCAATTTGACAATTTGTCTAATGATGTAAGAGCTTTAAATCAAGCTGATGTTAAGATTCTGACATTTTGACCCAGATGTTGGGTTTTGGTTTTCATACCGTACGTGGATTTGACATAAGGATGTGATGTTTGGTTGATGGTTTTTGGTTATCTAAAATTATGATGCGAAAAGAACTAAATATCTAAGAACTAAATGTCATATGTCATCACTGTTCAACGTCAATTTGACGTTAGTAATAGACGTAATCTAGATGTTAAATAGTTATCTGACGTCATGATCAACACTCAACCAGGCCAGCTGGGAACATATTATGCTAGCACAGAGAATTGGTGGGGCTTTCAAAAATCTCCCAGCATACAGTACCTTATTTCTCTTTGCCTGTGTTATGTGCAGGATTGTGTTTGGGTGTTTAGTTTAGTTTATTTAGTGCTTCCAGTGAAGAGTTCTTCAGCTTTCTGGTGTTGGTGTGGAGGGTGAATAAGAGTCTCTGTCGCTGTGTTTCCATATCAACGTTTGAATTCAACAGGATTTCTGTTGTATGAAGCTGATAAATCATCACTGTTATTATAGACTGTAGGAGATTTCTCATGAACAGGTGTTTCTCCAGGTACAGAGGAATTAAGATCTGTGCATGGTCCAGACTCTCAGCTGGAGAGATTAGATCATGAGTTAAAGTATCATTTCCCTTTAGACAGAATCCATCATCAGGTGACTAAGCTCCAGTTTCTGCTGATCTAAAGGTGAATGTTCTACCTGAGAACCACGGTTCTCTCTATAGAGGCCTATAGAGGTTCTGCAGTCTCATATTTAGTACCTGTCTACTGCAGCTCTCCTCTGACTCCTCTTCCTATACGAGTTATCAGACAGACTCACCTTCAGATCATCCCTGTATCTCCTCTACTGATCCTCCTCACTGTCTCCCAGTAGCTGCTCAGATTTAAAACCCTGACTCTGTCCTACAGACTCCCTCTGTACTGGATAGCAGTGATCAGACTCTGATCTGTACTGAGATTTAACAGGATCTGATGGAGCTTTAGGTTCTAGTCTCAACTAGTTTTATTAGTAAACAGTGAAATTTGAAATCGTTCTAAATATGAGGGTCTGTTAAATAACTTAATTGTAAATCTACGTTAAAACCATGTAATTCCCTTAGGAAGAGTCGTTGTTGTGTTTGTGTGCATCTTTTCCGTGCTTAAACACTGCAGATGAGTTTAGAGTCTAGATCATGAGGGACTGTTTTGAGGAGAAAAAGCTTCAGAAAGCTAAAATATTTTATAAAAATCAGATAAACAAACAAAATCCATCAATAACAAACCCCACAAACACCCACATTAACACACATTTCATCAGAAATGGGCGAACAAAGGTCTATATATAGACAACACTCACCTGGGAACACTAACGAGTGGGCGGAGTTACAGATTATCAACAGGTGTAGAGGATAATGAGGGGGCGTGGTTAAGGTGAATATAAGGCAGAACTGGGGCAGATGGACAGAGGGATGTTCACACTGCATAAAGAAGCTGTGCTAATGACTGTGTTCACACATCAACAGAAACTCTATAAAATCTGATTTACTCTTCTTACTGTGATCAGAATCAGACTTTATTTCTCTCAGTATAAACTGAGTAACTCTGTGCTCTTTAACAGCAGGGTCTCTAATGGAGTTCAGTCTATAATCAGATCTTACTGTTGGAGGAAACCAGAATAATTTCTCTTGAGCGTAATTTCTGAATTAAATCCAGTTGAGAATAATAAATGAGATTTATTTATCTTTATATCACTCTATCAGGCTGCATCTCCAGGCATCAATCAGACGGTCATTGGGAGTTCCATGGTGAACAGTGTCCTGGTCACCACATACAGTATATCACTACCTATTAAATCACATGCAGCCTCCTCCCTCTCTTCAGTTTAAGCTCAGCTGAGTGTAATCTCGGGTTTAGAGACAGTCGAGCACAGTCCTGAGTCAGAATCGTGTTCTATTGAGAAGAAACTTTATCCAGTCCGGGTATGAAATGAGGGAGAAACACACAGCATATATAAGACTGAACACACTTCACTTTTTTCTGCTTGGCTTTGTGTTTAATTTAATTTAATCTCTGTAATTAATCAAATTCAGCTTGATTTTTCTGATCATTTTTTTTATAAAACCCCTCCATGAGCGTCAATACATCTGATTACCTGACCAGAATTATAACCCTTACTTCTCTGCACAAACCGCAAATTAATAATGAGAATTTTATTAATTTCCATTTAAATGTTTTTCCATTTAAAAGTATTTGGAAGACTCCAGATATCACCCGTCTTCAGTACTGCTTTTCTTGCTGTGGAACTGTTTTGGAAGTGTATGTTTTTGTGCACAATGGGCTAAAGGTTGATTTTGTAGTCCATTTTAAAAAGTTCTTAATTCTGTATATCATTAAAACTGCACAGATTCGATTTGAACGAGTTATGGCCAATCAAAGTTGGTGCAGCAGGCCAGCTCACCTCAGCTGCCTGATGTGCAGTCATGCTTTATTTACAGGTCTTTCCTTTTTATTAGTTAGAACAGACTACATTAGACTAGACCTTACTGCTTGCATGTTAAAGAACAAACAAGACCAGACAAATATCAGCAAACCGTTGCTTTATTGAATTATTTTTTGCAGAAGTTGCAGATAATGTGTGTACACACAACTTTGTGAACATATATTACACATTGCAGCAGATGTGTTACTAATCCTAATCTTATCCCTAACCCTAATATTTACAGTATCTACAGTTACATATATATATTTACATTTATAATGCAATTTAAATTTTTGCTGCTGGGACTACAGCCAAGTTAAATCTAAACCCTCCCCAGCAAAGGATTCCTCTTGACACCGTAATCAAACAGAAGCTCCTCGTTCACTTTAATGTTGCATATGGCGATGAAGAGGATTACGTCCTTGGCCTTCTTTGAGGTGTGATCAACTAGCTGGCCTAATTTTTTGCATTCCTGGATGGCACGGACACTCCTCCTCATGAGCATCAATACATCTGGCTTCCTGTCCAGAATTATAATGAAACATGTAGCTACTGTGGGTCGCTAAGCCCTCCTGTTTTGACACCACTTTACCGTGGTATTCAAACAACTTCCCCAAAGGCAAAAGGCCTTGTAACCAACACCCCCCCCCCTACCCTTCCCCTCTATCTCTGCCACTGAGAGTCCCTTCAATATCTGCGTCCTGCAAAGTTTCTGCAGCACAGCACTGTCTGTCGCTGTGTCGATGCCCCAGATGTCTTCCACTGCTGGACAGTAGGTGCAGCATCAGGAACATTTGCAGACCACCCTTTCTTCTCAATCAAGGTCTTCACTCTGGGTTCAGAGGACAGCCTACAGGAAAGGAAGGCTGTGAGGGAAAAGTTCAGACACAATATGATGTGTGTTCAAGGTAGTAATTAGAATTGAGACTAAGACAAGAGTAAGAGAAAAATCCCTAAAAACTCACCTAGAACTTGCTGCACCTGTTTCTGGAGCTGATCACTACACCAGCGGTCGTAGCGATGGCGCTTATGCACCCCTGCCAGGGACGCCTGCTCCGAATGCTTTGGTGGAACCCCGTCCAACAACACTGGATATGCCTGGAGCAACTTGCTGTATGCAGCTTGGTCCCTCAAGTAGGACGAGGAACCAGTAGCAATGTGGTCGCTCCACTCACCACTTGAAGTAGAGGAAATGAAAGAAATAATGAGTATAGGAAACAGAAAAAAATATCAAACATTAAAATATAACCATGCAAGACTATCCTAGTGAAAACATGAAGAAATACTTACTCTGAATCACCACAGAGGCTCTTCAGTATCAGGCAAGCATCTACCGTTGAGCTAATCTCCTTCATCCGGTAGTGCTTCTCTGCTGTGGTCGAAGTGCGTGTGAGCTAGCCTGCCACCTTGGACTTTTCGGCATCAGACAGGTTCTTTGTAGCTGTCTCGTATGCCTGCCTGGCCTGTCATCTTCAGTACCTCATAAATGTATTCTTTAATACTCATATTGTTTCCCAAACCTTTAGTGAGGAAAGAAGAGTATTGCAGAGCTGCATTGAAGTCCCAAGTACATCCAAGGAGTACAGTAGGGTCCTTCTACTGACCAGTCTGGAAAAAATCTTCCTTCTCGTAGAGGGAAGACCCAGAGTCTTGAGCAGCGCCCGTTAGAGAGCGGCCAGAGCCCTCTAGCTCCCACAGGGAACCCGAAGTACTCAACCAAACCCACCCCGAGGGAGTCAACGATCGTTTATTATTATATATATATATATTTTTTGTTTTATTCATGTATTTACTTTTTATGAGATTTTATTTTATTTGTTTTTTATTTGTTTTTGTTATTTTCTGAACCAATTTACGAGCGGATCAATCTCGAGGTAGGCTTACACCTGGCCGTTATCCGAACATCTCGTCAGAAGCCGGGGGGGCACGCCAGCTCCCAATCCTTAAAACCAGAGGAGACCCTTGTCTCAACTCCCGAGGAGACCCTTTTGTCTCTACTCACATATGTACAGAAGACGAGTAAAATACATTGGTATGCTTACTGCTCCCTCCAGACCGCAGCCCGACAGCCGCTCCACTCAAATTTGAAATAGCCAATATGCAGAATTTGATTAAACCGGCTCTGCTTACCTGTGTTTTTAAGTTCGGCCGTGAGTGGATCAGTGTCGGATGCTGTCCTCCGTCTGACTGGTTCAGAGGTCGGGGTCACCAAATTGTTGTAGAAAAGAAAATGAAAGGTGGGTCAACACCCACCTCTCGTCCGGGGTACAACTCCCCTGCGTGTTCGTTTGATAGAGAGAGTCAGACAGGTGGAGTGAAGCTGAAAGCAAACCAAGCATTTATTACAAAGTACTGAATATTCAGGAGAACCCACACATGAAAGACCGTCCCAGCATAAGTTCTGACCCCCCTCTAATCTGACTCCTTGTTTATACCCAAAGATGACGTAAGCCTGTTGATGAGGCGTTGTTAAAATCATCTCATGTTAGCATGCACGTGTCTGACTGGACCACTAGTGTTTGACCTTGACTGTGTTCTTCCATCCTGGCACTATCTGTGTGTGTGCGTCACCCCCCGCTTTGAAGCAGAGGTTTTTTAGGGAGGCACTCACTCACCAAAAGGCTGCTTTGATCTAATAGCCTTTTTTGTAGCAATTTAGCCCCGTACCAGTCAAATTGATGACCGTTAGTTAGGGTCATGCAGTAAAACAAAATACTTCAAGCCTGAGCTACATCTCATATGTTATATGTTAATGTGTTAGTAAATGTATCATGTGGGTTAATTTGTCATATAATAGAGTCTGTGTTAGTCACATGCCTGATAAAGAATATATTGTGATTATTGGTTAATCTTCTATATAGATGCGTGTAAAATCCACTGTGAGTAATAAAAATGATCAGATATAATGTGAGTATTGGTTATGCATATTGAATACAAGGTTTCACACAATAATTATGTAATTATAGATACTAAGATAAGTAATCATTATTGAAAGATATTTGTCAATACACTCAAGGTAAAATAAACAGTTACTCTTCAAGACAAAAAAGCACTCACCTTGTTTCAGTTGAAATTAAAAACTTACACAAACAAACTGCAGCAGCAAACAGCTAATCCAGCAAACCTGAGGAAAAAGTCTATAAAAGTAGAGAGTGGATTAGTAGGTGTGTAGAGCAAAGAGGAAGCAGACTAAAAGTGGATTAGTAAGAGTGAAGAGAGTAAAAGAGAAGAAAACAGAGAAAAGTGTAGAAGCTGAAGATTAGAGCAAGCTTTCAGCAGCAGAGCAGCACAGCAGCCCGATCCGGGTTTTCCAGCGCACCCATTTAGATAATCCATTCCAGTTTTGCTGTGTTTTCGCCAGTGAGAGTAAAATCCGGTCCGGTGAATTCCACCAACTCAGCGTTCCAGCGCTCAGATTTAAATACATGGCGGACAGAGCCGGGAGTTTCTCTACAAATGTAAGTAATTTTGTTCTGTATTTCCACTCACCGCTGCGTGTGTTTATCAGACTAGTATATTTTAGACTGTTTTAAGTTGTTTTCCAGTGTTGTTTTTGCCTGTACGTTATTTAATGTAAGACCTGACCAGGTGAAGCTACCGTTAGCTTATCGCGCTAATTTACCGGGTAAGCTAACACGTATCTAATCGAGTTACAGTGTACCAAACGCGGCTGCAGCGCTGAGAAAACCCCCGCTAGGAAACTAAGATAACCCGGCCGTCCAGCATAAAACCTTTAACTGTTTTAAGTCACTGTTACGTATAACTAAGTGATTTAATGTGTAAATAGTTTAACAGTTAGACTGAGTTACTGTTGATTACAGGGTAACTGAGTGATTTAATGTGTAAATAGTGGAATTATGCGCTGTTAGCTCTGTTACTAATTCAGATTATTTCGTTCACAGGGATGAACGCGGGCCGGGAAAGATGAACTCCGGTCAGACCGGCTGGAGGCAGCGTTAGCTCCCTTTATGAGGAGTTTTATTATTTGAATTTAATAAAGTTTTCTCTATTAACATTAATATTTTTGCTTGTTGTGTTTTTAGTGTCATTATGCTTATTGTAGTATCACATCTCAACTAGTGAGTATGGGTAAATTTCACACTTATTTGCAAGAGGAAGTTTATGAAACATGTTATGGCTCTTATTTATGCAACTAAAATGTAAAACTGTGTGAAACGTAGCTTATTTTGATAATTTAGCTTTGATGGCTTATACAAAATATTTATTATATTATGGTTACATTACTAACACAGGAGCAGGCTGACACCTGAGCATATTGAAATGCTCGTCTTTGTAAAAAAAAAGAATCTCCCCATCATATTTTCTACTCAAGTTGTGTGTTTTGCTTTTTTAATACAATTTACAATATTATTTGCGCTTATGGCTTTTTAAGCATTGGTTTACTGATGGCATTTCTGTTTGTTATTTATTATTTTGTCTATTTTGAGTTTATTAATTGCTAAATAAACAGGTCAGTTTCTCCTTACCAACCATTGTTTATTATTCAAACACACCTAATTCAGCTGGCTACTTGTTATCAAGAGTAAAACACTTTTCAACATGAGTTTGACAACAAAGGAAGTTGGCTAAATAACTTTAAACTTTAATACATGCTCGGATAGGCCGGTATCGGTATCGGCTGATATCGGTGCTGGATCGGGACATCCATAACACTTACAGTCATGTGCTCCAAAACACCAGGCCGCTGCAGGTGACGTAAAATCAGAACTGCCTCTAGATAGTGCAGGGTCAGCTGGTGGCCACGAACATGCCCGGGTCCAGTCAGCTTCCCAATCACCACAAGAAATCTTTATATGCAGCCTCTAACACAGCCCAGCAGTCCTTTGGTTGGAGGCTTCCTTCCGTGAGAGTGGCAAATCTGTGAAATAAAAACAAATAAATCTTATTGATAGTTCATGATCAATTTGGTCATGCTAATTTTATTAATATAAATTTTATTTGATACAATATTGAATTAAAATGCTCACTCTGTTCTTGTTGGCTCCTTGCTGAGCTGCTTTGATGTTGCAGTCTGGATGTCTGTGTAGAGCTGGCAGTCACTGCAGAGCTGCTGGTCTGTTAACCCCAGGTCTGTGCTGCTGGTGTGGAACTTCAAGAACCTATGGAGAAGTTCATAAACATCAATTAGACACTATTTCAAACTGGTCAGCTGGTTTGAACAAAAAGATCATTTCACACACTGCTCACCGCTTCACGCTCTTGATGTAGTTCTGCACGGTCTGCTTGCTGAGACCGACTTCAGACAGAGTGTTAAAATACTCTCTGGTCCGCTCCAGCTGACGGACGAACAGGAGGCTTGGCTGTTTGGGGTCCATAAAACACATGAACCGTGCTACACTCTCCACCTGAAACACAATAAAGCCCATCATTAGTTTAGAGAGTCATTTAAAACCAATCCTCATTCAAAAGTCTGTATAATGATCTAGCTGAACTGTTAATGTTCTTACCTCCTGTGTGAAGTTTCATTTTCCAAGTCCACTTCCAGGTAGTGAGTAAAACTTTTCAGCAGTGGATGATCTGTGGAATGCTTAACCTCTTAAGCTCCAAGCCTATTTTTACCATTTTCCGCCTGAAATTGAAGGCTTATCACTCCAATATTAAATTATTTAGTCAATTCTATGAATTAATATTACTTAGAAGCCTTTACACAATTCATTTAAGGCATTTTAATTATTCAATTGAACATGTAATTGCCAAAATATGGTAAAAACCAGGACAAATTTTAGGCGCTTTTCAGATTTTCTATTTTTTTTTATTTTCAGACACATAAAATGAACTATTTATATGGAACAATGGTTTTGACAACTCTATATTTTACTATAATGTGTTTACAATCATCATATAAAATTTTAAACTGCTACCTATTACTGGTTAGAAGTTATAGTGATTTGAACCAGTAATGGTCTTTTCTTTCTCCAAAGGACTGGAAACTTTAGAATAATAAAAAATACCACTTTTATAACTCATTTTGCAGTAAACTCTGGGTTTTTGTGTGGTCTACTCCATATACAAACAGAAATCCGCAGTGTCTCTTTAAGAGCGGTTGTTCTGCTGAGTGGAAAGTCTATTAGAGTCAGTATCTATGGCCAAGCATCTCTCTTCCTTAGCCTTTCAGCTGGCCGAGCTCGCCACCTGATTGGCTAAGAGACCTCATTCTCATACCGTCATGTCCAGTAGGCTCCGCCCTGTCTGGCTGTGGGCCAGAATCGGAGCAGCGTCGAATAAAATGCTTTTAATTCGGAATTAAAGTTAAGATTCCGTCTCACATTATTCCTCGCGCGGGGTGGATATAACTGTGGATTATAGGAGACTGGATTGATGGATTTTCTTGAGTCTGGGCTCTTTTTGAAGGTAAGAGTTAGAGGTAAGAGGTCATTCAGGGACCGTACATCCTACACTAAAACGGAGCACAGTTTCAGAATCCGGAGAGCCAGACGGTTCGAATGGTGTATAACATTCGATCAAATATGGACGTCCGATAAACGGAAATATGAAAATTATGATTTAATATTTTCATAACCAAGGCATATTTCGCCCTAAATGTTTATTTTCTGAAAGGAGATACAGCTAAATAGGCTATATAACTGAAAAGCAGAGATTCTAAGCTTTAAAATGGTATATTGGGTGTCTATTTTGAACCTATAACTATTCATAAACATAGCCAGATATTAAATATCATATTTTTCAAGAGGTTAACATAAAAGCCTGCTGAGGCCATCTTCTCCCTCAAGGATGCAAAATATGGTCAAGTTATAATGTGTGTATTTACTGGTGTTTATTCATTAAATGTAATTGCTATTTAACTGACTGGAAGCAAGAAGGTATATAAAGGAGGCATATTTAAAAAACTCACCCTTGAAAGTATTCTCCAGAGCTGTCTGGTTCAGGAGGAGGAGAAGGTGCTGCAGAAGTAACTAAGTTTGTTTGTTTGCTGAATGCAGCTAAAAGAGTTTTTTGCATACAGATTGTTGTGTGGTGTGATTCATCATATGGCGTGACACCATGTAATTAGGTGTAATATTCAGAATTGTTAAAAGATTTGAGGATTTTGGTTATTTATCATGAACTCTTCAATGTGACATGTGGAGAATAGTGCCAGTGTAGCGGATGAGAATATAAATAATATTTTATTATTTCATTCCACATAAAATCCTTCTCTAATTATCTTTGTTATCCTTTTGAGTATTTTTCTGTATTTCTGGGTATTATTTATTTTATACTTGTGATTTTTTTTCCCTTTGGGGGCGATTTCAAGCTGTAATAGTGATTTTAAGCTGAACTGCGGAGCAGACTTTTATTTTGAAATCGCGCGAGTTTTCAGTGTCAGCGCGGGCTTCTCTCTCCTCAGTTCGCGCTAAATACTGCTGAGGAGAGGTGGGTGTTTACTGTGCTCCTGATGAAATACTGTTTTAAAACTGTTCAAGCACTTATAGTGCACTAAATCTGTACTCTTACATGTGTTTTAGTACTAAGAGTAAGTTATCTCTGGTTGTGTGGGTAGTTCGTTTGTGTAGAGAGTTTTTTATATAAGTACAGCAGATTTAGTGGAGTTAAGGGAGATACTGCTACCAGTTAAGCTAATATGGTGTGCTTTTCTTCTCACAGCTGCATGTGTGTGTGTGAGAAGGACCAGAATTCACTCTATGCTGTGTTGTATGCTACTCTCATGCACAGGAAATAGAGAGAATAAAACTCCCGTTGTGTGGCAGAGTGTGTCCCGTGTTTCCATCATCGCATTCACAACCGGAGGGTGGCCAAGCCTACTAGGAGAGAGAGAGGGACACACACACACACACAGTCAAACTTGAGCCGGCTACATAGATGAGAAATAATGCAAATAGTAACATATTTGCACGTGAGCAAGGCTATACTTTTATATAGTAATGATAATCAGTATAAATTGACTAACATTATCACATTATACCCATTTTTTTATTTAATACACAATAACATTCATGTCACACCATATGACAAGTTTAGTCAGTAAGACTGTAAACTAGTGAATAAATGTAAATTTCAAGAAACAAATTTACTAAACCATATATACATTTAGAAATATAAGAGTTGGTAGAATATAACCCAGTGATTTCCGGGACTTAATTTTGAGTTTTTTTTATTTATTTATTTATTTTTTTTACATTTTTTAGCCAAATAGGTAAAATCACCCAAATACATATTGTTAGTTAATAAGGAAAGATGGTCAAAACAAGTTTAGTAACATTATTCATTTGTTTTATTTATTATTTTACTGTCTTTATTAACTACATTTAACTAATGTGTCAAATAGGTGAAACTAACACCTGCCTGTTGCTGAACCTTTTTTTTTTTTAACAGAAGGGAACCATTTTAACAAAGATTTTTAACCATTTAAACATCTACACCTCCATAGACAAGCCCTCAATCCCCATTACTGCATTCCCTCTGAGGGTGAGGGCCAGTGTAATTGGTTTAATTAGAAGGCCAATGTCTCCCTCCCATAGGCCCGCTGGATCAATCAGCTCCTCCAGATTGGATGTAAGCAGAATCAGGTGGTCTTCTTCTCCAGTTGTTACACCAATCACCTCTGTGAGACTCTTCTTTGCCTCCTCAGTAAATTCCTGAAACACATAATTTTTTATTTATTAAGAATGGTACATGTGTGCAAAGTGGTTAGGGAGCTATGCAGTGAAACACATGACATATATTCTTCTATTTTCCAAAATGTTTTCTGTGTGGGGGGCATTAAATGACAATACATTTTAAAAGACCATAATTTATTGATTCACAGCTACAGTTACATTACTGCATTTTTTATGTAGTGAGAAGAAGTTGTACAATACAATGCAACACTTGACTTAATTGTGCTTTAGACTGGCACGCACATTTGATTCTGTTTTCAATACTTTGCATGAACAGCTCCAAATTAATATAAAAACTTATATTAATAATAATACATAATTACCTTAGCATCTGTGTATGTGGTGGAGTTGAACTTTTTCCCAAATTGCTCATTCTTCCCCACTCTCAGTGGGGATTGTCACTGATTGCCCAATAGACAGAGGAAAAGTGGCTGCCTCCCTCCACAGAGAAATTATCACCGAAACCCCCTCACCCTCGATGGTGACCTCCTTCAGAGGGATGTCTTCTCCAGATCCAACGTTTCGGGTAGAGCTCACCTAATGAGACAGAAGAAAAAAAAAACCCACAAAACATTACCTGTCTACAGTCACATGGTTCGGCAACATAAAATGAGTATTTATTTTACAACAAAACCTATCTGGATAGACAGGGATCAAACCTAGTCCTAGACTTTCTTTTCCTTTTAATAGTTAAACCTTAATTCTAAATACTGCGTAGTCCAAGACTAGGCTTAATCCTTGTCTGGGAATCCAAACTACTGATTAGACTGAGAATCTCTATGATTTAATAATTTATTATTAATAGAATGAACAGTGAACAGTGTAATTAAACATTTCTGTTTGTGAATTTCAGAAACTTGCCGAGACCCCTTTCCCTGAGAGTGTTGTGTATCCCTCCCTGGTAAAGAGCCTTGCGTCCTGCAGGGTAATGACCTCTGATGGTGGGTATGTGGTTTCCCTGGCCAACTTGACCAAGTCCTCGGGCACACTAAGTGCAGCTGTGCGGAAGACTCCTGACCCATGTGCAATAAACAGTTTTGCAAAAGGCTGTTCTTCCTTTATAAAGGCATTCTTAACAATATATGTCTCGCCTTCTTTAAATTTTCTTAAGAGGAACAAGAAAAATCTTTGATGTGTCACAGAAGGCTCCCATAATTGTTTTTTTCTTAGAGGTGATCTGGACTGGAGTCTCCTCAGGAGATGCAGTCTGCTCTGACCTTTCCTGTAGAGAGCAGCTGTGTTGTCAGTCCAGTCCAGCTTGTTGTTAAGGTGGACACCCAGTAGGGTTGGGCGGTATTAAAATTTTTTATACCGCCATACCGTCATCAGATTATATGGTGGTATACTGTATTAATGGCGGGGGGGGGGGGGCACATTTTTTAATGTATATTATTTTATTTTGTACCTGTGTTTACACTTTCGTTTCATTTTTAGAATTCGTTAGATTATATTTCCTTTAGCATTTTGGGCTTAGTTTAGTTATCTATTTTTCAGTTTTTATTAAATGCTGTTATTAGCTTAGCTTCTAGCTTGTTGCTGCCTTCTTTCTTATTTAGCATACAGAAATACTTACTGGTCTTTTCAATGTTGATTTACTCATTTAATAGCTGTATCTAATTATTTTAAGCCAGACAGACACTGTGTGATTGTTTAATCGGGTGCTGAGAGCTCATCCGCATGTTTGAATGGTTTGTCCTGTAGGAAAACGCACGCAATTTATCTGCTGACACTGCAGTCTGACTGTCAGGGTGAGAGACTGCAGGTCATGCAGCCCGTAGGCAGGAGAAGAAGCGTTAAGTGCGCACACATTAATCCACCTGCGGAGCTTTAAACTCGCGGATGAGCTCGGGTTCAGGCAGACAATCTAAACTCTAGTATGCAGAACTATATTATTATTATTAATTTTCCATTCTTTTAAATAGCAGGATACTTTGATTCAGCTTCACGCCCTCTCAAAGCCCCCCCTCCCCCCTTTTTCCTACCTTTCATTCTTGCCATCTAAGGGTGTGGGAAATGCTAGCAAACAAGGTAAAAAAAAAGTCAGCAGATAAAGCACAGTGTGATATCAGTTGCCTCTTTTTGACTAATGTTAAGAATAAGTGTTCCTTTCCTTGAAAGAGTGGGTAGGAGAGGGGCGCCAAGTGGTACAGTGGTCTAAAGCTCTGCCACTATGAGCGGGAGGTCGCAGGTTCGAACAAGTTCAAATCAAGCTGTCTGCGCTCAGAGGGCGCAAAATTGGCCCTGCTCTCTCCCGGTGGGTAGATGGCGCTCTCTCCCCACATCTTTCTTAGGGTGATGTCTGCAGCACAGGGCATCTGTGAGCTGATGTATCAGAACCAAGTCGCTGCGCTTTCATCAGCAGCAGCTCGAAAACAAGAGGCGGAGTCTGACTTCACATGTATCAGAGGAAGCATTTGTGTTAGTCTTCACCCTCCTGGTGTGTTGGGGCATCACTAGTGATAGGGGGAGTCCTAATGAGTGGGTTGGGTAATTGGCCGTGTAAATTGGAAGAAAATGGGGAAAAAAATTGAAATAAAATAAAAAACAAAGTGTGAGTAGAAGTACGAAAGGGAAAGGGCCAAAAACGTATTGCATGTTGGAGCTAGATAATATTAATATATCGAAATTGATACTGTGGCCCAAGAACCGCGATACGAACCAAACCAGGGCTTAATCTTTGAGAAGGAGCAATCCATCAACTGTGAAAATAACAGAGGAGAATTCTCTGCTTTTCCTTTAAAACATGAAGAGTAACTGTAGCTACATAGCAGCACAAAACTTACCAGTTCTTCCTCCTTTGTCAGCGTGACGCTTACGTGTGTTTCGGATGTGCTTTTTCAAGATTCAAGATTCAAAGACTTTGTCATGTGCACAGTAGGAAACAAGTTTCCTTGTACAATGAAATTCTTTCTTTGCCCCTCGCCAAGTATGCCGCATAAAGATAAAAATAGAAAATATACAATAAAGAAAGAATAAACTAACAAAATATAAATATTAAATTGGTGTTAAATTTACATCCATGATGGAAATATATACATGAAAACAGTAATGTGTTTTGGATATTATTTACAAGTAAGTACGTGTTATCTTCAGCAGTGGAATATGAGAAAAGTGCAAAAGGTTCAGTAGTGCAATTATAAAATTTTGCAAAGTAAAGTGAGCATGTGCCTCTGAGAAATGTCCTTGACATGTAAACGTGTAGAGAGTAATGTGAATGGTTATTTCTGAGGTAGGTTCAAGAGTCTGGTAGCAGTGGGGAAGAATGAGTTCTTTAGCCTGGTGGTTTTGCATTTCACACTTCTGTACCTCCAGCCTGAAGGCAGAAGGATGAACAGTCCATGCTGGGGGTGGGTAGAGTCTTTGAGGATGGAGGCAGCTCTCCTGAGGACTCTCTGGTGGTAGATGCTCTGCAGAGAGGGCAGTAGAGTTCTGATGATCTTCTCCGCAGTCTTTACCACTCTCTGCAGGCGTGTACGGTGCGTCACAGTAGTGTTGCCGAACCACACGGTGATACAGTTGGTCAAGAGGCTCTTAATGACACAGCTGTAGAAGTTGCAGAGTATCTTGGGAGACATCCTGAACTTCCTCAGCCTCCTCAGGAAGTACAGCCGCTGTTGAGCCTTTTTAACCAGCTGTGTGGTGTTCAATGTCCAAGTGAAGTCCTCACTGATGTGGACGCCCAGGTATTTAAAACTGTTCACCCTCTCCACTTCAAGCTCCCGGATGAACAGTGGCTGATGAGGTCTCCTCTCCCTCCTCGTGTCCACTATCAGCTCCTTCGTCTTGTCTGTGTTGAGGGCGAGGATGTTGTCCTCACACCATGACACCAGTCTTGTCACCTCCCTCCTGTAAGCCGCTTCAATGTCCACGTGTTGATAGTGTTTGTGAAACACAGTCTGTAAGTTGCACTGATTAAAATCCCCAGCGGTGATGAAGACGGCATCAGGGTGAGCCGTTTCCAGCATGCTGATGACATCATGGAGTTTGCCGAGCGCTGCCGTAGAGTTAGCCCACAGAGGGATGTAAACAGCGGCTAAAAACACAGCAGTAAATTCCCGTGGTAGATAATAGGGACGGCATTTCAGCAGTATGAACTCCACGTCTGGTGAGCAGTGCTTATAAGCGGTCTGTATGTCTCCACACCACGCGTTGTTTACAAACACACACACACCTCCCCCTTTAGCCTTACCGGAGGCTGCAGTCCGGTCTCCTCTGTGTACGGAGTGAGTCTCTAGCTGAATAGCGCTGTCCAGAACTTTATCTGAGAGCCAGGTCTTGGTGAAAATAAGAGCGCAGCACTCTCTTAATTCCCGCTGTGATGTAATCCTCGCTCTCAGCTCGTCCAGTTTGTTTTCCAAAGACCGCACGTTAGCTAACAGGAGGCTGGGCAGCGGTGGTCGGCTAGCGCAAGCCTTTAGCTTAGCATGTAGCCCTCCTCTGTTGCCTCGCCTGCGTCGCCGCCTCCGAAGCGCTCTCCTTGGATCAGCGCACTCGCTTGGGGTCGGTGCCGCTGGGTCTTCCTGGCAGCGGTGGTGGCTGTGGGAGCGAACAATGTGTTGCAGTTCCGGTGGAATAAAGCCAGTAAATCCAAAATTACTGTGTGATGCGATGTCCAACAGAGTTTGTCTGTCATATACTATCAGTGCACGGCATTTGTGTACTGCTAAGAGAGTGTAAAAAGTCCAAAAAAGAAGATAAAAACGGCAAACTCGAGCAGAGCAAACACGTCCGCCTCGGGGGGCGCCATGATGCCATGTGGTGTAGAGTGACACAATCACTTACAGGAATTCTGTTGTTCCACTCCTCTACCTGTAGAACAGAAACAACAGAGAGAAAACCAGAGAAAGTAATGTTGCTTTTACACATTTGTTTTCGTCTAAATTGTAAGAAACACAAATCAAAATAAAGTAAACTTATCTTACCAGCAAGTCCATCACCATCCTGGAACTTTGGTGGTGCTGTATCATCAGGATGCCCAAACAATAATGTCTGAATTTTGTCAGTTTCCTCTTGTTGACAATTTCTCCACATTGTGAGCTTTTCTTTTTTTTATACTGATTTTTTTTATTTTGTATTTAAACAGTTGCACAGTTGGACAGACATAAAAAAAAGGGGGAAAGGAAAAATGGTAGAATAAGGAGATACGTCACATACATATTATCACAAACATGCACAGTTGAGGTCTAGGGCAGGCAGTACATTTTCTACAATAATAGCAACTTTGTATAGATCATAATAATAGTAAGGAGAAAGAAAATAAACATGATCCCTGGTGTGAGGGCTAACAAATCTCACAGACTTAAATCTCCCCACATTCTTGGATATACCAGTCCCATTTCCACCAGCTTTTGCTCCCCAGTTCCATTTGGAGACGGATGGTATAAATCAACATTTCCATGACTTATGTGACAATGTCCATAAAAAGATCCAGAGTTGGGGGATTTCTTCGGAGCCAACACTTAGTTATAGCTTTCTTACCCGCAAAAATATTTTCAATATGATGTTACGGCCTCTCCTCCTCCTTTTTGTGAGGTTGAAGCCAGCCTCATCCACAAATATAAATTCATGGGGTCTGGCCATGGACTCCAACTCGAAGATCCACTGTGGAAACAAATAGCGTTTTCAGGTGTTCAGAAAGACAGTCAATACAGCACATTCCAGTACGCTAGTATAGTATTGCATGTAAAGTACTGTAGGCCACCGTGTACATGGATTGTACTGTACTTACTTGCACATACTGGTGACGGAGGTGTTTTATTCTGTCAGAGTTGCGCTCAAAGGGTACCCTATAGGCCTGCTTCATGCGTACTCTCTGGCGCTTGAGGACTCTGCCTGTGGTTGTCAGGCTGACATTGTCAATGTTCTGAAAGTTCAAATTGTCACCAATGGTCCTCTCCTGTATCTCCCGTGGTCTCATCACATTGTTCTCCCGAACCATATCCACAATGAGGACCTCTTGGGCTGGTGTGAATCTGTAAGGCCTCCCACCTGCAAATGGCAATCTTTCAACTCTAGAGAAACAAACATAGTCATTTGGTCAGAAATGGTCCAGTATACACTTTTACTGTAACCATGATTGAACTTATGTATGTAGGTGCAATCCACTATAGTACTGCATACTGTAAACATCTAGTGTAGTGACTAAAAGCCTAGTACATACAGTACCTGTTGTGTTCTCTGAATGCCCGAACAATGGTGGCCTCTGAGAATCTGCTGAGGTTAGGTTGGACTCGTTGTCCAGCTTCGGTCATTGTCATGCCGTGGACAATGACATGGTCAATGACTGTTGCTCTCCTTTCATCTGAAATTAAAATGCGTAGTCTTGCTGGCCCTCCTTCTCCTCTCCCTCCTTCTCCTCTCCCTCCTTCTCCTCTCCCTCCTTGCCCTGCTCCTCTCCCTCCTCTGACACGAACTCCTCTTCTTCTGCCTTGATCATCCATTTTTGTTTGGAACCTTCAGCAAACTGACTTATATAGGTGTGGTCAAATCATTTGCAACAGGTGTTTTCAATTATGAGTCGTTGTGTTTACTGAATGACACCAGGGCTCCCTATTTACTAGTTAGGGCACTATTGAGTATGTCAGCCATTTTTCTTTGAGTGTCCGAATCATAAGGGGGGATTCGAATGTGATTTTGAGGGCACTAAAAACTCCCATAATGCATCATGATTTATAGTAAACTTCGCTGCTTACTAAGCGAGCTGAATGTGTCCCAAAATGGTTTGCGGGTCTCGCTACTAAGCAACAGATGAGCCACCAGTGTTGCCAGATTACAGTGGGATTCAGATTACTGAGAAAACCACCCAAACAGCTGATGTTCGTTATATTAACAATATTACAGGGTTTATTCCAACATGATCTTTACTAAAATACCATAAATATCTTAAATATCGCTGATTACAAAAAATGATATTTAAATGAGTTTATCTGCATATTTGTATTATGTGTTTTGTGCCTTGTATCATTGGACACAAGAAACAAAAACGTAAAAACAGTACATAAAAATAACCTTACAAGCAATGAAAGAAAGAAATAACTTACTCACATATAATAACGAACATAAACACAGCTTCAAATTTCCATCAGCAGGACTAAAAGCTCTGTCTCTGCAGGGTTAGATATCTAACTATAACACTGATGAGTACCCTTTCCATCAGCAGCACTAAAAGCTCTGTCTCTGCAGGGTTAGATATCTAACTATAACACCGCCGAGTTAAATTTCCAAACTCTTTACACTTGGTAGTTTTGTTCACCTGTCAAATCACAGCGTTTCCTCCAGACAATTTCAGATACAACTCGACATTTGGCATGAAACCACCCAATCTGGCAACAGAGCGAGCCGGTGTACGCTGCTATTTTTAAGGTTTTCTTCATGTAGTTCAGTAATGTGAGGATCATCTTTTAAACAGCGTAAATATAACAAGCAGATAAATGACTTCATGATCAGCTCAGAGCTTCACTAACTTTAATTCAGAGCTCAGTTCAGTGTGTTTATGGAGTTTTAAACACGGCTCAGCCCCTCTCTCACCTGTGTGTGTTTATGTGACCGGTGCTGGCGCATGATAATGATTCACTCCAGTTTTACCACTAATTAGTGAACTTATTAGTATCTCCCTACATAGCGCAACACTAATGAGGGAGTAGGGAGCCGTTTCGGTCACAGCCCAGGTATGTTCATTGTGTTCAAGTTTTGCTGACTGTGGGTGGCATTTTGCATCACATGAGCTTCACAATGCAAATGTGTTTAGAGTTTTGAGAAAAAGGGGGTTGGTTTTGTGAACAGTGACTACAGGTGAATTGTGTTTGTGGTTGTTGTAGTGTTTGCACTAGTTAGTAACACTTTAACAGTAATGGGAGGAGACCAACAACAAGGTAGCATTGTTCAGCTTGACTTTACTGCAGCTCTCAGGCTGCGTCCAGAAACCCCAAAAGTGTCTCCTTTTTCCTACCGATCCTCCTCCTCTCCTCCGTGACTCTGAAACTGATCCATCTTGCCGCCTGTCCGAATACCGTAGGAGACGAAAGAAGACGCTTAAAATCCTCCTCAAAGACGCTTCCAACGGAGGATACATTAAAGTATCCTACTCCGGAAGACTTTTAGGGATCTTCAAATGACATCACTGCATCCACGCCCACAGAGCACGCGACATGGCAAAGGCAACGCACAAATATACGTCATAAACACATTAATTAACTAGGTTTATTATCTAATTAAACAGCCAGTAAAGCAGGAATATAATTTATAGTTTAGATAAGCTAACACCCTTTTCTTTTGTCGCCTGGCTTTATCTACTGAAATGTTCTTTATGCAGTTAACACAACTGCCCACAAGTTGCTTTGTATGTTCAGTAAAACTATATTAATGACCCTATTTGTAATATGTTGTTATATATACATATCATATATACATTATTTATTTATTTTTTACTTAGGGACTGATGAGGAAACTGAAACCCTCATAAGGCTGAGGTCAGACAGGGCTGCCCTCTTCACTGGCCGGAGAAATGCAGCCAAAAATGCGGCTGGGAGTAATCATGATTTTATTGTAACATCAGAATATTTAGCTGTGTGTGATAGTAATGTTTCATTAATGCTGTTTAAACTCATATTTTCTCACTTCAGCATATATGCAAAATATTATATTTATTGTTATATTTAATATTTATTAATAGTTATTTGTTTTATTACATTTAATGAAATCATAAATATATATAAAATAAATATATACAAAATAATTTAATATTTACCTATGAAACCTTCATCAATAGGTACATTACATTCCTGTACAGCTGACCTGTTAGATACGACACAGAATCTTAAATAAGCAGCTTTATTCATGTCAGACTCATGATGCTTGATTTACAGGACAATTCGCAGAGACTTGGGCTTGGAGAGTAAGGTGTCTCTTGAGCAAATGGGGCAACTTATAAAATATATAAGATGCAAGTCCCGTTCGACAAAAGTATACTGACTGTAGGTATAAGGGCTTGCACGGAGTGTCTTGTGTCACAATATCCTAACCAGAGAAACAAACAATGAACACTATGTTTCGGGAGATATTCCTTTTCACTGGTGCTGGGCAAAAGTGGGAGCACAGAATAACATGGGATCTTTTTGTACAAACCATTTGTTATATTGTTTAGTATATAAACAATTGTACATTGTAACACCAAAATTATGTCTTTTAGGAGCTAAGAAATCCCCCTACAGGGATGATCACTGACCAGGGGGAGACCACAGCAGCAACATGGCGCTGGTTTGGGGCAATGCATGCCATCCTGGGAGGCAAACCTTCAATTGTGCCTCCCAGGAGGATCACAAGTGCCCAGCTGCCAAGCCCTCCAGCTGATGTGGCCTCAGGCTGGAAGATGACGCTCCCTCCTGTGCCAGCTCTGCCCCTGACTCTGTGAGCCAGCCAGTGCCCTCCACCAGCAGAAGTACCTCCTGTCCCTCTTCAGGAACTCCAGCAGCCAAAATGAGAAGGCAAAGTTACTCTGCAGAGGTGCTAGAGTTTCTGAAGGAGGCTGCCAGAGAGGAGGCTAGAGCTCAGAGGGAGCAGTGAAATAACCTGCATAATTACTGGAAACATCATTTGTTCCAACTAAAAATGTTTGAAAACCACTGCACTACAAAATTAGGCAGTTGGAATTTGCTGCATAATGTTTAATGGTTGTGTTGTAGCCCTATAGGTAGATTGATGGCACATCATTCATTTTTAGAAAATGCTTAAATACATGTTACTGAATGTACTGCTGCAAATCCTAAAGCACAACATACACACCCTGGCTGTAATGAAATTGCATTGCACAGTTGCACCATTTTTCTATTTAAAATGGAGTGTTGACAGACAAGATATGGATTGGTTTTCTTGGGAAAAATGTAATTTATTTACAGTAAAATTATATGTAGTCATGATGTTGTAGGTGGTCTGTAGTGTTGAGCACGTTACTTTGAAAAAGTAATTAGTTATAGTTACTCGTTACTTCTCCAAAAAAGTAACTTGAGTTACTAATGGAGTTACTCCACTATAAAAGTAATTAGTTACCAGTAAAAGTAACTATCGCGTTACTTTTTATTATTCGCCCGTTAAAAAAAAGGAAATCAATTATGCATTTACTATTATTATTAGAAAAATAACAAACGAAAATAAACCCAAAATGTTGACAAAAATATAATCTAACGAATTTCAAAAAAACAAAACGAAATTCTTCACACAACCAAAGAAAATTACTAAAACTTGTAATACTGAAAAAAACGGAAAAACGCGTCTGGGGATGAAATTAAACAAACCAAGCCACACTCAAAAGAAATATGTATATATAAAACAAAATAATGGACAAAAACAACAATTTAATGCCCGTTAAAATGGTATTAATATAACAGCTTCACCAAAGGGAATAGAGCTTAGATCGGCCCAAAAAATCCGACCCAGCCGGAGCCCGTGCACATTCTGCCCAAGCCTGAACCATGAACTGTCATTATGAGCCCGAGCCTGACCCGACCCGCCCCATAAACTGTCTGTTTTCGGGCTGATTGAATGAGCGAAATATGATCAGAATTATGTTAATTAACACTGTAACATAGAAGCATAGAACTATTATTTAATTTAAATGATTTTTAAGAACAGCTACACACAATGCTGCAAGTCAAACGAGGAGGCGTTCATGTGCGCCCAGAGCTACGTGATTACAACAGTGCTTAAAAATAAATTAAACACTAAAATTAGTGTATTCTATCAGTGATTTCAGTTCGTTTTAGTTAGTTTTATATTCATAGTTATGTTTTTTTCCTTTTAATTACCGTTTTTATTAGATTCAGTTAACACAAATGTTTTTTCACTTTCAGTTTTCGCTATTTCGTTCGCTTTAGTGAACAATAATAATTGGTTACTTAGCAACATTGTGATTATCACACCAGAGCTTTATATAAAATAAAAATAGGAGCCCGATTTTGGGTCGGTCCTCGGGTCAGGTCGGGTTCGGGCAGAGAATCTAAGCTCTTAAAGAGAAAGCAGCAGCACCACAAAAACCGGAGCAGCTAAAAAGAGCTTAACGTCCTTAATTCGGAACTTGGGCTGTCCACGGCAATCACTGAATTGATTAGAGCAGCAAATCGTCACAATTGTGCCTCACTTCACCACCCCAAACCACGTAAACCTACAGGCACAGCGGCCAGAAGCTCAAGTTCACCGGAAAGAGGAGGGGTTAACCAGGGCAAAGCGAAGTAAAAAAAAAAAGTTCATAGAGCGGCTAAAGTAACGGGCAGTAACGGGGTGTCGGAAATGGTAACAGCGTTATAGTTACAATCATAGTAATTAGTTAGATTACTCGTTACTGAAAAAAAGTAACTGCGTTAGTAACCGTTACTCCCAACACTGGTGGTCTGGCCAAATGACAGAGGTGAACAACTGTGCTGCTAAACAGGCTCGCAGTGGTTGGCCACTGCACTCATTCTTAACTGGTCTGGGTGGCAGGACATTCACCTGGTCGTTTCTTTCTTCTGGTTCAAGAACATCCCCCATCGACAGGCAAATGTTATGCAGTATTGCACAGACGGCTACCACATCTGGAGCAAAGAGGTGGCTTACTTCAAGTGCCTTAAGGAAGATACTTCTCCACCTGGCCTTCATCATGCCAAAGGCTCGCTCTATGACCTTCCTGGCTCTTGCATGATAGCGATTGAAGCGGTCCTGCATTCTTCCATCTGTTGGCTCACGGAAGGGGGTAATGATGGTAATTGGAGTGCTGATACATGGGTATCCTCCATCCCCCACAATGAAGTGACCTTCAGAGGGATACAGTGCACCTACATACACTGGGCTATTCTTCAGCAACTAGTATCATGGACAGAGCCTGGATACCCCACGTCAATGTCGATGAACTTTCCTTTACTGTCACATATTGCCTGGAGCTGGATAGAAGCAAACAGCTTGCGGTTAATGTAGTCATGTCCATCCGGACCTGGTGGAACCTTCACTCGTACATGACATCAATCAATAGCTCCCACACACTTGGAGAACACAGGAGAGTTGGCTGCCAGAGCAAACCCTGCACCCACAGCTGAGAGTTCCTGTTGTACTGGAAAGCAGATTACTTCCTTCAGCAGGGTGAGTAGCTCAGCACAGAAGCGGTGGGCCAGGCTATGTACAGGTACATCAAATGCCATTGCTACCACCCTGTAGGGCAGTCTATGAACAAGCCAATACACACTGAGGAGCACCCAAACCTCATGTGTCCACCCATGATTTGAGCTCTATGAACTCGATGGATGACCGTGTCCATAGTAGCCCGGGACAAATGGTCCTTGCTGCCCGAAGGCGTTGCATGGATAGAGTCCGGTGCAGCAGTAAGGACATTGTCAAAGCTTGCTCCATATTTCGCAAAATTAGGTTGTAGACCCCTTGTTAGCAGACTTGTAAAAAGTAAACAAAACACTCAAAGAAAATATCAGGGGTGCTAACCATCCCCGTTAAAGTGTTGTTGCGGGAAGTCACATTGTTTGTATCGGCCCTTGGGAACAACCAAACATTTTGGTGTGGTGAGATTACAAAAGTAAACTGAGTTTTACTAAAAAAGCAGTCTTCTAGAGTCACTTACAAATAACTGGAATCGGCCGTTCAGTGAGGAAAGCCCGAATTAATCCTCCTCTGTCTCATCCTCTCGACCCATCCTTTGAAAGCCACAGAGCTTCTTCCTTATTGACTGAATTTCGATTTGCTCCCCTCTCGGAATCCTCCAGCTATATTCCAGGGAAGGAGCCTAGCCAAACACTCCTCTGTGAGGTCAGCTCCTTTCTGCACCCGGATGGATCCCACAGGCACTCCTTTCCTGGCCAGATCCTCAGCTGCTCAAGATGCACCCGCAGCTTGGACAGCGGAGTTTGAAAGCGGATTTTGTTTTCTTTGAGAACTTTCTTGATTGGAGTGTACTCCTTTCTCCTCCTCTGGACCTCCTCCGAATAATCATGGTCAAAAAACACCCTCCGGTCTTGTACGGAGATTCTTTTTCCAAGCAGTTTGTAGGACTTTTTCTTTGGTGGAGCACCGGTGGGGGGTTTAGGAACCAGCGCGCGATGAGCCCTTTCAATTCCAAGCTCTGAATCCAAACCCTCCAATTCAGCTTTAATTAAATCCTCCACAAAACGGCGCACTGAGGAGCCCTCTGCGTTTTCAGATACACCGTATATTCGGACATTATTTCTTCAGGAACTACCTTCCTGCAGCGCTCGCTGGTTTTTGATTAATTGGGTTAGGGAATCTTTAATGCTGATATCCCATCTCTTTGCCTCCTCCATCCTTCTCTCCACTTCCCCTAAGCGCTGCGTGGCCTCCCCAATCTGCCCCATGGCGTCCGATATGTTCTGGTTAAGTTCAGTAGACATTTCGTCCAACTGTACCTTCAGGTCGAGTCTACAGCTGGCTCAAAACTCAGAGCTCGTTTCTCATGTCCGCTTTCAATTCACCTCTGTCTGCCCTCATTATCCCCGTCGCCCTTATCTCCCGGCCATGTCTCCATCGTGGAGGTGTCAAATTATTTCTCCGTTTCTAGGTCTGTGACGCTTTTTAACATCTCGTTTTCCTGGATTTATCCCCACGCATTGTCCTTTCAATAGTCCAACATATAAAGAGGAGTCCTTGGATTTGGGGGATTTATTAGGCCGATACCTGGAGCCTGGACCTGGACCTTGAGCCGCCGGAAGTCCATTTTGTGAGCTTTTAATATGTCATACTGACACCAGACTTTGCAAGTTGGAACATCTCCCAGTATTTATCGGCAGGTTCTCTTTTACCAAGTTCTTCACCCCTACATAACATTGATTTACACAAAAACAAACCAAGAAACATGAATTTCATAAGCTTTAAAAAAAAACCTTTTTTTATATCTAGGGAATTGGAGTATGACACTTACTTAAAAATAGTATGATACTTGCTTACCTCTCTGTTACTTCAGGTGTCTCTGCTGAGTAATTCTGCAGGAGAAAGCCCTTGCTAAGAAGTTGGTGTGCCAGGGTTCTACAGCTGTCTTCACATTTAACAATTGTCCTCAAATCTTGGTAGTCACATACACTGCCTCCTTTCGACCTTTTCTGTGATTCTTTAGCTTTTAATTTTTGCACGTCTTTCTTCTGGAGTGTTGTTCTTCATGCAGACTCTTTTCAGATGTGTTGCCAACGTCTCCTGTAGCTTCATACAAATAAGGCAATGGACAAAAGTGTCTATCAGGCTTTTAGCCTTTCCTAGAAGAGCGAAAGAGATAAAAACAGAAAATAGAGAATATGTAATTAAGAAGGGGAAAAAAAAATCAATCAAGACCAATTTTCCCTTACACACTGGATTAATCTGATTTTGGAACTCTTATGTAAAATCAGATTTTACTTTGCTACTCTGGTCTGCTGCTGAAAGCTTGCTCTAATCTTCAGCTTCTACACTTTTCTCTGTTTTCTTCTCTTTTACTCTCTTCACACTTACTAATCCACTTTTAGTCTGCTTCCTCTTTGCTCTACACACCTATTAATCCACTCTGTCTACTTTTATAGACTTTTTCCTCAGGTTTGCTGGATTAGCTGTTTGCTGCTGCAGTTTGTTTGTGTAAGTTTTTAATTTCAACTGAAACAAGGTGAGTGCTTTTTTCTCCATGGCTTCTGCTCAGGTTTACACCTGTTTAGAGTGTGGCATGTATAGCTTAGATCCCTTATCCACCGATACTGGTAACAATAGTGGTATTTGTACTAAGTATGAGATAGTTAGCACCTTGGTGGATAAGGTGAATAAGTTAGAGCTGCACATCCGGGGTTTAATAAGGGATAGACAGCAGGATTCACTGTTAGCAGCCCCGGGTGTCTCAGGGAGAGTTAGTACCCCCTCGACTCCGGCCTTAGAGCCCTCACAGCGGGGCGAATGGGTAACGTCTCGGTGGCATAGTCGAAAGGCTAAGGCTAATGCTACCGCAAAGGCCACAGCCAGCCCACCTGAACACCACGCTCCCCCAGTTCACAAGTCAAACAGGTTTGCCCCGCTCAGTGAAGCGCCAACTGAGGAGCCTGTTAAAGGTACTCTGGTGATAGGAGACTCTATCGTCCGACACGTGAAATTAGCTACTGCTTTAGGGGCACCAGCGGCAACAGTTACTTGTTTACTGGGAGCCAGAGCACCGGACATTAGTGGCAACCTTAGGTTAGGGAATAGGAGATATTCGAGGGTAGTAATTCATGTAGGGGCCAATGATATTCGTCTGCGGCAGTCTGAAGTAACTAAGGCTAATATTAAAGAGGTGATTAAACAGGCCCAGACGCTGTCCGAGGAGGTAATCTGCTCTGGCCCCATCCCAATGAGGCGTGGTGATGAAGCTTACAGCAGGCTTTCTTCGCTGAACCGCTGGATGTCCAAGTGGTGTGCAGAAAATCATGTGGGCTTTATAGATAACTGGCTACACTTTGAGAGCAAGCCTGGTCACAACAAGGTACAAGGCACAGGAAATCACAGTGATTTTGACAGGTGACCTTTCACCCTGTAATGACATGATCAATCTAAAACATGTCAGATGTCATGGCTACCGGCCTGTCCCACTGTTGTTATTTATGTTGAAACAATGTCCCCATTGACAATCCTCAAGAGAGAGATTATAAGGGGCACAGTCAATCAAACTTTTTGACAGGTGACCTTTGACCCCTCCCCCACACCACGTGCCTCCTTTTCTGGAATGTGACCTTTGACCCCTCCCCCACACCACATGCCTCCTTTTCTGGAATGTGACCTTTGACCCCTCAGATCACCCTATGATGCTGTCTGTTAGTAATTATGTTTTCAATCATCTGTAATTACCTTTGACCCCTCAGATCCCCTGACCCTTGAACTCTCTTAATTACTTTTCTGATATCAATGACCATGAGTCTCCAGTAATTATTAACTGGTGGCGTGTAATTACCCCTGCCATTCGTCATTCATGTTTTGGATATGAGGTATTTTAAACCATGGTGACACACCGCCCCTTCCTGCCCCATCCCCACCTCTTCCCGTCCCGCCCCAGCCCCGCCCCATCATTATTCAGATTGTCCTGATTGGTCAAAAAAATTCCCGCCAAAAGTATTGACCAATAAGGTTGTTATTCCTATGGAGCAATCACAGCAAGCCTACGAGTGAAATGTGTATTTAAGAGTTAGGGGTTAGCGAGATGTGTGAAGGACCGAGAGAACGGAGCAATGGCTTGTGTTTCTGAGGTTGCTGAAAACCAAAGCTTCCCATACCGGGATTCGAACCCGGACCGTCTGGATGAAAGCCAGAAATCCTACGCGTTAGACCATATGGGAGGATCTGTAGAAGAAGAGCACGATGACGAGAATCTAAAAAGGTACCGAACAATGGAGAGCATTCCTGAACCAATCGCTCAAGGAGCGCTCAAGGATCAAGTCTGGCGTTTGTCAGATGGAACTTACTTCGGATATGTTTTTCTTAAGGATATATATAGCGTTGCTATGAACGTCGGAAAAACGGTTAGATACGATGATGCCTCAGCTCGTTTTACTTTGAACCATATAGAATGGTTTAGCTTCAGAAGACACTGCTCTGTTTTTAATGCCTACGTCAATTACAGAAATACAGAATGCAGCCCATTTTTCAGGAGAACATGAATTTAATTTGGAAACCTCTGAATACAGGAAAGTCTAGGCGTTTTAATCTCGCGCCGGTTATGACGAGCCTCGGATGTAATGTAAGCCTCAGTGTCATTCAAGATTTAAAATACTATGCAATTGAAAATGACCTGCACTCGCGCGATTTCCAGGTTGTTTTTAATTCAGAAGACTTCAAAAGAATGAATCGTGTCTACTTCGCAATAATTGACAGTTTGTTCTATATGAACAAATAGATTTTCTGATTATTGTCAAACATACAAAACCAACATTTAATTATATTCTTAAACATTAAACTTTTATATTACATTTTAATACTTTTTTAGCCTATACTTTTCTATACTTTAGCTAAATTACCTCTCTTTCATGTGAGTTGAGATGGTTACCACACTCCTTGAGGCTAAAGAGAGGTAAGTGGTTGCTGGTGGAGTTAAGGGGTGGGAGGGTGGTGGTAGGAAGCCGTTTCCTGAGAGTAAGATATGAATTAGTTAGATCAATCAGTGTATTGATGGGTAAAGGAACTAGTGAACTAGCCCATTGTTTGATTCTCACATGTTGCTTCATGTGCAACTGGTTATAAGGGATTCCAGACTCCCAACAGAGTATAGACTATTGATGATTCAATAGCCCTGGGGTAAATGCAGTTTCCTCAGTAAACCAATGTCTATTCATGAATGTTCTGATCAGATCACTAAAATTTAAAACAGAGCAGTGTCTTTTTGATGGTTTGAATCCTTTGTTAAAAAACTGATAATGAATACTATAACTCGACCGTCAATAACTTGAGCTGAATTTCTAATTGAAATAGCGATAACTTCATACCTTGAAGCAGATGCTTGATATGAATGAAACACACACACACACAAACTCACACACACCACACACCTCCCACTCTTTTCTGTGATGTCATAACCTGAGGTCTTCAATCAAAATCATTGTATAAAAAACCCCTTGGTAATCCACAATATACAACATTCTGGAGACAGCCTCGACGCTTGAAGACCTCAAACGCTTTGACGTTCCTCGATTTCAACCGCAATATGGACTTTGGTGAGAGAAAAAACTTTTAATATGAAATTATCACAATATATTACCTTTATTAAAATTACCTTTAAGTGGTTAAATGACTGTTTCTTATGGTTTAATAGGAATTTAATAGGAATCACTCATCTTTCAGCTTAATTAATGTGTAGCGGCTCAGTGGTTTAATACCTGGTGCTAATTGAGATGTTGAAATATTTTTTAATTGGGCGCCAGTTATTAAATTAATTTAATTAGATTAATTAATAATTAATTAATTAATTAATCAAATTAATTAATAACACAAGACATCTCAGGGTGTGGTTTCTACAGGTGACAGAAATTTTCATAACCAAGTTATCCAGAAAAACACACTGAAATGACAGGTTTTGTAAAATAAAAGTATTTATTAAATCACACAGATATGAGTAAATAATTCATTAAAAAGTCATAAATGTAGCCATTAGCTATCAAATCATAGTGTAGAATGATAAATGAGAAATAAAAGAACAAACACGTTATAATGCTGATATGAAAGGAATAAAGATTAATATAACTATTAAGTGAGTATTTCTAAATAAGGGTCTAAGGCATTTCAAGTCTACGAAACCAATTCTTATTTCCAACCAAGCCACTCAAAATGAGTCATCTATACTAAAGACGCTCTATTAAAGACCCGACCCAGACCATGACCAACAGAACACCATCTGCCGAAAGATTAAACCCAGCTCTGCCTTACTCTGAGGTGTTGAAGTGGGCCTTGGTGACGTCCGTCTGGGTTGGTCGTCTGCTGCTTCACCCCGAAAAAGGATCACGTGAGCCTGTCTGAAGGGTGGTTTGACTTCCTGTGTCAGCACGGAGCCCCATTAGAACCCACAGGGAAATCCCTTCACTCTCAGCTGGCTTGCTGGTGGCCTCCGGACCGCAGGTTTCTGGGTTGGATCTGGCGGATCTCCTTTTCAGCTGTACTTTAGCTAAACTTAGATGGAATAATGCTTGGCTTCGTAGATTGTAAAATAACCTTAGATATTTTAACTAGGATAGCTAATATTAATATACTTGAAGATTAAATGCACTAGTCTAAGAAAACTAACTTAAGATGACTAAACTAACAGTCTATCCTTTCTCCATCTCTGGGCTCCCTAACCTCTCTCCTCTAACTGTTTTCCTCAACTCATCTTCTCCAACTCCTTCTCTAACTGCTTCTCCTCCAACTGCTCTGAACTAAACTCCCAACTAAACTCTACTGGAAACTCTAAACTGTGTCTGCCCAGTTTAACTATTAGACTCTGTGGCCTGTTTGGCCCTCGAGCTATGATTGGCCCTGTGGCCCAAATGTCTGTGTTTTGATTGGTCTAGGGCAATTTCAAACTTTGGTGGGGATTCACAAAGGGCCATAAACCCCCCCTCGCTCACATGGTCAGCATGCTTCAGCCAGTGAGATTTCCATTTTTTTTTCTAATAGACCAAACCAAAAGAAAACTCAATTAAGCAGTGGATCAAAATACATTTTTCAGCATATCAGTTTGTGAGGATAAATTCAGGAAACAACAATCTTACAATTGAATCACAATAAATGTACTATATATATTTTGCCCACAAACAGTTTTGTAATACTAGATAATCTTAGAAATACAACGATGGATGATACTCTGTCAGAAAGAGATCAAGAGTCATGTTATTATTTAAACCCAATTAAATCACTTAAAAGATAATACCTGGTTAAACCACTGATAACCAAATAAAGCTAAATTATCAAATGCTAGTTAAACCTTGTTGATTCAGACTTGAATGTGTAGAAAAATTGAATCAGGACACATCCAAACACATATACCATATACCAGACACATATACCATTATCTAGTAAACATTCTATAAAACACATTTTTTTATATAGTCAATATAGATGTATTTTAAGCAAAATCTTCTGAGTGAGAAATTCCTCCCCTCTGCTGAGTGTTCAGATAAGGCTTGGTCCTTGCCTGTCTGAATTTACGACGGTGGGGGAAGGAGTTCTTTCTGCACCCCACAGAATTTGAGCCTGCAATGTTGAAAATGGAATCCCAAGCTTAGAACATTTCTCTTAATTTCATTAATCTTATTTCTAAGTGATTGCAGAAATAACTAGGCACAAACCCCTAAATTGGTACAACATTTGGTGAATTAACAATTTCCAAGGCATTAATTAAGTTTTGACACTCTCTTAAGTCCGCAGTCCCGTCCTAGTGATGGTGTTGCAAATGTTCCAAATGTTTACATTAACTCCGAGGTTTATGACTTGGAGGAATGTAAACAGAATTTTACCCTAAACTCGCATTTAGGGCTCTTGAGCGAGGCTGAGTGAAGAAATAGTCAGTAAATGTCATTTTGAAATTTAAGGTTGTTTGAAAAAAAGATTACTCCAAGGTTTTTTTAGAGTGTTCTGGGTTCGAAGTTTCCTTATAGGCCGTAAAGTGGGGGTAGTGTGTGTTTGTGTCCAAGCAATGAAGAAATCCTCTGGTTAATCCACTACATTCCCCCCCCATCGATCGATGGGCCACTGGACGTTGGGTCATCGGTCGATGTCAACGTGGATTTCTGTAGACAGAGCACGTTAGGGTACATCTTTCATGCAATTGGTGTCCTGTTGGTCATGCTTTCTTAAGACAATCTACTACAAGGTCGCTGACAGAGTTTTTGGTCTAAGGGATATACAATTTCTCTGATGATCAGTTTTTTGTTGTAGCTATTGGCTTTTGGTTCTGAATAAAATAGTTAATTTAATGTGATAGTGTGGCAACAAGCATATGAAAGGGTCACAAATAGTTTGCTAGCTATTTGTTCCTTTATAACTTTATCAAGACAACCTACCCATAAGGTATGCTTCAATAATTAGCCACTACTTAGTCAACAATTGAGAACAATATAGCGGAGCAAACGTAGTCAGAAGGGAAACAAAATATGTTTTGGGCACCTGAAGAGAGGAGAAAAAAAAAAATTGGCACCCCCCCTTCTCCACGTATTTATTATACTGCTATGCTAATGGTTTGAAATGGTGATTCAAACTCTAGGTTTAACAAAATATCCAATTTGTTGTGGGTTATGCTACTCGGATAGGTGAGTTCCAGACAATGAATGTGTGGTACGTTCTCAATTTAACAATTGCGTCAGGCCAGAAAATGGTGGACAATGAACACTCAGTGTGTGGCCCCGTATTATGATTTAACCTAGGGCATTATTGGTCCCGACTTGTCCCATGGGGCTTTTGCATAGTTTGATTGGGTTACAGTGAACTTGTTTGAGAATCGGTTTAATAAAACACTGACGATGCGGGATCTGGTTCCAGATGCGAGGCAGTTTGTCTGCCTCTGCATGAGGACCAAACCAATGAGACCTGAGCTCGCGAATTGTTTTGCCAGTGCTGTGCTGGGACCTCACCAGTAGCTTGTCAGCAGTGTAGCACAATGGTTGGTATCCAAGCGTGCTTTTTCCCAGTTTTGGGTGTTTCCGCAGTTCACCACCAGAACGGTGAGATATACCAACACCTGAGAAAGTGTGGTTCAGCGAAAAAGTTGTGGCCTGAGCCATTTCAATAGGGTCTGGGGGACGTCCCCCCCATCTGGCAAATGCACCTGCCACAGTGATGAGATGTTTGTTCCTTCGAACAAATTTCATGAGTCTTTCGACCCAATCCATTTGTGGAATTGGCCATACACCACACAGATCTTCTGAAGATTGGGGCTGAAAACACACTAGCCTTTTTCCAACAAGTGGCAGATATGTCAATTGTGGGAATGCTCGGTGTGTTTTCCCCATCATTTTGTGGTCCACCCATGGGTGATCGAGGGCCTGGGCTAGGCTCTCCCCCCCATGGCGCTGAGGCACCACGAATGAAGATGAAGCGTGTGTATCTGGGGCATAAACAAACAGGCCCTTGAGCATCCTGAAAGACGCACAGTAAGTGGCAAGTGGATCAAGGTGAAATGCCAGTGTTCTGAAAGAAGTGTTGTCACATGCACCAATTGTCATGTCAACTTTCCATTTGATTTGAGCATTCCGAAAAGCACATCCATCTGTGTAGATGGCGGGAATGTTTTTACCTTCATAAGAATCCAAGGGACTGTGTTTGTCTGGAACCACTGGTGCAGGAACAAGAAGAGAACAATCCTTTTGGTGCACGAACAGAGGATCACAGTTAGTCCGTGGCAAGGAACCTGCAGGTGTTCTGTGAACAGCTGACTTGTCAGCCCATGGAACAAAGATTTCACCGTTGACCGTTGTGTTAAGAGTGAATGACTTTCCAGCTTTTGGGTTGTACTCATCTACAGCCGTAGAGGGAGTCAATGCCCATGAACAGGTGTTTTGTTTTAGAATCATGGTAGGGGATTCTGAGGATGGTGGTTTCAGAACCCTGACAGTGAGCTTCTCATTGATTCCCGTGGAATTTGAAGGTTCAATGAGCTTGTGTGGCTCAATGTTGCTAGCAACATAATAGCATTGAACTCTATCCTGTGCCTTAGGACAGGGCAGGGGTTCGCAAACCTGTGCCCAGATTCTACGATGCTGAAAGTCAATCAATGGTTTGACCCGGTCAAGGAGGTCTTTGCCAAAGAGCAATGGGACGTTCTCCAACGGAGAAATGTGAATTGGATGGGTGAGGCTCATTGGACCGATGGTAACGTGCACCAGGGCTACAGAATGCAGAGTGATACCAGTGTGCGAATATGGTTGAAGGTGAAGAGCACACTTTTTCAGAGGTATCTCTTTGTTGTTTCGGCGGGCTGTCGCCCTCACCTGGTCAAAAAGTGAATTTGACATTAAAGAAATGTCTGACCCCGTGTCCAAAAGAGCTTCATACCCGAACACATCTTCCAGCCAGGTGGCTAGGTAGAATTTTGGTGTTGAACCTTTCTCGGTTAAGAAACCCAAGAATTGTTTAGGTGGTGGATCCTCCAGGCTGAGGGAAGAAGCTTCCTCAGTGTGGTTGTTTTCAGCGTCTGGCTGTACAACCAAGGCTGCATTGGGGTGGATGGATTTCGCACCCCCCCAAGCAGGTTGATCTGGAGCTTGGACAATTGGCAAGAATTCAGATTCAGCATTGTCCTGCTTGCGTATTTCGTCACGAAATTGTCTGAGCAGACTGCCGTCTTTAGTGCTCAGGTTAGTTGGATATGTCTCATGCTTGTGCCCTTTAGGTGGACACCAACGTTTGTGGTGCTTTGGGCTCTTTCTCCTGAGCGGAGATTGAAGTTTGCTGGAGCTCTGTGCTCGAGCATGGTGCTGTGAGTGTTTGCCATTCCAACTGCGTTTTATCCTACCTTTCCTTCGATAGGAGGGCTTTTGGTCACTTTGCTGGGCCCAATGTAGGGACGAGCGACACCAAGAGTGGAACACTCTCTGGTTTTTGTGGTTTAACTGGGTCTTAGGTGGCATTGGAGCCTTGTGTGCCCCTTTTTGCTTGACGTGGGAGGACTGCTCATTAATTATCAGGATGTCATTTGACTCTGATTTTTTATTAATGTTTTGTTGGAACTTAGCAAATCCTCTGAGAGCCAAATCACGCAGCTGCCGGCTTGTTAGCGTACGAGGGCAGGCTGCGACTCCAAAAGAGCGACTGGTGGAGGGATGGAGGTTTCTCACGAACAATGTTTTGAAAACTTCCTCTTCCTCCATTCCAGGCTCATTTCTATAGCCGAAATAAGCTAGCCTGAGGCGGTGATAGTACTGTAGGGGTGTTTCCTGGCGTCTCTGCTTAATTGCAAGAGCTGCAGCAAGGCCGGTTTGAACAAGGTGGTTGGAGAACTCATTCTCCAAAGCCTTGCAAAGAGCAGGATAATCTCTCTTAACCTGGGGTGGTTGGCGCTCAATGAAACGTCCAACTTCCCGACTAGAGGACACCTTAATGAGGTAGATTTTATCATTTACCGTGGCCTTGGGGAAACGGCGTAAGAAGAAGTCAATGTCGCGAAGATACTGGTGGACATCATTAGAACCGTCCGGTTCTGGTTCAAAGCGTGGGATGTTACGCGCAATTTTGTCCAAATCTCTATCAGAGGGTGCTTGAGGTTGCACAGAGGTCCCATGTGGCTGGGAACGCTGAGTGAACCTTGGTTCTACTGGCGCTTCAGCACCTTTAAGGGAGACTAGAGGGATTGTATTTGTGGATGGTTGTTGCTTAGGATCCGGAACCCCAGGGGTTCCTGATTTACCAGCTGGATTGATGGGGGAGTCTCCCTCCATCATCAGCTCAAATGTTAACTCTGTTTGGTCTCGAGTTAATTTGACTGCATTGTTAGCATGTGCTAATTCAGTTTGTAGCTCAACCTGTCTTGCAATAGCATGTTTTAGTTTTTCCTGTGACTGAGCTGCAAGTTGGGTAGCTATGTTGGCTTCCTTTTGAAGCAGCTGCACTTCGGTTTTGAGGTCTCTTTGGTTCATTTCAGACTGTACAGTTTTGTTCTCTAGGTCTGCAACTCTATCATTTAAAGTCACAATCTCTGCTTGGAGATTTTGACTGGTTTTGGAGGAAGCAGCAAGTTGATCCTGTGACAACAGCAGTTGTTTCCACAGTATTAGGGAAATCGGATCCACTTGTTGCTTGCCCTCAAGAATTTTAGATACACACTCATTGAGGCTTTTGGCAATTAGTGCATGGAGACCCCCACTGTCCGTTTGTTGGACTGGGACGGTAAGTCCTGGGGGTAAACCAGCTGTAAGCTCTAAAAGAGCTTTTTCAGTGACACACATTTTGATTTACGTAAAGCACGTGGAATCAAACAATTTTGGTGACAAACAAGTTTATTTTATGTACGAGTTAATTAGCATTGTGCCTTTTTTTTAAGAAGAAAATCTGTAAAAGTGGGTGACCTAAGGTTACGATTAGTAGATTAATTTTAAAAGAATGGTTAGATTTGTTGTCAGTGGTGCTAGTGAACAGTTTAATAACTGTAGGCCACTATACACAGTATGTCTAAATATGAGTATAGTTATTAACTATGTACAGGATGGGAGAATTTAACTATGTATTAAGCACAGGTGTGCTGGGTATATGGTTGAGTAACTGATAACTGGATAAGTTTTTTTTTTTTTTTTATGGTTAATTAATTAATTAATTTCAATCAGTTATTAATAATTGATCTTAATCGATCAATAATTAATCTTAATTTATTTGAAGATGGTTGAATTAAATTGAAAATAATTAATTAACAAAAATTTAATTAACTTTACTTAATCAAATTGATTAAAATGACCAGTTAATTATTTTATGTTGTGATTAGTTACTCAATGGAGATAGCTATTTAGCTTGGTTCAATGTAACATAAAGAGTAATGTTTGAGAGAGCAGACCTGAAACTTAAATTTAACTATTTAATATAAACCGATTAAATTAATGCAGTTATTTGTTTACTTATTTACAAACCATTTAACCAAACCACAATGCAAATTCCCTTTATTAACTTAACAAAAAGTTTGTTTGAAATTGGCACCCTCTGGCGACAGAAACTCTAAATGCACTCTACAGGATGATAGCAATTACACAAGTACAACACCAGGTGGCGACACAGCTATGTGGCTAAGTGGCTCCCTCTGGTGGTCAAACAAATGAAATGCACCTTTCTGCACTGTATGCAGTTACCCAAATCAAACACCAGATGGCGATGTGGCAGTGTACCCCCCCCCCCTAGTGGTGAGGGGTAGTAAAACACCCTTTGAGTTTGAGTGTAAATAGTCAGGCTGTCCACCAGATGGTGGCAGAGGCCGACTGGTGGGAGTGGTCACGCCCACTGATGATGCCACGTTAAGGACCGCCCTTTGGGTCGGGACCTGGTCAGCAGATTTGACTGACTCAGTCGACTGTGAATAGCAGAGGAGAAGGACTCGGCGGTCCGAAAGTTTAACACAGCAGCAACACACTGAC
This sequence comes from Astyanax mexicanus, assembly GCF_023375975.1. Classification (NCBI taxonomy): domain Eukaryota; kingdom Metazoa; phylum Chordata; class Actinopteri; order Characiformes; family Acestrorhamphidae; genus Astyanax; species Astyanax mexicanus. The sequence continues at coordinate 2,102,711 of NW_026040047.1, read as the reverse complement.
TTCACAAGATGAGCAAAGAGGATTTACATCCTGGCGTGGTTAGTTTAATCACGCACACAATAAACTTCCTGCCACTCAGGGTGGTGTTACGTAAAAGTTAGCTACTCTTTTACGCACGTGGAAGTGTCCAGTACTGCAGGATTTTACGGATTTCGCGCAAAAACCGGCAGTTTTAACTGGAGCGCGGAGTCAATGAGCCGGAAATCCGCGACTCAGAGCTGCGCGAAGGCCTTATCAGATCAACACTGGCAAAATATGTCTATTTTACCGGAAACAGTTCGAACTTTATGTAAGTACACACGTATATACACGTATATACACCCGGGTTTAAGGTTACCCACACACGGCGGTGTGTCAACCAAGCTTATTTTACAAATAAGAGTAATGTTTTCAAGAGCGCTCACGTACCACACACACAACTGTACACGCTATACAGACACACAGGGGACCGTGCGCGCGACGCACACACAAAGCGGGGGACTGGCCAGTCCTGAATTGTAAACAAAAAACACGTGTAGAACATGTGCGTGTATTTCTAACACGCTGGGTTTATGCAGTTAACTCCAGCTAGGCCAGCTAGCCAGCAGCTAACGCATTTAATAATAAAAACAAAATACACTTTATTCTGCAACTTACAGCGCTATTTTCTGGAACTGGTTATGAAATGTGTATATTCTGGTCTCGCGGCGGAGAGCCAATAATAATATAATCCTGCCCCACGTCGGCGCGCCAAATTATGTAGCGGCTCAGTGGTTTAATACCTGGTGCTAATTGAGATGTTGAAATATTTTTTAATTGGGCGCCAGTTATTAAATTAATTTAATTAGATTAATTAATAATTAATTAATTAATTAATCAAATTAATTAATAACACAAGACATCTCAGGGTGTGGTTTCTACAGGTGACAGAAATTTTCATAACCAAGTTATCCAGAAAAACACACTGAAATGACAGGTTTTGTAAAATAAAAGTATTTATTAAATCACACAGATATGAGTAAATAATTCATTAAAAAGTCATAAATGTAGCCATTAGCTATCAAATCATAGTGTAGAATGATAAATGAGAAATAAAAGAACAAACACGTTATAATGCTGATATGAAAGGAATAAAGATTAATATAACTATTAAGTGAGTATTTCTAAATAAGGGTCTAAGGCATTTTAAGTCTACGAAACCAATTCTTATTTCCAACCAAGCCACTCAAAATGAGTCATCTATACTAAAGACGCTCTATTAAAGACCCGACCCAGACCATGACCAACAGAACACCATCTGCCGAAAGATTAAACCCAGCTCTGCCTTACTCTGAGGTGTTGAAGTGGGCCTTGGTGACGTCCGTCTGGGTTGGTCGTCTGCTGCTTCACCCCGAAAAAGGATCACGTGAGCCTGCCTGCAGGGTGGGTTGACTTCCTGTGTCAGCACGGAGCCCCACTAGAACCCACAGGGAAATCCCTTCACTCTCAGGTGGCTTGCTGGTGGCCTCCGGACCGCAGGTTTCTGGGTTGGATCTGGCGGATCTCCTTTTCAGCTGTACTTTAGCTAAACTTAGATGGAATAATGCTTGGCTTCGTAGATTGTAAAATAACCTTAGATATTTTAACTAGGATAGCTAATATTAATATACTTGAAGATTAAATGCACTAGTCTAAGAAAACTAACTTAAGATGACTAAACTAACAGTCTATCCTTTCTCCATCTCTGGGCTCCCTAACCTCTCTCCTCTAACTGTTTTCCTCAACTCATCTTCTCCAACTCCTTCTCTAACTGCTTCTCCTCCAACTGCTCTGAACTAAACTCCCAACTAAACTCTACTGGAAACTCTAAACTGTGTCTGCCCAGTTTAACTATTAGACTCTGTGGCCTGTTTGGCCCTCGAGCTATGATTGGCCCTGTGGCCCAAATGTCTGTGTTTTGATTGGTCTAGGGCAATTTCAAACTTTGGTGGGGATTCACAAAGGGCCATAAACCCCCCCTCGCTCACATGGTCAGCATGCTTCAGCCAGTGAGATTTCCATTTTTTTTCTAATAGACCAAACCAAAAGAAAACTCAATTAAGCAGTGGATCAAAATACATTTTTCAGCATATCAGTTTGTGAGGATAAATTCAGGAAACAACAATCTTACAATTGAATCACAATAAATGTACTATATATATTTTGCCCACAAACAGTTTTGTAATACTAGATAATCTTAGAAATACAACGATGGATGATACTCTGTCAGAAAGAGATCAAGAGTCATGTTATTATTTAAACCCAATTAAATCACTTAAAAGATAATACCTGGTTAAACCACTGATAACCAAATAAAGCTAAATTATCAAATGCTAGTTAAACCTTGTTGATTCAGACTTGAATGTGTAGGAGAATTGAATCAGGACACATCCAAACACATATACCATATACCAGACACATATACCATTATTTAGTAAACATTCTATAAAACACATTTTTTTATATAGTCAATATAGATGTATTTTAAGCAAAATCTTCTGAGTGAGAAATTCCTCCCCTCTGCTGAGTGTTCAGATAAGGCTTGGTCCTTGCCTGTCTGAATTTACGACGGTGGGGGAAGGAGTTCTTTCTGCACCCCACAGAATTTGAGCCTGCAATGTTGAAAATGGAATCCCAAGCTTAGAACATTTCTCTTAATTTCATTAATCTTATTTCTAAGTGATTGCAGAAATAACTAGGCACAAACCCCTAAATTGGTACAACATTTGGTGAATTAACAATTTCCAAGGCATTAATTAAGTTTTGACACTCTCTTAAGTCAGCAGTCCCGTCCTAGTGATGGTGTTGCAAATGTTCCAAATGTTTACATTAACTCCGAGGTTTATGACTTGGAGGAATGTAAGCAGAATTTTACCCTAAACTCGCATTTAGGGCTCTTGAGCGAGGCTGAGTGAAGAAATAGTCAGTAAATGTCATTTTGAAATTTAAGGTTGTTTGAAAAAAAGATTACTCCAAGGTTTTTTTAGAGTGTTCTGGGTTCGAAGTTTCCTTATAGGCCGTAAAGTGGGGGTAGTGTGTGTTTGTGTCCAAGCAATGAAGAAATCCTCTGGTTAATCCACTACAAATGTGAGTAATTAACATTGTTCTATGTATCCTATGCAAAACCAAATGTGATATTTAAGACTACTTTTCTAGGTAATATGAAATATGTAGTATATACATTCATCTTTATTTTAGGATCAGAATGTTTCATTGTTGAAACTGTGACAGACTGTGATGCTGTGACAGACGAAAGTGTGCTATATCATCCATTTCAAAGTAAGTTTTTATTAATTTTTGATTAAAAATAATTATTTAATTTCAAACGTGATGATTTGATTCCTTCAATATGAAACTCAAATGTTTATTTATATTTTCTATAGCTTTTCATCCGGAACCTAGTAACTACGGATTAACCATTCACAGTGAGTGAAACTTAATGAAATATGTAATATATGTAAATATTTAATTTAAAATATTCTAACTCATGTGATTTCTGTTCATTAGAAAACAGTTACAGCCCATCAGCGTCTGACAATCTACAATTTGATGATGTTAATTCTGGTAAGAAACTTATACACACAGGTTTACTCTTACAGGGAATGGAGAAAAAAGTACAACATGTTTTCTCTTTTCCTTCCACAGGGACAAGTCAACAATCAAATGATTACCGACCAACTACACCTAGTGAGTCAAATTTTGAAATAATGTAATAATTATCCTTTGTTAAATAACGTGCGCTAATTGAAATCTTTTTTTCGATAGGAAACAGTCCGGCATTGTCTGATCACCCAAATTTCTCCGGTGAGAAACATACATACAGAAACACTCCACCCATAGCCCCCACCCCTGGGGGCCCATGGCTCCTGTTCTTCAATAGTCCCACACACACACACACACACACACACACACATGCATACAGCAATAATAATTCTATTTTTTTTTTTTTTTTTGTATTACAGATCTCCAACAACAAGAAGAATGCGAACTGGACGACCTGTACGACTTTCGATATCTGAAAAGGGCCGTGGAGATTTCGCTACGGAGGCTGGAACGTGCAGCTGCAAGCAGATCACGGGAGGATTATAGGTCGGCTATACCTTTGTTTACAGAACGTGTATTGCTCTTGGTTAGACATTGTGTTGATGATATAGATAATAATGTCACAGAAACGCCCCGGTTGTGATTCTTTGTTAAATAAGAATAAAAAATCCAACAACTCGCCTTATTCAAATGAAACAAACAATAACCCACATTCATTAATCAGTGAACCAAGTACCTCAAACCTACAAACAAATCATGTAGAACACAACACAGCTCTGAACCCTTTTCTGATTAATGGTAGTAATGAAAGGTTGACTTCTAATAATGAACACAGCTCTGAAATTGTATCTAATCTAGAAAATACATCAGAAACACCATACAATTTGTTTTCGGGATTAAGCGAATGCTTAACCAACATACAAAATGCATTAATAGAACACAACACAACTCTGAACCCTTTTCTGTTAGAAATGGTAAATGAGATTAATGAGGTTAACGAAAGATTGGGGTCTATTGATGAACACAGGGATCATGAATTAGCTTCTAATCTTGAAAATATGTCAGAAAATCTATCCATCATTCAAACCGCTCTAACGCAGCACAACACATGCACAGCTCTGAACCCTTTTCTAATGGAAATGATAAATGAGATGAATGAAAGCATGACAGAACCACAACCTTGTGTCGCCACTGTACCATCCCCTATAAATGATTCGTTTGAAACAGCTCAGGAATTATTACAACAACTAAACCAGAGTCTCTTGAGATTAAATGAAATTCTTGCAAACATGGGTCAGGATTCACACATTTTACCAAGTAGTCCTGTTAACGAGAATGTTTCAAATAGCGCTTCTCCATCTACTGATGAAATGGAGGATATCCATACACCCAACAGCTGTAATGAGCAACAGCCGGAAATACATCAGATGCCTAGTGTGAGTGAGGGAGAGCAAATGGGATTTGGGAGAGATGATCAACCCGGACATGTTTTAGATCCAAACGTAGTTATAAATCGTATAGACAACTTCAATACAACAGAAATTAGACGGAGGATAAACTTTTCCTCATTAGGAAACGTTGATTCATTTGGGGATTTTTACAACTATGTGTTGGAGGTTTTAAACCGCATGCTTGAAGTTGGGAACGATAAAGTAGGCCCACGTGACGTAGTTCATGTTGAAATACAAGGCGAATCTCTCAATGTTTCATCGCGTGTTGAGGTAATCAATGGTAACATAGAACTCGATTCGATTCTGACCATGATAGAAAAATCGATACAGAGTAGGTTTGAAATACTTTCTGACGAAACTATAGAACTGGTGATTCGAATTGTACATGCACCACATGGTGGTACACGCAATAGTATGTCCAAGATGTTCAATTCTGACGTTGTACAACAAAAAATTAGACATCTTTACGTTTTTGATAACCGTGACAACCTTTGTTTTGCTTTATGCGTTTCCAAATTGCTGAATCCGGAACAAAGTGATTATCAAATAGAACAAAACGCGAGACAATTACAATCTGATGTAGGATTATCTGTAAATGATACGGTTAGCTTTGCAGACATTACACGATTTGAGCAAAAGTTGAATTGCAAAATTGTAGTGTTGTTCCGAACCACCAAGGTCAAAAAAGGGTATTCTTTTTTTCAGACTACCAAAACACCCCACAGCAAAACCTTGTTTCTGTTTTTGCACGAGAATCATTATTATGGAGTGAAAAACCTCAAAGCTGTACTAGGTACAACGCACGTATGTTCTTACTGTTATGCAGGATTTAACGATTAGAAACATCATAAATGTGATTACCATTGCAACGTGTGTCTCGACAGCGAATGTCCCAAACGTGCTAAGCAAACTGTACAGTGCAAAGACTGTCTGAGGATCTGTAGATCCCAGTATTGTTTTCAAAAGCATAAATCTCAGAATGGTACGGATGAATCTTTGTGTAAAACTAGGTTCTACTGTACCGGGTGCAACACATTGCAGGATCGTGGTTCAAAAAAACACGAGTGTCGTAAAGCCCTGTGTAGACACTGCGGCGCTAAAATTGAGTCTAACTTTGATCATCAATGTTTTATGGAACCTTTAAAACGAGAACAGTCGGATGAAAAGTACATCTTTTATGATTTTGAATCTAATCAGGAGACGGGGTACCACGTAGCAAACTATATATGTTGCATTGATTTTAAAGGTAATGTTTGGTCTGCTGAAGGTACCGATTGTGTTTCCGCATTTTTCAAAAAGTTTCGGAGGAACAAATACAAAGGTTATACTTTTATAGCCCACAACGCTAGAGGGTACGATTCCTATATACTGTTGAACCGTTTAGTCGTAGAAGGTGTTACGCCTTGCCTCATAGCACAAGGCGGTAAAATCTTGTGCTTTGAAGATAAAAAGTTTGATCAGAGATACATCGACAGTCTCTCGTTTCTGCCCATGAAACTTAGCGCAATTCCCAAGGCTATGGGATTCACGGCTGAAAAAAAGGGGTATTTTCCGCATTTCTGGAATACCCAAAAAAATCAAAACTATGTAGGTCCATATCCGCATCCCGAGTTTTACGGAGTAGATAGCATGATGTCAAAAGAGAGAGACGATTTTTTTGAGTGGTACAAAACACTCGACGGAAAGGTCTTTGACTTTAAGCAAGAGTTGGTTGCTTATTGTCAAAATGATGTTCGCATACTCAGAATGGGGTGCTTGGCTTTCAGGAATGAGATACTGAGTAGCACGGGTGTAGATCCGTTCAAGTGCATCACCATAGCTAGCGTATGTTTGAAAATCTTTAGAACCAACTTCCTGCCTGAGAACATGTTAACCATTCCGCCTCTGGACAATTACATCAATAGGCAGAAATCATTCTCCACACCCGCAATACAATGGCTTGAATACATCTCTGGCAGAGACAATATACCCATTCAGCATGCCCTTAATGAAGGCGAGGTAAAGATTGGCAACTACTTTGTAGACGGTTACTTTGAAGATGGTGGTGTCCGAAAAGCTTTTGAGTTTCTCGGATGTTTTTATCACGGATGTGACAAATGCTTCCCTTCAAACCTGACTCATCCTCTAAGTAAGACTTACCAAACCTTTGGTGAAATTTTGCAGCAGTCTTTGGAAAAGATTCAGATTTTACAAAACACTCACAACTTGCACGTCACAGTAATGTGGGAACATACATGGAATGAGATGAAAAGGTCAAATCATGATGTTAAAAAATTTCTCGATCACTTTGACTTTCCTGAGCGAATGAAGCCGCGAGACGCTCTGTTTGGCGGTCGTACAAATGCGTTGCATTTACACTATGTGGCTCTACCCTGTGAGAGAATAGATTACTATGATTTCACATCTCTCTATCCATACGTAAACAAGACAAAGAGGTACCCCGTAGGTCACCCCACTATCATCTTTCGCAACTTTAAGCCGTTGGAAGATTATTTCGGTCTCATGAGACTAAAACTCTTACCTCCCAAAGGACTATGGGCTCCTGTTCTTCCTTTTAGAGTGAAAAGCAAGCTCCTGTTTCCTTTGTGTAGAATGTGTGCTGAACTACAACAGCAAATTTGTAACCACACGGACGAGGAGAGGGCTCTGACTGGAACTTGGGCTAGCATAGAGGTTTTGAAGGCTCTTGAGAAAGGTTACCGAGTGCTGAAGGTTTTCGAAATCTGGCACTTTCCTAACCAGACGGATGAGTTGTTTGCAGATTACATTAAAATGTTTCTAAAAACAAAACAGGAAAGCTCAGGGTACCCCTCTTGGGTAGTTGATGAGGTTGGCAAAAAAGAATACGTTGAAAAGTACCGCGAGAATGAAGGCATAGAACTTGATCCTTCACACATAGTTGTAAATCCTGCCAAGAGATCTGTAGCAAAACTGGCTTTAAATTCCTTGTGGGGAAAGATGTGTCAGAGATCCGACAGGTCAAACACGACTCTAATCCAAGACCCTAGCGAGTTTTTACAATACATGTTTTCTGACGTGTATGATGTAAGTCATTTCTCATTTTTGAACAAGGATGTGGCGATGGTTCAGTGGCGATACAGTGATGAGAGGTTTCTGAAACCGGGTAATGCTAATGTTTTTATAGGAATTTTTACCACAGCGTACGCTAGACTTAAACTGTACAACCTGATGGATCGACTCCAACAGAGGTGTCTCTATACGGACACAGACTCTGTGATTTTCAAAAGTGAACAGGGTGACTGGATGCCGCCTCTAGGCGATTACTTGGGGGGTCTGACGAGTGAATTGGATGCCGGTGATCAAATTGTAGAATTTGTTAGCGGGGGACCAAAAACCTACGGGTATCGCACTCTCAAAGGAAAGAGTGTGACGAAGGTCAAAGGTATAACGTTAAACTATACCAATGCTCAATATGAAAATTTGAAATCGTTGACAGAACTGGTTGACAAAACCTTTAAAAACCCCGACTGTGACGCTGAAATTATGACGTCTTATAACCAAATTGTAAAAGATAAAAGAGGCTTTCATTTGAAAAACAAACCACAAAAGAAACGGTTCAGAGTTGTGTATGACAAGCGTATTCTGCTGCCAGATTTGACAACTTTACCTTACGGTTATTAACAGAAAATTACCTTGTAAAATGGTGATACCCAACTCGTTTGACGCTAGACTTCAGCTTCCTTTTTCATGTATCGTTTGTGGACCCAGCAATAGCGGGAAATCGTTTTTTATCAAAACGTTACTAGAAAATTGTGCGGTTTCAATGTCAAAAATTCCAGATCAAATTGTATGGTGTTATTCATGCTGGCAACCTCTCTATGATGAGTTGATGAACGTTGTAAACATTCGCTTTGTTGCGACGATAATATTTTTCCACCGCACACATCAAGCCTGATCATTTTTGATGATTTAATGCTTTCGGCTAGTAATAATTTGGAGGTACAGAATGCTTTCACAAAATATACACACCATAGAAACCTGAGCGTCATCTATTTGGTTCAAAATTTGTTTTTTCAAGGGAAAAGTAGCAGAACTATACATTTAAACACCAATTATATGGTTCTATTTAAAAATCCTAGAGACAAATTACAGATCAGTGTGCTGGCGCGTCAAATGTATCCCGGAAACGGAAAATTTATGTTGGAGTGTTTCCAGGATGCCACAGCCAGACCTTACGGGTATTTATTTGTAGACTTGAAAGCATCAACGCCAGAAGAACTTCGTCTCAGATCAGGGTTGTTTTCCTGGGAGAATCCTGCCGTTTATATACCCAAGAAAAAAGTTGACATAATGTCCGCTCGACTAAAAAGAAATTACCAGACGTTGCGATCGCTATATCAAGCATCGCCTAGAGAAAGAAAGCTTATATTGCACAATGCTCCCAGAGACCTCATACTAGCCATCTGTGAATTAGCTCTTAATCTACTGAGAGGACACATTCCTCTAACGTCGCAACCAACCCAGTCTCATTTCCCATGCGTATGAAATGGTACGCAAAACTAAACACTGGCATGCGTACTCATGCTACGCTGCTATTAAGTATATGTAAAGAGCGAGAGAGAGTATAGAGAGACTAAAACATAGAGAGAGAGAAAAAGATAGATTATTATTATTATTATTATTATTATTTAGAGAGAGAGAGATTATTATTATCATTAGTAGTAGTATTCTTGAGCGAGAGAGAGAGAGAGAGAGAGAGAGAGAGAGGGATTATTTTTATTATTATTCATTAAAACATTTTGAGACAGAGAGAGAGAGATTATTAATATTATTATTTTTATTATTATTTATTTAAGGTTTTTGAGACAGAGAGAGAAAGATTATTAGTAGTAGTAGTATTCTTGAGAGAGAGAGAGAGAGAGAGAGAGATTATTAATATTATTATTTTTATTTTTATTATTATTCTTTTTTTGAGACAGAGAGGGATTATTATTATTATTATTATTATTATTATTATTATTATTATTATTATTATTTATTCACTCTTATTTGTATAAGCTGTTTTAAAAGCCTGCTTATGAAAACAGACAAATAATATCTTTAATTACAGTCAAAAATGTGTACCGGGCGGATTGTGTTCATAACAGTTCGCGAGAGGAAATGCATCACCATAGAAAGCCAGTATAAGGAGCAAAGATGGCCTAGGGTGCCTCTTTTCTAGTGCACTACATCTGTCACATCCTCGCTTTATGACACCTCCGGAAATAGAACCATAGCGCGATTTTCCCTCAATCAGGTGAGTGAAGTAGCATGGACACCTTCATAAATTGAAGCTGTTTAATCACAAAAACACGAAACTTTAAATAAAGTAGTGAACTCTCAGTTAATGTAAAGTTAAACCAAATGAAAACAAACGAGTAGAAGCTTGCTTTAAAGTCCCGAAAACATATAAGCAATGTAAAATGCCCCCGAGCTAGTCATATTGTTAGCTTACTAGCATATCCAGCAGGGACTTCAGTTATGTCGCAGTTGAAACAAAATGGACAGTTCTGCTTATATTTAATTCCTACATTTCATAAAACATATACATTAAGTTGACCAGAAATAGACCCCACCTACAGGCATGTTTATTTTTATTGCTTAATGTTTAATATTGAGTTGGGTTTTAAGCTAGCTAGCTATGCTATCATTAAAGCTGGTATACATTCACAGTGTTTATGTGTAAATAAGACATGAGCCCAGACTTTCAGTAAATTAAGTTCAATCAAATTTATGTTAAATTTGAGCTTAAAGCTTTAAAATACAGCAAACTCATAAATATATAGATAGATAGATAGATAGATAAATAGATAGATAAGATCTTATTGTGAATGTTCCTCTACAATTAAGCTTTGTTTATCGTCTCACAGGGAAACCAGCAGCAAGTAAAACATTAGAAAACTAGATCTATGTAGCAAATGCGTATATAGCACCAGGTATAGGCATATAATATCTCAATAACATTATATTTTCTTTTTCTCAGCTCAGAAAGTCATATTGTAACATTGCTAATAATATGCATTTTTAATTTATATAAGTAATCATTTAGTGTCTTTTTCCACAGACCTTTCACACACATCCCTCTTCACTGACTTTCTAAATTGCAACCCAACGGCACTTTTAAGAGCCACTCTCACTCTCATCCCCCCCCACCAGGTGAGTTCTCAAACACCTGTTTAACTTGAAACGATGTAATCACAAAAAAAACAAACTACATACAGTAGTGAACTCTAAGTTAATGCAAAGTTAAACCAAATAAAAACAAATGAGTAGAAGCTCTCTCGCATGTTTATTTTTATTGCTTAATGTTTAATATTGAGTTGGGTTTTAAGCTAGCTAGCTATGCTATCATTAAAGCTGGTATACATTCACAGTGTTTATGTGTAAATAAGACATAAAAATCCAAGTGACTTGATAAAGCTTCAACCACCAATGGGAAATATCCATTTACAATCACTGTGTAGGAAACTTAAATTTAAAAAATGTTGCACTTTGTTACTGTTTAGAAACTACTACGGTGTCTCAAAAATAAGAAAATCATATAAAAGGTTCAAAATGTACTTCCAAGTGGTAAACTGTTTAACCATCTGTTTTAAATATCTTATCAGTAATTAAATCTTGTATATGCAAAATGTGTTCTACAATTATTATTTTTAATCAAGTTATCTGTATTTAGAGGTCATTCTGAAATTCAATGTATTGAAAGACCAGCCAAAAAAAAAAAAAAAAAACGGTCCCCATTTGGAATAGGCAAATGTTTCAGCTGGCAACAAGTTATTTAACCATAACTGATGCAGTGAGTAGATTCATTTGTTAAACAACCATATGGAAAGACAAACCCTGTGGTCGTGAAAAATAAGTTCAAAACAGCAAGCAAAGAAAATCTAAGGAGATTGCTGAAACCCCTAAAAATCAGGTTAAGGACTGTCCAACGCAGTATTAAAAAGTTAAAGAACAGTGGAAGAATTGTCCAAATATTTGGTGAATATAATGGATGAAAACAACACTAGAACTCTGGCATGTGTCAAATAGATCTGGGTTTGCTGCAGTTGGTCATCAGGTCTAGGATCAGCAACAGTATGTGCTGAAAGAATGAGGTCAGCTGACTACCTGAATATACTGAATATAGAGCAGGTTATTCCATTAATGGATTTTATCTTCCCTGATGGCACAAACATATTCCAAGATAATGTCAGGATTCATGGGGCTGGAATTGTGAAAGAGTGATTCAGGTAGCATGAGATCATCATTTTCACACATGAATTGTTCATCACAGAGTCTCATTGAGAATCTTTGTGATATACTGGAGAAGACTTTGTGCTGTGGTTCAAATCTCCCATAATCCATACAAAAACTTGGGGAAAAATGATAGTACAGTGAATGGGTGCTGCAATCAAGCTAAAGGTGGTCCAACCAAATATTAAGAGAGTGGACCTTTTTTTGGCCAGGCAGTGTATATTTGAATAAGCGAACATTAACATTAGTTGGAGTGTTAATGTAAAGATTTTCTTCATGACATTGAATATCAGACCATGTTGGTGGCATAAAAATGCTTTGATAGTTTGACATTTTAATAAAAGCATTAACAGCTCAATACCATTAGCCTGATTTATAGACCACTTGCTAGCAGTTGCATAGAATATACATACCACAGTGAACAAGGTTCCCATTCAACTTGTTTCATTTTCTGGCCCTAGAGGAGAAAGAAAAAGAAAAAAAGACCATTTCAGTTTTCTCTGTAGATTCAATGACAATCAGCAAACTATTGCTTTGAATATAATTCATGTAATACAAGCAAAGCTAAAGCTCTTCATTAAGCCTTATTTACCTTATTTGGTCACGCCCACTCAAGAGTTTGTTTCATGCTCATTTGTGTTAGAATTTCCAGTCAGTTCATATTAAATGGTTTATAGTCATACAATATTTGAAGTTGATGCACCTGCTGCTGGACACTGATCATTAGCCAGTAGGCATTAAACAATACACTACACAAAGTGCAGAGCGATTCATTATGCTGGCCTCAGGATACAATATTATTTTTTAACAATAAACTGCTGTTAAGAGCAGACCTTTGAGTGGATGTTAAATTTACCTCCTTTAATCAGAGACGCAGCTCCTTTTCTCTAGAATATTGGATAAGTTACATGAAGTTAGTCAGCACTGCGATTGTTGTGTACATTATACTGCTCATTCTGTACACACCAGAAATTCCAACACAAAGTAAACAAACATGGCTCCCTTCTACCAGTCACACAGAATTTTTTTTATTGTGAGATAAGCACAACAGCTTTGATGGTAAAGTGACATGCAGTGATGGTGTGATACGCTCTTCACAGGGTAGAATTCCAGATTTCCCTCCACTGTGTGAAGGCATTCTAAAAAACAACCACAAATACAAACAAATAGATTATTAATATTTTTAAAACAAGGACACACACAGACATGCTCATCCATGTTTTTCTGGAGCTTGCTTTGTGCACTGGAGTGCAGCCATGTTGGAACAGGAAGGGGACATCGCAAAGTTTGATGCTTGAAATTCCAGTCCAGAATTTCTCGATTTGCTGAAGCATTAGGAATTCCTTTCACTGTATTAAAGGATCTGGGCCCAACTACTGAAAAACAACCCTACACCATAATCTCAATAGTCTACACCTGTCACAAGACAAGACAAGACAAGTACCGTTCTTCTGGCAACTGGAAAACCCATCTCATGCACGAGTTTGCCAGATGGAAAAGCGGTGTGCTTTCCACCTCTGCATCTGGCACTTATATCATATAAGGCTTGGATGGAGCTGCTGATGGAGCTGCTCAGCCTTGGAAAGCCATTCAACGAAGCTCTGCACACTGTTCTTGTGTTAATCTGAAGGCCACATGAGGTTTGGAGGTCTGTAGTGATTGACTCAAGTTGGTGACCTCTGTTTACTGTGCTTCTCAGCATCCTCTGTCATTTTACGTAGCCTGCACTACATGGCTGGGTCGCTGTGGTTCCCAGTCGCTTTCACTGTGTTATAATACCACTGACAGTTGGCTGTGGAATATTTAATAGTGAGCAAATTTCATGAATGCCACACAGGTGGCATCCCATCACTGTGCCACACTGGTATTCATGGAGCTCCTGAAAGAGACCCATGCTTTTGGTAATGTTTGTAGAAGCAGTCTGCATGTGTAGGTGCTTTGTTTTGTACACTTTTGGACATGGAAGTGATTGGAATCAAAGTTCATTGATCTGGATGGGTGAGCAAATACTTGTAAGATATACGTAGCTCAGCAACCGCTCAAGAACTGTGACTGTGTACAGGTTTGATATTCATTTCCTCAACCACCAACCATTTACTTCGGATCTCCGTGGCTGCTTCTTTGCAACACGTTTCCCATTCTCTGCACTGTCTGGGAGAAAAAGAAATAGAAAGACATTTTGAACTGTTCTTGAATTAAAAAAAGAAAGACCTAACATGAGTTGCACATCTGCAAAAAGAAACTGATTGTTGAACACAATGTCACTAAGTAACTATAAAGAAAGGTGTGGAACTTCCTCCAGGCCTTGAAATTAAAGGCCATGCCAGGCACGACTTGCGGTATATTAAATCTGGAATGTTACTTATGTTCCTAAGCATTTGCTGATAGCAAAGCAAGTTCAGACTCCATTTTCCTTCATTGTATGTTATAGCATTTAGCAACTGAAATATATTAAACTCAAATATTTCAAACATTCCGCAAAGAAACTACTTTAAAAAAAACAACAACAACAAAAAAAAACATAGACGCTGTCACTTCACATTTAGATGTGTGGCATTATGTGGAATTGTTACTTTTCAAATTGTATCCAACCAACTGAATTCACAACAGGTAAACTAATACATTTATAAAAGACGCAGGATGACCACTGATTGTTTAATATATTGTAATGCTAACAAAATAAAAACAGAGCTTAAATTGTTAATGCAAATTTATAAGAAACTGCATTTGACAGTTTGTTAAAAGGAGTACGTGTCTGACATCTGAAAAATTATCACTAAATTAGAAATGCTGTTTGCTACAAGAGCAATAATGGCATTGTAGTTACTCTGTTAGAATAATTATTGTGTGAGCAAACATAAGCTTCACAAAAATGTCACAAAATCTAGCCATACCGGCAATCCTAATCTTTCCAATCAATCTGTAATGAACATGAACACAAAGTGGAATCATTATACTCTAGCTCTATACTGTAAACCTGACTGCTTCTTACTCCCTAAGAACATAATAGCTCAACTGGGTAACAGAGTTATGGTAATGTGGTTCAAGATTGACAGCTTTGTTCAACAGATTTGCTGCTTTTGAAACCATGGTAATAAACATCAACAGCCAAGCTATTATAACCACTAACTACAATGCTTGCAGATGGAGTTTAAACTGTATTTTCTCACTTGTTTTTTTTTCTCCTGGTACGTTTGGTCAAGTGTTAAAGGGTTTGAGCCCATGAGTGGTCCAACTCCAAAGTAGTGGCTACTTTTAGGGAGCTCATGCATGGTGAAATGCAGAGAAGTGTTCCAAGCTAAATAATAAAAAGCTGCAAACACCCAAAGCTATTGCAATCCTACACAAAAAAGTGATGCATGAAATTGTGCAGTTGATCCACCGTTTGAATAGAGTTCTTGTGTGTGTAAGGAAACCAGTTGAAATAACCCCTCCCCAAAACCAGCCCAGAATTTGACTAAAATCAAATCAGTTTTATTTTTATAGTACTTTTTACAACAGAAGTTGTCACAAATCTGCTTTACAGAGAGAGAGAGGAGAAAAAAAATAAAAATAAACCTCACAGACCTTCTACGAGCAGAGATACAGTAGGCCTGCTAAAATCCACTGCCTTTCCTGACCTTCCTGGCTAAAACAGTAGTACTCATAAGCGGTACGTGTGTCAACACAAGAGAGAAGAGAGCCAGAGTTGGTGCTGAGGTTAGAGGATGATGTGAGATTTTAGCTACAGGAATATAAGGACTTTAGATTTTGTGGACTAAAGCTACTCAGACCACAGCATTCATGACACTTGTTTTGTGTGAACTTAGACACTAAGTCCAAGTTTATGTAAAACAGGTAGGTTATGATTAGGAACGAAATTGTACATTTTTAAATACAGTGCCTTGCAAAAGTATTCAGCCCCTTTGAACTTTTCAAACTTTTGCAACATTTCAGGCTTCAAAAATAAAGATATGAAATCGTTATTTTTTTACTTTTGGGGCGTGCAATTTTATAATGCAGACTCGAGAAACCTCTTGCTATAAAGCAGGGGTATTTAATTAGAATTCAGTATGGTCCAGTTAGAGATAATTTGGACAGGCCAAGGTCCGGACCGATTTTTAACTTGTGTTATGATTCAGTGCTATATCCTGTAAGGTTGTTTGAACGATAAAAAAATATATATATATACAATAATAATAATAATAATAATAATAATAATAATAATAATGCCTCTCTGGCCAGATTTTGTTTACATTCGTCACCTGTCTCCGTCTCTCGCTCGGGGTGACCTCCCGTTCTTGGGCTCCCTAACTCCTTGTAAAGGTGTGTTTTTACGGCCGCGTCTCAATTCAATAGCCGGAACAGCGGGACCGCGACCCTGACAACACAGGTTCGATCCTGCGTGAGATTTTTTTTTTTTTACCGAGTCTGCACAGATCTGATTGGCAGAAGAGAGCGTTTGGTGATCTTACATGACACGTGATTGGTCTGTGAGTTTACTGCACGGCAAAGCACTTTTACAATTAAATCCTTCCCAGTAGTTTACCGGTTTGGGTCCACAATGGACAAGGTTTGGGTCCGGACCCGGACCACAGTCCGCCTATTATTGACCCCTGCTATAAAGAATCTAAATCACAAAACATTTATTGACAACATACAGAATAGGAAGATAATGTTTCTTAAATAAAATCATGAACACTGACCAAAGGTTTTTAATAGCTTGGCACTTTTGCAGTTGGTGTGTTTTACCATAGGGTAAACCATACACGTCTGAGTAAGGTGTTTTCCATGAACAGAACTTTCCTTTAATAAATGTCTTTAGCTGTAAAATACAAGTATACATTCTTGAACATGAAAGTACAGATCACCATGTTGTTTATAGAAGAGGGTCTGATGGCATTTCTTAAGCAAAGTTGCTTATTGGCAAAGCTGGCTTGCAGCATGAACCCTGATCCAAGCAACTACCAGGTGCACAATGACTTAGAAGGGTTCCTAAAATCCCACTTTCCTGCATATTTTTTCCTGCTCTACCAGAATACTTCATTAACAATACATTAAGTTGTTCAGAATTAGGCGTGTGTGTGTGTGTGTAGGCCTGTAACAATGACAAATTATTTTATCACGTGTCTATGTGCATGTATACATATATGCATACATATTAAACGCTGTTTTTAAATAAGGTTGATATACTAGCTCAATCACGATAATGAGATACCCTTGCAAATACAGTGTTCAGAGTGTTGGTCTGAAAAATATCACACTACTAAAAATTTTAAATTCACCAGTGCTCATTGAACCATCTTTGATCATTAAACTTTTACCAAGATAAGACAAGCAGAACTGGGACAGCCTGAAATTCTGAACTGTACTGTCAAATTACTCACTGAAATCTACATAGATAAACATAGACTTACCTTTATTCTTTTTGCGCTTTTTTGGCCTGTTTTCATTAGCTGGGCATCCTGCATTCACCATGTTGTCCATTACATAAAAAGGGGGGGGGAGGGTATAAGAATTAGAATCTCTAAGAAATGGTGTAATCTCCATTACAACTTAACAAGAACATCTTATTCACATGAATATCATCTACAAAACATAGTTTAGGCCTTGCTGCCTGAGGTGCATATACAGCTGCACATTTATGCAAACCAATCTCAAATGTATTCAGTGTAAAGTAGAGGAGTGTTTTTTGTAAACCCGCTCCCGCGTGGATTTGTCCCGCTCCCGCAAAAAAAACGAGTCTTTTAATCCCGCTCCCACGGAGGGGGGATGGTAGACGCGTGTGTGTGTGTGTGTGTGTGTGTGTGTGTGTGTGTGTGTGTGTGTGTGTGTCGGTCCATCGTCACAGAGATTTTTCCTGAGGGTTTTTGTTGCCTGCATGGGAATCATAGCGTGATTGTTGTAATTTTCTTAACTATTTATTAATTTGTTATAATTTGTTAATTTGCGGCGGTCCTGCGCCGCAACATATTCTGACTGGTACCGCTCTAATGTAAAGGGGGGGGGGGTTATTGTAAGGAAATATAAATTCAAGAAGAACAAACTAAATAAGCTAATCTTAATACAAGCTACTAGGACCTGCTGGAAGTGCTCCTGCAGCTCGCCCCTGTGCTGCTGGTGGTAGTGGACCTGCTGCTGTGACTCCCATCATCACAGCTGCTGGTGGCTGCCCAGTGGACGGTGCTGGGTCTTCAGCCTCCACTGCTGCTGGGTGTCTGGTTTGGAGAACCTCTGGTGCTCTTACAGTCCAACCTTGATTTTTGAACAAAAAGTTATCATGTTGAAAATATATATAATTTGGGGATAATTACTGTCCATTTGTGTCCTCCTCAGTGCTAAATAAGTGCTAATTTTTTGCTTTTTGTGTGTTAAAAAGCAAAAATAAAGACCATATAAATACATTTACAACTTCTGGTAATACTTATTACATTTAAAAAAGTAAGGAATGTTTGAGATATTTAGTCTGATTTTTAAAAAATCTGTTAAACTATGACAAGGTGTAAAATTGTATTTTGTGATAATCATCTTGATCAGTGGTTCCCAACCTTTTTCTTCAGGGACCCATATTTTTACCATTGTAAGCTTTGGTGACCCAACATACCACCATGATTACTGCATTACTCCGGTCACAGATGCTTTAGCAAACAAGTACGAAGCACTGGAACACCATAAAAAATATAAAATATATCATTTGAAACGGAACATTTTAAAATACACTTAAAACTAAAAACATTATTTGAAAGGGAGAATTATAAAATGCACTTAAAACAAAATATATTAGAAAATGTGCTTAAAACTAAATATATTATTTGAAAGGGGGCTTTAGAAAATAGCGTTAAAAAAAATATTTAAAAGAGAGAATTATAAAATTCACAAATTAAACAACGTTTTTTATTATTAGACCAATAGGCATCCACATGCTGCAGCATTTCCCACCACCAGCGGAGTTTATTCAACATGGGCTATATATGGTATTAAAATTAAACCACTTATAATCAAAAGGGCTTCGCGACCCTCTGTGGATTTTTGGCGACCCATAGGTTGGGTCGCGACCCATAGGTTGGGAACCACTGATCTAGATCAATATAGAAAAAACTATAATGACAACATTTGTGGCCATATCACCCAGCTCGAATTCTTACCTTGAATTACAATATCAAATAGAGACTGCATTCTTCTTAAACAAGCACTGGATGCCTCAGTAAGCTGGGACCTAGGTAGAACATTTTCAGACACCCATGTGTTAGGCTTTCTCCCTGGTCTGGACATAAAAAGGACTGCTCGTATCCCGAGGACATGCAGTTTCTCAAGCTTAAAAAATAGGAAAAAAATATAATAATAATAATTAATAAATAATAACAAAAACACTTTATGAACTGTATTAGTATTTGGACATAGTGCCTTATGATGACGAACTATTTAAGAACTATCTTTAACGTGTGATGCTGTGTGGTTTTTCTTGTGCGACTGAAGCCACACTTTGGACTTCAGGTCAAATTTTTCAAATTTTTTTTTTAACCTTAATTTATGAGGCTGCTCCGCCTTACGAAACTTGCACACTTTGCATGCTATATTTAATGGAGCATGACAGAACACACAGTGTTTGATGGTTGTTCCACGCCCTGGCATTTCAAAATAAATCTGTATCAGAGTGACAGTAAGATAGTGAGAGAAAGAGCAAGAGAGAACATAAAATTATAATTATTTAAAGACAGGAAATCGTCCATACAAGTTTATTAACTGGCATACTGTTATTACTTCTATTCTATATACCTTATATTCTACAATGAGTAAACTCGAAAAAAGATAATAGAGTATACATTATATGTTTACAAACTTGGAAAATACAAGCAAATTATTCTCTCCTTTCCAACGAAGACCCAGGCAATTAGCTTTTTTTACTGACCAATATTAGTGTCCGAACACGGTATTTGCTGTTTTCGTAACAAATTTAAGTGTTTGAATACAGCACTTGCTGTTTTAATAATTACCAATAGCATCGATCAAGCATGGTAAATGCTGCTTTGACAAAGCTACCAATAATAGTTTCAACACTTATATGACTAGATAACATAGCTGGCTTAGATAAACTAGTCACCTACAAAAATGTTCAAACATTTAAGTTATATTTATGTATAACAGCATATGGTATTCTGAGCAGCCACAGTACTTGACCCCCTCTCCCTGGTTCCCCCACAGAAAACTTAAGTGAATAAGTGAGCTAGATTTTAGCTAAAAGTATTAAACCTAAACATAATGTACAATTGTCTTTATTGGAGAGAAAACCCACCAGCTTTGTAAAATAGCTAAGATACGTAGCACTAGTTAGCTCTAATTGCTAGGTTGGCTAAATAACCAATAAATCATGCTGCACCTGCCTGTAAAAGCTCCTAAAACAATTGAACACCGTGCCGGCTGATAAAATATTAACCTAAACATAGGGTACAATTGTCTTTATTGGAGAGAAAACCCACCAGCTTTGTAAAATAGCTAAGCTACGTAGCATTAGTTCATCATTCTTTATTTAACCAGGCAAGTCATTAAGAACAGTTTCTTATTTACAATGGCAGCCTGGCAAGAGGCAAAAAAGTCTCTTGAACATAAACTCACATACACAAAATATATTAAAAAAACATCAAGCAATATGACAACAACATTTCTCATTCAACAATTCTGCAATAGTTTTCTTAAAATCTGACATTGAAATAAAAAGATCTAATTTTAATGTTTTCTGTTCCAATCATTGGCAGCAGCAGCTTGGAATGCCGACAAACCAAGTGAAGTTTTCATCTTGGGGACTTGTAGCATGATAAGATGGGCAGAACGGGTGTTGTAAGGCAAGGCAAGTTTATTTATATAGCACCTTTCATACACAACGGTCATTCAAAGTGCTTTACAAATTAGAAAATACACAGAGAAATCAAATAAAAAAAAACATGTAAAAGATTAACAGTAAAGATGGAAATAAAAACTAAAATAAGAATAAAGCATGATTGATTAAAACATGATTAAAACAAAGAGAATTAAATTAAAAACATGTAAAAGAACAACAAGGAATTAATAAGAATAAAGAATAAAACATAATATAAAAGTGCCGTTACAGAATAAAAGTGTGTGGAGCTGCAGTGTTTTAAGCTCAGCTAAAGGCCTGATCAAACATGTAGGTTTTCAGTCTGGATTTAAACATGTTTAGTGTTGGAGCTCTTCTAATGCTCTCTGTTAACTGGTTCCATTTAAGAGCAGCGTAGTGACTAAACGCTGCCTCTCCATGTTCAGTTTTTACTTTAGGCGGCTCTAACTGAGCAGTTCCTGATGATCTGAGAGCTCTGCTCGGCTCATACTGCTGGAGCACATCAGATAAATATGCTGGTCCTGCACCATTAACACAATTATACACCAGTAACAGAACCTTAAAGTCTATTCTGTAACAGACTGGTATCCAGTGTAGGGATTTAAGGATGGGGGTGATGTGCTCCCTTCTTTTACTCCTAGTCAGAACTCTGGCTGCTGAATTCTGAATCAGCTGAAGCTGTTTGATGGTGTTTTTTGGGAGTCCAGTTAGGAGTCCATTACAGTGATCAATCCTACTAGAAATAAAGGCGTGGATGAGTTTCTCCAGATCTGATTTAGACAGAAAATCTCTGATCTTGTTTATGTTCTTGAGGTGATAAAATGCTGATTTGGTGACTGCTTTGACGTGACTGTTAAAAGTGAGATCAGAGTCCATTTGTACACCAAGATTACGCACTAGTTCTTTAGATTTCAGGCTTTTTGAATCCAGATAGGCAGCTAGTCTGTGCCTCTCATTACTATTCCCAAATAAAATAATCTCTGTTTTATCTTTATTTAACTGCAGAAAGTTCTGTCCCATCCATTTATTTATCTGCTCAAGGCATTTACACAGTGAGTCAATGGGACCATAGTTGTTTGGGCGGAGGGCCATGTAGATCTGAGTGTCATCTGCATAGCTGTGGTAAGATATCCCATAGTCACGCATGATTTCACCCAGAGGAATCATATATAAATTAAATAAGAGTGGCCCAAGAATTGAACCCTGGGGTACACCACAGGTCACTAGCACAGTCTCAGAAACATTATTTTCCATTTCCACAAAGTATTTCCTTCCTTGAAGGTATGAACTGAACCATTTTAGAACAGTTCCAGAAATTCCAACCCGGTTCTCAAGTCTATCTATGAGAATGTTGTGGTCAATGGTATCAAAAGCAGCACTGAGATCAAGCAGTAGTAGAATAGACATTTTTCCTGAGTCTGTGTTTAAGCGAATGTCATTGATAACCTTAATTAGCGCAGTCTCAGTACTATGATTGGGCCGGAAACCTGACTGAAATTGGTCTAGACAGTTATTTATGGACAGGAAGTGCATAACTTGCTTGAAGACAATTTTTTCAATTATTTTTCCAATGAATGGTAGATTTGAGATTGGTCTGTAATTGTTTAATAAGTTTGTATCTAAATTTTTCTTTTTTAAGAGAGGCTTCACAACGGCTGTTTTTAATGCATTTGGAAAAACACCTGACATGAGTGAGGTATTTACAATTTGAAGAATGTCTGCTGATATTGAGTAAAAAACATTCTTTAAAAACTTGGTTGGTAATGTATCAAGACTGCAGGTGGATGATTTGAGGTGACTCACTGTATCAATTAAAACTTCTTCATTAATAGTGCTAAATTGGCACATGTTGACTATGATGCATGGTTTTGGAGAGCACATGGGCTCCTTGGTGGATAGAGATGTACTGATGGCTTGTCTGATATTGTGGATTTTAGTATTAAAAAATTTAGCAAACTCATTACATCTCTCAGTTGAAACTAGCTCAGGGGTCATATATATAGGTGAGTTAGTTAGTCTGTCAACCACAGTGAAAAGAACTTTGCTATTGTTAATATTATTGTTAATAATGCTGGAGAAGTAGGATTGTCTACATGTGCACATTATTTTATTATAATCACGCAATCTATCTTTAAAAATTTCTTTGTGAATGTGAAGCTTGGTTTTATGCCATCTGCGCTCAGCCTTTCTGCATTCTCTCTTTTGGAGCTGAACTGCAGCATCATTTCTCCATGGTGCTTTCTGCTTGCATGGCATGGTTTTAACTCTAACTGGTGCAATCTCATCTAAAACTCTAGCAGTTTTTGAGTTAAAACTATCCAGCAGAGTATCTACAGAGTCTGATGGTTTGCATGGTGCAGAGCATTTATCTGTCTCTTCTTGTACCTAATCTGTCTGGCTTCACTGTGTATTGAAGTCCACATTTCAAAGAAGACACAGTAGTGATCTGACAGTGCAACATCCTTAATAGAGGCTGATATGTTGAGACCCTTCGAAATAACCAAATCCAGGGTGTGACCATGACAGTGTGTGCTTCCAGTCACATGCTGAGAGAGTTCAAAAGAGTCAAATACATCATAGAGTTCTCTGGCATAATTATCCCTGGAATTATCAATATGAATGTTAAAATCACCAGCAATAATAAAATGATCAAATTCAGTAGAAATAAAAGACAGCATATCTGTAAAATCATCAATAAAATCAGCATTGTACCTTGGAGGCCTGTAGACAATTATTAGTAATATTCTTGGTGTCCCTTTTAAAACTGCACCTAAATATTCAAAAGATGTGAAATCACCAAGTGATAACTGCTTGCATTGGAAAGTATCATCAAACAGCATAGCTACACCTCCACCTTTCTTGCCGGTACGTGAGACATTTAAAAAGTTAAAGTTTGGTGGAGCCGACTCAATTAATACACTTTCAGCACTACAAGAATTTAACCATGTCTCTGTTAAAAACAGAAAATCAAGCCCATAATTTGTAATAAAATCATTAATTAGATAGGACTTGTTTGTAAGAGATCTGATATTTAGTAGAGCTAACTTAATAACCTGTGCATTTTGTTCCAAAGACTGTGGGTTACAATTTACATACTGCAAGTTGGATATATTCACATTATGTGACCTATACTCTCTGTTCTTTCTGCTTCTGATAAGAACTGGAATGGGGGAGATAACTGGCACACAGGGTCCGTACTTGTTTTGAAAACATGTACTGCTGACTTCACCATTGTAGCAACACGGACCCAAAATATATCAGTTTGCTGGATTACTTGTGGCGGCCTCTTCCCTTATGGTGGAGGGAGGTGGGAGGGGCTCCTGCTGGTGAAGAAGTCGAGAGCGGAGCTGTCTGTCCGGTGGTTTAGGAGCTTGTCTTTTTATTTTGAGTTGTGGGGGGGTGTTTAATACTTCATGTTCACTGGGCTTCATTTTGGTCCCCTTTTCTAACTCCTTGATTGGGGAGTGTAGTGGTGGTGAGAATGGGGGTTGCTGGGTCCGTGAGGCAGTAGGTGACTGTGGAGGAGAAGTTGTGCTGATTTTCCGCTGTACCTGAGGACTCGCTGACAGAGAAAGCGTCAGTCTTGTCCCTGCAGATACCAGCTTCTCCATGGTTGCTGGGAAGTTCAGGTGGGGTGATGATGGGGTGGAGATGGAGGATGGTGTGGAGTGTTCATGCAGTTGCGGTGTTTCCGGCAGCTGATACAGCAGAACATGGCTCCCGTCCGATAACTCCGCAGTCTCTGTGGGGGGAGGATGTAGTGTCTCTGTAGTGCAGACAGTGTCCTTGGGTGTTAAAGCTGACGTGTCTTCACCAGTGGGAACAGAGAAGTTGCACAGAGAAAAAATGAAGTTCTCTGACAGGAATTTGACTCCCCTCTTGTTGGTGTGCAGTCCATCTCTCCTGAAAAACTCTCTCTTCCCAAAAAACAGATTGAAATTGTCAATGAAGTGCAGTCCGTTTGACCTGCAGGTTTTCTGAAGCCATATGTTTAAAGCCAACAGCCTAGAGAACATATTGCAGCCTCTTGCAGGTAGAGGACCACTGATGAATGTCTGAATGTTGAATTTGCGCAGTGTGGTAAAAAGATCATTAAAGTCCCTTTTTAACACCTCAGACTCCTTTTTCCTTGTATCGTTCTTTCCAACATGAACAATGATCCGTTTCACTGTTCTGTATTCAGCCAGTAGTGCTGGAAGCATTCAGTTCAGAAACTGTGATGTTTGGCTCACATCGAACAATGAGTTTCTGATTATTGTTCATGCCATGAACAGAGTCATCCCCCAAAACAAGGGTGTCTGCTGTGGCCCCAGCCTGGAGCCCTGTGGCTCTCCTGGGGTGTTTTGAATGGCTGAATCTTCTGGTTCTTTCTGTATCATACTGGCTGGTATTAGGAAAGTCATTAAGGTCTTGCAGTGGCTCAAATCTATTTTGCAAACTAAGTGACTGGAACTGATTTCCTCTGGCTCTGTGCTCTGATCTCCGAGCAATAGCTTTAGCATTAGCATTAGCCAGATGTGCTATGTTAGCAGGAGTGGAGGATACTACAGAGCTGTATGTGGCATGCCGTTTGGGTTTAGCTCCAATGCGAACCCATTGCTGGTTTTGCCCATATCTTTCAGCTGTACTCACATTAGGGATGTCCACATGATCTGCTGGTCCAGTTCTGTTCGTCTCCACTGCTCGCTGCTCCGTTAAAATCCCTGCCCGTTGTCCGCTGGCAGCACTCCCACACTCCGTTGGTCCTCGAACAGCGCAGAAATGCCAGTCCTTAAACTCTGATAACAAGGACCGAAAATTTGTTTCCAAAACAGTCATTCTTTGTAGAAGATTGTAGCAGTTCTGGCAGCACAGGTGCTCTGAACCCACACAAGGAGGCTACTTGTAGATTTCTTCTTAAGTACTCTACAGGAACTTTTCTGATTCCTGTGCCTATGGCTCTACTATAAAATGTCCAAAAGAAACTAGAAAAAAATAAAATAAGAAACAAAATATGGTAGTGCTAGTGCTAATCTAAATAATGAGCTCAGACACTGTAGCTCGAAAATATCTGAAAATAAAGAAAAGTATGAAAGATAGCAGAGATAGCAGAGCTAAGCAGAGAAGCGTCTGAACGGCACAGAAGCAGGAAGCAGACACAGTAAGAAGAAGAGGAATATTGTAACAAACTACTGAGGTACTGAGGAGACAGACCAAGAAGAGTTTTATAAATAAGCATGTACCAGTGACTCAAACGACGAATATGCAGTGATGGCCAACTTACAGCAGAGTACAGGGAGCAATGATGTGTTTTAAAAGGAGCATTTATGGCAAACCGGATGGCTGAATGATAAAGCACATCAAGTTTGTGGAGAAGGCTTTTGCAAGCAGATCTGTATACGTAGCATATACGAAGCAGTCAATTAGTTAGCTCTAATAGCTAGGTTGGCTAGCCTGGCTAGCTAGCTAAGCTAACGCTAATTATTATTCAAAAATAAAACGTGTATAAACGTTGAGACGCATTAATATTCTAAACATATGATGCTACATGACGTATTTGATCTAGTTGTATGTTAAAATGTAAAATCAACCATATATAGATGCTTCTTACCAGATCCAGAAGCTGAAGCCGAAGAACCAGCAGCGTCCAGCAGCCTCCTTGGCCTTGGCCTTGCCCTTGCTGTCGTCATCATACGGGTATTTTTCCAATTACAAGCAGCCGCACAAACTGAAGCACGGAGCTTATATGGCGTTGAGCAGCGTGTGTATTTCACGCTTCAGGCACACAAAAACGTGACACTGATACGCTGCCCCTAGTGGACCAACGTGTGTATTTCACACAGGGGCGTGATACTGGGTTGGATTTAAGGGTCAGAACAACTTAATGCAGTTTTGAAAAATGACATTGACACATCTGTCCTTTCAGTATCTGGCCATGCACCACAAACATGAACAATTAGAAGTGTGAAATTATAATTTGAAGTTGGATATGGAGTGTGTTTAAACAGAACAATGATTTAACAGCAAACAGGAAATGGTCAGTTAGCAATACCTCTGTGAGGTGGAGTAGAAGCAGCCCAGGAGTGAATCTTGGTTCAATACATCTCAAGACATGAGGAGTTTGTTTTTGAAAGATCGTACCCTTGCTGAAAAATGAGTTCCTAGGCCTAGAAAAACCTTCTGGATTACCTCAAAGCTGTCCTTCATCTCTTTGGGGTACTCAAGGTTTAGGGCATAAAAAAGCCCAAAGAGAAGAAGAAATGCACTTGGCAGATCACTTCCAGGACGACGTTCTCCTCAAGCACAATAGCAAAACGGACCACGTCTGGCGGTGAGCACTGAACCCCTCCTCCGTCATTTACAAGGACTGTCACGATCTTTGGTGTAGTTTGCTTCTGCATCAGTGGTCTGTTGGACACATTAAGATAAAATAATTTAATCAAGAGACTGGACAGGAGCGGTTTCACTGCCTCTGCTTCGATTGTCTGATGAAAACATGTTCTACTGCACATTAACATAAATAACGACTTGTGCCTTATATTACATTTGCTCATGGTATTTTAGGGAATAAGGCAAGTGCTAAACTAGTAATGCAGCTACATTACTTTTACAAAATGTTTTAAAAGACAAAAGAACCTCAACAATACTCTTAATAAAAAATGAATTAATGAACAAGATTTAAACTTACCAAGCAGGTTCTCAGGACAGCCTTTGCATCCACCTCTCTTAAGAAAAGTGGAAGCCCTTTAAGTGCAGCAGTCTTTCGGTGCATCACAATGTCCGAGGTCTGTAAAACATTCCATGTCAAATATTTAACAATATTTCCTTACTCTTAACTAGTACTGGGCGATTATGGCATAAACAAACAAAAATAATATTACATTACATTACATTACATTACATTACATTTGGCAGACGCTTTTGTCCAAAGCGACTTACAATAGTTGAGTACAATGTAAAATAAGTTTAAAGGTAAAACATCTTTGGATAGGGATAAAAGGAGGACAAAGGGGAATAATAGGATAGAGGAGTGAAGGAGGGGAAGAAGGAAATGAGGTTAGAAGTAGTTAGTTTGTTAGAGGTGTTAGGAGAGTAAGTGCTCTTTGAAGAGCTCTGTCTTCAGGAGTTTATTAAAGATAGTGAGAGATTCTCCTGATCTGGTAGTGGAAGGTAGTTTGTTAGAGGTGTTAGGAGAGTAAGTGCTCTTTGAAGAGCTCAGTCTTCAGGAGTTTATTAAAGATAGCGAGAGATTCTCCTGATCTGGTAGTGGAAGGTAGTTAGTTAGAGGTGTTAGGAGAGTAAGTGCTCTTTGAAGAGCTCTGTCTTCAGGAGTTTATTAAAGATAGCGAGAGATTCTCCTGATCTGGTAGTAGAAGGTAGTTTGTTCCACCATTGGGGAACTCTGTATGAGAACAGTCTGGATTGCTTTGTGTGAGTGTTTGTTTGGTAAAGCGAGGCGACGTTCATTGGAGGAGCGCAGCGGCCGGGAGGTAGCGTAAGCCTTCAGGAGTGAGTGCAGGTAGGAAGGAGCTGTTCTGTATCACCTTGTAGGCGATTGTAAGAGTTTTGAATTTGATGCATCAACTGGTAGCCAGTGGAGCTCAATGAGCAGCGGGGTGACATGTGCCCGTTTTGGCTGGTTGAAGACCAGACGTGCTGCTGCGTTCTAATAATAAACAATAATAATTGTTTTTTTTAAAAATGCTTATACACACACACACACACCTCTGTTTAGTGGTCAGAGGCTTTGGGTTGAGTCAACTCACTGAGAAAATAAATTATTCAAAATGTTTAACAAGCCCATGCGGTCATATCACGTGCTGGCCTCGTGGCAAGATTATTATTATTATTCTTTTTTTTTTTACAATTAATCATGGATTCTCAATGGAAAGTGATGATGCTGCAGTTTTTAGAAACTGTAGGATTTATTCTAGCTAAATATGTGCTTTATCCCACCAGGTGTTTGTGTCGAAAGCGCTGAAACAGGGCTGGAACTTTCTGTTCAGTTCAGTCCTCGGCGGAATGGTTAGGAAATATGCATTGGTCTGTGGAAGGCACCATGACCAAGATAAACACTTTAAAAATGATTAGCTCTTTCGGATATTTTGGATTCAAGAGACAAAATATTTGTATGTAAAATCGTGATTACTCCATTTTCAAAATTGCATTACAACTGTCATTCGAATTAACCGAATAAACAAGAAAATCGCCCAGCACTACTCTTAACATATCAAAGCCCAAAGAAAAACTTGACACCAAACACTTGGGTTTAGCTACACACCTGTCCATCAAGTTCGTCAAGAAGTGTCTGCATGTTTTCTCCGTACACTCCCCTCCTGCACCTGTATAATTTAAGAAGTTTTGGAGCATACACGTCCAAAGCACATTGAAACTGTCTCTTCAAATCGATTGCGGCTATCCTTTTGAACTCACTGCATATCTAGAGAGAGAGAGGAGAGAGACAGAGAGAGACAGAGAGAAAGAATTAACTGGTGCCATCACACATTTCTCACACAAAAAAAAGGCACATAAATCACAGACCAAAATTTATATCCATCACAATATTTCATTTGGACGATTCATTGTCCCAGCAATTATCGCCATGAACAATTTACAGTAAATCTTAGACCACTGGCATATTAAAATTTATAAATACATTCTATATAAATGAAAGTAATGAATGGACACAGGGTAATGCTTCTGTAACTGAACAGCCTAAACATTGCAAACATACATGGTTGAGCTAAGAAGTTGTAGAATCACATTTAAACCAGAGTGATCAACCCAAACAGTCTCAATTTATTACACAAAAACAAAAAGAAACAAATGAAACACGAACCTGATGCTCCAAGAACAGGGCTGGCCATTGATCTCTGACTCCTGCTCAACTACCTCCTTCCTCCTCAGTGAAAACGTCCGTTCCATAGCTGAACTCACAAAGTTCATGTTTGGACTCTTCTTTTGCATTTCTGCCTTCATTGCTTCTCTTTCTTGTTTCAGGAACTCATCACTCAGTCCACTTGGGTTGTCAGGCAAGACATTCACCTCAGACCTTCTTGGTTTTTTCAAACAATGCCCTCCATCCTCAGCACTTTCCTTTCTTGTATTGATGGTCACTTCTTTGCAGCCTGCATTGCGAAGTTTTGTTCTGTAATGTCCTATTTTGAAACTGATACTCTGTCTCCATCCATGCCAACCTTCTCCTACACCTGGTTCACTAAGGCAGGGATGTTTGCGGATCAGCGCCATGGCTACAGAATCTAAGAATCTACCTCATGCTTGGATGGATATGCAGTTACGCTGAATACAGCCTGGGCAATTTTGTCCAAGATGTCATTTTTCATGTCTCTTGTAACATCTAGAGGAATCTTGTTTGCTTCATACTCTTCATTGCCCTTTTTCAGGCGAAGTTCCACATCATACGAGAAGGTAGGGATAAGGAAAGGTGTTGGCCACTGACAGCTTCGTCGAGAACTCAGCAGATCTGTGGAAGTGCTAGGGGATTCAGAACTGGACATGGAGGCAGTGTCAAGCGACGACACTGATGAATCCGA
Source organism: Astyanax mexicanus (assembly GCF_023375975.1). Taxonomy (NCBI): domain Eukaryota; kingdom Metazoa; phylum Chordata; class Actinopteri; order Characiformes; family Acestrorhamphidae; genus Astyanax; species Astyanax mexicanus. The sequence continues at coordinate 2,072,118 of NW_026040047.1, read as the reverse complement.
TCCCTCAAGGCCAATGCACGCATCATAAATAACTTTCAATGTTGCCTTTTCTTTTGGTAACTCAGAAACATCAGTCAAATTGCACAGTTCATTGCCAAATTCTGGGTCCTCGTACTGGAGACTAAAACCTGCCTTAAGTTGAAGTCTACTCTCAAGAATTTCTTTCAGGTAATCTAAAGAAGTGAGTGGCTCAGAAATGTTCAGTTTTCTTATGTTTGCAGGAGAAATAATGACACGCAGCAACATTGCCCATCAACTTCCAAGAGAATCTATAGTACTTCAGAATCCACCGCAGTGTTGTCGTCCTCAGGTGACCAGAAGTAATTAAAAGTTCTTCAGTAAGAAAGAAAAGTGTATTAAAATGAATGACAATTTGTCTACATACATATTTTATCCACATCTAGTAAAAACGGCTTATGATGAATTAATTCAGATACTTAAAGGTATACATTGTGCCACAACCACTTTCAAGAGTTTTTTCTGCCTTTGTGTTAGTCCCAAAGAAACAACAGATGTATGGATGTAGATTGCAACCCCAGTGATAATGTATAGAATCAGTATAATAATAATAATAATAATAATAATAATAATAATAATACGCTCAGTTAGAGAGAATAAAGAACATACAAAATAAATACAGGACCATCTCAAAAAATTAGAATATCTTTGAAAAGTTACTTTATTTCAGTAATTCAGTTAAAAATGTGAAACTCATTATATAGATGTATTAAACACACAGTGATCTATTTTAAGCCTTTATTTCTTTTATTGTTGATGATTTTGGCTTACAGCCAATGAAAACCCAAAAATCAGTGTCTCAGAAAATTAGAATATTATATAGAAGTCCAATTGGTACTTCTGCAGTGTGCCAAGTCCTGCTGAAAAATGAAATCTGCATCTCCATAAAAGTTGTTATCAGCAGAGGGAAGCTGTAAGATACGAAGTGCTGTAAGATTTTGTGGGAAAACAAAACTGCACTGACTTTAGACTTGATAATAAAACACAGTGGATCAACACCAGCAGATGACAGACATGACTCTCCAACCCATCACTGATCATCAGTACATTTTACATTTCATTTGTAAATCAAGGGAGCAGGGTCTGGAGGAAGAGTGGAGAGACACACAGTCCAAACTGCTCGAGGTCTAGTGTGAAGTTTCCACCAATCAGTGATGGTTTGGAGAGACATGTCTGTCATCTGCTGGTGTTGATCCACTGTGTTTTATTATCAAGTCTTTTTGGATTATTTGGATTATTTAGATATTATGAAACTTTTATGGAGATGCGGATTTCAGTTTCCAGCAAGACTTAGCAAACTGCCCACACTGTCAAAAGTATCAATGGGTCTTATATGATATTCTAATTTTTTTGAGACACTGATTTTGGGCTTTAACAATAAAATAAATAAACGCTTAAAATAGATCACTCTGTGCTTAATACATCTATATAATATGAGTTTCACATTTTGAACTGAATTAATAAAATAAAGAAACTTTTCAAATACAAAACACAAAGAAAAAATATGAAAGTGCAGTACATTGTAAACGGACATTACAGTACAGACATAATTCAATAATTTTACTTTTACTTTACCTTAAATTGTGACTGAGTGTATGAAAGGCTGGAGCACTTTAAGGACCTAAAATAAAACAAAACAAAAACAAATGAGAAGCATAGGTTAAAAATGTTTTATTACATATAAAGTTTATTTTTTTTAAATATAAACAAACTTACAAATTAATGGAACAGGTATTTCTTGGGCACAACAAACAGCTTCCCACCCACAGGGTAAGCTGAAAATGGATAAAAATCATTGAGATCATTAAGAGTCAGGACTTGTGTAACAGAATACTGACTCTCATCAAGCTCATATGATCTCAGATGTTCAACATACCAGGATGGCATGTGTTTGCAGAGAAATCCAATCTTGCTCTCAACAACAATCCTTTCGATTTAAAAAAAAACTCAGGCAGACTTCCACACTGCCCTGCAGAAATAAGCATACCCTCTGTGTATCTGATTCCATTTAAATGGACACTGGAAGACATGGACACTTTGTGATGATCTGGAAATGCCTTCTGTATTGCAGATCTCCATGTTGCCTCCAAAGAACCTGTACTGACAACTTTAACACTTTCCACACAGAGAGGAGCCTTGAGGAGTTGTGAGCCATCAAGATGGTATGCAACCATTAACTGATGCCTAGATGCAAGAGTCTGAAGAATGTTCTTGAAATTATGGACGTCGCTGACAACTTTCTTAAAAAAGCTATGTTTTGCTTCGAATCTCATGGTCCATAACTCCACCAGTGGTCCAAAGCACCTAATCAGATGTGGATAATGTTCGACATAGTGATGTTTAGGACGCAGGTGCACATCAGAAAAAGTCTGAAGAAATAACTTGCGATGGTCAGATATTTTACAATGCAAGTAATTTAAGGATTCTTCTGAAAACTTTGACAAAACTACAATTTCAGTAATGTCTTTAAGATCCATGAGCGTCTCCCAGGCTGGTTCATTTTCAGGTACAAGGCCACCAATCATTAGGGGCAACAACCGTAACAACGTCCAGTTTTCAGGAAATGATTGTATACGATTATTCACAGCATCCAATGAAAATACCCCTTCTCAATCAGTTTTTTAGGCATACAGCCAATTCAACAGGCACAATTCCCTCCAAGAGGTCATGCAATATGTCTGGTGGAAAGCTGGTGACTGGGTGGAAATCTGTCAGGTACTTGTTGATCACACACTCACTCTTAATACCATCAATATGGGATTTATCACTGCCCTGGTGCTCCTGTAAAGCTGCATTATGCTGTTCCGGAGATCTCAGTTGAAAGTGCGGGTAGAGTCTTTTAAAGTTTCTCGACGAACTAAACAGATTCTGCAAAAATGTCTTACAGAGAAACTCTCCTGAAAGCCAGCGAGTCCATGTGCTGCAAGGTTGTCTGCACAAACACAGAAAATAGTTCCTTTTACCTGACGATTCAGGGATCCAACAAATGTTCCCTCCTTCTCTAGAATAGCAATGTCTTTAAACAAGGGTTCAAGATATCTGTCAAACCCAAAATGTTTCACGTCTTCGCTTTTGCCAAGAGCAGCTAAGTGAATTGTATGTAGGCCAGAACGGAACTTTACTGGCAGGTTAAGTAGCACCCAGTATACCGCTGTAATTTTATGTATTTTTCTTGACGTTCCCAGCGGGTTGCAAATTTCAAAATCATCAATATACAGCGCTAAGCAAAGGCAAAATTCCTCATTGACCAAAAGTTTGTGAGTTTTGAAATACTTTCCATCCTGAAATGAGTGGTAAAAACCATGAGATGATTTATGATTGAATTCAATGTTGTCCAACACGTCCCGGCAGCTAAACAAACTAGCAAGAACTAGATGGACTGGTATATATACACAATAACTTTTTTTCTGGCTATCAAAAAGATACTCTGTTGGTTCAATTACTGGAAAATTCTCTTTAAAGTAGACATTTCTTCTGTAATCTGTAGAAAGAACACCTTTCTTTGAAGTTTGAGATAAAGGATTTTAACACCCGATTCGAATGTTATCATTCCATTGAATGGACGTTATCACGTGAAAATAGGTCCATATAAATGGTTTAGTATGTACCTACTGTGCCTACTAGAAGGTGCGATATGTTGTTGTTAGCCAGTTGTTTCTATCGTTGTTAGAGCCATTGCAATTGTCCATTAGGCACCTTATGTGCCTACTGAAAGGTTTAGTATGCTGTTGTTATCCATTCTAATCGTTCATCGCTCAGGCCAATAAGGAACCAGCTACAACGTAGGTGTGCGAAGGACAGGCCAATAAGGAGCCAACTACAAAGTGGGTGTGCGAAGGACCAGTGAAATGCCAGCATTCGCGGATCCGCGGGCATCATTCTGTCCCAGCGTTTGACCAGGTAATGTCGTGTGCTTGAGTAAACACCAAAGTACTAGTTGAAAGAGCCTTATTGTGACTGAATTTACGCTCCATGTTTCCCTAACAGACACCCATTGTAGTTGCTTAGCTCAAATGTTTGTTTGTTTGCTTTGGTTTTGTACAAAAATGTGTCGAAAGGCTAGCTAGCTTGCTAGATAGCATAACTAGGCTAACTTACATAGCTGGGCAGCTAAGCTTGGCCTACTTAGCTGGTTCGCTAGCTAATGTAGCTACATGTCTAGAATGAAGATGTGCTGTCGGCTGCTTCTGCTTTCATAATGCTGTCATATCTACAGCTATGGTTTGCATGAATTGTTAAGGATCTTTGAGGCTTTCGTGTGGTATGACACGTTTATTTATTCAGCATTAAAGTTACACCCGGTGGCTGCGCCCAGCTTTAGCTGGCTAGCTAGCTGACTAGCGATGTTCCTTCTCATGTTTAAGCTCAATATAGAGACTTCGTGATGGGCGACTTGCTTCAGTGTTTTTTTTTTTTTTTTAAATAGAACTTCTTCTTGTAAATCTTGTACTTTGCCTGAAAGATAAAATGTAAGCTAACTGCTGCTATTTTATACTGGCTGTTATTAATGTTAGCTAGCTTTGTTGCTAACCTTGCTAAGGTAAACCTTCAGGGAGCATAGGGGCTTGTCTTTAATAGCTTTCACTGTAACGTTATTTGGGGATTTGTTGAATCAATGGCAGTATATTTGTTTCAAGGTATTAATAAATATTTCTTTTACAGTACACATTGAGTCCGAATTGTAAGAGCCAGCTTCTTCTTCCCATTTCAAGGTAAGATGCATAGAATTGTAATTTTGTCTCACCATTTATGGATTTAATTGCTAATTAATAGTAGTTTATGTTCTTTTACTTGCTGTAAACATTACGATTCCCTCAATGTACACTCTCCAGTGAAAATATTAAAATCCCCCCCCCCCTTTCAGCTTCTATAACCACATTAATATGGTTCTGGGCATTATACAGTGTGAAAAGGTGTTTGGCCCCTTCCTGATTTCCTGATTTGTTGCATGTTTGTCACACTTTATGTTTCGGAACATCAAACCAATTTAAATATTATTCAAAAACAACACATGTAAACACAAAGTGCTGTTTTTAAATGAAGAAAAAAATCCAAACCTACATGGCCCTGTGTGAAAAAGTGATTTTAAAAGACATCTAGACATTTAAATGGATTTCTTAAAGCTTATGTTAAGCTGTTTCTATCGTTTTTAGAGATTAAGGATATGACAGAAATAATCGTTGACTAATCGAAAAAAAATAATCATCAGAGTAGTTGACTACCAAAATAATCATAAGTTGTATCCCTACTTATAAGTGCTGCTATATGGACAGTTCAACTGATAAAATGGAAAGAGTCTGTGGAAAGAAGGAGGTGGTCATTACATCCTTACTGATAAATATAGTGTAGGGCAGGGTTTTTTTTGTGATAATTATACTTTGGGTGGTATGACAACATTGGAAAAAAATATTTCAAGAATATGGAAGACCAAAAATGACGTGTATATAAATAAATGCACATATGTATGTATATGTATATATAAATATAAATAAATGTGTGTTATAAATACACGCATAAATAATCGAGTAGGTGAATAAATAAATAAATACATTTCTTATTTATATATTCATTTATATGTGCATTTATTTATTTCAACTTTTATTTATTTATTTATTTATTCATTCATTTCAACATTTCTACATTCATTTATTGATTTATTTACACATTTCTTTATGTATTTATTTATTTATTTCCACACTGTCCTGTTGACCCTCATTCATTTCTGGCAGTTGTTACTGCAGTAGGGTTATAGCTGCGATGTTGTTGTCTCACTGATATTGAAAGTACAGGACAGCTATTTGTGCACCGGCACACTGAACAGCATAGCGAAGTGTGTGCCAGATGCATTAAAATGTGCATTTATTTATATAGTTATTTGTTTCTACATTTATATGTGCAGTTATGAATTAATACTTCCTTCGTTTTTGGTCCTACATACAAGAATACACTACAACAAAATAAAAAAAATATTTTATTATTGCATACGGCATGAGATGGCACACCCCTAACTGAGATATTAAAAAATACAATAATTTTATTACATTGTCCATAGAAGTAAATGATCCTGTATTTCATGATACTAGTAATGCACTCCAAATATCTCCATATATCCAGAATTAAAGAAAAAAAATACATGTACTGGACAGGTATAATCTGTCTTTAGTAGATGTAATATGAACTGAGCTTAAAAATAGCAAAAAAAAGTAGTACCCTCATGTGATATTTAGGGATGGGTGATATGGCACAGTATTTCAGGGTATAATTTTGTTCACAATATAAAAAAAATATTGGCAATATTATTGCATATAATACGACATGGCACACTCCTATCTTGTAGCCATTTCTTGTTGAGTCCTGACTGAGAGACACTGTAATATTATTTTACAGATTGTCAATATTTTATCCATTAATGCATTAGTTCTGTGCCTTACTTTTACTAAAAGGATTGACATTTATCAAATGACATGAAGAAACCCTCACTTCCGTTTGTTGACTTTTTGTTAGTTGACACTGAAACATTGAAAAAAAATGTCCATGGTTTAAGATTGTAAACTGTTAACATTTTCAGTCTGAAGTGCTAAATATGATCAATTACTGAAGCAACCATTAAGCACAAATAATATTTATGCAGTCTTCATCTTTGTATTTAGATATGGGAAAAGCCTTGCGGTTCAGGAAATCGAAGATACACCTGTTCAAGAAGCGCCCTGGTGCTCGTGCACAGAAGGTCTACGTAGGTGATATTCTTTCGAGTGTGGGCACTTTCCATCCATCAAGAGATCAGGATGAGCCTCCCGAAATAGCTGAGAGCAGTAACTTATGTTCTGAGACTGCATACACAAAGGCTAAAAGGAGAGAAATAAGTGCCTGGGATCTAGTCAAGGATGATATTTTGAAGGTGTCATTTGCATGTTCAGCACCAATCACAGGTCTCTGCATTGTCTGTCAAGACCATGGAGACTACAGATGCTTGGACTGTGGTCCCACCACAGTTTTTTGCGAGGCTTGTTTAAAAAAGTCACACAGGAATTTGCTGCACCTTCCCGACAAGTGGAATGTAAGGTCAAAAGCTGCGTTTTCTCTATATATTTATCACATTTATACCTATAAGTTTCAGCTATATACAGTAATTTTTGACTTTCTCATTAAAATGAAATGCACTCAGTTTGACAGTAAACACTTATTTTATTTCCAATACGTGACATTTGGTTTTGTTTCTTTAATTGATGCTCACTGTAGGTTCCATGTTAATTTGCCCATATCAAAGTAATTTCTAAGTCAATACAAGTTGAATGAAGATTTATTTTTAATCAAGTAATATATGATTGTAATTGTGATTGTTCTATTGCACTTCTGTCATTCTACTTGGTAGACAGTTATTTTTGTAATGATCTTTTATAATGTATTGACAGTGTTTAATGTCTTTTTTTCTTACCCTTAACAGAAGGCCTATTATGAACCCCTTTCAAGTGGTTTACAATTAGTTTTACCTGAAGGGCATGAAAAGCATAATGTTTATAAAAGGGAAATGAGAGTTGTTGTCAATTCAGGTATGTTATTCTGAATTTAATTTGTATAAAATTAGGGCAGAGTTTAAAGCAGTTATTTAAATGTTTTAATGTGTGTTTAGATTTTGTTCCTGAAGCTTATGAAGTTATAATACAGATCACTTTAACATATATTTAATATAAATTCTTTTTGTACTTATTTGACAGGGAGACTTTGCAACATCTGTGTCAATCTCTGCAATTGTGAACCTGAAGTCTGCACCTTAATAAGATATGGACTATGGCCAGCATCTGCAGAGAAGCCCCAGACAGCCTTCTCTATTTCTCTTTTAGAACTTTTTATTTTTTTATCTTTGGAGTGTCAGGTATCAGTTGATGGCTTTTGTAACACCCTGCGCTGGAAAAACAGCCTCACCCTTGCAGAGGTAAGAAACATTTGTTTCAAATTGTATTACCTAGTGTGTCGAAGTCCTGGTGTATGTTTATGACAGTATGAATAACTGTCCTGCTTTTACCTGTTTGCATTTTCCACTTTTTGCATTATAGGTGAATATGTTGTACAGAGCTTTGGTAGGTGAATCCATATCCTATTTTAGGCACCACTGCTTTCGACTTAGAACTTTGGTTGATCTCTGCCCTCAATTGAATGATGGAGGCACATGTCCTGCTTGCCCAAAGGTGGGTATTGTAAAGACAAGGACAAGACAACAATTTCGTAGAGTTATTGACATTGATGTGTTTTGGAATAGGTATAAACACAAACATACCCAAAGCAAATTTCTTTACAGAAATCTGATTTGTATGAATTTATCTGCAGTACTATGTCTGTATCCAGCTACTGTGTGTCTACTATGTATGAAATGTGGGATCTTTCTTAGTGTAAAGAATTTAAGTTGCTGCTTTGTTTACTTGCAAGTAAACGTTTGCTTTAAGTTACAGTTAGTCAAAAAAATGTTTTTTCTCCTTTTCTCTTTTCATTTTTAGCAAGATGGAAATATGATCGTAACACTTGATGGGAACTTTGGACTTGTACGAAAACAAAGTTCAGGGGCAAGCATAGATAAACCATTTCATGGAAACCGTATGTTTATTGGTGATGGTAGAATAGAATTCTACCGATGAAGGGTGGAGATACTTTGAGATTGTTAATGGTGTTAAAATAGTCAATGCTATGCCTCTAATCAGCATTCTAAGCCTGTTGGGAGCATCCGCTTGAAGTGCTGTATTTCTAAATGCTGGGGGTGAAAGAAGGAAGGTTTTTCGATAGTTTTTTGTACTCGTTATCATGTTTCACTACCACACATTCAAGTCCAGTTATTACACCATGTGTACTATTTTTGCCCCAACAAGAACAATACAAAATCATGGGAAGCGGTGGGAAAATGCTTATGTCCAAACTGTAATTTTGGTTTTGAAACACTATTTTTTTTCTACCAATCAAATGTATTACATATAGTTATGTATTTCTTTACGATATAAAACCAAAAATACATGACAAACGCTGTAAATAGTGTGTGTGTGTAGAACCCTAGAACACAAATATTCACATTAATGGCTGTACATTACTCAGGTCTTCAGTTATGAAGCTCAGAACATTTGTATGTAACTGATTAATGCCCTAGAAGGAATTAACTGGTTTTCAACAATAAAGAAAAAACATCTCCATTACATTGTGGTTAGTACAAGCATTTAGAACCTCATTCATTTTATTCTGTGTGCATTGTTGTCCTGTAAATCACTGGAAACTCTTATAGAACTGTTTAAGAGTTCTAATACTAACATTTCCACATGCAAGCTAATGCTAATGTGCATCAGCCTGAGGTCAGTACATTTGCAGGCTGTAGCAGTCATTTAAACTGGTTCTTGATGTTCTGGATCTTTCACACTTCTTTAAGGATGAGAAGATTCATGAATAAAATTGCGTAATTTAGAGGATTCCAGTGATGTCCCATTGAATAATGTTCACAGAATAAAATGTATATAAACATTTATTGGCCATATAAAGTAACTAAGGTGTTTTTTAAGCACTATTTATTCCAAAGAATAAATAAGAGTCCAAATATAGGCAAGGAATGACTAGAGAATGACATGTCTTTAGTGGTCTGCAGTGCAACAAAGAATTTTATTTGCAATTGAGGTTTACCTCAATAACATGTTGCGGAAGTCCAGTCTCTGCCACTGCAGTGCTGATAAGTGGTGATCCAACTCTGGTCATGCCCTTGTCAAAGAGGGCCTTTAGAGAGAGCTTTTGAGGTTCAGTTATCGCTGTTCTTTCTAAAAACAAAAACGCACTTAAAAACGTTGCATCCAGAAGGAATCATTCAACTTGAATATCAATTTGCAGGAATTTGACATATGCTAATTATTGAAGTTTTATGCTCAGCCGGATGTGAGCAATGAGGAACTTTATTCTTGTACCCAAATATGACTAAATAAGGTTGTCCTGAACAAGGTTTCCATTCTTACTCATGCAGTTGTGTTGGTAGCATCCTTTGTGAGTGAAATCTGTCTCAGATAAGGGTGGGCAATGTGGCCCTTAAATAAGATCACGCTATTTCATGGTATTTTTGCGATAACGATGGCACACCCCTAGTCTCAATACAGTTAGAAAGGAATTTGTATTGGCTGAAAGTTGCAAGTCATTGCAGACATTCAGTAAAAAGTGATGCCATCAGTGATCTCAGAGACTTGCCAGTACTTTAATGCCAACAAATCAAACAGGTTCAAACCACACAAATGGACTTTCTCTACTGTCAGATGGCTACAAGGCAGAGCTTTACTATGACTGCCCCCGATACCACATCGGTTGCACTAAAACTCCTTCTGGGTGCAACGATTTCTGATAAGCACTGTTTACAATATACAGGACAGTTACAGAGCACACAGCTACAACAAATAGTATAAGTCACATCAAGTCACTTCATTTCAACAGAAAATAAATACTTTATTAAACACTGAAATATGTACCAACACTGGCATACTTTACAATTTAATTGAAGATAGAAAAGGCAAAAAAAAAATATTCGTACTGACATTTACATTAGATAATGTAAGATGCCTTACCTCCTTGCTTTGTCTGAGCCATGCAGACCCTGAAAAGACATACAAGCATACAATTACGCCATAAAAATCACAAGAAAATTCTGCATTTTTCCAAAGAAGTAAAGACTTAAATATATGGCAATAACGCCAGCAAAGTACATTGGAAAAGCACAATACTTAAAGGCGCAACCATAAAAGATTGTTTGCCTAAAGCTCACTACGTAATTTATAAAAAGTTTATATCCTGTAAGCTACATTGAAAAACTAAGTATAGTTTCAACAGATTGTAGCTCAGAGTTTAAACAAACATGTACTATCTTAGCTCTCTGATTAAAGGACACAATTGATCTACAAACTGCAGGTTACGTATGATGAATTAAATTCGCAACCCTAAAAAATCCTGATAAAGAAAATAAAGGACCCTCTAGATTTCTGAAGCAAATTTAAAATACTGCTGTTTTTCCTAACAGTAGAGAGATACACTGGTACAATTCTATGCATCTTACCTTGAAATGGGAAGAAGAAGCTGGCTCTTACAATTCGGACTCAATGTGTACTGTAAAAGAAATATTTATTAATACCTTGAAACAACTATACTGGCATTGATTCAACAAATCCCCAAATAACGTTACAGTGAAAGCTATTAAAGACAAGCCCCTATGCTCCCTGAAGGTTTACCTTAGCAAGGTTAGCAACAAAGCTAGCTAACATTAATAACAGCCAGTATAAAATAGCAGCAGTTAGCTTACATTTTATCTTTCAGGCAAAGTACAAGATTTACAAGAAGAAGTTCTATTTAAAAAAAAAAAAAAAAACACTGAAGCAAGTCGCCCATCACAAAGTCTCTATATTGAGCTTAAACATGAGAAGGAACATCGCTAGTCAGCTAGCTAGCCAGCTAAAGCTGGGCGCAGCCACCGGGTGTAACTTTAACGCTGAATAAATAAACGTGTCATACCACACGAAAGCCTCAAAGATCCTTAACAATTCATACAAACCATAGCTGTAGATATGACAGCATTATGAAAGCAGAAGCAGCCGACAGCACATCTTCATTCTAGACATGTAGCTACATTAGCTAGCGAACCAGCTAAGTAGGCCAAGCTTAGCTAGTTAGCCTAGTTATGCTATCTAGCAAGCTAGCTAGCCTTTCGACACATTTTTGTACAAAACCAAAGCAAACAAACAAACATTTGAGCTAAGCAACTACAATGGGTGTCTGTTAGGGAAACATGGAGCGTAAATTCAGTCACAATAAGGCTCTTTCAACTAGTACTTTGGTGTTTACTCAAGCACACGACATTACCTGGTCAAACGCTGGGACAGAATGATGCCCGCGGATCCGCGAATGCTGGCATTTCACTGGTCCTTCGCACACCCACTGTGTAGTTGGCTCCTTATTGGCCTGTCCTTCGCACACCTACGTTGTAGCTGGTTCCTTATTGGCCTGAGCGATGAGCGATTAGAATGGATAACAACAGCATACTAAACCTTTCAGTAGGCACATAAGGTGCCTAATGGACAATTGCAATGGCTCTAACAACGATAGAAATGGCTAACAACAACATATCGCACCTTCTAGTAGGCACAGTAGGTACATACTAAACCATTTATATGGACCTATTTTCACGTGATAACGTCCATTCAGTGGAATGATAACATTCGAATCGGGTGGGATTTGTCTGGAAAACGGCTTCTAATACTTCTTGAACAACGGAGTCATCAAGATCCTGATTATGTTTTCTAAGAATGTCTTTTACAGCCTGATGTGCATGCAAACTTGAAAGATACACTATATCATTTAGCTCCTCAAGTATTTTTGGAATTGCTTGTCTTTAAACATGTAACACAGTTTGCATACAAAGAAAAAGAGATGCAAGTTTATGCTGGAGAGTTCCTGAGTCTATTTTTTCTGTTGATAATCCAGAGGTAGACGGTGACTCACTCTCAATCTCCACAGCTTGATCCAAACTCTGCACTTCCTCAGGATTATTGTCCTCCTCTTCATTAACAACTGCAATTGAAGTCCTGAAGTCTTTTACTGTGTGATCTTTATGCAGCCTGCTTTTGTGACTACTAAATGTTGAAGTAAGATTGGTTTTAAAATTACAGTTTTTGAATGGGCACCTCACTGTGTCATGCCTCCTTAGGTGTACTCCTAAGTGGCTAAAAAAATTTTTGCATTGCAAATATCTTTGTAATCACAAAGCTCACACTTAAAAGTTTTGTGCTCTAGAAAGGATTTACATTACATTACATTACATTTGATTTGGCAGACGCTTTTGTACAAAAGTAATAGGAATTTAGATAACCCATTTTTAGATAGGGCTTAAAGGAGGTCGAAGGGAAATAAAGGGATAGAGAAGTGAAGGAGGGGAAGAAGGAAATGGGGTTAGAAGTAGTTAGTGTGTTAGAGGTGTTAGGAGAGTAAATGCTCTTTGAAGAGCTCTGTCTTCAGGAGTTTCTTAAAGATAGTGAGAGATTCTCCTGATCTGGTAGTAGAAGGTAGTTTGTTAGAGGTGTTAGGAGAGTAAGTGCTCTTTGAAGAGCTCTGTCTTCAGGAGTTTCTTAAAGATAGTGAGAGATTCTCCTGATCTGGTAGTAGAAGGTAGTTAGTTAGAGGTATTAGGAGAGTAAGTGCTCTTTGAAGAGCTCAGTCTTCAGGAGTTTATTAAAGATAGTGAGAGATTCTCCTGATCTGGTAGTAGAAGGTAGTTAGTTAGAGGTGTTAGGAGAGTAAGTGCTCTTTGAAGAGCTCTGTCTTCAGGAGTTTATTAAAGATAGTGAGAGATTCTCCTGATCTGGTAGTAGAAGGTAGTTAGTTAGAGGTGTTAGGAGAGTAAGAGCTCTTTGAAGAGCTCTGTCTTCAGGAGTTTATTAAAGATAGTGAGAGATTCTCCTGATCTGGTAGTAGAAGGTAGTTAGTTAGAGGTGTTAGGAGAGTAAGTGCTCTTTGAAGAGCTCAGTCTTCAGGAGTTTATTAAAGATAGTGAGAGATTCTCCTGATCTGGCAGTAGAAGGTAGTTTGTTCCACCATTGGGGAACTCTGTATGAAAACAGTCTGGATTGCTTTGTGTGAGTGTTTGGTAAAGTGCAGCGGCCGGGAGGTAGCGTAAGCCTTCAGGAGCGAGTGCAGGTAGGAAGGAGCCTGTTCTGTCATCACCTTGTAGGAGATTGTAAGAGTTTTGAATTTGATGCATCAACTGGTAGCCAGTGGAGCTCAATGAGCAGTGGGGTGACATGTGCCCGTTTTGGTTGGTTGAAGACCAGACGTGCTGCTGCATTCTGGATCATCTGGAGTGGTTTTACTACACAGGCCGGGAGGCCAGTTAGCAGGGCATTGCAGTAGTCGAGGCGTGAGATGACGACCGCTTGCACCAGGAGTTGGGTGGCCTGTTGCGTCAGAAACTGTCTAATTTTCCTGATGTTATAAAGCGCGAAGCGGCAGGATTGAGCAACTGAGGCCACATGGTGCGTGAAGGAGAGCTGGTCATCAACCAGAACACCCAGGTTCCTATAGCAACCTTTGTCGGTGAGAGAGAGAGAGAGTCGATACTTATAGAGAGGTTGTGTTGAATAGAAGGTTTTGTTGGTATGACCAGAAGTTCAGTCTTTGAGAGATTTAATTGAAGGTGATGCTCCTTCATCCATGAGGATATGTCAGAGAGACACGACGATATCCGATATCCGATTTAGTATGGCACCTTGAGAGGTGACACCTCAATGAACCTGCTGTTTCAAAGGAACACACACAACTAGAGTAGAAACCAGCCAGCGTGTACCGCGGAATCCGTGACGTACTCTGTGGTGCTTCAACAGAACATCTGGGAATTGATTGTGAATGAGCAGATTTTGCAGGGCATCTACCACATTCTGGGTTCTGGAAAACAAAAGGAATCATTTTAAAGTACTGTTGTTATTGGTCAAATTTGTAAATACGTACAAAGAAAATATCCACATCTCTTATAGCAATATGTTAATATATGCATGTATGACAAATATGTAGGGGTGTGACGAGATCTCGTGGCACGAGATATTTCTCGTCAGGCTTAAACCTGTCTCGCGGGGCAAAAAACAGTTAAGTGTGGACTTTTTAAGAGGGATCTGGCAACCCAGCGACAGAGTATGGTGGAAAGCAGCTCTCAGCAGAAGAGGAAAATTCAAGCATTTGTATAGAAGAGGCTTCTGCTACTTTTAAGTTGTATGTCTGGCTGCATTTTGGCTCCAGTGGAAACAATAAACGGTAACAGAGTGACCAACAAGATACAAACCATATATAAATACTGTAAGTAAATCCTACACCTGACTGTTTCATAGACAGCTGTACTAATCCCTTAGCTCTGTACTGTATTTAAAAACATGTTCTGTCTCTGTTTCACTTCAAGCATAGTCTTAATATGACTGGATGTGGTTTGTACTTATTGTTTGCACTATATAAGACCTAGAAAAGTTTTTTTTTATTATTCTTATTTCTATTTCTTATAGAATCCATGTGTGAGAGAAACCAGTCTGTTAAGTTTGTGTTATATGATTTTGTCAAATAAAACTGTAGTTTTCAAGCCATTTTTAATTTTTGACGTTTTCTTTAAAATTTTATTTTTAAATCTCGTCTCGTTCTCATGAACCCAGTATCGTGTCTCGTCTCGTGATATTAGTGTCTCGTTACACCCCTACAAATATGTGTCAGGCCATTTATAGAATAATAGATTTAGAATACCCACATTAACCATAGTGTATTGCAAATCGAATTTATACATTTTCTTAACAATAGATCACATTAATCATGTATGGGGAATTTAATTTAAAACTTTTTTTAAATACCACCCAGAATAACTTAACACCTCTTTTATAATAATACAATGGAAAAAAGTGCACAAAACCATTCAAAGTTTTTAGTTTTGAAGTTTTTAAGTCCCTCTTTTCAGCTTAGAATATTTTTTTTTAAAAACACACTGCACCAGGTGGTTAATGGCTCATATAAAAGTAGACACTTGGGCTACAAAAATGTTTTTCAGCAATTGGTAAATTAAATAACCTCTTACTGATTATATATTTTGATAATTTTTCAAAGAAAAAAAAAAAAAAATGAAATCGCCTATTGATTTCCCACGCAAATCATCAAGTACATGATATCAAATTCTGCTTCCACAGGTGCACAAAAATGTATTGAGATACCTATAATAATTTGATTTTCATTAATGATTAACCAAAGAGTGCCAAAAACGTCTCCAAGTGTCCCAAACTGTATCCAAAATGCACAAAGTTTCCCAATGGCCAACAACTTCTTCCATACAGCCACAAACCCAAATAAATGTAAAAATAATAATAATAAAAAAAGATTTTATATCTGTTATAACGCACTGCTTCCATGCGTCTCCAAACACACACTACAAGTAATACGGATTGCCATAGATATCACATACATAGATGCCGCATCGACTGACGCCGTCTATTGGCACTGGCGTGTCAGTGTGGCTGTCATATTGGAGGAGGCAATCCTGCGTACCCAGTGCATTAATTTACACTGAGAATATAATAATAATAATAATAACAATAATAAACAACTCCAATATATACCAATTTATACCTGATTATAACACGGTTTGTTACAAACAGCAGAGATGTAGTAAAGAGACAGGATGCTGTTACACAGTACAAATATGTGCTTTCATGCTGAAATACTTTATATTATGCTTTTAACAAAGATAGAGCTATGGTATGGCATGAATTGATGTACATGGCATAAAAATATATAAATATAAAATGAATTCATTTTACACACTTTTATATATATATATATACATATATATAAAAAATATATATATGTAAACTATTGTTATAATTATAAATTAATTAATTAATATATATTAATTATATATAATGTGTGTATTTATGTATGTACATATTAAAATAAAATTAATTAATTTATACCCTTATTAATATGCCATATCATATGTCGTTCCACATATCTCTTTGCTCTAGTCGTTTATTTGCTCCGTGTTTACCTCTGTTTATTTCTTGTTTGTTTTTTTCTAGTTTCTTGTTTAGCTCTGTGTTCCCTAGCTCCCTGTATATACCCCTGCTTTGTGTTTATTTCTAAGTTTATTCCCTTGTATATATATATTTCCCTAGCCCTGTTAGTTTATTTCTAGTATCTCTTATTTGTTTAGGTTTATGTTATTTTGTTTCACTGTTTATTTTGGTTTTTGGTTTATCTTTGTTACGTGTTTACTTGTTCTGTATTTCTTTGTTTATTTGTTATTTATTTAGCTGCAAGGAGAGAACTTGGAGAGCGGACGCAAACACAAGTCATTTATTTACAAAAGAAAGAGCAAAAAAACAATAAACCAAAACTGAAACTAAAACAACAAAACACATAGAGAAAACTACAAACTGAGCAAACAAAGAAACATGTTACCTGACTGACGTGAAAATGTACAAGAACCAACAAACTAACACTGAAAACGCAGGGGCTTAAATACACATGGAGGGAACAGGTAACACCTGGGGACTGGTAACGAGGGGGCGGAGCTACAAATGAACACAGGTGGAATAAGGAGAACACAGAGAAGGCCTTGTGCTTAAGAAAAGCTAAATAAACAGGAGGACAGGAAAAACACAGAGACAGACAGGAGAGATACAGAACAGGACGCGAACGTGACGCTGCCCCTGAATTTCAGTTTATATATTGTGTCACGCAAGATGAAGAATCCCCACAAGACAACATGGTTCTTTAAAGAAACAGCTCTTTATTCGCTCACAGCACTTAGAAGTACTTGAAGAATCAAATTAACTACAACCACACAGTAAAAAATCACACAGCAGCGACCAATAACTACCAACTCCATTCACAGTAGGTTATATCAACAGTTCACAAAACTACCAGAGCTTGGTGTAAACATTACTACAGGGCATAACAGTCTGCAACTAAACACTGTTATCACATTCTGACCAGTAATCACAGTTATATCTGCTACTGATGCCAGTCCTGAAATGGATCTTCAGGACTAGAACTAAGAAACCCTCAGGAGCAATAAGGGGGCAACACCGTTGAACTACCCGAGTACAATATAAAATAAGTATATGTAACATAAGTGATTTGCTTAAAGCCAAACTGTAATGTTAAATCCTGTAGAATCCTGACCCACATCTTACTGAAATGAACATTTTTTGTTGAACCTTCTCAAAATTGTTAAGGTGAGCCGTGAGGAAAGTGATTGTTTTTGTACACACACTCACAGCTGGGTAGCAGATCTAGGCAGTTATGGTCAAACAGTTAAAACAGACCACTATCCTAAAGCTCTGTGGTTCTGACGGAAGCAGGTGCCTGTGAGATTGTCCCGTAAGCCACTGCATAACCTCAGGGACAGACAGCTTCTCTTTGTGTTTAGGCTCAGCATCTTAAAATATTATTTATTTGAAAAATAGATGTAATGTCAAACCAATTATGGCTATCTCTATTCCCGTTTACCGTTGTCACAAACTGAGGCAGCCAGACCTAAAAGCATATGTAACTTTAATAAATAAACTACATAAACAAAAGAAAACATGGATAGGAATAGCGCAAAACAAGAATAAACAAGACTAGGAATAACTAAATTACACAGACCAGAACAAAGATTAAACAAAACTAAGAGAACAAGCAACAGAAAAGCTGGATAAACACGGATAAAGTATCTAAAACCAAACAAACCTGACATAAAACAAACAGCAGACAAAAAAAACATGAAGCAAACAAACACCAAACAAAGCACACAAAGGTTTTCACCCAGAAACACTCAAACAAAAGGGCTTATATACACACGACGAGGGTGAGGAACACCTGGGGAAGGAATCAAGGGGGCGGGATTACAAACAAGGCAGGAGGAACGGGGCGGGGCTAAGGCGGAGACAAGACCAAAAACAAAACAGGAAGGAGCACATGGGAAGGAAAACCAAACAAGAGAACAGAGGACAGGAACAGGGAGGACCAAAAAAGGAAATACACAAGACAGACACAGGCTAAAGTGTGACAACCGTCTTTAGTACCTCATCCAGGTAAGCAGTCATTTAAAATGGCACTGATGGCTACGTCATATTTACTTGTCAGCTACTTATTCATGAACATCTCAGGTTACAGGATCCGACTTAAATGTTAATGCTTCTGCTAGTGCTATATATATATATATATATATATTCATATATAAAATACAAGGTCGATTTGGAATTAAGGAGGATGACAATGTGGAGCCTATATGATGAAGGTAAGGGTCTCAGACATTGTAGACATTGTCAGATTGACTCGACTCCTGAGTCGGCTCTCAGCTCCCACGAAAAGGCAGTTTGTTGAAAGCCAAAAACCGTGCTCTCCGCGTCTCCTGTGCTTTTAACATAGTAGCGATTTTTCTCGGTCAGTATTGAATCTAACAGGCTCTGGCTGGATGAAAGTCTTTATCACTGTCCAGTGCTGCTTTCCAGTTTGTGAATCCATGCTTTGTGAACGCTAAATCTTTAGCATTTTTTCAAGCAAGTTAGTAGCTTGCTAAACAGCTAGCTGTTAATGCTACAGTACTACTGCTAATACAAATTGATCGAAACCAACCTGGCCATTTGTAAAAAAGTAATAAATGGTGATCTCTGAAAACAGATGTTGAACACTGACTTTTTTCCAAAAATGTAATCTTCCCACAGTTTGTTCCCAATCAACACGTCTCATGTTATAAGACCATTGCTCTAATTAAAAGGTAAAGCACTACTACTGAATTAAACGTTAATATTTAGGAGTAAACCAAACTGGGTATTTAATTAGAATTTCCTTAAGCAGAGGGCCAGGCCGTCATCCGTTTTTTCGGACGCTAGTACTTCTATCAGCATTTTATGTACTCAGCAACTAAATGGTAAATGAAATTACATGAATCAATTGTAAGTTGATTTAAAATAAATGTAAGTGTGCATAGTCGTCTTGTTTTTAAATGCAAATTTCTTGGTTTTGGGTTACACTTTTGGTTCTTAAAACATTTTACCCTATTTTGACGGCATAGAAGTTTTTTTCCAGAAGCTTCTGAATCAAAAGTGACCACTGTAAATTTCAATTGCCAATACTGTGAAAGTAAACCCAGAGCTTATTTTTGTGGATATAGAGAATGGCATTTTTTCACTGCTAAAAACACAAGTGGACAGAGAGCTCCAATATACTTATGTAAATCCACCACATCAGAGGTAATAGGCTGTGAAGTGGATAACTGTAGAGATTTCATGGCAAACATCACTGTAAAGCCATGTGAACAGTTGAGCAGAGTTGCATTTGCCTCCCTTTACACAGAACCGGCTACGTTATAAATCCAAAAGTCTGTGGTGGAAAGAGAAAATCAATGCATGAACATAAACACACAGGCCACAGAAGAAAGAGCATGCTCAGTGTACCAGTGTCTTCTATGCGGAATATGGCTATACCGGCCGGTATGTATATTTTGCTGTTTTACTGGAAAAAGGATATCTGAAGTATTTTTGGCAGAACAAGAGTTTGACAAGATATTGGGAAAATGTCATGTAAGTGTAGCTGCTCTAAAAAGGTTCACCGCTACACACATACAGTTGCAAAAAAAACTATACTTGTGTTTCTGTATAAATTGGTCATTAAATGTGTTCTGATCTTTATCTACGTCACAACAAACTAATAGCACACAAAATTATATGTTTGCATGATTTTATTGAACACAGCATGTTAACATTCACAGTGCAGGGTTGAGAAAGTATGTGAACCCCTAGACTAATGACTTTTCTAAGAGCTAATTCGAGCCAAGAGTCAGACAACCTACAGTCCAATCAATGTAATGTGATTGGATGTGTTGATTAAAGCTGTTCTGCCCTAAAAAAAAACACACACCAGTTTAGAGTTTGCTGTTCTTAAGATGCATTGCTTAACGTGAATCATGCCTCACACAAAAGATCAAGCTCTCAGAAGACCTACGTTGAAGAATTGTTGATTTGCATGAAGCTGGAAAGGGTTACAAAAGTATCTCTAAAAGCCTTGATGTTCATGTGTCCACGGTAAGACAGACGCTCTACAAATGGAGAAAGTTCAGCACTGATGCTGCTCTCTCTAGGTGTGGTAAAGTCCTGTAAAGATGACTGCAAGAGCACAGCGCAGAATGATCAATGAGTGTCAGCTGAAAATTGAATACAGAAATCTCTGGCACATGCTCACATTTTTTGTTGACAAATCTACAATAGAGTTCATGGGAGGACACAACGGAGGACTGGCACAGCACACACCATCATCTAAACCTCATCCCAACTGTGAAACATGGTGGAGGGAGCATCATGGTTTGGGGCTGCTTTGCTGCCTAAGGGTCTGGATGAATTTCCGTCAAAAAAAAAATCCAAGTTAACCAAGACATTATGCAGGAAAATTTAAAACCATCTGTCCTCCAACTGAAGCTCAACAGAAGATGGATGATGCAACAGAACAACGACCCAAAACATAGAAATAAATCAACAATCGAACGACTTCAACAGAAGAACATACTGAGCCTTCTGGAGAGTCCTGACCTCCTGAACACAATTAAGATGCTGTGGCATCATGACCTCAAGAGAGAGATTCACACCAGATATCCCATAATATTATAGCTGAACTGAAACAGTTTAGTGAAGAGGAATGATCCAGAATTCCTCCTGACCGTTCTGCAGGTTTGGTTGAGGTTTTTGCTGCCAAGGGAGGATCAACCAATTATTAAATCCAAAGATGTTCATAATTTTTCACTCACTGTGAATATTAACATGTTGTGTCAATAACATCATGCAAACATGTAGACTGTGTTTGTCTATTGTTGTGAATCAAATGAAGATCAGAACACATTTAATGACCAATTTGTGCAGAAACCCAAGTAATCACAAAGGATTCACATACTTTTTCCTGCAATATATTTGGCTATGTGGCGGCTTTTCCAGTCAAAGAAGGAGCTTGTAGGAGTGACAGTGGGATCACTGAAGGTTTGGATTGCCTGTGCTTAGACCTCACCAAAGAACATATTGTGGCAATGGCAAATTATCTCTGAAACAAGAATTCAAAGAACTACCAGAGAGGTTTGAGACAGTGGAGGAAGTTTGCCCATACTGCCCATGTCCAACACATCCTGACCCCTGACCTGTCATGTTCTACTGCTATAACCACAAATGCTACTGTGTATGGATTGGACAATGTCAAAAGAGGTACATTTTCTGTTACATGTCAATAGATAAAGTTAAAATCTGTGCTATTTTTCAGATGTAATTTATTAGGAGTTACGGAAGCTGTGAATTAATGCCAATCTGTCAAAAACAGGTCAAGTTTCAAGAATATAGTACAGGTTACCACACTTTAAACAACAACGTGCTGCTATGTATGCTGTGTTTAACGCTAACTACAGCAATGAAGGCAAGTTAAACTTGTAATGCCAATTCATATTACTGTTAATTATTTTTTTAATTTCCTTATATTATTGTTTGAAATATTAAACATAATCATTGCTATCTTTCTTAAATTAGAACAAAACAGCAGAAGGACGGTTCTGGTCAATGATGGAAGACCACATGGAAACAACAATCCACCACAAGACCATCAGAAGGGCCCTCTTTTACTTCTCAGCAATGACTGACTACAGCTACAACATTTTTCTGTAACCAATGTGGGCAGAATCCTCCCGTGCTGATCACAGATGCAAACTGGTGATTTGCCTGGTTGGTATTATTTCTTATTTCAATTGTTAACATTCAATTTAAACACACATTTATTAAATTAGTTATTTTATTGTAACTTTGTAGTAAATCGTATGAAAAGACCATCTGTAGAAAACATATCCAAGTATGTTTCACATCCAAGTGATCTTTCAGTGAACATTACAGACCAATGAAAACAACTTGAGAAACAGCTCACTGCTGCCGGGTTCTGTGATGGTACACTATTGTAATATTTTCAAAATGTAAAATGGAAACAAAAGAAAAATATTCCCCAGGTTTATTACATTTCAAGGTGTACTGTCATGTTTGTCCATATTTATAGGCACAAGATCAAAAAACCAATTTGGCAATAAGTGCAACAAAATGAAATCTGATAATGGACTGCAGCAGGAGACAGGAGGGGAACTAAAACCCGCTGAGGATCAGTGGTGCCACAGTGGATAGAGTGGTTTCATCTCGCAGGATCTTTCATGGTCTTGTAATATATAAACTCCTTGGCAAAGAAGGTCAGTATCTATACTACCTCAGACACCTTAAAGACTTCAGACTACCAAATTCTACGGCGTACTTACAGGAAACTTCTTAGCCTGGTTTGGGAACAGCACCAAGCAGGACCGATGGACTCTACAGCGCTGCTGCTTCATAGCCAAGAAGATAGTGAAGGATCTTAGTCTTTCTAGTAATGGACTTTTTGCTCTGTTACCGTCAGGAAAGCGGTTTCACTCACTGAAATCAAAGACAGACAGGATGAGACTGAGTTTTTTCCCTCAGGCTATTCAGATACTGAACCAGGTTAAACTATAAATTACATCACCTCACATACTCTGAACTCTCATACAATTCATTTCACACAGGACATTTCCTTTTCAGCACCTTATCTGCTTCTTTTTGCACAGCATTATGTTAAGCAATTATTTGCACTTTTGCTATTTTTTGTTGTATTATTTAGTGTACAAAAACAGTTGTTCAAAGCTTTTTTTACTGCATGTTTACTGTGTGTGACAAACTTTGAATTGAATTAAGCTAAGCTACTCAGCATTTGCTGCATGGATTGGGGAATCTTGCAGAGCTGGTCCTGTTCTCCCAAAGACAGAGGAAGACATTTTTAAGACATCTAACATTTTTAACAATTTAGTAAAGCTTACACCATCTTTGCAGCTAGAGGATTGGTTTAAAAAAGGTATTTCAGATATCTGGCGATTCCAAGATCAAAATGTATGTACTGCTCTGAATTAATTATTTGTTATTCTTTATTTTTAACAGCCACAAAATACTGGTTGCAGCCTGTACTGAACTGAGAGTGCTGGCAGAGGGATGGAAATCTGACATCCTTCACAGACTGGAGGAGTTGTTCCTTTATAAGGACATTTATCCAAAAATGTTTATGAAGCTCCAAAAGACAAGTGGTAAGAATACCAGCGAATATGAGTGTAAAAAATATCTAAATACAATCATATTACTTATTATTAATAACATGCACATATCTGGAGGGGTTCTAAATGAAAAAGGAGTTATACAACTTTAAAAAAGGTGAAGTACAAAGAAAGGATTTTCACTCACCACCCTGATTGTATTTTGTTAAGATAAACAAATTTAAAACTTGATGCTTTTATCACACGTGCAGCAAAAGTCTGGAAGGGCTTTTTCAACATCACTTTGCTGTCAACTTTTTTCCATCGTGGCTTCATGAAAATACATTTTGCCTCTCTCACAAATGTAATTTAAATGTGTTGATATCATTTATTCATATTTACAAAATTTACAATCAGTTTGGTCACCCAAAACATTTAGACTCATTTATTTTTTCATTTGCTAGTTATACAGTTCAATAAAAAAAAAATCGTTACATTTTATAGAATTATTTATAAAATCCTTAAATACTTTGTAAAGTAACTTTTCATGAATTGTTTTGATTTTTTTATTTCCTTTAGATGCAGTCTGAATGCTGGCTGTATGCTCTTCATTATGGTGGCTGGAGTTGAGATCATGCAGATGCATTGCTGAACCTGCAAATACCACACTGTAAAAAAAAAACTGTAGTTTTTACAGGAAAACGCTGGCAGCTGTGGTTACCAGAGTTTTCCTGTTAAAATTACAGACGATAAGTAAATAACTCTACTGAAAAAAAATGTACATTAATTTACAGTGATTGAAATCACTGCTAAATTACAATAATAATCTGTCAAGTTTACACAAATTAAATGTTAATTTTGCATAGCAGTGTTCTACATAAAAATACCCTTTCCTGTATTTTTTACCTCTAGCAAATTATTCACATTTCTGATGTTGCTGGGCGTGTGGCACTGAACTCAAATAACAGAACAAAACAAGAGTTCTTTCAGCCTCAGATGGAAGACTGTGTGATGCCACTTTGGAGGACGTTAGGATGGCTGGGCAGCAGCAGCTCCAGCTGTCTTTTCCATGGATGAAGCAGATTCAGAAACTTGGTGGGTTTCAGTCTCCCCGTCCTGCTACAGGAACTTCCCATCGATTCTCCCTGTAGGACAGGTTCCACCCGGAAAACCAGAAGAGACCAGAGAAAAACTGAGGAGTTTAGATCTTCTCTCTGAGATGAACAGGCATCCCCAATTATTCTGTGGCAGAGCAGCTGAACAGAGAGCTTGATAATACCCACTATTTCCTCTGCCAGCTGAAAGACATGCACTAGGTGTTCATGCTGTGTCTGGTGTTTCACTTGCATAATCAGCAGTTTTTTTTTAGAAAATGTGCCGCTTAGCTAATGGAAAGCATTGATCGGAATAAATAGAATCTGTCGGTGTATGTCTGTTTGGTTATAAGTGTGTAATTTACTTGTCACTGCAAAATTGATGCAGTACAGAATTACAGCTGGATATATTTTACGTTTTTATTACAAATTTAGAAAACAGGGTTCCTGCAGGTCCTTAAAATCTGAGTAATTAAGGTCTAAAATGTGCTGTAGGCATTACATTTTTAAATGGTGCGTTTAATGCCTGTGGGAAAGCACCAGTGATGGTATAGTTACTTACAAAAGTAATCCGATTACTGATTACTCCTTTAAAAAATAACTTAGTTACTTTATGGATTACTTGATTTTAAAAGTAACTAAGTTACTTTATTAGTTACTTTCAGCAGCTGCAGACACCACCTCCCGCCGCCTTAACATAAACATTATAACCAGTTTTACCAATACTCCCTTTATTGGGAAATGCATTTTTAACAGCAACAATGTATCTCTAGATATTTAAAGTTAAACTATTTTCTGAAAAAATAAGTTTATTATAAAAAATAAAAGACGATTTCTCTTGAATTAACTTAACATAAATATTTTTTTTTATAAAAAATAAAATATGGTCTTTCTTGATTTCGTTTTTATAAAAAATATAAAATAAAGAAAGTCCTTTTTGACCTGACATATTTAACACTGTAAAACTGAACATTGAAGCTGTTGTTCTCTGCAGGGCAGCAAAGAGTGGTTTTATAAAACAGAACCGTGGTCTAGACCAGCGTTTCTCAACCTTTTTTCTATCACGGCACCCTTTAAATATATGCGAGATGTCAAGGCACCCCAGTTTACGGACGGGGGGGTGCTGGCGCAGTACTTCAGGTGAGAATGAGGGGTGTTGCTGGCGGAATATGAAATAAAATAGGGCGTGCATCGCGTGGGGGAGGCTGTATTAGAAGACAGATTGCGTCACAGCTGCGCAGTAATACACCGCCTCTGTGGGTCGCATCCTTCAGAGTATGCTGCCTGTGAATTGGGACACACCCCGACACGAGCTGACTCTGGAAAGGAAATATGCACGTGAGGCGCAATATTTTGACGGCACCCCCGATGAAGCCAGACGGCACCCCAGGGTGCCGCGGCACCCTGGTTGAGAAACACTGGTCTAGACCAGGGATCACATATATGCGGACTGCGGTCCGGGTCCGGACCCAGACGTTGTCCAATCCGGACCCAAACCGATAAACTACTCAGAAGGATTTAATTCTGACAGCGTTCATTTAAAGCACCGGGAATGGCCGACCAATCACGTGTGGTGTAAAATTTTCAAAAGAAAAAAAGGGTCAGATTAGAGTAACGCGTTACTGACATCACTGGCAGTGGCGGACTTAGCAATTTGGGGGCTCAAGGCGAATTTAGCTAGGGATATGGAGTTAAATCAGTGTCACCAGAACCTGAAACAAAAAAACATGATTCTTGAAAATAAAGAGTGTGTAATCTGGTGTTCTTGAAAAATTTACCTTCAAATATTTAGATATTTAAAATTCAGGTATTGAAATTTCAGATAAGGACTGTTTTAAAAAATTCAGGTACAAAATTTTTAAGTAAAAAAAAAATCATGTAGCAAAAAAATAATTCAGGGATTAAAAATTCAGGTTGTAAAAATTCAGGTTGTAAAAATTCAGGTAAAAAAATTCAGGTCGAAAAATTTCAGGGAAACATCCGGGGTACACAGAATGACCAATCAAGCGCAGAGCTAATCGAGCTCACAGCGGCCAATCACAACACAGCTCTGAAGCCTGTGGGAGCTGCGTCTTTTTTCACCTGTGGAGAAGCTCCGTGGCAGCTGCTGGGAGAACACAGCTCCTACAGTCGTAAGTAAACTATAACTTGTTTACTCGTCCTCACGTTCGTAAAAACTCTTAAAACTAGTGTTTATTGTTGAAATGGTTGTGTGTTCATGATTGGAAGTGGCTCAGAGCGCGAAATTACGTTAGGTTAGGAGAGGAGAGGGTCAAGTTAGCTAAGTTTAGCTTAGTTAAACCTAATTTAGCTTACTTTAGGCTAGTTTAGCTTACTTTAGCTTAGTTAAGCCTAGTTTAGCTTACTTTAGCCTAGTTTAGCTTAGTTTGGGTTAGTTTAGGTGAAGTGATGTGAGGCAAGGTGAGGTTACGTTATTTGAGTCTAGTTTAGCCCAGTTTAGGTGAGGTGTCTTATGTGATGTTAGGTAGCTGGCATTGAGACTGGGTGACTGGATGAAAATAAACAGTGAGTAAATTAGCTATTTAATAGATATGTAGAGCGTCCTCTTATCTCTGTGGTTTATTATTGACTGACGAAATCAGTTTATTTCTGTTTTAGTTAGTTAGATATCTTGTGTATGTAACTATTGAGGTTCGTACACCATGCTATTGCCAGATTCCCCATTTAACAGACTGGCGTTGGCTAGCTGTTATATTTATATATGTGTATATAAATATCTAATTACCTTTCCTGGACTTTCTGGCTGTTAATTCATGTCAGTGCAGTTTAATCAGGTTAGATGTATTTGGCATCCAAATACATGTTGATTACCAATATCTAATGTAACATTATCATTAATGTTGAGTAATTTATTTTTTGCTTTATTTTGTCTAACATACATTCTGTTGTGTCTTGTTTTTTAGGTTGTGACCGTGCGAAGTACTGCATATTACCAAAACTAGGGGAAATGTGCTGTTAAAAAATGTGTTAACTGGTTTGTATGTGTTTATTAACGTGTATATATATATATATATATATATATATATATATATATATACACATAAACACACACACACATACACATATAATATATATATATATATATATATATATATATATATATATATATATGTGTGTGTGTGTGTGTGTGTGTATGTAAGCCACTCTATGGCTACTTTGTGTGATCCTCTTTCTACACAGTATTATATGTATATTTGTTTGAGATACCACATGTAGAATGTTTTAATTTTGGAGAATGATTTATTTTATGATTTTATTTTTCCACCAGCTAATGTTCTGTATGTTTTGTAAACTCCTACACTTCATAGAATAAACATGTTTTCTAAAAAGACTTGTACTTAAGTCTAGTTATTTTAGTTATCTAGACTAGTTATCTTAGGTCAAGAAAACAAGAGTTTTACCCCTGAATGTCACAGCTGTAGGGGATAATTATCAAGATCTACTGCATGGCAATAGGTTTTTATTTCATTAACAAGTAAAAAAGCTTATTTTAGAGTATGTCAAAATCCTTGAGTAGACAAAGACTAATTGTTTGCTAAATGTATTACATTACTAAAGCAAATTATTCACAATACAAAAAGTAAACATATTTATTGACCTAAATATACTCATTCTTTTCAGGACAGTTTCCATCTGTTTTTATGTGCTGTGATTTATAATGACAAAGATTGAAATAATATTGTGTTCTAAACATAGAACTTTGCAGTTTGAAATGGAGACAATGAAAAAGAACCATTAAACAAGGTTAGTTGAAGGGTTTACACATTTATTTACATAAAATAAAAGTACAATGTCTATCACATTTGGCTTAAGCGGTCAAATACACAAAATGTCAGTGTATAGATATATAAAACGTAAGTGATTGTATAAAAGTATTAATTATCCAATTTCAGGTAGTTGGTGTTACTAGTCTCTCAGTTAGTGAAATGGGGATCAGCTGAGTGCAGTATAAAGACACCTGTCTGAAAGCTCTCATCGCTGAACTCCATATAATTAATTGTGAGATTACTGGGACAAACTACCTGAATTAGCTCAGTCACTTTTTAGGAGGTCAATATACACTGCTCAAAAAAATAAAGGGAACACTCAAATAACATAATTTAACTCCAAGTAAATCAAACTTCTGTGAAATTAAACTGTCCACTTAGGAAGCAACACTGATTGACAATCAATTTCACCTGCTGTTGTGCAAATGGAATAGACAACAGGTGGAAATTATTGGCAATTAGCAAGACACACTCAATAAAGCAGTGGTTCTGCAGGTGGGGACCACAGACCACTTCTCAGAACCTATGCTGTCTGGCTGATGTTTTGGTCAGTTTTGAATGTTGGTGGTGCTTTCACACTCGTGGTAGCATGAGACGGACTCTACAACCCACACAAGTGGCTCAGGTAGTGCAGCTCATCCAGGATGGCACATCAATGCGAGCTGTGGCAAGAAGGTTTGCTGTGTCTGTCAGCGTAGTGTCCAGAGGCTGGAGGTGCAACCAGGAGACAGGCCAGTACACCAGGAGACGTAGAGGAGGCCGTAGGAGGGCAACAACCCAGCAGCAGGACCGCTACCTCCGCCTTTGTGCAAGAAGGAACAGGAGGAGCACTGCCAGAGCCCTGCAAAATGACCTCCAGCAGGCCACAAATGTGCATGTGTCTGCACAAACGGTTAGAAACCGACTCCATGAGGATGGTATGAGGGCCCGACGTCCACAGATGGAGGTTGTGCTCACAGCCCAACACCGTGCAGGACGCTTGGCATTTGCCAGAGAACACCAGGATTGGCAAATTCGCCACTGGCGCCTTGTGCTCTTCACAGATGAAAGCAGGTTCACACTGAGCACATGACAGACGTGACAGAGTCTGGAGACGCCGTGGAGAGCGGTCTGCTGCCTGCAACATCCTTCAGCATGACCGGTTTGGCAGTGGGTCAGTAATGGTGTGGGGTGGCATTTCTTTGGAGGGCCGCACAGCCCTCCATGTGCTCACCAGAGGTAGCCTGACTGCCATTAGGTACCGAGATGAGATCCTCAGACCCCTTGAGAGACCATATGCTGGTGCGGTTGGCCCTGGGTTCCTCCTAATGCAGGACAATGCTAGACCTCAAGTGGCTGGAGTGTGTCAGCAGTTCCTGCAAGATGAAGGCATTGAAGCTATGGACTGGCCCGCCCGTTCCCCAGACCTGAATCCGATTGAGCACATCTGGGACATCATGTCTCGCTCCATCCACCAATGTCACGTTGCACCACAGACTGTCCAGGAGTTGGCGGATGCTTTAGTCCAGGTCTGGGAGGAGATCCCTCAGGAGACCATCCGCCACCTCATCAGGAGCATGCCCAGGCGTTGTAGGGAGGTCATACAGGCACGTGTAGGCCACACACAATAGTGAGCCTCATTTTGACTTGTTTTAAGGACATTACATTAAAGTTGGATCAGCCTGTAGTGTGTTTTTTCACTTTAATTTTGTGTGTGGCTCCAAATCCAAGCCTCCATTGGTTAATAAATTTGATTTCCATTGATGATTTTTGTGTGATTTTGTTGTCAGCACATTCAACTTTGTACAGAACAAAGTATTCAATGAGAATATTTCATTCATTCAGATCTAGGATGTGTTATTTGAGTGTTCCCTTTATTTTTTTGAGCAGTGTATATGCAATTTAATGTTTACATAATGGGCAAAGGAACTCCTCTTCTTCAGGTGGGTTTCCTACACAGGAATGATGGAAGCACTTGTCGCATCCATTGGAGGCAATAACGAATGAAAAAAAAAATCAAATACAGTGGTATGAAAGCTTTTGAGCACCCCTGATATTTTTCATGATTTTCTTTTATAAATCATTGGTTGTTGGGATCAGCAATTTCAGTTAAATATATCATATAGCAGACGAACACAGTGATATTTGAGAAGTAAAATTAAGTTTATTTTTTACAGAAAGTGCGTAATTATTCCTTAAACAAAAATAGGCAGATGGATACCTTTGGGCACCCTTGTTGTATTGATTTTAATATATTTAGCACTAATTATTGGAACACAAAATTAGTTTGGTAAGCTCATTGACCCTTGACCTACATACACAAGTGAATCTAATTATCAGAAAGGGTTCATGTAGCCAATTGCAAGTTTTTCCTCCTCTTTACATCTTCTCTGAAGAGTGGCAACATGGCAGCCTCAAAACACAACTATAAAATGAATTGAAAACAAAGATTTTTCATGTTTTTGGGGAAGGATGCAAAAAGCTCAGAGATTTCAGCTGTCAGTTTCCACTGTGAGAAACATAGTGAGGAAAGGGAAGACCACAGGCACAGTTTGGAGCAGAGACGAAGGATGGCGAGAACAGTCATAGTCAACCCACAGACCAGCTCCAAAGACCTATATCATCATCTTACTGAAGATGGAGTCACTGTGCATCTTCAAACCATTTAGCACACTTTGCACAAGTAGAGGCTGTATGAGAGAGAAATGCAGAAGAAGCCTTTTCTGTGCACACGCCACAGTAGCTTGAGGTATGCTAAAGCAGATTTGGACAGCCAGTTTAATTTTAGCATACGGTGCTGTGGGCTGATGAAACTAAAACTGAGTTATTTAAACATCAGTGACGGTGTGCATGGTGGGGAAGAGGGAAAAAAATTAACATTTGCCAGTTCCATCATACAGCGGGGCTGTATGGTGAGTGCAGGTACTGGGAATATTTTTAAAGACAACGACTCTAAAACACTAAACTCTGATCAAAATCTACTTAAGAATTCATGCAGAGGAACAAGTATGACATTCTGGAATGATCATCTCAGTTCCCAAACTTGGATATTATTGAAAATCTGTGGTGTGATTTAAAGCGGGCTGTTCATGATCAGAAACCATTAAACCTGACTGAACTGGAAATGAAGAAAAATGTAAAATATTCCTTTAACCAGAAGCCAGACTCTCATTGGAAGCTACAGAAAGTGTTTATAGGCTGCTAATCTGCAAAACAAGGAGCTACTAAATATGGATGTAATTTTTCTTTTGGGATGCCCAAATTTCTGCACCTGGCTTTTGTAAAGAATTATTGAACACTTTCAATAAATCATATAAACTTCATTTCATTTCTCAAATATCACTGTCTTCATCTGCTTTATGATATATTTTACTGAAATTGCTGATCCAAACTACCAACGACTTATAAAGAACATTTTTGAAAATGATCAGGGGTGCCCAGACTTTTTCATACTACTGTTTGTACATTATATCAGACTGTTCTGACCTTATCTTAGCAATACAAGTAGGTGACAGCCAAAGAACATAAAATAGATACTGTCATTTATTGGCAACAAAATGTTTTAAAACAGAACTTCGTTTGTACCCATTTAGGAGGCAAAGCAGCTTCCAAAGCATGATGTGGAGTGGTTTCCCCACAGTCTGCACACATCAGACAAATCTACAAAACACAACAGAATACATTTGTATGCAAATAATTGAAACACTAAGCACTCATTTTTTTTTTAGCATAAATACACTTGTGTTGTCTGGTAGGATATGTCAGTAATTAAATTAGGCTGCAATGCAGACTGTTTACAGTATTCTTCTTAATGCGTCAGAACTGGTACGTGCAATTTGATACACTGATTGCTAAATAATCTATGGGTGGGTGGAAACAAATAGTTGAACCGTTGGTATTGATGGACAAACCCAATTTGACTGACAAAATCCTGAGCCGGGTACAGCCCTAATATGTTTAGAATACAGTAACTATTCTCCTGAAATCTTTTTGCCGTAGTCAGCAGTAAAATCATAAATAACACAAATAATAATAACAGTTTTATGCAAACATTTGAACATCACTGGCAACACAACTGTGCCTAAACGTTTGCACAAGATGCATGTGTATAACATGTACTTCAAATATGCTATGATTCAACATTACTTGTTAATAATTCATAATTAATTAAATGAACTTAAATAATGAATTAAACCACTGAGATAAGAGGACGCTCTACAAATCCATGAAATAGCTAATTTACCCACTGTTTATTTTTCATCCAGTCACCCAGTCTCAATGCCAGCTACTTAACATCACATAAGACACCTCACCTAAACTGAGCTAAACTAGACTCAAATAACGTAACCTCACCTTGCCTCACATCACTTCACCTAAACTAACCCAAACTAAGATAAACTAGGCTTAATTAAGCTAAAGTAAGCTAAACTAGCCTAAAGTAAGCTAAACTAGGCTTAACTAAGCTAAACTAGGCTAAAGTAAGCTAAATTAGGCTTAACTAACCTAAAATAGGCTAAAGTAAGCTAAACTAGGCTTAACTAAGATAAACTAGGCTTAACTAAGCTAAAGTAAGCTAAACTAGGCTAAAGTAAGCTAAACTAGCCTAAAGTAAGCTAAACTAGGCTTAACTAAGCTAAACTAGGCTAAAGTAAGCTAAATTAGGCTTAACTAACCTAAAATAGGCTAAAGTAAGCTAAACTAGGCTAAAGTAAGCTAAACTAGGCTTAACTAAGCTAAAGTAAGCTAAACTAGCCTAAAGTAAGCTAAATTAGGTTTAACTAAGCTAAACTTAGCTAACTTGACCCTCTCCTCTCCTAACGTAATTTCGCGCTCTGAGCCACTTCCAATCATGAACACACAACCATTTCAACAATAAACACTAGTTTTAAGAGTTTTTACGAACGTGAGGACGAGTAAACAAGTTATAGTTTACTTACGACTGTAGGAGCTGTGTTCTCCAAGCAGCTGCCACGGAGCTTCTCCACAGGTGAAAAAAGACGCAGCTCCCACAGGCTTCAGAGCTGTGCTGTGATTGGCCGCTGTGAGCTCAATTAGCTCTGTGCTTGATTGGTCATTCTGTGTACCCCGGATGTTTCCCTGAAATTTTTCGACCTGAATTTTTTTTACCTGAATTTTTATAACCTGCATTTTTTCGACCTGAATTTTTATAACCTGAATTTTTACAACCTGAATTTTTAATCCCTGAATTATTTTTTTGCTACATGATTTTTTTTTTACTTAAAAATTTTGTACCTGAATTTTTTAAAACAGTCCTTATCTGAAATTTCAATACCTGAATTTTAAATATCTAAATATTTGAAGGTAAATTTTTCAAGAACACCAGATTACACACTCTTTATTTTCAAGAATCATGTTTTTTTGTTTCAGGTTCTGATGACACTGATTTAACTCCATATAGGGGGCCCATCAACATTAATATGCGAGAAATACGTTTCAGATATAACACCATTGTATGTCAAAATGGAAAATATTTATTTAAAAAAAATAGTTAAAAAAGAAAATTGAAGCTTTCAATGCTAATTGTACTTTTTTTTTTATGTGCAATCAATAAACATATCTTTAAATAAAATATACACCCGAATGCCAAAAAAAAGTAAAGCAGTGTGACTGAGAGCATTTGTGTGAGTCAATCAGTAATTTTTATCTAGAATTGTAACTGAATCTAAAGATGAAGAAGGGGGGGTGTTTGATCAATAAAATATTAAAAAGATTTAAAATTAATAAAAAATAATTAATATAAAATAAAAACTCATTTAAAACACAATCAAAGGCTATCTAATAGTGCACAGAATAATATCAGTTTCAGTTTCAAATAACTGAAACAGCTCCCCAAAACCTCAACCTATCCTTTATATTTGACAATATTTGATTAACTTTACAGGTCCTCACTCATCTTAATTTATTTAACTAAACTGAGTTTTCAAATTATTTATAGCCTCGCGCTGAATTCAGCTCTGCCCTGCGAGGGGGGAGGGAGAGAGAGAGAGAGAGAGAGAGAGCGAGTGGCGCAGCGCATTTTGCCTTATTTCTCTTGATTAGAGATCAATAAATATGTGAATTTAATACCTTTTAATACCATATATTTCATTTCACTTGATAGGACCTTATTTATTAAAACGTTTTTTTTTTTTTTTATCGCAATGCCGTGCACTTTCCGTGTGACTGACGCTAAACTGTTGTATCCAGCTGTTATATTATATTATGTTATATTAATACCATTTTAACATTTTTCGTTTCTATGTTTTGAAATTCGTTAGATTGTATTTTTGTCAACATTTTGGGTTTATTTTCGTTTGTTATTTTTCTAATAATAATAGAATTTACATAATTTGCTCACAACCCACTTATCAGGCAAAGACCCCTCTGATCACTGGAAAGCACATACTTACTTTAGTTGTGAGGTAGCTAATGGTTTCTGGAAAGAGAAAGGAAGGTTTACAGAGAGCTAGCTAACTTTAGCAGCAAGCTAACAAACGTAATGTTAGTAGTGGTTTATCTAACTACATTACTGGGAAGAGAACTAAGGTTAGCAAAGAGCGTGCTAACATTAGCGTCAAGCTAGCTAACATAGTAATGCAGCGAGTTAGCCACGTCACTGGGGAGATAACTAAGGTTAGCTAGCTAACATTAGCTGAGCTAGATAACAGTAACATTTTCCAATACAACAAATTATTTTCTATCAAAGAAAATATGACTACATTTTTTGCGGTCTAAAAAAGGTCTTAAAAAGCATTAAATTTGACTTTTAAAATGGTGCAAGAATAAAAATCATAATTTGCTATAATGAATTGCGCCGAGCGATGCGGGGGGGGGGGGAGATGTGAACTCTGTTAATGCTTGGGTACAGTTCAGTTAATGCTTGGGTGCAGTTCGGTACTGCTTGTGTAAGAAAGCGGCATGTGCCGCCAACCAGTGGGTATTGAAGAAAAGAGATTAGAAAGAAAAGAACCCTTAAAAGAAGCCACAAAGAAAAGAAGAGATCCAAAAAGAAACAAAGGCTCACAAAAAAAAGAGATCGTAAAAGAAGCCACAAAAAAAAAAAAAAAAATCTTAAAAGAAATAAAGGCTCACAAAAAAGAGAGATCTTAAAAGAAGCCACAAAAAGAGAGAGAAAAGATCTCCAGTTTATTTTTGAACTTTTGGTTTTCAAGAAGTCTTTCCTAAGTTTCTTAAAGTTTGATTTCATTTCCTTTGTTTGAGCCATGCCATGTGGCAGCAGATCCTTTGTTTGATTTTCCCGCCCTTTTTCTTCACTGCCACATTTAAGGCCCTCGTCCAAAGCCACTGCACACACCCTACGTAGTGCAGTGGTAGCACACCCGTCTGGAGTTCCAAAGGTTGGGAGTTCAAATCCCGGTTCAAGCACTTCATCACAGATACACCAAACCAACTGCACA
Source organism: Astyanax mexicanus (assembly GCF_023375975.1). Taxonomy (NCBI): domain Eukaryota; kingdom Metazoa; phylum Chordata; class Actinopteri; order Characiformes; family Acestrorhamphidae; genus Astyanax; species Astyanax mexicanus. The sequence goes on along the minus strand of NW_026040047.1, from coordinate 2,036,222 downwards.
CACTATATATATCAAATATAATATTACCAATATATAATAAATAAACAAATAAAATAACTCTGCATTTGAGTCCACCTCCCCCCACTAAACCGTAACAGAAGGTGTGACCATTAAAATGGACCCAGCAGAGTTGGGATCTCTCAAAGAGGCTGTGCAGCACCAGGGGGCAGCCATTGGTCGCCATGAGCAGCTGCTGCTTGAGATCACACAGCAACTTGCCCTGTTGATTCAGAACCAGGCCAGTAACCCAGACGCTGCACAGCCTGCACAACCTACCCCTTCTCCTCCTATCCCCGAGGTGGCTGTAGCTGGACATGATGCCCAGGTGGCTACTCCAGAACGTTATTCAGGGGAATCAGATAAATGCAGAGGGTTCCTGCTACAGTGCAGTCTAGTGTTTGAGCAGCAACCCTCTCGGTTCCCCACTGAGCGCTCTAAAGTAGCCTTCATGGTGTCCTTGCTCACAGACAGGGCTCTGGCATGGGCCACAGCTCTATGGGAGCAAAACTCCCCCGAGTGTGCCACAGGCCAGGCTTTTACCAAGGCCTTACGCCAGACGTTCTACCAACCCTTGGGAGGAAAGGAGGCAGGGCCCAGGTTGCTAGACCTTACGCAGGGTGCACGCTCAGTGGCGGAATACACCATTGAGTTCCGCACCCTGGCAGCTGAAAGTGCGTGGGGTCAAGAAGCCTTGGCAGCTATCTTCCAGCGGGGCCTAAATAGTAGAATTAAAGACAAGCTGGCCACTCGAGATCTTCCCTCCACCTTAACCGAGCTGTATGATGTATGCATCCGCCTGGACAACCGCATGCGTCAGAGAGCTCGGGAAAGGGCTCGGAGTACTCGTGCCCCAGGTTTTGGGCACCACTGGTCGGGTGACTCCATCCAAGGTGTATCTCCGCAAGATGCACCCGAACCCATGCAGCTGGGAGGTGCCCGTTTACCTATTCAGACAGCAGGCAAAGGCTTTAAAACAGCTCCTCGCAGATTGGGAAACGGCAGGGTCTAACCCAGGCGGGGGAATCGGCCTTAGACCCTGTGGTATCCCCCATATCAGGACTGCATCTCTTTGTAAAATTAGCCTGGCCCCCTCAACAACATACCTCACTAACAGCCTTTATAGACTCTGGGGCTGCAGGAAGTTTCATTGACACCTCCCTTGCAGCTAGTTTGGGCCTCCCAGTCGAGCCTTTAGAGCGTCCGCTACCTGTCCTCGCTATAGACGGGAGGGTTGTAGGCTCCGGCCCTGTGACCCATCGCACCAAACCAATAATCCTTCAGGTGGGGGCCCACATGGAACAGGTGGAATTGTACCTGACTCAGGCTCCCCACCTGAAGCTGGTGCTTGGGTATCCCTGGTTAGAGCTTCACAACCCGCGTATAGACTGGTCAACCCACTCAGTCTATGCTTGGGGCCCATTTTGTCAGGGGAACTGTTTAAAGCTCAATAAAGCACTTCCTCGGGCAGTTCCACCAAAGGAGATGCCCATACCTCACCTAGACAGAGTTCCTAAGGAATATAGGGACCTCTGTGAGGTGTTCAGAAAAGAACAGTCCCAGGTCCTGCCCCCACACAGGCCATACGACTGTGCAATTGACCTTTTACCAGGCACAACTCCACCCAGGGGTCGATTGTTTGCACTCGCTCCTCCCGAGCGTGCTGCCATGGACACCTACATTCGTGAAGCCTTGGAGTCAGGCTTCATACGGCCTTCCTCATCACCAGCAGGGGCTGGATTCTTTTTTGTGGGGAAAAAAGATGGTGGACTTCGTCCCTGCATAGATTACAGAGGACTGAACGCCATTACTGTGAAGGACCGTTACCCCCTTCCCTTAATGCAGACAGCTTTTGAGGCACTGCAGCAGGCCTCAATTTTTACCAAATTGGACCTGCGCAGTGCCTACAACCTGGTTCGCATACGGCAGGGGGATGAATGGAAAACGGCCTTCATTACTCCAACAGGGCACTACGAGTACCGTGTAATGCCCTTTGGTCTCATGAACGCCCCCGCAGTGTTCCAACGCTTCATTAATGATGTACTGCGGGAGGCCTTGGACCAATATGCATATGTCTACCTTGACGACATATTGATTTACAGCCGGTCACTAGAGGAACACATAGGACATGTCCGACGGGTTCTCCAGTTGCTCTTGGAGAACCGTCTATTTATAAAACTCGAGAAGTCTGTGTTCCATTCAGAGACCGTATCGTTCTTGGGGTTCGTGGTATCCAAAGGCACCCTTCGCATGGATCCAGCCAAGATCAAGGCTGTCAAAGACTGGCCGCGCCCTTCCACTCTTAGGCAGGTCCAGTCTTTCCTGGGGTTCGCCAACTTTTTTCGGCGTTTCGTGCGTCAATTCAGCACGGTGGCAGCACCCCTTACTGCCTTAACCCGAAAAACCCCAGGGCCCTTTCGCTGGACAGCGGAGGCTCAGAAAGCCTTTGAAGAAATCAAGGCTAGGCTAACCTCACCACCAGTTTTACAACTGCCGGACCCCAATGAACCATTTATCGTTGAGGTCGACGCTTCAGATGTAGGTGTGGGAGCGGTACTCTCCCAACGCCAAGGGCCAACAAAGAAACTACACCCCTGTGCGTTTTACTCTCACAGGCTTACCCCAGCGGAGCGCAACTATTCTATTGGAGACAGGGAGCTCCTGGCAGTGAAGTTGGCCCTGGAAGAATGGAGGCACTGGCTCGAAGGGGCCAAACATCCATCTTTGGTGTGGACAGATCACAAAAACCTGGCCTATATACAGCAGGCCAAACGATTAAACCCACGTCAGGCCCGGTGGGCTCTATTCTTTGGTCGCTTCCATTTTGTTCTGTCCTATAGGCCAGGTTCCAAAAATACCAAGCCTGATGCCCTGTCTAGATGTTGGGTCCCTCCTGGACCTGAGCCAGCCCCTGAATCAGTTGTCCCTGCCTCCAAAATAGTTGCCCCCCTCCGCTGGGGTATTGAGGAGTCCATTGCACGAGCCCTCCAACAGGAGCCTGACCCAGGAGGTGGCCCCCCTGGTCGCCAGTATGTGCCATTGGCCGTCCGCCAGCAGCTCCTGCAATGGGGACATTCCTCCTCTTTTTCTGGCCATCCCGGGGCAGTCCGAACTACGGAGTTCCTCCGAAGGCGCTTCTGGTGGCCAGGGATGGACAAAGACACTCGTGCTTTCGTGGCTTCTTGTGAGGTATGCCAAAAGAACAAGGCACCCAGGTCCCGACCGCCCGGTCTCCTACACCCATTACCGATCCCATCCCGTCCATGGTCCCATGTATCACTGGACTTTGTGACAGGTCTTCCACCATCAAAGGGCAACACGGTTGTAATGGTGCTTGTGGACCGCTTTTCCAAGGCATGCAAGTTTGTGGCGCTGCCCAAACTCCCCTCTGCCAAGGAAACTGCGGATCTACTTCTACAACACGTGGTGAGATTACACGGCATGCCCCAGGATCTTGTGTCAGACCGGGGGCCCCAGTTCGCCAGCCGGTTTTGGAAGGCCTTTTGCAAGCTGATGGGAGCCACAGTGAGTCTCACTTCCGGTCCAGTCGAATGGACAAACCGAGCGGGTAAATCAAGACCTTGGCCAACTGCTGCGTTGCCTCACTGCAGGCAACCAGACTTCCTGGACCGACCAACTGCTCTGGGCAGAGTATGCCCACAACACCCTGTGGCATTCATCCTTGGGTATGTCACCCTTTGAATGCCAATTCGGGTTCTCCCCTCCGCTGTTTGTGGAACAGGAGAGGGAAGTGGGTGTATCCTCTGCTGAGCAGTATGTCCGTCGGTGTCGCAGGGCCTGGCAGAAGGCACGCGCCACCTTGCAGGCGACCTCAAAGGCCAGGAAACGGGTCGCAGATCGTAAAAGGAGCCGTGCCCCACAGTTTCGTGTGGGTCAACGTGTGTGGCTGTCCACCAGGGACCTTCCGCTGCGAGGAGTCTCGCATAAACTGGCACCCAAATTTGTGGGCCCCTTTAAGATCTTGCGGAGGGTAAATCCGGTCTCATATCTGTTGCAACTTCCGTCTACCATGAAAGTGCACCCGACATTCCACGTGTCCCACCTACGTCCATTTGTGTGTGGAGCCCCCTCACCTGGAACTCGACCCCCTCCCCCACGTCTTGTGGGCGGTTCTCCTGCGTTCACAGTTCGGCGTTTGCTGGACGTGCGTAAGGTCCGGGGCAGCACCCAGTATCTTGTTGACTGGGAGGGTTACGGGCCGGAGGAACGTTCGTGGGTCCCTCGGAACCGAATCCTTGACCCGGCTCTGATCCGGGATTTCCAGCGTGATCGTGCTGCTGGCTTGGGGTCGTCAGGTGCCGCCCCTAGAGGGGGGGGTACTGTAAGAAAGCGGCATGTGCCGCCAACCACCAGCAGAGGGCCTGGACACTGCGGTGGAAGAGCTGGTGGATCTGGGGCAAAAAACTCCAAGTCCCAGAATCCCCAGCGGTAATTAGTTCAGATCAGGCTCAGCTGTGAACACAGCTTAAAAACCCCAGCCAAACCTCAGTTCACCGTCACACCTTTGTAGAGGGGTGACCGGTAACAGTGGGTATTGAAGAAAAGAGATTAGAAAGAAAAGAACCCTTAAAAGAAGCCACAAAGAAAAGAAGAGATCCAAAAAGAAACAAAGGCTCACAAAAAAAAGAGATCGTAAAAGAAGCCACAAAAAAAAAAAAAAAAAAATCTTAAAAGAAATAAAGGCTCACAAAAAAAAAAAAAAAAAAAAGAGATCTCAAAAGAAACAAAGGCTCACAAAAAAGAGAGATCTTAAAAGAAGCCACAAAAAGAGAGAGAAAAGATCTCCAGTTTATTTTTGAACTTTTGGTTTTCAAGAAGTCTTTCCTAAGTTTCTTAAAGTTTGATTTCATTTCCTTTGTTTGAGCCATGCCATGTGGCAGCAGATCCTTTGTTTGATTTTCCCGCCCTTTTTCTTCACTGCCACATTTAAGGCCCTCGTCCAAAGCCACTGCACACACCCTACGTAGTGCAGTGGTAGCACACCCGTCTGGAGTTCCAAAGGTTGGGAGTTCAAATCCCGGTTCAAGCACTTCATCACAGATACACCAAACCAACTGCACACACTATATATATCAAATATAATATTACCAATAAATAATAAATAAACAAATAAAATAACTCTGCATTTGAGTCCACCTCCCCCCACTAAACCGTAACAGCTTGAGATGATCTTGAGCCTGGTCCCCCCCCAGGGCTGAGGTGAAAAAATTAAATTGAGGGAGGTGACGGGGTGGAGGTGGGCGTGAGTTTGTTCGTCACGGAGGTGAGTTGTGACTTGGAGGTATATATAGGGCGAAGGGGTGGAGCTTGTAATTGAGGCGCACTTCATATCCCAAAATTTTGTTAATCCTTAACAACACTTTGCTATAATGAATTGCGCCGAGCGATGCCGGGGGGGGGGGGGGGGTGGGGGGGGGAGATGTGAACTCTGTTAATGCTTGGGTACAGTTCAGTTAATACTTGGGTGCAGTTCGGTACTGCTTGAGATGATCTTGAGCCTGGTCCCCCCAAAAAAATGATGTGGACCATGACAAGGCTGTCCAGTAAGTCGAGAGAGTGTTGGGAGAAACAGCATTTATGATGAGATCCTGAGATTGCTGTGTGAGCTGGTGGAAGGCGTGTGAAGAGGGAAGATGGTTTCCGAATAGGGTGGTACTGGAGTTGGATGCGAGTCTGAGTGAGGAGCCAAGGTCCTGAATTTCTGGAAATGAAAACGAGAAAGAGAGTCAGCTATGGGGTTAGATGTACCGGGAATGAAAACAGCTTTAAGAATGAACTGATGAGTAATTGAGTGCCAGGTAAGACGCCGCAGAAAAGGCATTAGAGGCAGGGAATTAGAGCGTCCCTTATTAACTGCGTGGACTACGGCCAAGTTATCAGAGTGCGTGAATATGACGCGTCGCGTCCATTCGTGGCCCCATAACAGGGCAGCGACTACTATGGGGTAGAGCTCACGGAGAGCGGACGAATCGCTCTGATCCGGAGGAGAAAGAGTAAATTCGGCAGGCCATGGAGAAGCAAACCATCTGCCATCACAGTAACCGCCAAAGCCTGTAGAAGGCGCGGCGTCCGTAAAGAGGCGGACATTCTCAGGTTTGGACTCTGCTTCGTTGAAGAAAAAAGAAATACCGTTCCAGTGCTTTAGGAGTAATAGCCAGAAACGCAATTCTGATAAGCAAGCCTCGTCGAGAGTAACGTACTGGAAATTGGAAGCCACGGATGATGCGAGATGGAGGAGATGCGAGATGAAAGCGCGACCCTGCGGAATAATGCGCATTGCGAAATTTAGATGTCCGAGAATTGACAGGAGCTGCTGCTTGGTTCGACGAGGCTGATCCAGAAATTCGGAAAGGAGTTGAGAAATGCGTGTCTGTTTCTCTTGAGGAAGAGAAGCCTGGAAGGAGGAGGAGTCCAGCATGATCCCCAAAAAAACCAAGGATGTAGTCGGACCCACCGTTTTTTCGGCGGACAGCGGAATACCCAGACGGCGAAAAACTGATTCCAGGGAGGTGATGCAGCAAGCAGGAGGAGAGGAAGGGGTGTCCAGGACCAGAAAATCGTCTAGTAGGTGCACTACGTAAGGAACGCCGCACTCATTGAGTAAAATCCAGGAAAGAGCCTCGGCGAGGCAGTCAAAAATTTTGGGGCTGCTTTTGCAGCCGAAAACAAGCCTGGTGGCGAAATAGAAACGCCCCCTCCAACGAACACAAAACAGGTGCCAAAAGTCAGGGTGTAGGGGTAAAACCTTGAAAGCTGAAACGACATCGGCTTTGGCCATCCAGGCGCCGTGGCCAACGATCTTGATAAGGGAAATAGCATCGTCGATGCGAGCATAGCACAGGGAAAAGAGATCAATGGGCACCAGACTGTTAATAGAAGGCACAGGAGCACCATGGGGCGCAGACAGGTCTATAATCAGGCGTTTCTTCCCTGAATATTTACGAGTAGCAACGCCGATGGGATTGACGCGGAAGTTTGAAAAAGGGGGCGAAGAAAAGGGGCCGACCATAAAGCCGTCCGCGACCTCCTTGGCCAGGAGAGAGGTAACCACATCGGGTTCCGATTGGGCAGACAGGAGGTTCGAAGCTGAAAAGGTCGTATCCGGCAAAACAACGAGCCCGGGAGAAAATCCGAACACCAGACCATCCAGGAGGTAGCAGACGAAGGTAGAATCAGGGTGAGAAGAGAGACTCTTAGCTAACTCGGGCACGTTAATTGGAGTGGACAGATAACGTAATAGTCAGCTCTGTCCGAACTTGGGTGGACGGATGGGGCAGGAAGGACGAGCGTGAGCCTGAGCGCAGTAAGAGCAAACGTGCAAAAAACGGCATGAAGACAAAAAGCAACCTCTTGAGTTGAAATTATTACATATGGCCCGGGAGCCGAGAAAAAAAAGGCGCCTCCCACGAGTATCTAGGGAATTAGAGGCCGATACGCGAGACACGGCGGGGGGCGCGCTGGCGGGGGGCGCGCTGGCGGGGGGGGCTGGAGAGGGGGCCACAAGCGAGCAGGCAGAGACGGGATGAGAAGGCTGTCCGCACAACTCGCAAGCGAGGGAAGGGCGACCAGCGAAAATCCGGCAGTATAACTCGAGATCAAGGGCGCCCCAGTAGGTGGACATATTCCACTGCTGCAAGCGCGATGCAGCCTGCGCAGAGAACAGACGATGGTAATCGTAAAATCCAGAACCCCCATAGCGCACGGCCAGGTCGAGGATGATGGAAAGGTAATCGTCGAGTTCCTGACGGCGGGCTGGAAAAGCCGCGCAGAGCACGTCTCGAAAGGTGGAGAAAGCAAGGGCGAATTCGGGGTCAGAGAGAACTCTTGAGCCACGCGAATCTGAAGATCCGATAGTTAGCAGTGAACCCCCGACTTCAAAGAGACGGGGCGCCGGAGCGGCGGCCGAAGGACGCAGTAGAGAAGAGAGATCTATGTCTGCACCTTGCAAGATGCGCTGACGCAGTGATGGCTGAACCAGAGGCGGGCAGAGAGAGCGAGCACCCGCAGGAGGAGGGGCTGGAGCGGCGGTGGAGAGGGAGAAGGAGCCGTCATGAACCCGTGGAGCTTGGACGGAAGGCTGGGGAGCCTGAGCACCTGAGGAGAGAGCACAAGGAGTAGGGAGCAAGGCCGGCTGCTGAACGGCCTGGAGGGGGTTGGAGGGAACGGGAAGAGGGAGAACAGAGGAGACGGAAGGAATAGAGACAGGGGGAAGGGCAGAAACAGGGGGAACGTGTGAAGGAGCTGGGCCGCTGGCGGAAGGAGCAGAAAGCGCAGGAGGCGGAAGAGCGGAGAGAGAAAGGAGCGGAGCAGAAAAAGGAGGAGATAGACGAGAGAAGACAGAAGCCCGAGCCGTTCCGGGCCGGGTGAAAAGGAAGCCGGGCGAAGGGTCCGCCTCGCCGGCAGGGGGGGTCGAGCAGCTGGAAGGAACCTGAGCGGGGCGGCCGCGCCGCCTGGGTGGAGAAGGGGCGGTGTCGATGCGGCTCGCAGGAAGCCCGGCAGGGGACCCTCGAATGGCAGCATCAGAGGCGAGCAGGAGAGAGAAGAGTGTTCTTTTGGGAGCCGAGCGGGCGAAATGGATTCCGCGATTCCGTAGGGCCCTCTGTAAACCAGCGACGGTCCAGTCAGACATGGAGTGGGCCGGAACCGGAGGTGGAGGAGGCATCGCCCGGGAGGTTGAAGCAACAGGAGAGTTGTCCTGTCGAAATCCACGCCGGGAGCGCTGAGCAGGAGTAGACGAAGGCTGAGATGAAAGGCGGCTGCGCCCGGAGCCCGAGAGGGCAGTGCGGGTGCGGCTACGCCGAGCCGGGGAGCGATGTTCCTGGGCCGGGGAGATGGAGCGCCGGGCTGCTGGGCGGCCACGCCGGGCCGAGGTGCGATGTTCCTGGGCCGGGGAGATGGAGCGCCGGGCTGCTTGGCGGCCGCGCCGGGCCGGGGGGCGATCTTGCTGGGCCGGGGAGATGGAGCGCTGAGCAGCGGGGCGGCCACGCCGGGCCGAGGGGCGATCTTGCTGGGCCGGGGAGAAGGAGCGCTGAGCAGCGGGGTGGCCGCGCCGGGCCGAGGGGCGATCTTGCTGGGCCGGGGAGAAGGAGCGCTGAGCAGCGGGGCGGCCGCGCCGGGCCGAGGAGCGATCGGGCTGAGCCGGGGAGTTGGAGCGCCGAGCAGCGGAGCGGCCACGCCGGGCCGAGGAGCGATCAGGCTGGTTGCGGGAGCGGCCACGCCTGGCCGGGGAGCTGGAAACCACCGAACCGGCCTGGGCATCGGGCACCGAGATGATGGGTAGAGGCCCAGGGATCGGATGAGACACACCGGCAGATGAGGAGCCCGAGAACAACTCGGGATCCGAGGCATCCAGATCAATATCCATTGTAGCAGTGACTGAGAACTCGACGTCACGTGAGTTTGTTCGTCACGGAGGTGAGTTGTGACTTGGAGGTATATATAGGGCGAAGGGGTGGAGCTTGTAATTGAGGCGCACTTCATATCCCAAAATTTTGTTAATCCTTAACAACACTAATAAATAAATAAAAAAAAATAAATAATAAATACTTATCATATCAATGTCCACATATAAATTACTTCAAAACCTTTGTACTACTTACCATTATACCTTCTGGGTGGCATGCATTTTATAATTTTTGGCCAAAAAAAGCCATTATTAAACTCTGCTGGATAATTACAGCCAGTATGGTACATTTAGCTAGTTTGGCTGGTCTATACCTTGATGACTGTATATGGCTTATTCTGCCAGTGCCATTTCTGTCCCCAGGAAACTACATGTATAAATGCGCACACAAAATAATTTAAAATACATTTTATTATTAAGTTTAGTGTATAGTATATTGACCTAATTGCAAAAGTAAGATATGTAATGTAAAAATAATAAAAACTACTTAAAACAATGAAAAAATATAATGTTACCTATCCCCACTCTCAACTATAAACTTTACCATGAAATATAATTATAAAATTCTTCAAAGATGTATTTTTTTGCATTGTTGTGACTGCTAATCCCATTTATGCTTTAAAAATATATTTCTCATAATAAATGCATTTTTGCATAAATAATGCAATTTTATTTAAAAAAAGCTGATATTTTGGTCAAGTTCAGCAAACATTTCTCCATATATTTTATGATTTATCACTCATGTAATTACTATTATGACAGGCAGGCCTAAATCTAATATAAATGAAATCAAATAGAATAAATATAGCATTTTGAAACAAAGTGAACAAACAGATTCACATTATTAATAATTCAGCGAAACACTGACGAAGGAAGGTGCCTGCCTGATGACCCCTGAGAAGAGCTTGGATGAAGGGGATTGGTGTGGTCTTGCTGTTCTTGTAGTAATTTGTCTCAGGAGTTTTTGTAGACGTCTGAGTACTTGGCAGTTGAGGTACGGACCATGAACATAGTTCGCTATGCTTCTGGATTCTTGTCGAGCCAGTATCAGATGGTAGTGGTTGCTGTGTTCTGCTCACGCAACTTATAATGTGATTTATTGTGTGTGATTGTGCTTAGGTAAGTGTGCTGTTGCCATAGTTAAAGGAAGTGAGCTTAGATTAAGGAGGGATTCTGTTTGTTCATAGGTTATTTTTTGGTAGGTCTGTTACTTGGCAGTTGAGGCAATGGACCATGAACATAGTGTTAGGCTGTGCTTCTGGATTCTTGTCGAGCCAGTATCAGATTGTGGTGGTTTTGCTATTGTTGTTAGTTGAGTGAGTAGTAGATCCTGGCTGAGCCCTATGCATAACCCCAGCTGTTAGGTGCAGGATTTGTCAATTTCCTGTATTATATTACAATTACTTGATATGTTAAATTATTCAGGGTGTTTTCATTTATTTTATGATAGGTTAATAATGTAATTATTGTGACAGGCCTATTTAAAACAATACATATTGTTTGAAATATACTAGTATGTTTTTTTTGTTTTGTCTTTCAGTTGTGGATAAAACACTGACAGAACTACTATAAGCTTCTTCAGTAAACAGAATAAAACACTGAATTATAACACAAGTTAACATTGGTGACGGTCCGGACCTTAGCCTCATGACATTTTCTCTAACTGGACCAAACTGAATTCTAATGAAATACCCCTGATCTAGACAATATGAACTTCTAAATAATAACTAACAATCTGGGGTACGTTTCCCGAAAGCGTGGTTGGAACTATGGAGGTAACCACGTTAGTAACTTACATAGTGCGAACCTTAGTTAAGCTACTCAGGTGTTTCCCAGAACCGTGGTTCCAGCGAATGTTCGCAACTACCGTGGTTCAGCTGCGTCGTTCCAACTACAGCTCTAGACCTGTCGTTAGGAGCTTAGTTCCTGGTGATTAGTGCAGACGATGGAGGGTAGGATTCAGAAAGCTGATAAATCATTAATATTGCTGCACAAGGATTTAAGATGTCAATGTTTTGAGCATGTACCTAATTATTTTAGTAATGTTTGTGTTTATTACATTTATTAAGTAACTTCACTTTTACCCATGTGTGCCCATGGCAAATAAATTAATGCAGTACTCAAATGTATTTAGAAAAAGTAAGAAAATTGACCATTTTCAGTGTATGTCTTCAACATTGAGCTTTAGCTCAAATGTATTTTACAGTCTTGGAAAGATGTATGTCAATTATTGAAGCATCTCTTGCGTAAAGATACCTTAGTGCTGTGAACCTTTATGAATTCGTATATTTTTTTACACCCACTGTACTATATGCACTCTCTGAAAAAGGGTACCAAACAGTCACTGGGGAGTTGCTCTAAAATGGCTTTAACGTAAACACCTGTACCTTACGGACCTTTTTGGGTATATTAACATTGTTTGTACCCAGCTGGAAAAAATATCTATACAGTAGGCAAGAATGTGTCTTTTAATAATAGTTTCATAACAAGAAAAACAAAGGAAAAAGTTTCTTAAAACAAAAGTGAAAATTATAGAGACATGTAATAATTAAGTAAAGAAAGGAAAAATAACGTCTTATTTGTTGGCTGTTACGTCCCTTTAGTTTTGGAGATCTGTTGTTTTTTTCTGTTCTCAGGTCGGCTGCTTTGGTGATTGGCTGCTCTGTTGGCAATTAGTTGTTTGTTGCTCCACCCATGCTCGCATTCTATTGGCTGGATCTATTGGCAGGAGATTTGAAAAGCCTCTTTGTCTGAGAGTCCAGGGAGCTGCACCTTTTTCCTTGTCTGAGCCGACATGTGCTGCTCCAGTGAAGGCCCACCAGCACAGACCAAACCTGTTTGTATTGTTTTGTTTGTTTGTTTATTGTAATGTTAAGTTTTCAGGATTCGTAGGGGTGACCTGCCCTTTTTGTTAAAACCTTTTGACTCTGTTTTTTTTTAAGAGAGTAGACAGGGTAGTTTGCTTGTATTTTTATTTTTAAGTTAAATGTTTTCTTTCTGTTTAGATGATTTTGTTTGTTGTTTTGGCCTGGGGTCACCCTGAAGATATTGAATCCTGTCTTTTTTGTCTCTTAAGTTTTGAAGCTGGAAAATGGTCAAATGTGTCATTTAAGAGCAAAATAAAATTTTACTTAATTATTTTGAGTTGTTTTTGCTTGGTCTGATGCTGAGTGGGCACTCACTTGAAACTCTTATTGCGTCCTATCCCTAGGGGACGTAATAAATGGGGGCTCGTCCGTCGCTTTTTCTGGTGTAATGTGGGTCCCTTGCTGGTAAGTGAATTTTTATTTTTTCTGATTGGCAGTTTTTTCTTGTGGTGGGAGAAGTTTAAGTTGGATAAATATGGATTTTAGTATTGAGGCATTTAGTCAGAATCCTTCTTTGGAGGCTTTGTGTAGTTGCCGTAGGTCTGATTTATTGTTGATTGCAGATTTTTATGATATTTCTGTGTCTAAATCAGCTACTAAACAGGCAATAATGGAAGTAGTACAGGAGGGGCTTGTTTCTGCTGGGGTTTTGCCTTCTGAAGTTGTTGGTTCAGAGCCAGTGTTAGATACAGCCAGTCTTGATTCATCTAAACTTTCTGGTCAAGCTCCTGTTTTACATCCTCTTATTGGCTTAGGTAATGAAGATCTTAAGTTAGCTATTAGATTAAAAGAGCTTGATTTGCAAGTTAAACGCCAGGAGCATGAAACTCAGCTCCTGCGTGTTAGGCAGTATAAACTGGAGAGTGGAGATACACATGGAGCTGGAGTTACCCCTCCTGCTTCCCGTGCAGTTTTGTCTCCACGTATGCCACCCTCTGTAGTCTCAGCTAATGCTTCTGTTGCCTCACCTGTGTTACCTTCAGTAGAAACTTCAAGTTTTGATATTAGTAAGCAGATTCGGTTGGTTCCCACATTCAGAGAATCTGAAGTGGACTCGTATTTTCGTGCCTTTGAGCGTATAGCTAGTGCTTTGAGTTGGCCAAAGGAGGTTTGGCCACTTTTGTTGCAGTGCAGACTGACTGGGAGAGCTCAAGATGTCTGTTCTGCATTGTCTCTTGAGGATAGTTTGAATTATGATGTGTTAAAGGGTGCTATTTTGAGGGCATATGAGTTAGTGCCTGAGGCTTACCGTCAGAGATTTCGTTCGCATTATAAAACTGCCAATCAGACGTTTACAGAGTTTGCTCGTGAAAAAGCAAACCTTTTTGATAAATGGATTCAGTCCAGCAAGGTGACAAATTTTGAGCAGCTTCGTGAACTTGTTTTATTGGAGGATTTTAAAAATTCGTTGCCGAGTAGAATTGTTCATTTGAATGAACAGAAAGTTTCCTCTGTAGCACAGGCTGCAGTCTGTAGTGATGAATTTGTTTTGACGCATAGGGGAAACTTTGTTTCGTTTCCTAGTGGGGCGAAATTTAGTCCAGAGAGAAGCGTACCCAAATTTAGAACGGCTCGTATGTTCCCTCAGTCTGAAAGTCGGGAATGTTTTTATTGTCATGAGATTGGTCATCTCATTGCCGCTTGTCCATTGTTAAAAGAGAGAGAGCGTTTTTCTAAAGAACATACTCCAAAAGCAGTTGGTTTTGTTCAGGTTACTTGTGATTCTATTGCAGATAGACAGGCCATTGATTCAGTGTATGAGCCTTTTATTTTAAAAGGTTCAGTGTCATTGACTGGGCAGGAGGGAGACCAAGTCCCAGTAAGAATTTTGCGGGACACGGGTGCTGCTCGGTCATTTGTTCGTGAGGGCGTTTTGCCATTATCTCATGAAACATTTTGTGGTGCTGATGTGTTGGTTCGAGGTATTGAGTTGGGTGTAGTAAAAGTACCGCTTCATAATTTGCACATTCGGTCCAGGTTGGTGACTGGGTTTGGTAAAATTGCTGTTCGTCCTAAGTTACCCGTAGAGGGGATTGACTTCATTCTGGGTAATGATCTGGCTGGTGGAAAAGTGTTGCCTTTTCCTGAGGTCATTTGTGACCCTATATCTGAATCTCAAGATCAGAGAGAGAAGGTTGCAGATTTAGCTTTAGAATTTCCATCAGTTTTCTCTGCTTGCGTTGTAACACGAGCACAATCACGAAAGCTTGCTGATGTGATTGATCTTTCTGATAGCTTTCTTTCCCATGATACTAGCACTGGTAATCAACAGAAGTTTGATGCAAAAACTGACTCTTGTGATTTCTCTGTAGGTCTCGATGGGTCAGTTACTGAACCTCAACTGCTGTCCACTGTCAGCACTGTTAAGGAGGAGCCACCGTTGTTTTCCCATGCTGAATTTGACCTGTCACTGTCAGTTGACAGGGTGCAGATCATCACTGAACAACAGAGTGATTCCTCTCTGTCTCGTTGCAAAGCTGCTGTGGTAAATGAGAGAGGTTTGTCCAAGAAACCAGCCTATTTTTTTGATGGGGAGTTGTTAATGCGTAAATGGTCGCCAACAGCACTGAGTAAATTAGAGTGGGGATCAGTTTACCAGCTAGTTGTTCCTCAAAAGTTTCGCAGGCAGGTTCTAAGTCTGGCTCATGATCATAGTTTTGCTGGCCATTTGGGTGTAACTAAAACTTACAACCGTATTTTACGTCATTTTTTTTGGCCAGGCTTAAAGTCTGATGTAGCAAAATACTGCAGATCGTGTCATAAATGCCAGCTTATAGGAAAGCCAAATCAGGTTATTCCTCCAGCACCTCTGCGGCCCATTCCTGTAATGGGTGAGCCTTTTGAGCATGTAATTTTGGATTGTGTAGGCCCGTTGCCGCAAACAAAATCTGGTAATAGATACCTATTGACAATAATGTGTGCAGCAACACGCTTTCCAGAAGCAGTGCCTTTACGTTCGTTGAAAGCTAAAGTTATTGTAAAAGCACTTATTAAGTTTTTTCGGGTTGTTCAATCTGACCAGGGTTCAAACTTTATGTCTCGATTGTTTAAGCAAGTGTTGTCCCAATTGAGGGTAAGGCACCAAATTTCTAGCGCTTACCATCCCGAAAGTCAAGGCGCGTTAGAAAGGTTTCATCAAACATTGAAATCAATGCTACGTGCCTATTGCTTGGAGACCAATAAGAACTGGGATGAAGGCGTGCCGCTGCTTTTGTTTGCTGTTCGTGACACTCCTCAGGAGTCTTTAGGTTTTAGTGCTGCTGACTTGGTGTTTGCACACACTGTTCGAGGCCAACTAAAGTTGTTGCAAGAGAAGTGGATGTCCGATGGAGATAATGCCACTTCACATGGTAACTTGTTGGATTATGTGAGCTCGTTTCGCGAGCGATTACATCATGCTTGTGAGTTGGCTCGTGCTTCGCTGTCCTCTGCTCAGACAAAAATGAAGATTCTTTTTGATAAACGAGCTGTTTTCCGTTCTTTTAAGCCAGGTGATAGAGTGCTTTCTTTGTTGCCTGTTTCTGGTTCAGCATTAGAAGCCAGTTTTTCTGGACCATATGAGATTAGGAGTAGACTCAGTGAGACTGACTATGTCATCAGCACCCCTGACAGAAAGCGCAAAACTAGAGTATGCCACATAAATATGCTTAAGCCCTATGTTAATAGGGATGAAGGCATCCAGGAGCCAAAACCCATCACCCCTGTTACTACTGTCTCTGTTTTGCCATCTGGAGATGTTTCAGAAGTTGATGAGGATGGTTTAGGTATGTGTAGTATTCCTGTGGCAGGTGTGCGTTTGCAAAATTCTGAGATTTTGGCAGATTTGGATTTGTTTTTGTTTCATTTATCTGAAGGTTTTCGTAAAGATATTGTTGAGTTAATTCAGTCTTATTTTCTGATGTTCTTTCACGCACTCATGTTTTGTCTCATGACATTGATGTAGGGCAAAACGTTCCTATAAAGCAGCACCCATATCATGTCAATCCTGGTAAACGACAGCAAATGCAGAGAGAGGTTGATTATCTCCTTGATCATGGTTTGGCTGTTCAGAGTTGTAGTGCATGGAGTTCTCCTTGTCTCCTTGTGCCAAAGCCAGATGGCACAGTTCGTTTCTGCACTGATTATCGAAAAGTCAATGCTGTTACCAAGCCAGATTCTTTTCCCCTGCCTCGTATGACAAAGTGGGGTCGGCTCTGTACGTTTCTAAGTTAGATCTGCTTAAGGGTTATTGGCAGGTGCCTTTGACTCCTTGTGCAGCTGAAGTTTCTGCTTTTGTCACCCCTGACAGTTTTCTGCAGTACACGGTAATGTCCTTTGGGCTTCAAAATGCTCCAGCTACGTTCCAACGGCTCATGAGTCAGGTGCTGATGGGGGTTTCTGATTGTGAAGTATACCTGGATGATATTGTCCTTCATTCATCCTGCTGGGAGGATCATTTGAAGACACTTCGTATTGTGTTTGAAAGACTGCGTAAAGTCTCTCTGACCCTAAACCTGGCGAAGTGTGAGTTTGGTAAGGCTACGGTTACTTACCTAGGGAAGCAGGTTGGTCAGGGGCAGGTTCGTCCCGTTGCTGCAAAGGTGCAGGCCATTTGGGATTTCCCTGTGCCATGCACAAAGCGGGAACTTAAAAGGTTCCTTGGTGTAGTAGGGTATTACCGTGGTTTTTGTAGAAATTTTTCTGATGTTGTTTTACCTCTGACAAATTTACTTCGGTCCTCCTGTGAATTTGTGTGGTCCATGTCCTGTCAAATTGCATTCGATTCTGTAAAAATGTTGCTCTGTAATGCTCCTGTGCTTTGTGCTCCAGATTTTTCACGTCCTTTCAAGTTGGAAGTGGATGCCAGTGCGACCGGAGCTGGGGCTGTCCTTCTACAAGAGGATTTGTGTGGTATTGACCATCCAGTCTGCTACTATTCGAGAAAGTTTCTAAAACATCAGCTCAATTATAGCACTATTGAAAAGGAAGCTCTGGCTTTACTACTGGCATTACAGCATTTTGAGGTGTACGTTGGGTCTAGTCCACTGCCACTTGTTGTGTACACCGACCATAATCCGTTGATTTTCCTTTCTCGGATGAGAAATTCAAATCAACGCATTATGAGATGGGCGTTAATTATTCAGGAGTTTAACCTTGAAATTTGCTATAAAAAGGGATCTGAAAATGTTTTGGCATATGCTCTTTCTCAAGCTTCATAAGTTAGAATCACATGGTATGTTGATTTTGGTGGTGGGGGTGTTACGTCCCTTTAGTTTTGGAGATCTGTTGTTTTTTTCTGTTCTCAGGTCTGCTGCTTTGGTGATTGGCTGCTCTGTTGGCAATTAGTTGTTTGTTGCTCCACCCATGCTCGCATTCTATTGGCTGGATCTATTGGCAGGAGATTTGAAAAGCCTCTTTGTCTGAGAGTCCAGGGAGCTGCACCTTTTTCCTTGTCTGAGCCGACATGTGCTGCTCCAGTGAAGGCCCACCAGCACAGACCAAACCTGTTTGTATTGTTTTGTTTGTTTGTTTATTGTAATGTTAAGTTTTCAGGATTCGTAGGGGTGACCTGCCCTTTTTGTTAAAACCTTTTGCCTCTGTTTTTTTGAAGAGAGTAGACCGGGTAGTTTGCTTGTATTTTTATTTTTAAGTTAAATGTTTTCTTTCTGTTTAGATGATTTTGTTTGTTGTTTTGGCCTGGGGTCACCCTGAAGATATTGAATCCTGTCTTTTTTGTCTCTTAAGTTTTGAAGCTGGAAAATGGTCAAATGTGTCATTTAAGAGCAAAATAAAATTTTACTTAATTATTTTGAGTTGTTTTTGCTTGGTCTGATGCTGAGTGGGCACTCACTTGAAACTCTTATTGCGTCCTATCCCTAGGATTCTGCAGGATTCCCTGGTTGTAGATGATCAAACACAGCATCCTCAGCATCCTCGACAGCATGTACTTATCTTCTGGCAACCGCACATTTGCCTTCAGGGCAGTGTTGTGCAGCAGTGCTGTTACCACCACCACAGCACAGCTTTTTGCGGGATGCAGTTGTAAGCCACCAGCAGACCTGCTCAGACACCGGAAACGCTGCTTCCACAGACCAATGGCCCTCTCCACCACAGCACGAGTTTGGGTATGAGCACTGTTGTACCGCTCTTCTGCCTCAGTGTGTGCCTGCTGGATGGGTGTGAGTAGGTAGGGGCGCAAAGGTAGCCACTGTCTCTCAGGAGCCAGCTGCCCTTAAAACCACCACCTTCCGCCACCTGACAGAGAGCAGAGTTGGCCCAGATGAATGCTGTAACAGTGCCTGAGTTTCAGCTGTTACAGCTCTGCTCACAGACGCTTTACTGAGACCCAGTCCATCTCCCAGTACCTCATAAAAACTACCTGAGGCATAATAACGCAGCGCGGCTAAAAACTGCACTGTTGGACTCAAAGCGTAGTTGCGTCTGGTGGCCCTCAACAGATGAGGATGAACAAAATGAAGCAACTCCTCAATAGCTGCTCGAGAGAGGCGATATTTTCGGATGATTGCCTCATCTGAAAGGACCTCAAGGGGGTTAAAGGTGGTGCGTATGAAAGCATTCATGTGTACCACCTCACTACGGCGCCTACGCCGGCGATTAAGTTCAGGGATGCGCTGTAATGCTGCCATTGTGCCAAGGGCCTTACATGTTTCTGCATCATATATAGGGAACAGGAAATACTTGGAGTTAATTGATAGGCAGTGCTCATTGGTTATTCTACATAATCAGGTAAAAGTGTTAAAAGCAGCAATTAGTGTGAATGAATAAAATGACCACTGTATTTATTCATTATTGGTTGTAGACACATTCTTTATACCCATTTATACAAAATATTTTAATTATTTATTACCTATTCTAAGCCTTTTTTCTTCATACCTGATGGTTTGGTGGTATGTGTGACCATTAAAAAGCATTGTGCGGTAGGATATATTTTGCACAGCAGAGACATGTTGATTAAAGGAACAAAGGAGCAAACATCATTCCCTCTACACTTTTATAGAATAGTATTTCTCATCCTGGCCCTGTATTCTTTTTTCAAAAATATTTTTTTAAATAATTGAATCATACTGGGGGGTATTTAGAATCTAAGGGGAGGGGGGTTTATAATCTAGTAGTTGGAGATGCAATGAAATACTTGCATTTATTTAGAAAAACATGTCAGAATGTCTGTTATCATGGATACAGGTGTATAAATTTATTCATCACTTCATACAAATGCTTTCAACATTTTGATGCACCAGAGCCCCGTTGGCCAGACTGCATCTGTTTCCACCTCCCACGACTAGGACGAGGGGTTGGATTTTGAGAGGCATGTAGGCCCGATTTCCAGGCCTTTTAAAACAAAAAAGGATGGGGTTGCAGGAGGGTCACTCAGGGTCTGTAAACAAAAAAATAAGGAATTAGTCTTTATGTAACCAGCAAATTATATAATGCAAAGACATTGCAATATTAACTTACTCTCAGAGGTGGGGATGTACATTGTGACACTGGGCCTGTTGGACCAGTAAGGCCATTTTTTCCCTCCGGTAGGCCATTGTCTCCTCGTGCTGTCTCCTCATCTCTCCCCTCAGGGCTGCCAGTTCTTCCCTGATGCCCCTCAGAACTGATCTTTTTTCCCCTTCAGACCTGAGAAGCTCTTCACTGCACTGGCACCTGATGGTTATGGCCGGCGAGTCTGGGTGAGTGAGGGGCGCAGTGGTGAGGCAGCAGAACGGGTGCAAGAGCTCCCAGACTGAGGGGATTCTGAGGGTTCAGGGAACAGAGCAGACCTTGAGGACTGACGGCCATAGCAGGGTGCGGCAAATGTTGAGGGCTCCTGGGCCGGGACGGCTGATGTTGAGGGGGCCTGGGCCGGGACGGCTGATGTTGAGGGGGCCTGGGCCGGGACGGCTGATGTTGAGGGGGTCTGGGCCGGGACGGCTGATGTTGAGGGGGTCTGGGCCGGGACGGCTGATGTTGAGGGGGTCTGGGCCGGGACGGCTGATGTTGAGGGGGTCTGGGCCGGGACGGCTGATGTTGAGGGGGTCTGGGCCGGGACGGCTGATGTTGAGGGGGTCTGGGCCGGGACGGCTGATGTTGAGGGGGTCTGGGTCGGGACGGCTGATGTTGAGGGGGTCTGGGTCGGGACGGCTGATGTTGAGGGGGTCTGGGCCGGGACGGCTGATGTTGAGGGGGCCTGGGCCTGTAGAGAAACAGATGTTAAAGGGCCAGGAGGAGGTAGGGGGGGGGGGGGGGCTGAGGTCTGTGAGGTGTGCAAGCCACACACATCTATGCTACCTGGGACTCCCTCCTGCACTTCTGGGCCTAGGATGGCCACAACTCTCTCCTCCTCAGCGGTAAGAGGGGGCAAACTGATGCTCCCACCACCAGTCCACTGTTGTTCTCTCCTTAGAGCTGCAGCCTTCCTCTTCGTAACACTGGAGTAGTCTCTCCATTTGCCCCTCTTGTCCTCTGCAGTGCGGGACGCATGCATGACCCACTGCATTCACCTTTTCTGATATATCTTGCCATATTTTTTTCTCAGCATTTGTCACATTATTTTTGAGCTTCGAGAAAATTGTGTGCCGGTGTAGGTAGACCTCATCTACCAGCACACTAAGTTCCCTGGCTGAAAATTGTGGCTTTCTTGCCACTGGTGCTTAGGCCTATAGGACAACCAGCCTTTAGCACTAGAGCTTAAATACTATAGGGTGTTAACAAGAAGCAGATGCATTGAATTACCTAATTACTACAGGGCCAGAGAATGTATCATTTACCCACTACAACGTGTGTGTTTCTAGGTCTATACAAATGTTATCAATTAGTCTTTGTTTAATAATATATATCACAGATAATAAGCGTGAAGGCAACCATAATAGATATTTTTGAAATGCCATTAAAAAACATTAAGAGTATAAAATCACTAGTTTTGCTACCCTGTGAAACCGTGCTACCCTAGTGTATATATTTAAACGTGAAATTGACAGAAAAATTCCAATATTAAACATGCTTTCGGTAGGATATTTGGAAAGCCTGAATCAATATTTCAGGAGACTGTTTAGAGTTATTAGGGGTGTACATAACCTGTAGTTTTTCATTGCTCACTGATTATTACTTTTATTATTATCAACTGTCATTTACACATTTGTAATACTCAAAAAAAATAAATGCAAGGGGTTTCCGGTTGTTTAATGCACCAAAGAAGAACAGAATTACCATAAAAAATTATATATAAAAAAAAAAAATGTTTCCGCGCATGCGCACTGGTGTTGAGCAGCACATTGACATTTCGATGGGTAGCACAACTCGACAGAACACCGGCCGCTGTCGAGCTTACCCTGCTGAGGCACTGAGTAACACACATTTCTCAGTTCTTATATTAATAAGACTCATTCAGAACGGTGATGTGTATATATATATATAAATATATATATATATATTTTTTTTTTTCTAAACCTATTGTAATAGCAAATACGTGTGTGTGTTTTTAAAAGTAACACTGTCTGTTATAATTAATATATAGCAAGTATTGTGTAGATTTTACTTTCTGTTCATTTTTATTTTATAAATAGTGTTGTTGGTGGTTCATGTTGTGTTGATAATTACAATATAAATAGCCTAAATGATAAATTAGTAACATTTTTTTGGCATAATATTGTAAGATTGTGAGTTTTGCACGTTTTCTGCTGGGAAAGTCTGGCCGAACGCGTCTGGAAACACCTTAGTTAAAACTAATATCTGCTAGGGGTGTGACGAGATATCGTGCCAGGAGATCTCGCGAGATTTAGTGTGACGATATTTCTCGTCAAGCTTAAACCTCTCGCGGGAGAAAAAAAAACAGTTTAATGTGGACTTTTTAAGAGGGATCTGGCAACCCAGTAGCAGCGAGTGTGAGAGCAGCACTCAGCAGAAGAGGAAAATTCGGGCATTTGAACAGAGGTCACTAATGGCCGGACCGCGGTCCGGACCCAAACGTTGTCCAATGCGGACCCAAACCGATAAACTAATGAGAAGGATTTAATTGTGCGGCGAAGTAAATCACAGACCAATCACGTGCGGGGTAAGATCACCAAACGCTCTCTTCAGTCAATCAGATCTGTGCAGACGAGGTAAGGAAGAAAGAAAAAAAAAAAAAAAAAAAAAAAAACACACCGCTCCTCATGCGGGATCGAACCCGTGTTGTCAGGGTCACGGTACCGCAGCCGTGAAAAACCGCATTTATAAGGAGATAGGGAGCCCGAGAACGGGCGGAAAAACGAGAACAGGTGGAAACTAGTCACGCTGAGAGCGACAGAGAGACAGGGGATAAACGTAAACAAAATCTGTCCAGAGAGGCATTTCTTCTTCTTCTTCTTCTTCTTCTTTTATATTTTTACATCATTCAGTCTAAACAACCTTACACGGTATAGCACTTAATTATTTAATATAATTAAATACCCCTGATATAGAAGATGCTTCTGCTACTTTTAAGTTGTATGTTTGGCTGCATTTTGGCTCCAGTGGAAACAATAAACGCTAACAGAGTGACCAACAAGACACAAACCATATATAAATACTGTAAGTAAATCCTACACCTGACTGTTTCATAGACAGCTGTACTAATCCCTTAGCTCTGTACTGTATTTAAATAGTGTTCTGTCTCTGTTTCACTTCAAGCATAGTCTTAATATGACTGGTTATGGTTATTCATAGTTAAATTACAAGAGATTTAGGAGAAAAAAAACACAAACCATAGTCTTAATATGACTGGTTGTGGTTTGCACTTATTGTTTGTTATCGTGAACCCAATATCGTGTCTCGTCTCGTGGTATTAGTGTCTCGTCACACCCCTAATATCTGCCGATCGCCAATACCGTATTTTGGCTGAAAATCGCCCGATACCGATACACTGCCGATCGAGCGTTCCATCTCTAGTTATTTGGTTTATGTGTGTGTGTTTCAAGAATGAGGGCCCCTTGTTTATATTTTGCCTAGGGCCCCAAAATGGCTAGATCCGCCCCTGGTAATAATGTATACCAGCCCTGCTTAAAACGCTTAAGATTAGATGCAATTATGAAGAGAATGATTTTCTTATATTGTTTTTGGTTTACAAGCGTAAGTCTACAAGCTGATCTGATGACTTTTTTTATTATGACACGTAGCTGATAGTGGATTATCTGCAATGGCTAATGGCTAACCGGCTAACTGTATTAACAAATAATCACTGTTTTTTAATAACAGATTAATTTCTTAGTGCTGGTTAGAGTGGGGAGGATCTGTGGTTTAATATTCAATATGGATTTTGTCTGTAGTTCACATGAGTTACGGTCTAATGCTAGCTAGGCTGCAGATGTTAATGGAGATGACTAACGGCTAACTGACGATGCTAACTGTATTTCCAAACTAAATTGATTGCTGTTTTTAACAGAAAATGCGTGAGTTTGTGCTGGTTAGTGTTTGTAGATCCTGTGGTTTTATAGGATATGTGGATTATGACTAAAGTTTACTCCAGTCTGTAGTTTAATACCTTTACAACACCAGAATGCTGCTGCTGTCGGCCCAATGCTACTGTTACAATTCTCCACAAAAACTATGGTGAACCTAACACATGGCTATCCTAAGTCAATGAGCCAGCAGAGTATGACTTAGAAAGAGGAGAACAGGCAGTAAATAGCGGTACAAAAATGATTTAATATTAGCTTCACACCACTCAACACATGCTTCAAACCACGGCAGTATTTACATTATTTACATATGCTGTATAAAACAACAAAGAAAGTACCACTCTGGGAAATGCAAACTATGGACGGTGCTAAAGAAAAGAACACAACAAAACATAACCATATTAAACTACCTAAAGCCAAAAGAAAGTACAAAAAAAAAAACAAAGAAAAGAAACTTCCTAAATAATAACTTAAATACCCGCCCTCTTACCTAGGGACCTATACAAACAATTCCTGCAAGTGCCTGCAAGTAACAGCTACCCATATAAAAAAAAATAAACGGTTCCTATAAGGTGTTTTTTTTTTTTTGCTTAAATCATATATGATACCATATGTTTTTTATATGTTTACAAGTCAGTGTTTTTTATTATATGATTATGGCCACATTCATACAAAAAACACACATGACATATAAGTGACTCCTATATGAAAACTATATATTTTTTGTTTAAATCTTAGATTTTAACTGTATGTTCTTACATATGATTTTAATAGGAAATATGTATGTTTATTGTTGTTTCCTTATAAAAATTTACACTGATTTAAGAAAAAACATTTATGATCTCTAGTAAATTTCCATATTATACTTATTTTTTTTTACCATGGTTTGAATTTGTTTTGAACATGAAAATTGAGGGTCTGACTTTTCATTATTTTACATGATTTCTGCATTATTACTATATGATTACTTAATGATACACTATATGTTAATGTGTATTCAAAAGATACATTAAACACACACACACACACACACACACACAGTGCATAGCAACGCAGTGGACTGTATTTCAGCAATAATTCAAAATGAAATAAAAAAAATGTTTTGCTGACCAGTGTTAAAGGAAAATCATCACAACAGCACGAGTGTTTCCTGAGGCTACTGTAGTTTCTTTTTTGTTCTCAGTTCTGTCAACTTGGCATTAATCGTAGTGCCAATCGTTGAAGGAATCACGTGGGGCCACTTAGCCAGAGTTGCTCCTAAAAGAAAATATAAAGAAAAATCTACATATACAGACCGTAAACATGTAGTTGTATATATGTCTCTATTTGGTGGCCACATTTGTACCCCCAGTAACGCTTAAGATTATGTTTTAAAACACAAAGCCTTATCATACACCCTGCGCAAGGCCCGTCACGATGCTTGTTGCTATCTTACACCCCGTCAACAGTCTAATTTCACACCTTGCACCTGCACCGTTATAATAGCATCTGAGTTTAGGAATAAATCTACACTGGTGGGTGTGGAGGTCTTGAAGTGAGGTGTGTTCAGGTTAATATCTGGTGTGTTTCTATCTTGGCAGTAGGAAATACAGGTGCACCACTGACAACAGTCAACAGTCATGCAATTCATGCAAAATCGCGCTGTGCGCATCACGCACTTAAAAACGTACTATGTATTCCATCCACTTTGCTCTTCTCCAGTGCTTGACGCTGATCTCCAGAATCCCTTGACTTGCCACGAAGGTTGCTCACGAGAAGCACATGCATGGGGAACACTGCTGTTAGGAGTGTTTGAACAAAAGATGAGGCAGATTTGCATTCTGGGCCACAGCCCAGGCAAGCCGATCAATGAAGATGTTGTATCCAGGATAGATTACCACCTATTTTAGATATGAACAATAACAGTGACTTATTACAGGCATACAGTGTTCCTACTACTACTATTGAATTAACTGCTACTTGAAATATATTAAACTATAAAATACATTATATTAGGAAGCACTTTTAAGAATTACCATATTACCTGTTCTGCTTTTAGGACAGACCCCTAAGATTCCTGACCCTGACTCTGAGGTTTTTGTCTTCAGGATAGTCTTCATTTGCTTTATAATCTCTGGCAGTTCTAGAAACACAAAATTACAAAAATGCATGTTAGTTATAGAATTACATGCAATTCTAATAGCTTGTTCTCATGAATGTAAATGCTTTTTTAAAAATATTGCAGTAGTCTGTGAGACCTGATACACTGCACTAGTCTTAACTGTACCACACATATAAACACCACTTTTATAAAATCATTTACTCCACCAACATTACTAAACTGTGCAAAAAGACAAATTAACAATGATAAGAAAAGTCCAGGGTGTGGCACAAAATGTAATAACTCCAGTCCATAGTTTAATATAACATGTACCGTCATCTTCAGTGAATTTCTTTGGTGGAACAGACACCCTCTTTTTGGGCATGGGCTCTTCTCTCTCCTCGGACTGTGGGAGCAGGAATTCCCTTATCTTGTTGATGTGAAACCGATTATCTGACAAATATTTTAAAATAAGGTTATCGGGGTTAAAAACTGCTACGCCACAAATGTGTTCATTATGCAGATTTATCAAGTATACTTGTTTATAGCTGGGATAAGGGAATATTTCCCCTATTCATACTTTCATATTCTGGAATTTAAAAAGTTAAACCGAGCAAGTTATAGTTAGTGTTGTTCACAATTCTCTTTAGCCCTCCGATTCAGCCATACTGGGGAAGTGATTGTAATTGTGCGTTTAAAAACAGGCTAATCTTACAGTGTATTCCTGGTGGAAATTACAAGTTTTGACCAATAGCTTTGTGTCCAACCATCACTGAGTCAGTAACTTTTCTCTGTGTTCAACAGCACAGCAGTGTACACATGCCTTACATCACACATTATCAACAGGTATGGGTAACTTGGTGAATTTCTATGTGAACAAGTAAACAAGCTTGGTATCAGCCTGATACCCAGTATCAGAACCGCCGCATCCTAGAAGATATTTGTGGGTTCACTGGTGCATATGAAAGTAAATAATATGTCTACATTTCTTTTGTAGTCCTTTCACCACCACCAATCTGAGTACATTTTCTCATTCCACACACCCCCTTTATAAAAAAGCATTTAGACTCAACACCTAAGAGTTTAATGTTTTCGAATTCAGTGAAACACTTCAAGTTCAATATTCAAATTCATATTCAATATTAAATTCAACAGAAATTACTTACTGCTCACAAACTGGATAGAGGCGCTGTATAATGGCCAGCCATGCTAGTAGTCTGTAATGGAGCATCTTGTTGTCGTCATATACTTCCTAAAGACTGAGAGAAATGCATATTAGCTACATGCTGTCACAGCTACTATACTGGCTGTATTCAAAGTGCACATCTCACCAGTGTGTGTAACACTCATTTCAAGTGCAAGTGAGAAGGAAGGTGGAGGAGGGTGTGAGAGCACCAGGGCTCAGAAACGTTGTATGTTGCAAGTTTATTAGCTAAACTAGACTTTGTGTCTCATGTCAGTCAATGTTTGCTGCACTTGAAGGGTGTTTATGTAGTGTATTACGATGGGAATATAGGTTAAAATGATCAAAATGAGACCCAAATTTTACCTGAATTCCTAAAGCATCAAGAGCCAATTGTAAGGCACTGGGATACAACACTTCGCTGGTATAACCAGAGTATAACTAACAGAGTGTAATTATAATTACAAATAATTGCAAGCTAATGCTACCTCGTGTTACAGCAATGCAGTCGAAAAGGCATGTTCAAACTGTTAAAAACGGACAATATAACAGAAATCCATTCTGGGTATCCAAAGTAAAAAATGTCTAGCTGGTAAAAACTAAACTGAGAACTCACGCTACATAACCTACCATAAGGGGGGTCGGCTAGCCTTACATTAGAAAGCTTAGCTAACAAACATTAGCTAAAAATGCCCACTACATGTAGTTACATATGTACACTAAACTCTCCAAGTCATCCACATGTTGTCTAAATACAGTGTTGGGAAGGTTACTTTTAAAATGTAATCCCTTACAGATTACTGATTACATCACTCAAAATGTAATTTGTAACGTAATCAGTTACATTACTTCAAGTGAGTAACGTAATCTGATTACTTTGGATTACTTACAATATTGACTTTTTTTTTTAAGCCTGAATAAATGTAGCAACCACATATTTCATATTATTCTTTTATTTTTTATTTTTAGTTAACAAATAGATAAACAAATAAAACAGCCTTTTCAATCACCCTATTAAACTACCTAATCCATTAAACCATTTCATCAAACAATTTTATGAAACACTTGATGATACTATATTTAAGCTTAAGTAAGGTTCCAAAAACAAAAATAAAGAAAAAAACATATGAACAGGTCAAGTAACTGAGTGAGTGTGTGTGTGTATGTGTTCAGTAGAGTCCTTGTGTGTGTGTGTGTGTGTGTGCGCATGTGTGTACGTGCGTCCGTCCCATTTAGTCCACAGTCCAGTAAGTGTGTGTACTGTTTGTGTGCGCGCATGTGTGTACTGTTGTCTCTGTGTGTGTGTGTGTGTGTGTGTGTGTGTGTGTGTGTGTGTGTGTGCGTGTGTGCACAGGAGGGCATGCAGGAGTGTCCACTTAATCCGCCCAGTAATGGCGGTTGTAACGTAGCAACAGAGCCTGCTGGAAGTGTTTATCCGTCATCCGGTTGCGGTGTGGAGTGAAGACCAGTCCTCCATGGCTAAAAAGCCTTTCAACAGGAGCACTTGACGGCAGAGTGGTGTTGAACTTCAGGAACAGGGCTTTGATCATGGGATATGCCTGAAGTGCGGTCAAGCTCTTTTCTGGATCTTGCAGATAGCGTTGTACCTCATCCTCTGCTGTGGAGCTGGTCATCGGTGGAGTGTCAAAAGTGAAGAA
Organism: Astyanax mexicanus; assembly: GCF_023375975.1. Classification (NCBI taxonomy): domain Eukaryota; kingdom Metazoa; phylum Chordata; class Actinopteri; order Characiformes; family Acestrorhamphidae; genus Astyanax; species Astyanax mexicanus. The sequence goes on along the minus strand of NW_026040047.1, from coordinate 2,007,614 downwards.
CGCCTCGTCGTCATCCTCTGCCTCACTATTCACTAGGGCATGTCCAGCGATGCTGTGTTCGCTGGATGGGCTTGAGTTGATGAGACGAGCCTCTTGGACCATTGTTCTTCTCATGGTTTCTCGGTCTTCATCGCCAAGCCACCATAAACGGAATTTGGGGATGGTGGAAGCAGCCATCCTTGCCTCGTGGGAGGTCAAGACGGCCTCGAAACGGGTGTCAACAGCTTTGATGACTGCCAAGAGGATATGAGCTGAGTACTGCGCTTGTGCCAGCTTTTCAGATAACTTGGCCTTCAGACTGAGGAGAGTGGGAATGACGTAACCAAGAAAACAATTCTTTTCCCCCTGGAGCAGGTTGACCGAGTAAGCAAGGGGTTTGAGAATAGCCGTGTACTCCTTCAGAAACATTGTCTCTTGGGGATGAAGCTTTGCCACATTCAGTTGGCTGCATATCTCACTGAGCTGACTTTCAGACAGGCTCATCAACTTCTCAATGGCACGGTATTCCGAACTCCATCTCGTCACAGAAGGGACAACAACTCTCATCTGGGCAATTTCCTCAACTATGTCAGCAGCACCTGATGAGCGATGACATTTGTTCCAGAAGCCAGCACATTTTGCCATTGCACTCCGGTACAACTTTCTGGAACCTCCCTCAGAAGCAGCTTTATCAAGCTTTATTGTGGCAATGAGATTTAATGTGTGCGCAGCACATCGATGGTGTGGTGGCAAGAAGAAGTTGAGCTCCTCCTGTTCTAGCTCCTCGTCAAGTGCTGCAGAGAGATCAGCAAACTGCACGTCATCGGTGTCTTCCAGATCATCCCCCGTGTCTGCATCTCCAAATTCATTGAAAGCCTTGACAAAATTGCTACCATTGTCAGTGACCGTAGCACTAACCTTGCCTTGGATCTGATATTCGGCATGCACCTGGCTTATTTTGGCAGCGATGACATCATAGGTGTGACGTCCTCTGACTCTCTCACATGCCAGAGCAGCTGATTTGCGCTCCAATGTGTCTGGCTCAATCCAGTGGCATGTGATGCCAATGTAACTTCGGTGATGGGCTGTCCATATATCTGCTGTTGTGCACACATGCTCAATATGTTGAAGAACTTCAACTGCTGTCAGCCTCATCCTCTTGAAGTTTTCTTCCATTTGGGCCATTATTGTTTTCCTGCAAACAGGGCTCTTTCCCCCGCTTAGTCCTTCCACCAAATTGCGAAAGGTGTTTTTTTCCACGATGGAAAAGGGCTGAACCTCACTGACGATGTAGTCAAAAACCAATGAGTTGACTTTTCTTTGTGTGATGGCAGAAGTGGTGGTTAGGGTGGCTTGCTTGAGCAGAGGCTTGATTGAGTCATTGGACTCAGTGAGGTGCGATGTGGCTGCCTGGGTGACCATGACACTGGGATGCTTTCTCTAAAAAATAAAATAAAGACAAAATATCAATGTTAGAGAGATGTTTCCATATCAGATCACCCTCCACCCCTGTTAACTGGCATAACATTTAGAACAAATTGAGTTTACATTAACTACTGTGACGACACAGGTACCTCTTCTTTTTATGCACACATGAAAAGTTCATATGCAAACCCCAGTGCCTTTACAGTAACATTTTAGAAATTCATTTTTATGTAATACTAATATAAAAAATATATATTTTTATTTTATTTATTTAGTTTAAATATCTATATGTATTATTAAATACATTAATTTAAACCAAACCAACAATTGTGTTCACTAAAAATATAGAGGTGCAGTTCTTCAAAAATGGAGTGAGGGGTTTTTGCATCTGAACTCTCATGCTGCCCATGGTGCTGAAGTCATACGAATTTCTTTATTATTTTTCCATGACCATATGTGAGCATGAATGTTTGATTATGTTTTGATAATTTTTCAAAAAAATTTAAAATCGCCTAGTGTTTTCCCACACAACTCATCGTATCTTCAAAGAACATGATGATATCAAATTAATTCTTCTTGTACAGGTGCACTAACTACTTGTCCATGAGTAGCCAAAATTATATTGAGCTACCTATAATCACTTGATTTTTATTAAAGATTAACCAAAGAGTGCAAAAAACGTCTCCAAGTGTCCCAAACTGTATCCAAATGTCACTCAAAAGTGTAAATGACTCAAAAGTAAAAAGAAAATAATAATAAAACATATTGTATGTATGTATATATGTATATGTATATTGTACATTAACTCGTGGAACACTATTAATTCAGCTGAATTAATAGTGTTCCACGAGTTAATGTAAATTGCTCCCCAGAATCACTCAAACAGCAACTGCTAAACTTCTAATAAGTCTAAAAGTTTGCTTAGAGCAGCAGCTGCAGGCCATGTGGACGCACCATTGCGCAACGCTTTGCTTCCAAAACACAGTGAACGCGTCTCCAAACACACACTACAAGCACTACCGTTTGCCTGTATCCGCTTTGAAAGTCTCGTTTTTCCCTTCACATGGTCTGTAGATCAGATTAACTCCTTACTTACTGCTGATTCGCCTAAACTCGCTGATTGACACCCTTCCAGACCAATGATATAGCGCGTACAGCCACTGCGTAAACGGTGGTTGCGCCGGAGACTATATCTGATGGGCGGAGACATGGGCGGATACGCACAATTGGACGAAAGGGATGTCAATAAAAGTGGGCGGCCCGTTTATATTTCACGCCCAGTTTCCATGACGCTGCATACATTTCTGAGCGCTTTTCAACGTAGAAGTCCTCACGCTCTGTGTCTAATTCCTGAAGAAAAAGGGTGCTGATTAAAAATACTCTGCTGGATTTTGAAGAGGACATCTGTGGCTAAATGGAAAGCTGTATATTATTTTTTATTTTTAGCCCTGATGGATTAAATTTCGATGGGGAAGTTCAGGATTTAAATACTTTAAAGTTTTTCTTCATCTTGGGTGAGTAAGCTAGTTAACATGTATAAAACGGTTTTAATGGAGTTTAACCTCTTAACACGCCCTGGCCCGTCGGCGGGCCAGAAATATATAATATTTAATATCTGGCTGTCTCACAAAATTATGTATTTTGTAATTTGTTGAGGTGTATTCGATTTTTTAATTTGATAATAGTTAAAGTTAATTGTTTTGTTTTTGTATGAAGATGTGTGTGCGATATCAGAGCGATTTCACCGCAAAAACATTATTTATTTGTTTGTAATTATTAAAAATGTCTGCCGAGTCGATTTGCAGAAAGGGGTTAGACTTCTTACATGGCCTGCCTCGAGAGCCACCCTACGGCAACGAGGCTCCAATGCTTTTCACAGTGGTTTTGACTGCATCGCTAAACCTGAGTGGTAGAGAGGAGAGTGCAGAAAACTCCCCAAGTCTCCGTTTTCTCAGAAATGCAAATGTGCACGAACAAACAAACCCAAAGATATGTCCATTCACGCTTGCACAAGTTCTGCCTTTAGCTAGCAGCCCCCCCTAACGTGCTAGCACAGCATCAGAACATAATATCAGAGAGACTGGATAAGATAATACTCCTAGAATCTCTGATAATATGCCAGCACACAACGAAAGACAGTTTAATAAGACAGATAGTGAGTGGGTTATTGCATCGCTCCTCCGTAACAGCAGACTGTGATGTTATATAAAAAATTTACGAGCTAGCTAACTGACAGTACTTGCTTGATGGCGCCAATAACAGATATTGCACTGTACTTACCAATAGATGTTTCCGTAGGTTGGAAGTAGAGTCTTTTGACGTCGAAAGCAAATTCTTTGCTGGCAAACAGAGTTTGCATTGCACCGTCAAATTCCGCCCATCCTTCTCCTCTTTAAATATAAAGTGGTTCTTGAATTTCCAAGACACAAATGCATTTTTGCCAGGGCATGGCTCCATTGCGCGGATTAGCACTGTCTGATAGGGTGTCTGACGTGAGTGACGCCTCACCAACATTCTGAGCAGGAGGTTGTGAATCATAGAATATTCTGATGTTGTGATTTATGTGAATGTGATTGCGTTTTGTCAGTGTTGGATTGGAAGACCAAAAATAGGAAAGTACCGCAATGTAATCCATTTATTTTAGCAGAGTAACTGTAATCTGATTACCACTTACTGAAGCAGTAACTGTAACGGATTACAGTTACTCATAATTTGTAATCTGATTACGTAACGCCGTTACATGTAATCCGTTACTTCCCAACACTGTCTAAATGACACTTCATAAATGTTATTAAGCTAAGGTTTATACTTTATTTTTATGAAATTATACACGCAATGTTATAAGAAGTTGGTTGTTAGCGTTTAGCGATTAGCCGCTAGTGGTTAGCATCATGTTAAGAATGGAAAACTACTAGCTAGTTAGTTTAGACCAGGCATGTCAAACTCAGTTTGGCTCTGGGGCCGGATCCAGACTTTCTGTTCTCAGGTGGGCCGGATCAGTAAAAGAATGTCAACTCCAAATATTTAGCTTTGTTTTTCAGTACTATGCTTTATTATTCAGCCTACATTTTTAGCCTACCCTACATATTATAATCATGGATGAAAAGGGATCTTTTCTAAGCACAACACATTTATTCATAAAACAATGGGAAAAAATGATTTTCATGTTTGGCGGTGAATGTGTTAACAACTGGTTTATTTTAACAGTTGAGTGAATGCAGTTTTACACCTGAACCAACTCACCACATCAACAAACTCAAGTGGGAGCTATGAAAAAAATATTTTCACCTTAATTGTCATACTGCTTTGAAATAATAATAAAAAAAAGAAATACAAAATAAAAGTTATAGCAGTGCATGGGCAATAAGATTAGACTACATCGGATCAAACTACTAGGCTGGGCCTACTGAAGCTGAGAACATACTGCACAATATTAACTGTCTTTAATATGAAACCAGATGAATCTTATTTTTAATGATCTGTATTCATGAGTGCAAACAAATTTCGTGTCATCACACTTTTTCTCTCTCTCTCTCTCTCTCTCTCTCTCTCTCTCTCTCTCTCTCTCTCTCTCTCTCACTGCATTCCTGCAGTGTCTGTGCTGCATGCGGGACATTTACTGCCCTCTAGCGACCGGAGAGAGCATTTAATTTGTATTCATTTAAAAAAAAATCACAACTTTTGATAGAAATGAGCTAGAAACTCGCTTCTTTTTTTGACATACTCAGAAATTTATGCCGGGCCGGATTAAATCATCCAACGGGCCTGGTCCGGCCCGCGGGCCGTTTGTTTGACATGCCTGGTTTAGACCATAGTATAGGCTAGTTCTCTAATGTGTCTGTATTAAATATGGAACAGTACTAAACAAAGTAAATACACCTTATTTTTTAAACTTATAAAAAACTGTAAGACCTAACGTGCTGATTGGCTGTTAGTAGGGCTGCTGGGTGGAGCCTGTGAGACCTCTGGACTGGATACTTCCAACTCTGCAAAGTTCAGGGCAACGGCCACTGCCACCTCCACTGCTAAACTCGGGTAGGAAGATATTTTATATTTACATGTGTTACTTCAAATAAGGTGTGTTTACTTCGTCTAGAGCACAACAGTTAATGTTGTGGATACAATGTGTAGTTGCTAGGTTTAGAGTTAGTGTCCTTCACTCTGGGGTGCGAGTTAAAGCAAGAGTTTAACTTCTTCACTGTTCCATATTTAATACAGACACATTAGAGAACTAGCCTATACTATGGTCTAAACTAACTAGCTAGTAGTTTTCCATTCTTAACATGATGCTAACCACTAGCGGCTAATCGCTAAACGCTAACAACCAACTTCTTATAACATTGCGTGTATAATTTCATACAAATAAAGCATAAACCTTAGCTTAATAACATTTATGAAGTGTCATTTAGACAACATGTGGATGACTTGGATAGTTTAGTGTACATATGTAACTACATGTAGTGGGCATTTTTAGCTAATGTTTGTTAGCTAAGCTTTCTAATGTAAGGTTAGCCGACCCCCCTTATGGTAGGTTATGTAGCGTGAGTTCTCAGTTTAGTTTTTACCAGCTAGACATTTTTTACTTTGGATACCCAGAATGGATTTCTGTTATATTGTCCGTTTTTAACACTTTGAACATGCCTTTTCGACTGCATTGCTGTAACACGAGGTAGCATTAGCTTACAATTATTCGTAATTCGCTCTGTGCACAAGATGGCGCCACCTAACTTCCGGGTAGCGAGTGGTAGGTATACTAGTTTCCGGTTGGAGTTGTTGTGGGGAGAACTGCCGGCAGGAGTACAGAGTGAAAGCGACCATGAGTGTTTTTAAAGTTAAGGAGAAACGATTGACCTACCAGCGTCAAGAGAAGAGGACCTCTCTACATTGTTGTGTGCCTCTGTGTGCTAATTCTTCAAGGTACTCGGAGATTAGCTTTCACCGATTTCCAGCGGATCCAGAAGTCCGAGCTCAGTGGCTAATAAAGATCCGCAGGGAAAACTTCAGTCCTGTTGCTTGTACTCGCGTTTGTAGCAGGCATTTCCAAACGGGTGATTTCGCTGTGACAGCGGGGGGAAAGAGAACGCTCAACAGAGGAGCGGTGCCTTGTCTTTTTGCCTGGAACAGTTTTAGTATACCTGCGCCGAGGCTTAACGTGTGGAAACGCCGGCCGAGATGCCCTTCCCCAGCCATAGCAGCGCCTGACTCCGACTCGGAGATGGACGTGCAGTTAGCGCAAGATCATGATTACTGCGTTACTCCAACCACATCAGCAGTGACAGATGCTTTATCAGACGAGAACGAGGCTCTAAGGAGAAGAGTACAAGAACTTGAACACCGTCTTGAAACCTTACAGCTGCAGAGCCGTTTTGGGCTTCATCGTCTTGCAGGATCAGACGAAGACATTCGTTTTTACACAAGGTTGGTCCATGTTTTTTTTAAATAAAATTTGTCAGTTCTATTTATATATGTATCCAGCTTAATAAGAACGTATGTGTGGATGTATTGTCATGTCTTGTTCATTATTCACAGTAATGTACAGTACAGTTAACAGTGATTTATCATTTTATTTTTAGATTTGCATCATACAAGCATCTCCAGGCCTTTTGGCACCTGGTGGAGCCTGCAGTGAAAACCAGGATGGTCCGGATCACCAGTTCCTGTGCTGCCTCTGCCAATGTCAGTGAGCCAACTCAACAAAGATCAACAGTAAGTTATGTATTCAAGATCACAAATAAGTTCAAAATATGCACTTCAGATGTTTTACCTGTAGAACAACTGAAGTGCGCTGCAGTTCTCACACATGCACATACCCAATAAAAGAAATAAACGCTTAAAATAGAACACTCTGTGTGTTATATATATATATATATATATATATATACATATATACATATGTTTCTCCACAGAGCAAATGAGTTTCTCAAAGAGTTTCATATTTTGAATTACTGAAATTAAAGTAACTTCAATGATATTCAAATTTTTTTTGAGGTACCTGTATCTCTCACAAACACATACTAAAGAACAGTACAGAGCAAATGAGTCTAACTATGCACAGTGTACCTAAAAAACTGCCCACTGAAAATTTTAACTTTTCCTTTCACAGAAACTCGCACCAATAGATGAACTGCTGCTGTTTCTGATGCACCTGTCTGTGGGCCTACCTCTCAGGGATCTTGCCAACCGCTTTGGTATTCACCGCACCACAGCCAGCAGAATTATTGCAACATGGACACACTTTCTGTACCATCTACTTGGATCTGTTCGCTTGTGGATTCCAAAAGAAGAAGTGAAGGCTCACTTGCCACCCGAATTTTCAGCATTTCCTGACACACAAGTAGTGCTTGACTGCACAGAAATTTTTTGCCAAACTCCCTCCTCGCTTGTTTTGCAGAGTGAGGTATTCTCAACATACAAATCCCACACCACATTCAAGGCCATGATTGGCATTGCACCCCACGGTCCCATCACCTTTGTGTCTGCATTGTATGCAGGCTCTTTGAGCGACCGGGAAATCTTTAAACTGTCTGGAATCACCAAACTCCTCACTGCTGACACAGCTATTATGGTGGACAAGGGTTTTCTCGTTGACAACCTTGTTCCATGCAAGGTCTACCGACCTGCCTTTCTTTCAAACAGGAGCCAAATGTGTAGAGAGGATGTACAGCAGACCCAGTCCATTGCCCGCTTGCATGTTCATGTCGAGAGGTGTATCCGAAGGGTTAAAGAAAACAAGCTCTTTGACAAAGTCATACCATTGTCAGTGTGTGGAAGCATTGATCAATTGTTTAGTGTGGCATGCTTCCTGGTAAACTACCAAAACGGGCCACTGGTGAAAGCGTGGGCAGGCAAATGAATAAACTCTAATACTGTACTCTAATTCTAATACTGTACAGGAGGTCAAAACACATACACGCACACCAGTGGAATAGAAGTACTTTCATACCACAGTAATGTTAAAGCTGCAATCAGATTTACTTTTTAATTTCTTTGTTAAAAGTTGTGACATTTGTGTTTAATTTCAAATTTGTTCGTATGATTGTAAGTACTGTTAAAAAAACAAAACAAAAAAAAACAGATTGTGTTATTTTTATAATTAAAGGATCCTCTTTAAAAAATTGGAGAGACACTGGGAAACATGCCAAACTATATATATATAAATATATATATATATATATAGTAAGCCTAATCCTTCAAACAAACTGCCATGTAAACGTAAAAAAAAAAAGAAATCACCCTTCTCCCTGATGATGGTAGCAACTTCTGCATCTTTGTAGATCCTCTGGATCACCATGTCCTCCTCTGCAAACACTACAAAGTCACACCACTGCATACCTGTAATCAGGAGCTGACCTTGAACTTGCCAGTAGTAGCTGTGCTGCTGTTTTAACTTCATGGTGTCATTCTGCAACCTCAGGTATTTACAGTCAACGTAGCTTTTGGCATTTGGGCATTTGACTTCCAGCAGGCCAAAGGGTGGGTTTTCAGTTGGGTCAAAAACAACCCCGTCAGGAGATGACCCTAACCACGGAGCATCTGGGTGGATCACAAAGCCACAAGGCGAGTAATTGGTGTTCTTTACCCGGCAATACTCCTGAATGGCGTCACGCTCTAATGCCAGTCCTCTCTTCATTAAAGCTGTTTGAGCCACACCCCTTCGTATTCTCTCAGCAAGATGTTCTGCTGAACTCTGACCACGGACATGGCAAATGTCTTTGAAGTGGGAAGATGTTACTCTGTTCCTCCTGACTTTATGCCACTCTACAGAGGCACTTTGGTCCCTTGTAGCAGCCTCTACCTTCCTTGCCATATCCAAAGTAGTTTGCAGTGACTGCAGATGTAGCTGCTGTTGGAGACTGCAAACAAACTGGCAGGTAGTAGGCTCCAAACTGTAACCATCTACAGGTAGAGGTGGTGGTGGAGGGGCATCCTGGTGGTAAAGGATCGTTCGGCTCACAGGTACTGGATGCTGGTAGGAAATTGGACTGCCTTCTTGCACTGGACCAAATGCTGAGTCAACCAGTGGGACATCAAATCAAATCAAATCAAATTTATTTGTATAGCGCTTTTTACAACAGGTGTTGGCACAAAGCAGCTTTACAGAAACATGATTACAGGACAAAGAATCAGGCAAAACATTACACATAGAAAATACAGAATACAGAACCCCCAGTGAGCGCGGAGGCAAGGAAAAACTCCCTCAGAGCTGCAGGAGGAGGAAGAAACCTTGGGAGGACCAAGACTCACATTAAAGGGGGGACCATCCTACCACTGGTCAAACGGCTTTTAAATAGAAATTTAAAAAGTCTTTTATACATCTATATAGGTTTTATGTACTCAGGAGTGTAATAACGCCACTAATGGCTTGGATGTAATCAGTAGTGGAGAATAAGATGGTCGATGAGCAGCTGATCTGTGGTGGTGGTGGAGAAGAGCTGACTTCAGAAACTTCCATCAGTCTGGCCGGACAGGAGACGCGAGAGCCTGAGGGTCCAACATCGGTATCGGGTTAGACAGGTGGGCAGTCAGTAACTCGGAGGAAAGCAGAGAGATGGAATTAGTTTTGACTGGATTTATGCAAAACTGAGAATATTAAAACATTATCAGAGTGTGGCAAATGACTCCGGCAGAACTGAATAAAACAGCCTAACTAAAGGCAGAGAGCCAGAAGGTAACATAGACATGGAGGCACCCTGAAACACCAGCATCCACCCACTCCACCGTCCACAAACCTGAGTGACCGTGTGCAGTGGGAGAACAACAGCACCAGCATCTCAGTTTACCACAATTTCCTCTGTCCATGAACCCCTGAATCTGCAGCCTTATCTAAAGGGAAAAACATTAATTACCAAAAGCTAAACTAAACAAGTAAGTTTTCAGTCTAGACTTAAAGATTGAGACTGTGTCTGAGTCCCGAACATATTCGGGGAGATTATTCCAGAGTTGAGGCGCTTTATAAGAGAAAGCTCTTCCTCCTGCAGAGCTCCTCTGAATTTTAGGCACTACTAATAAACCAGCACCCTGAGATCTGAGTAATCGCGGTGGTTCATAACAGGAGATGAGGTCTTGTAAATACTCAGGAGCGAGTCCGTGTAGGGCTTTATACGTTAACAGGAGAATTTTATAGTCTATGCGGAATTTGACTGGAAGCCAGTGCAGTGCTGATAGTACTGGACTAATATGGTCAAATTTTCTAGTTTTAGTAAGGACCCTGGCTGCAGCATTTTGAACTAGCTGAAGTTTATTTAAGTTACTGCCGGAATATCCAGACAGTAGCGCATTACAATAATCTAGCCTTGAGGTAATAAAGGCATGTACTAATTTTTCTGCGTCATGCAGTGATAGGGCATTTCTTAGCTTGGCGATGTTACGGAGGTGTAGAAAAGCTGTTCTAGTAACATTAGATATGTGTTTATCGAATGCTAGATCTGAATCTATGATAACTGCAAGGTTTTTAGCTGCTGAACCAGGGGTGGCTGAGAAGTCAGCCAGATTTAGCATTAAGTCTGATAATTTATTTCTAGCAGCTTTGGGGCCTAATAGGAGAACTTCTGTTTTATCACTATTTAATAGGAGGAAGTTGTGCGACATCCATGATTTTACATCTTCTACACAATCCTCGATTTTCTTTAATCTCACTCTGTCATCAGGTTTGGCTGATATGAAGAGCTGCGTGTCATCCGCATAACAATGAAAATTCACATTGTGTTTTCTAATAACTTTGCCCAGTGGGAGCATATATAATGTAAATAATAACGGTCCTAATATAGAGCCTTGTGGAATTCCATATCTTACCTTGGTATAACTGGAAGACATATCATTTATCCTCACAAACTGATAGCGATCGGTTAAGTACGATTTAAACCATGCTAAGGCAGTTCCGGTTACACCGACCATGTTCTCTAGTCTTTCTAAAAGGATAGTATGATCTATTGTATCAAAGGCTGCGCTCAGATCGAGAAGTACGAGTAAGGAAACACAGCCTTGGTCGGCGGCTATAAGTAGATCGTTTGTTATTCTAACTAAAGCTGTCTCAGTGCTATGATAAGGCCTAAATCCAGATTGAAATTTTTCATAGATCTGGTTTCTTTGCAGGTAAGAGCAAAGTTGTTGGGCTACAGCTTTTTCTAAAATCTTAGAAATAAAGGGTAAGTTTGAAATAGGTCTATAGTTAGACAGTACACTAGGATCAAGATTTGGTTTCTTGATCAGAGGTTTAATTACAGCTGTTTTAAAGGCTTTGGGTACATGGCCCAGGGTGAGCGATGAGTTTACTATCATTAACAGAGGTTTAATTATATCTGGCAGTACCTGTTTTAATAATTTTGTGGGAACAGCATCAAGTGTGCAGGTTGTGCTGTTTGAAGAGGAGATAATTTTCTCTAGTTCTAGCTGTGGAAGTGGGTTAAAGACTTCCAACCTAACTTCAGTAACAGAGTTTTGTTCTAGATCAGCCAGACCAGATGACAGAGAGGATGTAATATTTATCTGTTTAATTTTATCCCGAATGTTTTCAATTTTACTATTGAAGAAGTCCATAAAATCGTTGCTGGTGTAAGTGGCTGGAATCTGAGGTTCAGTACCTGCCTGGTTTTTAGTTAATTTGGAAATAACACTAAAGAGAACTCTAGGATTATTTTTATTTATCTCGATCTGTGAGGTCAGATATGCTGAGCGGGCTTTATTTAGTTCTTTTCTATATTTAACAAGACTGTCTTTCCACGCAGAGTGAAACACTTCCAGTTTAGTTGATCGATATTTACGCTCTAAATTTCGTACTAACTGCATCAGCACTGATAGCCATGGTGGTGATCAATGGTGCAATGTCCGCTGGGAAATCCTTATAAGCCTCAGCCACTTTAAGGACATCAGGATCTGGCAACTCCCCCCGCACAGCTTTGTAAAGTGTACTCCTGTTTAAAATATCAGTTGATATTTTAAATTAGAATAATTGAAATCGTAAAGACTATTTTATATACTAATTTTTACACATTCAAGTGACAATATTATGGCCACCTCCTTGTAAACTTATTGTTTATTTTTTCAGCTCCACTGATCATATAGGAAAACTTTGTAGTTCTATAATTACAGGCTGTAGTCCTGTATTGTTTCTTTGCATACTTTAGTATACTTCTTTCACCCTGTTCTTCAATATTCCGAATCACCCCAGGACCACCATAGAGCATATATAATTTGTTAGTTTAGTTACTGTGCCTTCATGCCAGCACGAGGAGGACAATAAAGTATGCAGAGAAACAGAATGACCACAGTATGGAATTATACAACTACACAGTGTCCTATATGATCAGTTGAAATGCAACAATGGGTGTTGAACCATGGAGGTGTCCATAATATTGTGACTTGACTGTGTTACAGAGTAAATACTTACCTTACACCTCTAGCAACAGTTCTCTGCTTTGGCTTGGTAGACATCACAACCATGTCACTGACCCGACCTGGCTTCACACCCTATTAAAATGATTTTAAAAAGTACTTGGTAACAATGTCAGTAAGTATTCTGTAAAACATGTTTTCTTGTTATGGTTCTCATATACTTACCATAACTCTTGGCTTGTGCCAGCATTGTTCTGTCTCTGTACAGCTCAGGACTGGGGGAACAGCAGCAAGATTCAACTGAGAGTAATGTGCAGTCTGGTACAGCAGTGCAACGTTATGGTTACAAAGTGCTGTTCCAGCCACACATGAACACTCGGCTACAATCAGCTGCACAGGGGAGGAGTCATCAAAGACAATCTGTTAAAAGGAAAATAGTGTTGAGATACCATCATAGCAGACAATAATACCTCATCTGTTATAACATAAACAGAACTGCTGTTCAAATTGTTTTGAGTGTATATAATATCTAGTGGTTTAAACCTAACTTACAATAAACAGTATATTTGGAATACTGTTTTAGTGTCTGAATTTATTCAAAACGAAGTTGAAACACAGTTTATACAACTGAATATTGAACAGCAATCCCATACATGGAACCAAACATGCGGCAAAGAACAGCCGCCACAACAGTTTCTGGGGTTTTCATGAAGGCTACCTACTCTACCAAGTGTCACTTAGTAGATGCTTTCCAAAGGTATGAAATAAATTATATATACATACATGAGGAATTGGGTAATTTAAGTATATATTATATGAGGCAAGTTTATCTTAACTTTCTATATTTTTGTTATTTTGTGTTTTCCAGATTAGATGACATCCTGAACTGGATTAGTGGTCAGGTGGATGAAACCAACACATTTTCACTCTGCATATCTCGAAATCACATTTTCAATCGAGGCATGCAACAGTGGCAACGTCAAAAGAAAACCTCTCCCAAATGTCGGCTAAAGGTTACCTTCTTTGGGGAAGCAGGCATTGACACTGGTTCCTTAAATAAGGAGTTCCTAACAGGTACAAGTGCAAATGTATATTTTTATGAGAGCAGTTTGTCTGACGCATCACATTTTTAAAATTTTCTGTATTGAATATTTCCTAGAAATGCTGGCAGAGATTGAAAGGAAGCTTTTTGTCTGCAGTGCAGACAAAAAGGGGAAGAATCCTCTTTACCGTCTTACCAGCTTGGACAAAAACATTTTAAATTTATCATTCGCACTGTTTCATTCATTTCAATATTAGCATAGCATTAGCATTCATTTCAACAGCATACAGGTGTCTACATCTGATGTCACAGATACAGAACTGGCACAGCTTATTGTGAAGGTAAATGTAACAAAATACGTGTACATTTATAGCCAGTTATCAGATTTATGCAGTTCGTGGTCTTTACGTTAACATGTAAGGGTGTCTCTAGTTTTATCTAAACTTTCTTTTCCTATTTGTGTTCATTTCAAGTTAGCATTTTCTCCCATGTTGTGCTTGACATTGCAACCCTAATATTTTCACTTCTAATCATATAGTTGTTTTATTAATCTGTCATCATCATGTAGCATCTTTCTAGACTTGGTCTTTTAAGTTTTTTCTCTTACTGGTTGTTGAACATTTCAGCAAGCTGTTTGGGGATAATGTTGTTGGGAAGTGCTGACACTGAATTTAGTTATTTAGATAAGCATTCTGCTGTCAGATAAACAGTGCAACTGATGATTACATCAGTGACCTTATTGATGAAATCTTGAACTGTGGTTACACTGTTGGTTACACTGATGTACTGAAATTTAGTGTTTTATTCCAACTACTCTTTTAACAAGCCTTGAATTATGTTTTCATTATTATACAAAATACATTGACTACTGGTAAAATGCAATGAACAAAATGTGCTTAAAATGTTTTAACTACAGTGGTATCTTTGTACTTTAAAGACATATAGTTTTTTTTGTTTTCTCTATATTGGTTGTTTTTTTTTATCGTGGAGTACTCCTGTAATGCATATTTTAGTGCATATGTTTCCAGTCGTATTCACATAGGGCTGGTGTAGTTGCAGGTTATCTTTAAAACAATCTTCCTGGCTGGAATAAAAAAAACGGCAGCCACACCCACCTTTTTTTGATAATACTGGAAACCCATTCTTGGTGCCATCAAATGACTCCCAGTCTGTTCCAAACAGCTCCAGATTCTGAAACATTCAATTACCTTGCATGAAACAACTAATTTAATACAGAAACGGGTATATTTCGGACAATAGGCTGCACCACAACTGTTAAGTGCTAAGTGAAGTGTTCAGAGTTGGCAGAAGAATTCTGCATATGTCCCATGATCCAGAGCTGGTTTAGAGAGAGTCCACCTTCAGATCGCAAGGGATGATTGTCCCATCCTTCAGTGAAGGATTGAAGGTCTCGTTCCAGGCGAAAGAGAAACACATAATGCACACAAAACATGTGGAGAGAATTTGACAAATCCAACAAGCCGTCCTCCTCCAGGCTATGAAGAACTTCATAGTACAGCTGAGTTACACAGAGCCGAACGTCTCGCCACAGACGCTCTATTCTAAACAGGAAAGAAAGAAGAGAACAGTAGTATAAACACAACTGTCTGCCTGCATGGAAGAATATGCTAACTTAAGTCTTACTGCAAAAAAATAAGTTAATAATTATTGGTAACCTTTGGTTGTGCACACTTTTTCCTGCAACGAAATTTCCTCTTCCGGTTCCTTTCACAGTGGACATTGTTTCAGCTATTCCCACATTTTCGACACCTTCATCTCCCCTCACTCTTAAATAAATAATAAAACATGGGGAAAATGTATATTTTTTAACATACTGAGCAAAAAGGTAATCAAGTAAATCAAAATGTGTACACTAGGTGTATGTATTGTAGCTAGATCTGTCACTCATTCATTACATTTGCCTTAATCCATTGTTTTGTTTAATGTATGAATGGCTTTAAAATGGTCTTAGAATTATTATAGTCTATTGCAATTATTTCTGGTACAGTATATCACCCCCCAAAAAGTTTATCAACATCACAGGCTTAATTGTAGCTTTTATATATGTACATTGATGGCCAGCCATAGTTTTGAACTGCTTTTAGGAAGAAAGCAAGAGCAGTGCTTGAGCAGTTGTTGTGCGCTGGTACCAGGTACATAATCTAGATATAAACACAAAATGTCTAGTAAGCAATGTATCTGTTATGTAGTCTGAAATACCAGTTTGCAGTTTACTTCCAGCATCAGAACAAATAACCTGGCCAAGTATAAAGAAATTTGCCAGTGAAACAAAAGGAATCCACCTTTCTTGAGTACCCATCGACCCCTCCGAATATGACAATGTTGTACCTTAAGACAAAAGATATTATACATTTTATGCTTTTGAAAAGCAGTATATTGATAGTAGCACAGACAATTCATTGAAAATTACCGTATAAGCTTATGATTTGTATCCACATGAACTAAAGCCAATGGATGCTGCACAAAGTATGTTCTCCTGACTATGCATCTCAGTTCTGTCATCCTTTCCAAAACTCCAGTAGCATCCACTCTGTGCATAGACTCCTTGATGCGACTCCACTGAACTCTGTCCATCTGCTTGCAATGCACCCTTAACCATCCTGTATCCTGCAGTTGGCATTTTTCTTTTAATAGACATCACAGCATTATCTAAGTCATCGTCAGAGAAACTGCTGTATGAAGATCTTGTAGACAATCCATGTTCACGCATTCGCCGAAAGATAGTTGACTGGCTGAAACCTAACAGGTTTGCAATACAAGATACTGGTAATGGGATTTCAATGAGTCGGGTCAGCAGTTCTTCAGAAAAAGTTAATCTTGGTTGGCCTCGTCCATCACCCCCTTCCTTGACAAAAACTTGGGGTGCCTCTTGGAAAAGAGCTCCATTTATTTTCCCCTGAAGGGCTAAAAGGGTCTCCACAATTTCAGGTGGTACATAAAAAACAGAAGCAGCTGATGTAAGAATGAACACTTCTTGGTTTACAACGTAATGGAAATAGTCCAAATCCAACTGTGGCCGATTTAAAATTCCACTCGTTCTCAAGGCGCTCCAGTAGATGTGAAATCAGAGATTCCTGTGAAAGTAAAAAAAAACATTCTAATGAAATATTTTTTTCTGAAATTAAGCTACTTAAACTAATATTAATGGTCCTAAGGAGTTCTGAACTTAAGTTAAACACAAAGCATTTTCCCAATCCTGGAGTAACCATACCCTGTTGGTTTCTGTGTTCTCTGTACCAAAATGCCTTTTTTGATTAATCATAAAGCATCTCAGAGCAGGAGGGCTGAGCTACAATATGTTCAGCCAGGATACATATTCTAATTTTGACAATGATCATAGATCATTACTCCCAACATAACACTAAATTACTAAAATATGTTTTATAAAAATTACAATTTTTTAAAAACCTGTTTTAAATGTGCTATATATAAGTGTGTTTAATTTGATGTTGGAAGAGAGAAAAAACATTCATTATTCAAAATATTTTGTTGTTAAGGGGAGCTAATTAAAAAAAAATATTAATCAAAACATTTCCTAGTACTCTCTTAAAGAGAGAGAGAGAGAGAGAGAGAGAACTATGCGGAGTATAGCTGGTGTTGGGAGACTCGACAAATATCAGCATTGCAGTGTATATTGTTAAGTAAATGAAACTTAGCTAACTAAGAATTTGTGTGTTTTAATTAGATATATATTAAACAATCTGCAGAGAGGAGGATTATAGCTGTACCTGAGATGTTGCTGAGCTCGCACCCGCTCCTTCACTCATCTTGCTGCTGCTCCCGCCACCGCCATTCATCAAGTGTAAACAAGCAGCGGATCGCGCATGCGCACTATGTGGAATCGATTGTGCACCCGCTCGATGCATTTTGCCTAGTAGCCGCGTGACGTATTTTTGACAGTGTCGTCTCACTTGTTTGATTCGTATTCATAAGGAGAGAGACGTACCCAAGATATTTAGAGTTGTATGCGTAAACCTTTATAACCATACATTCTTAAGTCGTATTCTTACAAAACACACACAACAATACAACTTCATGTTTTTTGTGTACGATTTTAATCACGTATGGATGTGTGGAAACAGACTTTTGCATACACTCAAAATGTTTACGCACGAAATTAGGTGAGCATTTACAAGTATTTTTGACAGTGATCTTACTCCATAGAAGTGAGCCCACTTAGAGAACAGACAGTTAACTGAATGAAATCCACAAACGAAAACGTTATTGCTATTTTAATACAGAAAAAGAAAAAAGATTCCAAAACGAACGTTAACAAGGTGGAAAAAAGAATATTATTAATTGTTTTACTGCTGTGACATAACTTATCTGCATGCAGTTTTGTAAAATGACTTATTTTGTTTATTGATTTTTTTTGGAATACAGAAAACACTGTTTTGTACATTTAAATGCAGAATTACTGTATTATGCTAAATTTAACCAAAAATGAACGTTTTAAAAGGGTTGTATATATATATATATATATACATACACGTGTATATATTTTTATTACATGAACTTGAATTAATCCAACCTTTGTGTAAACTTAGGGTACATTGATAAAGATTACTTACAATGTAGCCTAGCAAGACGTATGCTATATTCAAATCTCGTCACGCTAGTTTTCTTATGTTCATCCTTTATACAACTTTGTAAAATCTTACATTGTGTAGGACATATATGTTGGGAAATATATTAATTTAATACAAATTGTACATGTATGTATGACATATGTCTCATCTTATGTTAATTTACAATGCATTATATGTGCTTTTTTATTGTCATACATCGAACTTATATGATAGAGGCAAAAAACATAAGAACCATATGTGTTTTTTGAAAAACTTTTCCATATGGGTAGCTAGGCTAACAGACTGCTGGTGTTAATGGACATGGCTAATGGATAACTGGTCATGCTAACTGTATTTTCGAACTAAAATATTCACTGTTTTCTTAATTAATCATATTGAAAACAGCCTCGGTCGGATTTTGAGTGATGTTGAAATATATTTATATCACAGTGGGGTTCAGCCTTCACTCACTCTGATTGGTTTAGACAGGGATATCACACGGAGACAGCTAGAGCTGGTTATATAGAATTATATAGAATATATACTACGCCAATCACGGAGCCGGTTCAGGAATTAAGTTCCGCCTCTCAGTAGAAACAGCCAATCGACTGGCTGGTTTTGCGGTGTGGAGGAGAGGCAGTTTGCTGTTGGGGAAGCCCCGCCCCCTCGCTGTGAGATTTAGCAGCGGGATCGGGACGCAGCAGCTTCAGCTGATTTTAAAACAGATCTGGATATACGGAGAATTTACTAACAGAAAGCTAACAGTAGGCTAACCACGTCAACTGTGATGATATGTTTCTGATAGCTGGATAAAAATACACGTACACACAGATTAAACCCTCTGTGATTAATAAACTGCAGCTGTGTTAGTGAGTTAGCTTAACTTTGGAATGAGATAGATTGGGAGTTAAGGTTAAAGAAAAAAAAACTATATATATAATGTTCAACTTGCCCTGTACCTGATCAGATAATCGCTATTTTATTTTCAAACTGTGTTGATTAATTTAGTATTACAGCACTTACTGTGAGCTATAATAAACGAAAATTCATTTAGCTTTAGTTATCTAGAAGCTGGATGTAGTGGATAGACAGGATTTAGTACAGTACTTTGTGTTTGTAGTTTAAAGCAGTTACTTAACCCCGATCTCTGCCCAAAAACTGTGTTTTCCACCTGATCAGCTAATAAACAGTCATTTAGTGAGTTTACCTGTTAAAATCCTTTAGCCCCCTATGGATCCTAAATTAATCATTATGTATATCAGCAGTGTATTAAACACATCATTTCACCACTTACTTTATTAAGTACCTGTAAATAGAGAGAGCTCTAGAATATGCAGAACAGTGTTAATATTCAGTAGAATATATAAGAACTGGGTTGAGAAACACTGATCTAACCTGACTTCTGTTCATTTGTAGTTTACAGTAAGACCACAGTTAGACCTCATATATAATATATACACATAAATACACACATTATATAAATACAGTGTTGGGAAGTAACGGATTACATGTAACGGTGTGACGCAATCAGATTAGAAATTATGAGTAACTGTAATCCGTTACAGTTACTGCTTGTGGTAATCAGTGGTAATCAGATTAGCGTTACTCTGCTACAATAAATGGATTACATTGCGGTACTTTCCTATTTTTGGTCTTCCAATCCAACACTGACAAAACGCAATCACATTTTGCAGTGAAATTGCTATGATATGACAGAGAACCCTCCTCCCTGTGTGTGTGTGCAGCAGTGTCTGTGTGAGTGCAGGCAGCGAGACGGGAGGAGGGGAGACAGCGGCTCCGCACAACATCTTCATTTATTTCTGTTATAAAGCAGTAAATGGTTATGTGATAATCCTGGCAAAAAATCCACCTGCAAAAAGTGGCAATTGGCAAACCTGCAAAAGAATAGCTTACAGTTGTTGTTCCATTGTTTGGTTTTTAATGTTTTTTAATGGTTTTATCATCAATTTATAGAAGAGTTTCATAAAATTGTTTGATGAAATGGTTTAATAAGTATTTTTATAGGGTGATTGAAAAGGCTGTTTTATTTGTTAACTGGAAAGAAAAATAAAACAATAATATGCAATATGTGGTTGCTGCATTCATTAAGGCTTAAAAAAAACAACAATATTGTAAGTAATCCAAAGTAATCAGATTACGTTACTCACTTGAAGTAATGTAACTGATTACATTACAAATTACATTTTGAGTGATCAGTAATCTGTAAGGGATTACATTTTAAAAGTAACCTTCCCAACACTGTGTGTATATATATATATATACATACACACAGTCATATGAAAAAGTTTGGGCACCCCTATTAATCTTAATCATTTTTAGTTGTAAATATTTGGATGTTTGCAACAGCCATTTCAGTTTTATATATCTAATAACTGATGGACACAGTAATATTTCAGGCTTTTTTGCAAAAGCATACCTCAGGCGACTCTGTTTGTGGCGTGCTTGCAGAAATGGCTTCTTTCGCATCACTCTCCTATACAGCTTCTCCTTGGAGGTGGTCTGTGGATTGTCCTTGACTGTTCTCACCATTCTTCTTCTCTGCTTTTCTGATATTTTTCTTGGCCTGCCACTTCTGGGCTTAACAAGAACTGTCCCTGTGCTCTTCCATTTCCTTACTATGTTCCTCACAGTGGAAACTGACAGGTTAAATCTCTGAGACAACTTTTTGTATCCTTCCCCTGAGAAACTATGTTAAACAATCTTTGTTTTAGATCATTTGAGAGTTGTTTTGATGAGCCCATGATGCCACTCCTCAGAGGAGATTCAAATAGGAGAACAACTTGCAATTGGCCACCTTAAATACCTTTTCTCATGATTGGATACACCTGGCTATGAAGTTCAAAGCTCAATGAGGTTACCAAACCAATTTTGTGCTTCAGTAAGTCAGTAAAAAGTAGTTAGGAATATTCAAATCAATAAAATGATAAGGGTGCCCATACTTTTGCACTGGTTAAATTTTGGTTTAATGCATTTTGCACATTTTCTGTTAGTACAATAAACCTCATTTAAATCCTGAAATATTACTGTGTCCATCAGTTATTAGATATATCAAACTGAAATGGCTGTTACAAACACCCAAATATTTAGAACTAAAAATGATTAAGATTAATAGGGGTGCCCAAACTTTTTCATATGACTGTATAAAGTATATGTGTGTGTGTGTGAGTGAATTACTTAATAACTTTTAAAATGCATTTTATCATTATGCATAGTGTATTGTACATTGAACTAATTGCAAAAGTAAGATATGTAATTAATTAAAAACATTAATAAGAACTACTTACACCATTAAAAAAAATAGCATTTGTTACCTGTCTCCAATCTCTTAACTATAAACTTTACCATGAAATAAAATTATTAAAATCCTTCAGAGATGTGTTTTCAGTCCAAATCCCATTCATGCTTAAAAATAGATGTATATTTTTCATAATAAATCCATAATGTTTAAGTTAAAGTAGGTTCAGAGTTTAAAAAATATAAAAAATAAGTTTAAATTAAAGTTTTAAGAAGCAGCTGGCACCCATTAGGTGGAATGGCTCATATATGTGTATATATACATATATAATATAATAAACAGTTGTGGAGTGGGTCACATGTTGTCCTGATTAATGAAAGCTAATTAGGTGTTTGGCCATGTCAGGATAAAGACCCCAGATACAACTTACTGTACGTCCACCACACCGAACGGGATAAAATCGCTCTGTGTCTCTGTCGCTGGGGGGCGTTTCTAAACACGAGCACTCAGACAGCAAGAGTACAGAAACAGCCTGTCTACACAATTCTAAAACATCATACACTCGTACAAACGTTTCACATTTTTTAAAATGCACGTCATATGCATAAAAATGATTATCTATGCATCTCCTTATGTGTTTAAACATTTATTTATGTGAAATGTGTTAAAACTGGCTTCTTTCAATATATGAGTTAAACCCTCTGCTCCAAATACAAAAAACTAGCACTGAATCTGCTGATTTCTTTTAACCAATAAGCGTTTCCTCAAAAAAAGTAAAACATAGAGGGAAACTGTACTACATAAATACTACACCCCTCTTAAAACCATTAGTCCACCGTGGATACTCGAGAGTTTGTCTTGCTGGCTGTTGGAGCACTTTACCTCCTGGAGAAAGCGCAGTCACCGCAGAGCGGTGACTGCGCTTTCTCCAGGAGGTAAAGTGCTCCAACAGCCAGCAAGACAAACTCTCGCTCTCTCCATGCTGTCCCGCACACAGCATGGAGAATTCCTTCGCCCTGTGCAGGAGCTGAGGCTGGATGATGACAGGTTCCAGCGGAACTTCAGACTGGACAGGAACCAGTTTGATTCCCTTCTTGCTAAAGTGGGTCCCCGAATTAGCCGAATGGACACAAATTACCGCAAGGCTATTTGTGCATCCCAACGCTTGGCTGTTTGCTTAAGGTACGTGCAACTTATTTAAAAATAAATAAATAAATAAATAGTGTTGAGTTTATTAACCTCTTAAGTATTTTTTATGAAGCTTTATGATTCCATTTACACACTAATACAGTACATTTACAGTAATAAGCATTAGTTCCTCCAATTCACTTAATAAAACTACACTGCAATATAAAGTACATGTCAATGTATTATCGTCACCTCCAGTTGTAATTTAAAACATAATTTTATAACAAGAATATCTGAAATCACAGAGATTCATTTAAGTAACTTAGTTTATTAGTGTAACAATAACTTTGATCATTAACACAAATGTTGACAGTAACAAATTAACTAATTACATTGAATTAACAAAAAAAGAATTAAATTAAACAAACTCAATGACATTTCCCTTGTGAAGTCCTTTAATTTGTATATAAAAAACTATATTAATTAGTATATTTTAGTCATATACACACTACTGTTTGTGTGTGTTTAAGGTGCAGCTGACACAACTGTGAGGGAAATCAGCTTTTACAGTCTCGTCAGCTGTACTTTAAAATGTGTTGTAGTTAATAAATTGTGTAGAAAATAATAAAATATATTTTTGTTTTTCTCTGCATCCCGAAACTTTGCTGCAAAAATGCAAAAAAAAACCAAACAAAAAACCCCCGATATTTATCCATTTACTTTATACATGAAATACAAAACGGTTGCATGTTGACATGTAACAGTGTGTGTTCAAGATACAGCTGACTAGACTGTGAGGGAAATAAGCTTACTGACACCCCTCACAGTCTTGTCAGCTGCACCTCAAAATGTGTGATGTAGATGATAGCTGGTTTAAAAACAAAACAAAAAAAAATGTGTGTTTTCCTCTGCCTCCTGACACTTTTCAAAAACTAGCTGGTGTATTTAAAACTTTAATCCATCCCTCTTCCTCTCTGTCAGACTTTTAAAATCTGAAAGGATGCTTCTAAAAAACATCTCATCAGGGTCTTCAGTAGGTGGAGATGTTTTTTGGGAGGCAACACTTTCCAAAATTTTTACAGCTTTACTTTAAAAACTGTTGCATTGCTCTGCCTCCTTTTTTTTGGCAAGGGATCAGGAGAAAGTCCTGAAGTTACTCCAGAGGTAGGTGGTGTAGTTCCTCTTCTCTTCCTCCCTGCACATCCTGACACTGTCCCTGGGTCTGCTCTGTCTCTTCCTGATTATTCTGGGTCAGGGCCTCCTCAACCTCGACAACCATGTTCCCACTAGTGGGTCTACTTTTAACAAAGGGGTTGAGGAAGCTCATGACCCTCATATAGCTCCACGGCCGACTGCTGACTGCTCCACTCCTGTTTCTCTCTCTTTTCCTATTATTTTTTTCTCTGAAAAGTGTCCCTCATATTTTTCCACCTTTTCTTGCATTCTTCCACTATTAAACAAGGAAAACACATTTTATAACTCTTTATAAAGCTCTAATTATTGTTATTGGTACAACATATAAATAAATCCTATATATTATATTTAATCAAACACTGGTGCTTTTCCATTCAGTTATTGTTGGAGCAAACTGACCCGCCATTTATTTTATTTTTTTGGCTTGGACAAAAATATAAAGATGTACACTAATTTTCTAATATGATTAATAAAAACAAATACAATGCAAATAATAAAACCACATGATTAATCATCATTTCAAAAAAAATTAAGTACTCCTGAAACACATCTTTCTTGCAGGCTATCAGCACTGAAACAAATGAAAGCTTAATCTGACTTAACACACCTACATTCTATCTTTCAGTTTAATATTGACCATTAAAATGCTGTAAACTACTTCAGCTTACCTGGCCCAACAGATTCCGACACCTTTTTTCACGCATCATTCTTTTTATTATGGTCCCTGTACACAAACAGGAACAGCATACAAAACCTGGAAAACAGACACAGCGATGATCAGCCTCTCCTCCATTTTGCGGCCAGAACAAATTTTCATGCCGGACACCGGACATATGAGAATCTGTTTCTGATTGGTAGTCGCCGCCCCATGTCACTTCTTATTTGCATAAAGTTGAGCTCTTGTCAACTCTCTCACGTCGCTCAAACCATCCGCTTCGCACCAAGTCGCTGTCACAAGCATGATTAGCTGATCACCGTTTCAGAACAAGCTCAGCTAACATCTACAGCCCTCTGTGGGATTTGTGCAAGTTTAAGCAGGTGCTAAAGGCTGAGTTCACATCAGCAGACCAAATAAAGCATTCCGAACCACTAGCTTTCTATTTCTACGTCCTAACAAGCGTGAAGCCCATTATAGACTCTGGATTATTCCACTGCAGTAATTGCTGTGTGAGAGTGGTCTGCAGTGAAGGGCCCTGTGTTTGAGCTGTTAGAGGAGAGGTCCAGTGTAAAATGGACTTTTGTTGTAGTAAAACATGATAAAAAGTTCTTACCTTTGATGAATAGCTCACCTACGCTCTCCCACAGCGTTCAGAGATATTTTAACAGTTTGTCCAACAATCCCCTTTCAGACTGGGTGATACGGGGCTACATAATTTACCCCAAAGTTTTTTCCATCGTTTTCCAGCCCAAAATAGCTCCACAACTCCACAATCCGGAGAGCCCTGACATTTAAAACGAGACATTATTAACTGAGAAGCTTATTAAACACCACTGTTTACATCCCATAACGCTAGCTTTAGCTCTGAGCGCCGCCATTACTGTACTGATAATGACATAGACCTACATATACATAGATAGCACCAGCTGCTACGTCTATGTATGTATTAGTCTATGACATTATCAGTACAAAGATGGTGGCGCACGAAGCTGAAGCTCAGGTTATATGATGTAAACAGTGGTTTAAGCTTTTAAGTGGTAATAAGCTTCTTGCGCACTTTTACAATATTCTCTCAATATCAATATCAGAATTTAATCTTGAAAGTGCAGTGAGATGAGCCACATTTAAGGTGTGTACCTAATTTCATTTAAATCACCCAGCCTAAAACAGGGCATCGTTTGAACGTGATGTCAGAAACATGCTCAAACTTTTCCTAAAACCTCTTTGATGATGAAGGGCTGTGCCATTTCCCATCACCAAACTCATCAGGTACTTCCTGCCTTTCATCAAGAACTGCACTGTTTCTGCCCAGTTCAATAAACCCAAGGGGGCTTTGAACCGTTTAGCATGAGAGTTGCGGCTGTTCAAGATGTAGAAGAGCCTGTCAATTATCTATAAGCAAGTAGTCTGCATTAACAAAAATACAGTGCCTATGGGTATAACAACCTAAACTGCTCTAATTTTGATGTATTTTAATAAGTGTTATTGTTCCTATTGTGTTAATATTGTTTTTATTTATGAATTCAGCTGTTGCATCACAGTGTAGAAACTGTGAATACAGAGTACTACTGCAACTGAACGACTCAGGGTCTGTGCTGCCAGGGACACCTTCATCTTCTGTTAATCAAAATCCACATGCTTGTCGGTTACCTTTGGGGTAAACAAGAAAAGATTTGGAAACCAGTGGAGGTACTAAATTAACTAAGCTATGAAGTTAATTTAAGCCACGGTTACCTTGTTGGCCATGTGCAATTCATTGTTTGTCTGCACATCATTTTGATGTTGGATGTACTTCCAGTGGATCTGTCCAGTTGAGCTGGTAATTGGACTGTATGCTTGCAGCATATTTCGTGCCAACTTCAACATATGACAAACATCCATCATCAGGAACACTCTCTCACAAATAATGCTTTTAGGGGTTCAATAGGGTTTTCCTTTAGCTGGCATCCAAGTCTATTGCACATGCTTTCATTGGAGGCATGCCCATCCACTGTGACACAGACCACTGTTATGCCACGCTCATGCAGTTCCTTTAATGCATGCACAAGTAGTACTTCCTCTGTCTCAGGGGACAGGGACTGGGTCATGAAATATGCCATTGGAGCCTTCCAATGGCCTTGCAGACCAACCACCATAAAGACAAGAGCTTCAGTTGCAACTTCAGTCTCACTTACAGCATCTTCTAAGTCTACATATCCAGACATTTTGTGAGTTTGAGGACAATCTTTTATATGTTTTTTAATTGCCATGGCATCCAACATAAGGCACACATTCATATCTTGGTGGATCTTTATTTATTTTTTTCATTTAGGGTAATGTTAACAATGAATGTTGCATTAGTGCTTCTGCAGTTCACTTTGTTTAGTCACGAAAGAAATAAAAAAAATCAGAACTGGTATAGAAAAAATGACTTCAAATAACATGATAATACCTTTGTAAAGTATGCGGATGTGGGAGACTCGTAAATAGGTGCAAGCTCCTTCTGGTGATTGCAAACTCCTTCTGGTCTTTGGTGTACTCATGGCTGTTGTTTGACAGGAGGTCTATAGGAAGATCTGAAATTCAGGTCAAGGCCATTATTAAGGACACCTGAAATAACATGAAAGTCTAATCAATGACAGAAAAGTCATGAAAAATCACACCTTAGGCTGTGTCTGTCCAGTGTCTTTCCTTTTCAGGTCTACGTTCCAACACAATGTCCCCCCACTCTGATGCCCTACCCCTCAGCAAAGTTTTAATAAAAAGTACCTTTATAAGCTCTGGAGGAGTAGGGGCACAACAAGTGATCAAGGTAGATGAAGCACTGCATGATGAAGGCCTCGCAGGTCCCATGTTCCCCATCATACTCACAGGGGGTAGACATCAACGAGGGCAGTAACAGCGGCTGACCATTTTGGAGCTTGGAGACAAGGCTCTCCAAAAACTTAATTTGTCCCTGGTTTGCCATAAGCCGACTTGCTGCATCCTCAGTAGGTCGCGCTTTATGTAACGAAGAGGAGGCAGGATGTAAACGCAAGTCAGTTTTATTTACCATATTAGAAAAAATAAACAAAGAACAACCACTATGGAATAATATAAGAAAAGGAAACTAAAACAAAACACTATGAAACAACTAAAAGACTGAAACAAACAAGCAAAATAACTAATAAAGAAACAAATTACATAAAGCAAACCTGAACACTGAAGACAAACAAAACAGAAGGTCTGAGGCTAAACAAAACAGATTTACAAGATCCGGACAGAGTAACAGGACACGGTCAAACAAAAAGCGCAACAGAGAACAAAGGAGCACATGAGGTATTTATACACAAGGACACACTAGGGACACCTGTAGAGGTAATGAGGGGGGCGGAGTTACAAATGAGACAGGAGGGGTTTCAGATGACAAGGCGGGGCTAAGGCGGAGACAAGACCAAAACACAACAGTAGCACATGGCTGGGAAACATGACAGGTAAACAATAGAGAACAGGACAGGAGCAGGAAGGAACCAAAAAATAGGAAAGACACTGGACAGACACAGGCTAAGGTGTGACATATATATATATACATATAGATATATGAAATGTTGATCTATAATTCTTTGCATTATTTGAGGTCTGAAAGCTCTGCGCCATTTTTGTTATTTCAGCCATTTCTCATTTTCTGCAAATCTCTTAATTAAAAAAATATATATATTATATATATAATCTGTGTAATTATGTGTATATATAAATATAAAATTAATTTATAAACCTTATTAATATGCTATACGATATGTCTGTCTTTGTTAAAGAGCATAATATAAAGTATTTCATTTTGAAAGCAAGTATTTATATATTATAAGATATCTATGGCGCACAAGGGACTTTTGTTCCCTCAACAAGGCCTGACAGGCAGCGCTTCCTCTGAGGCACAACATATATTGCCACGCCCACGGACTTCCCAGCCAATCACAGTACAGCAGAGCAGCTGAAGGCAGCACAGCTTTCTGTCCAGTCAGAGGAGAAAACCGCGGCGGGATTTTCAGTTTTGTCCCTCCTGCTCTGCAGCCGGTAAGTTTAAACATGATTATTTTCAACCTTTCAGCTGAAAATAGGGGATTTATGTCAGCAGTATGTTATAATATCGCTAAAATGGTACAGAAATCATAACTTTAATCATGGACTAAATCTGTTGTTTGTAAATTGTTTCAATTATTTATTACATCCAGATAGACCATGCTAACCTAACTATGCTAGATTAGTTAAGTAAATAAAGCCCAACACTAACTAGATAAATGCTGAACATACTAGAAAAAAGCTGAAATAGTAACTTAACTAAATTATAATCTAGATAACTGCTCCTCAGATAGAGCTAGCTAGTTAGCTGTGGGACTCTACTGAATGCAAGCTTTTCCCTAATATTTTTTTGCTTAAAGCTGCCAAGTATGTTGCTTAGTTTGCTAGCCCCTGTCTAAATAAATACATTTAGCTATATTGCATTTACCCCATGCTACTCAGGCTGGTAACTAGCTCTTTATACCTACCAGTATCTCAGTTAATAATCTTATTAAATAAAGGAGATGTTTAACAGTTACTATATGCCCCTCAGGCTGGTAACTAGCTCTAGATGCCTACCAGGCTGATAAGCAGTGAAAAACTCTTATTAAATAAAGATGTATTACAGTTCCTGTTTGTCTCATTAACTAGTAACTAATTTAACAGAGCGAGGATTTAATGGGATATTAAACTTATGATGAAATAAATACTGGTCATATATTTGTTGACAGCACATCTTAGGGTTTGACTAAGGATATCTTGCATATTGCCAACTAGGGCTGCCACGATTAGTCGACTAGTCACGATTATGTCGACTATTAAAATAGTCGACGACTAATTTAATAGTCGACGCGTCGTTTTTTCTTCTTCTTTGTTTTCCCTCCAAATTGCTCCGTGACGCACATGCGCAGTAGTGTAAACCGGTGTAGGCAGCGGACGTTATACAGACAGGCTCTGGTATGGCCACCCGGCTACGGACCTCAAAAGTGTGGGATCACTTTAAGAAAACCAAAGAAAAACGTGTGCAGTGCAATATCTGCAGTGCAAAACTTGCCTTTCATGGCAGCACAACAGCGATGCACGAGCACCTGAAAAGGAAGCATGTTGTGACTGTTTGTGAAAGTGATGAAGAGGGACCGTCATCTCGGTAAGCTAAATTGCTACTTAGCTGCTAAAATTAGCGTAAACAGAGCGTTAACTTAGTACTTACTCATATTTATAGCTGTAATTGTTAACATTAGCGATGGCGATTTGTTTAATTAGCCTTAGCACGCATTCATGTGTTTTCTGTAATGTTATAACACTGATGTGTTTGAATAGGAATGCTAATGTTTTCTAACGTTATGTTTCAGTGCTAAAAAAGTACGTTCTTCTTCAATGGACAGCTTTGTTACCAAGCCAGCTACATGCACACCTCAGCAAGCAAATGTCCTGACGGAGTCCATACTGAACGTGTTGGTGACGGATATGAGACCATTGTCCATGGTAGACGATGAAGGGTTCAAAAACATGATTAAACAGTTTAACCCGGATTACCATGAAAACTACCTACCAGGCAGATCTCACTTCAACACATTGATGGAGAAGAAATATTGTGCAACTTTTGAAAAGGTCAGTCTCTCTTTCAATTTGATTTTGCTTTAGAATGTAACTGCATTTACTTTACAACAAATAACTATCTGACTAAATAAGTTCGCTTAAAGAAAAAAAATGCAGAGCGTTCGCTGGCGCCTCCACGTTTGTGTGACAACAAATCCCGGTTCTTTCTCATAATCCAAGAGGAGTTGGCTCAGGAGAGTTAGCTAGCTATGCTAAAAGCCAAGCTTTGTATTTATCTAAATAGTAATAATCCGGGGTTACACGTACAATATACTATTAGGCTAAGCCAAACCCGGCACTGTTAATGCGGTGTCACCGTCCTCCAACTAGCCACTGTGGAGGACGCTGACGCCTCATTAACAGTGCCGATGTTCTGTCGAGTTCTGCTATCCTGTCAAACCATGCTACCCTAGTGTATGTTTAAGTGTAAAAAAAATATATATACAATTTTTTATTACTTTTTTACACGGTTGTAACACTCAAGCAAACGATGACTGTGACTGTGAATGCACCCGGGGAAAAAAAACTAAATTATCAGGAAACTACAGGTGGGTAACCCAGGTCCAGAAAGTAAAAATCCAACCCAGGGTTTTGTATCTGCAGCAGAGCCGTTTAGGGGGTTTGTACAAAGCCCTGGGTTGGATTTTTACTTTCAGGACCTGGATTACCCACCTCTAAGAAAACAGTAAAAAAGGGTCGCTAAGTGACACACATCGATGGGTAGCACAACTCGATAGAACACCGGGCTCGGTTTAGCCTAATAATACATATTGTACGTGTAACCCCAGATTATTACTATTACTATTCAGATAAATACAAAGTCTGCCTTTTAGCATAGCTAGCTTACTCTCCTGCTGTCTTTCTGAAGAATGCTGGTAGTGCCTGGTGTTTTTGCACTATTTTACTTTAATTCAAATTTTTTATTTACACTGTTAAAAGGCTTTAGCTCACGTGAAAATGTACTTTTTTTACATTTTCAGCATCAAAAATTGATTGAAAGTTATTTGCCTAGTGATATTTTGTGACTCTGTTTCATTATTGACCCAATCAAGTTGGATATCAAGCAAACTTTACAGATAGGTCATACATTGTAAATCATAATTTGATTTAATTTCTTCTCCTTCTGCTATTACCAAACACAATCCTGATTGTGTTTACATAAACATAATACCATCTGTTGCAGTGTGACAAAAAAACAAATCAATAATTTTGAATATCTGGATGTATAAATGCTCTCAACTCACTCCCGAATTTGACATACTACAGTAACTGCTCAGTCAAATGAACAGGGTAAACATGCGGTGAAGAACATTGCTAATTAAATTGTGTAAAACTGACACCAATAAATCCATTATTCCTGCTATTTACTTACTTAAAAATATTTTCTCAGTAGCATAGTCACTGTAAAGCATGGATAATAGTTTTGTGATATATTGCATATCGCTGAATCGCAGTTTTGAGATATCACCATTTTCAATAATTTACCACAGCTGAAAGCTGGAAAAGTGCTTTAATTTTACCTTGTAAAAGGTGTATGAACCCTGAATAAACTAGATTGATAGATACTTTATTGATAAGCAACATTCAAAGACAAAATAATTAAAAAAGATCATAGATCTCTCGCTCTCTCTCTCACACACACACTAGCAATTGAGAATATTACAAATTTCATGATGAAATAATATTAAGAGCTTACTGACTGAGCAACCATTACATTAATTCTGGTTATGTGATTTTTTTTTTAACAGATGTTTAATGTTTGTTATTTAACCTACTTAACTAACTGGATCATTGAATTGGTAAATACATTTAAAGCTTGATGCATAAACTGACAAATACTGTTAAAAAATTTTATATAATTTTCATTATGCTTACTATTACAAATTATCTCATGTCTTTAAGGTAAAGGAAACCCTCAGGGGTGTCAAAGGTTTCCTCACGCTGACTGCTGATGTGTGGACCAGTCGTGCAACAGAGGCTTACCTTGGTGTGTCTTGCCATTTCCTGAGTGAAGATTGGAAGATGAAGACCTTAAATCTTTCTACCATGCCTCTTGAAGAGAGGCATACTGGTGCAAATATAATGACATGGATGGAAGAGGTTTTAACAAAGTTTGACATCTTGCCGACCAAAATAAAAGCTGTGGTGCACGACAGTGGTTCCAATATGGTGGCAGCAATGCTGTGCTGGTGTGACGGATTCACGGCACCAGTGTGACGGACCCGTCAGCAGAACCAGCTTGTTTCACGACACCCCTCACCAATAGCACAGCAGCACACGCACACCCTCGTTCATGCTTTCATCCACTTTTATTCTGGAAAACAACACGTAAATATTTTTTACTTCTGTCGTGGTGAAGTGGCTACTGCAGTTACTGCCAGCCGCAGCACAGAGAATCAGAGACTGCTGCTAAAACAGCACATATATAGCAAAAACATATTTAAGTGCCTAATATATGGCTTTACAATATTCTTTTAGAGAATATAAAACACAGCTTTGAAAAGTATTATGGACTGTCTCTGCGTTATCAGTAAAAACTTACAATAAAACATACATATTAAAATGGATGGAAATCAGCATTTTACAAGTTTTATAAATAAAAATAAAAATAAAATAATAATACAATAACAGAACATTAACAGATAAAGATTCAAATATTAATAAAATACATACCTGGAAAACAACACGTAAATATTTTTTACTTCTGTCGTGGTGAAGTGGCTACTGCAGTTACTGCCAGCTGGTAAATAAATAAAAATATCTCTCATTAACAAAGAATAGAAAATGGAGGGAAAAACGGAGCCTCGTGTAAATCTCACCCAACTTTTAACAGAGGAGCGAGCAATAGACTCATAAACAGTTAACTACGATCAATTCTTCGCAAAAATAAGTTTTAACATGTTTTATTAACATAGTAAGAGCACAATTTTTAACCTAAAATATGTTTTTAATTATTATTTATTAAGAAAACTCGGAGCTCAGCACCTACCCGCAGCACAGAGAATCAGAGACTGCTGCTGAGGGATGGTGGCTCAGAAGGATCAAACAGCGTAACTGCAGTTCACCACTTACCAGTAGGGGCCGCCAAAACTCCATTTTAGAACATTAAAGAGTCTAATTTTATGAAATTCATTTAAAACACAGGGATTTTCTTACTCTGTTACACTGGACACACACTCCAGCTTATAGTCAACACTGCTCTCAAAGAAACCACCATCAGCAGAGCACTAGGTGCTGCTAGGCAGCTAGTGGAGCACTTTAAGAGAAGTGAGCTGGCTAGTACAAAGCTAAAGATGAAACAGGAGCAAATGAATGTTAAGAAAAATGCCCTGATCCATGATGTCAGCACAAGATGGAATAGTACATTCCACATGATAGAGAGACTCCTTGAACAGCGCTGGCCTGTCACTGCCACTCTTTCAGATCCCGAGGTAACTCCGAGGGGGAAACACTACTTCGACTTGAAGCCAGAGCAGTGGGAGCTGCTTGAAGAACTGAATCAAGGGATGGCTCCTTTTGAGGCTGCTACTGTTTACCTTAGTGGACAGCAGTACACAACCATTTCAGGTCTTCCACAGGTGGTCAAAGGGCTGAGACGGGCAGTACATCAAAGCCAATTTGAGACAAGCTCAGGAAAACATTTCATTTCCAATGTAGAAAAAGGGATAACACAGAGATGGGGGAGTCTTTCCACTATTTCAGCAGGCAAAGAAAATCCAGTTATTATCGCAGCTGCTTTGGACCCCAGATACAGAAAGCTGAAGTTTTTGACTCCTGAAGATGGCATCAGACTGCAGGAGAGTGTTGAAGTGCTTGCTGTCAAAGAAGCAAAAACAACTGGGACACAGGATGCAAAACTGCAGAGGGCCAATAGTTCAGATAGAAGGAGTGCTCTGGAAACCCTCCTTCAGTCTGACACAGACAGTCAAAGTGAAAATGAGGATGGAGAATCTGAGGACTACCGAAAGGTCCAAGCTGTGATAAGTGAAGTTCGGCTGTACTTTGGCGAGGCCCCACTCTCTAAAAAGGATGATCCTCTCCAATGGTGGAGTGAAAATGAGGGGCGTTTCCCCATGCTGTCAAAGCTATCCAAATCTTTTCTGTGCATCCCTGCAACCTCCACCCCATCAGAGCGGATTTTCTCTGCAGCAGGGAACATCTGCTCTCAAAAGAGAGCAAGCCTTTCTCCAAGACATGTGGAAATGCTAACTTTCCTGGCTATGAACAAGAGCCTTGTGCAGTTTGGGATTGTATAGTCAGAGTGTAGTAAGTTGAATGCAGTTGTGGGGGGCACTGAGCACAAAATGCACTTTTGTTATACATGTTATACTTTTGTAATAATTCCTTAGTTTCAGGTAGCTACCTAATTTGATTTAAATGCAGTAAAGTTTGATGCCAGAGACACATGAAAGAAAGAAAAACCTAACAAAAATCATTTCTTTATTAATGTATTTATTTTTGTGTTGTTTAAGCCAGTGCCTTATCCTTATTTTACACAGTTGTTTAAACTTTATGCTAAACAGTTAAATGATTGTTTGTTGCAACAAGCTGAATATTTCATTAAAGGTTTAATGAACTATGATTTTAATTGTTTTCATTTTTAGTTAGCATATAGCTGAAATCTAATGATGGTTATATAGTAGTTGTATTCATTCTCATAACAGGATTTTTTCTTCCAGAAAAAGAAAAGATAATAAAAGCGAGGTAATGTTCCCAAAATGTTTATTCGTATTCATGTATTAAATGCAATAATTTTCTTATTTTCTTCCTTTTGTATTCCCCAGGGTTCATCCTTTCGAACTGCACAGCCCAGTTAAAGTAAACCCTATTTCATTTAATCTATACTGTTTTTTTTATTTATTTTCATGTTCTGTGTGTGTATATATATATATATATATATATATATATATATATATATATATATATATATATATATATATATATATATATATATATATGTATTTGCATGTTTTTCTTGACTAGCCTCTCTATATTCTATATTTACTCTACATTTAAAGTCATATGATCTCATGTTCTTATATAGTCATATGAAAAAGTGTGGGCACCCCTTTTAATCTTAATCATGTTTAGTTGTAAATATTTGGGTGTTTGGAACAGCCATTTCAGTTTGATATATCTAATAACTGATGGACACAGTAATATTTCAGGATTGAAATGAGGTTTATTGTGCAGAAAATGTGCAATATGCATTAAACCAAAATTTAACCAGTGCAAAAGTATGGGCACCCTTATCATTTTATTGATTTGAATACTCCTAACTACTTTTTACTGACTTACTGAAGCACAAAATTGGTTTGGTAACTGTGATGACTTAAGGGGAGGTTATAGATGAGGCAGAGAGAGGTTATCTATTGTTATTTCTCTTTATTTGTGCAGAGCTTCACCCAAACACTTCTGGATCAACAGGCTTCCATTTCTGTGCTGAGTCACTACTTTCTCTACTCTAACTCAGAGTGCAATTAAGCTAGGAACACTGTAGCACCACTTACTGGACAATTAATGCAACTGCATCTGTGGTTATTACATCCCCTTCCCTCTGATAATACTAGTCTAGTTATCACAATGCCAGTATTATTTCACTGCTGTCCAACAATAACAATTACATACAGACAGTAACTTCACTAAGCCAAAACACAACAATAACATATATATTCTTTTTTTTTTTTTTTTTTTTAAACAAGAACACTTCTAGGGATTTCGGGTAGACTGCCTCCATCCCTGTGAGTCCCAGGACGCATTCTAGTCCTGTGGCTGGGGGAACTCAACACTAAACTAAGTATAGTCCTTTAAGTAACTTGGAGGTTTCTTGTTTCTTTGTGATCTTCTCAATTCTGGTTGTTCAGTCTCTACGGAAGCATTGGACGCGCTTGCCTGCAGCATTGGTGCGTTTGTCACCATAACATCTTCTGAAGATGACATGTTGGGAGTCTCAGGAGTTGTAGTTGGAGTGACGACTTCCACAGGTAAGAGATCAGGAATCTCAGTTTCCATTGGAGACAGTTCAGAGTACCTGCGTCTCACTTGATCAATGTGTCTCCTCACCAGTCTTCCATTTCCAAGAGTGACACTGTAAGACACGGGACCAGTTCTTTTCTCCACTGTTCCTGGTATCCAAGTGGGACCTGGAGCGAAGTTTCTTGTATACACTCCCTCACCAACTTGAACATCCCTCTCTCGAGCATGTTGATCATGGTACAATTTTTGTTTCTGCTGCTTGTTTTGTACCTGTCTTCGGAAATCAGGATGAATAAGATCCAGTACAGATCTCCGCTTCCGGCCATACATTAATTCTGCTGGAGATTTACCTGTTGTGGATTGTGGAGTAATTCGATAGCTGAACAAAGCTCGTGCTACTTTGGTTTCAATACTATCTCCTGTACTCTTCTTCATCAATCCCTTGAAGGTTTGTACAGCTCTTTCAGCTAAGCCATTTGACGATGCATGGTACGGAGCTGTAGTTACATGAACGATGCCATTTCTTTGCATGAGTTCCCCAAACTCCGAACTGGTGAAACAAGTTCCATTGTCTGAAACCACCATCTCTGGTATCCCATGTTGGCTAAAACTCTTCCTTAAGCACTCAATGGTTGTAGCTGAAGTAGAATTGTTCAGGGGGAAAGCTTCCAACCATTTAGAATGGGCATCAATTAAAATGAGAAACATTTTACCCATCCAAGATCCAGCATAATCAATGTGTACCCTTCTCCAAGGCTTCTCCGGCCACTCCCATGGGTGTAACGGTGCCACTGGAGGAAGGTTTCTGTTCTCTTGACAGACAGTGCATGACTTGACAATGGTCTCGATCTCTGCATCCATGTTAGGCCACCAGATATAACTTCTGGCTAACCCTTTCATTCTTGAAATTCCTGGGTGAGACTGATGAAGTTGTTTCATTACAGCTAATCTTCCTTGCGGTGGAATAATTACTCTGGCTCCCCATAACACACATCCACCCTGTATGCTTAGTTCATCTTGCCGTTTGGCATAGGGACCAAAGGAAGGATCATCCACTTTCTGTGGCCACCCTCGAAGGACATACTCTCGTACTCTGGTAAGAATTGCATCTCTATCAGTCCATTTTCTCACCTGCTCAGCTGTCACCAAGGGGGCATCACTGTCTGCTAGCAGAAGTACTCTCTCCTGATCCTCCTCTAGTGGTGGTTCTCCTTTTTCCTGGAGTGGCAGTCTACTCAAGGCATCCGCGTTGCTGTGCTCCTTTCCAGCCTTGTACACGATAGCATACTCATATGCTCTCAATGTGACTGCCCATCGCTGGATGCGACGAGATGCAATCTGCGGTACAGCTTTCATCTCATTAAAAAGTGAGATGAGAGGTTTGTGGTCTGTCACAATGGTAAATTGTCTTCCATACAGGTAACTGTGAAATCTCTTCACCAAGAAGATGACTGCTAATCCCTCCTTATCAAGTTGAGAGTAGTTCTTTTCAGCTGCCGTCAAGGTTCTTGATACAAATCCAATGGGCTGCTCTAACCCGTCAGGCATCCTGTGCGACAAAACTGCTCCTAAGCCATAGGGCGATGCATCACAGGCCAGAATGAGCTCTTTCTTCGGATCATAATGTACCAGCACAGAGCATGACTGCATCAAGACCTTGGAATCATCAAAAGCTTTTTGTTGTTCTGTCTCCCATCTCCAT
This sequence comes from Astyanax mexicanus, assembly GCF_023375975.1. Taxonomy (NCBI): domain Eukaryota; kingdom Metazoa; phylum Chordata; class Actinopteri; order Characiformes; family Acestrorhamphidae; genus Astyanax; species Astyanax mexicanus. The sequence goes on along the minus strand of NW_026040047.1, from coordinate 1,969,718 downwards.
TTTTCCTCCTTCCTTAGTAACAGGTGAAGAGGAGCAAGCAGTGTAGACAACCTAGGCAGGAATCGATGGTAGTAGTTCAGGAGACCTAGGTAAGCCTTTAATTCTGTCACATTGCTCGGAACAGGTGCATCCTTGATTGCTGTGACCTTGTCATTCACAGGATGGAGGCCCATAGCATCAATTTTGTGTCCTAGAAAAATGACCTCTTTTCCCAGGAAGGTGCATTTGCTTCTTTTGAGCCTCAGACCACTGCTCTCTAACCTCTGCAATACCTCTTCAAGGTTCTTTAGATGTTCTTCCTCAGTTGACCCACTAAGTAAGATATCATCTAGGTACACTGTTACATGTGGAATGCCCTGCAGGATCCCTTCCATTGTCCTCTGAAATATAGCTGGGCTAGAGGAAACTCCAAATGGAAGTCTTGAGTAAGTATACAATCCTTTGTGTGTGTTGATTGTGACATATTTTCTTGAACTCTCATCCAGCACAATTTGTTGGTAGGCATGGCTCATGTCAAGTTTAGAGAAACTCTGTCCTCCCGCTAAGTTGGCAAACAGGTCTTCAATCTTGGGTATGGGGTACTGCTCTAAACTGGACACTCGATTGACCGTGAGCTTGTAGTCCCCGCAAATCCTTACAGAGTCATCAGGTTTCATAACAGGAACAATTGGAGCTGCCCAGTCTGAAAACTGGACCGTTGGATGATTTTCTCTTCCACTAACCTCTGTAGTTCCTGCTCTACCAAGGGTTTCACTGCATACGGGACTGATCTCGGCTTGTAGAACCTTGGTTGTGTCTACTTGGATTTTGGCTTTTGTGCCTTTTAGCTGACCCAGTTCTTCTTTAAATACTTCAGCATGCTTTTCTAGCACCTCATCTAGCTTAAGTTTGGACTTCACTTCCACCTTGTTGACTGGTTGAATCTCCATTGAAAACTCTTTAAGCCATCCTCTTCCAAGTAAGTTTGGCCCGTCTCCATCTACCACTATCATGGGCAGTGTTTTTACAGCTGACTGATTCTCTACTGTCACATGTGCCATGCCCAGCACCCCTAATTTCTCTCCTGTGTATGTCTTCAGCTGCATGGAGGAGTTTTCTAATTCTGGAACTATGCCCTTTTTCCACAGCTTGAAGTACTGCTCTTTGCTGATGACTGTTACTCCACAGCCTGTGTCAATCTCGAATGTCACTTCTGTTCCATTCATTTTGACTGTTTTGGTGATGGGTGCCACTCTGTTTAGCTCCTGCCTAACACTGTAAATAGTGTGAATTTCACCAGCATCTTCATCACTGCTCTCTTTCTCCTCTCTCACTAGATGAGCCCGTCTACTTTTGCCTGTTGTTTGTACTCTTCCTCCCCTTAGAGCCTTGGTCGCTCCTTTCAGACTTGAACTGGTAGTAGCTTTACTCCTACATGCACGTTTTATATGACCTCGCTTACCACAGTTGTGGCAAATCTCTATGGCAAACTTGCATTCAGCTGCTGCATGTAGCCCTTTACACCTGTAGCATGTTTGGTCTCTCTGCTGTACCTTGTGCTCTGCTGAGAAGACACGATGGACAGTTGCATTCCCCTTAGGAATCCGTGCTGAAGCCACTGACTCATCCAGAAGATGCCCATGTAGCTCTCTGATATCTTTGTTTGCAGATTCCATTGCTTGGCTTATTTTCAAGGCTTTATCGAATGTTAAGTCAACCTCTGCCAACAGCCGCCTTTGTATCCTTCCATCACTCACGCCACAGACCAGCCTATCCCTCAACATTTGTGTTAGAGCCTCTCCATAGTTACAGTGCTGTGCCAGTTTCCTCAACTCAGCTACATAGTCAGCCACACTTTCTCCATTTGTGCGAACTCTTGAATTGAACTTGAATCTCTGCATTATGTTTTGTCACTTGGCTTCTGAGGGCATAGCAAACTTCGCATGAGACTGTATGTGGCAGCTCCTACACCACTCAGTAGAATGGCCTTCTTTTTATCATCATCCGCAATGTCATTAGCCAGGAAAACATAGTCCAGCATTTCAGAATATTCTTCCCAGGACTGGGAATTGCCATCGAAAGGATTCACTGACCCTACCGTACTCATTTTGTTGTGCTGTAGTTGCTGGTAGGCCTGTGCAAACCTCCCAATGCTGCTCTGTTCCGGGGCTCTCTTTAACTGCACACCACAGCTTTTACTCCCACCATCCGGAGGCCATCCATTGTAATCCTCGTCGCCAAATATGTGATGACTTGAGGGGAGGTTATAGATGAGGCAGAGAGAGGTTATCTATTGTTATTTCTCTTTTTCTCTGAGACAACTTTTTGTCTCCTTCCCCTGAACAACTATGTTGAACAATCTTTGTTTTTAGATCATTTGAGAGTTGTTTTGATGAGCCCATGATGTCACTCTTCAGAGGAGATTCAAATAGGAGAACAACTTGCAATTGGCCACCTTAAATACCTTTTCTCATGATTGGACACACCTGGCTATGAAGTTCAAAGCTCAGTGAGGTTACCAAACCAATTTTGTGCTTCAGTAAGTCAGTAAAAAGAAGTTAGGAGTATTCAAATCAATAAAATGATAAGGGTGCCCATACTTTTGCACCGGTCAAATTTTGGTTTAATGCATATTGCAAATTTTCTGTTAGTACAATAAACCTCATTTCAATCCTGAAATATTACTGTGTCCATCAGTTATTAGATATATCAAACTGAAATGGCTGTTGCAAACACCCAAATATTTAGAACTAAAAATGATTAAGATTAATAGGGGTGCCCAAACTTTTTCATATGTCTGTATATGTATAAATAATAAAGCTTTTGCAAATAATTTCTGTTTCCTCTTTCCTACTCCCATTATTGTTATTGTACTTGTACAAATGATCAGCATTAGTGTTTGGCTCTGAACATTAACATTATAGCTTGACCAACTCCCAGGTGAACTCAGTTAATGCTTGGGTACAGTTCAGTACTGCTTGAGATGGTCTCGAGCCTGGTCCCCCAAAATTAATGTGGACCATGACAAGGCTGCAAGAAAGAAATAAGGATTAAATAGCAGCTAGAAGTTCATGAGCAGAGGACAGGTCTTGAGCGTGAGTGCGTATATAGCTGTAATAATTTTGGGAGGACCAGCGGCCGAGGATCTGAACGGTGTGATCAGGTAAACCCTGGAGAGAAGCTGTAGTGGCTGCTCTGATCCTAAATGAGTGCACCGAGAAATGAGTAGGATTAAAACCGCTGAGGGAGAGGATGTTCTTGAGATGTAAATGAAACCAGTGTCTGGTAGCAGGAGAGCCGGGGCGTGAAGAGGTGAGTGAAGTCTGAATATGTAAGTATGAGTGCCAAATTGATCAGTTTTGCTTCGTTTAACGTTAAAAACAAAGGGTGTTGGTATCTAAGACAGTGACATCAGACGGGCAGGTGTTTAAAGGAGCAGTAAATTCTGATCCTCTGAGAAATCCAAAGAAGGCTAATAAGAACATAGCTTCTAAAGTACCAGAAATTAAAGGGGAATATTGTCCGGACCGGGGTAGACGTTGGTGTCTGAGAGAAGGTTCATTTCTCTTAATGCCTTTCAGAAGTAGTAAGATTTGGTGATGACCGGAAAAAGGATGTGGTGAGCCAAAGAGGAGTTTTTGAAAATAGTTAATAGCTGCCAGATAGACTTTGAGGATGGATGAACGGATGGAAAGACGTGGTGGAAGGCGTGTGAAGAGGGAAGATGGTTTCCGAATAGGGTGGAACTGGAGTTGGATGCGAGTCTGAGTGAGGAGCCAAGGTCCTGAATTTCTGGAAATGAAAACTAGAAAGAGAATCAGCTATGGGGTTAGATGTTCCGGGAATGTAAACAGCTTTAAGAATGAACTGACGCCGGAGAAAAGGCATTAGAGGCAGGGAATTAGAGCGTCCTTTGTTAACTGCGGAACTACAGTCAAGTTATCAGAGTGCGTATATATGACGTGTCGCGTCCATTTGTGACCCCATAACAGGGCAGCGACCACTATAGGGTAAATTCGGCAGGCCAGGGAGAGTCAAACCATCTGCCATCATAGTAACCGCCAAAGCCTGTAGAAGGCGCGGCGTCGGTAAAGAGGTGGACATTCTCAGGTTCGGATTCTGCTTCATTGAAGAAAAAAGAAATACCGTTCCAGTGCTTAAGGAGTAAAAGCCTTGTCAAGAGTGACATACTGGAAATTGGAAGCCACAGATGATGCGAGATGGAGGAGATAAGAGATGAAAGCACGACCCTGTGGAATGATGCACATGGCAAAATTTAGATGTCCGACAATTGACAGGAGCTGCTGCTTGGTTCGACGAGGCTGTTCCAGAAATTTGGATAGGAGTTGAGAAATGCGTGTCTGTTTTTCGTGAGGAAGAGAAGCCTGGAAGGAGGAGTCCAGCATAATCCCCCCAAAAAAACAAAGATGTAGTCGGACCCACTGTTTTTTCAACGGACAGCGGAATACCCAGTCAGCGAAAAACTGATTCCAGGGAGGTGATACAGCAAGCAGGGGGAGAGGACGGGGTGTCCAGGATCAAAAAAACGTCCAGCAGGTGCACTATGTAAGGAAAGCCGCACTCATTGAGTAAAATCCAGGAGAGCGCCTCGGCGAGGCAGTCGAAAATTTTGGGGCTGCTTTTGCACCCGAAAACGAGCCTGGTGGCGAAGAAGAAACACCCCCTCCAACGAACACATGACAGGTGCCAAAAGTCAGGGTGTAGGGGTAAAACCTTGAAAGTTGAAACAACATCAGCTTTGGCCATACAGGCGCTGCAACTGACGATCTTGATGAGGGAAATAGCGTCGTCGATGCAAGCATAGCATAGAGAAAAGCGATCACTGGGCACCAGGCTGTTAATGGAAGGCACAGGAGCACCATGGAGCGCAGACAGGTCAATAATCAGGCGTTTCTTCCCTGAATATTTACGCGTAGCACAGCCGATGGGATTGACACGAAAGTTTGAAAAAGGGGGCGAAGAAAAGGGGCCAACCATAAAGCCATCCGTGACCTCCTTTGCCAGGAGAGAGTTAACAACATTGGGTTTCCGATTGGGCAGACAGGAGGTTCGAAGCCAAAAACGATGTATCCGGCAAAACAACGAGCCCAGGAGGTAGAATCAGGGTGAGAAGAGAGACTCTTAGCCAGCTCGGGCATGTTAACTGGGGTGGACAGATAACGTAATAGTCAGCTCTGTCCAAACTTGGGTGGACGGATGGGGCAGGAAGGACGAGCGTTAGCCTGAGCGAAATAGGAGCAAACGAAAAAAACAACCTTTTGAAAGTTATTACACATGGCCCGGGAGCCAAGGAAATAAAGGCGCCTCCCACGAGTATCGTGGGAATTAGAGGCCGATATGCGAGACACAGCAGGGGGCACGCTGGTGGGGGGGCTAAGGGAGAGAAGGGGGGGCTGGAGAGGGGGCCACAAGCGAGCAGGCAGAGACGGGGTGAGACGGCTGTCCGCACAACTCGCAAGCGAGGGAAGGGCGACCAGCGAAAATCCGGCAGTATAATTCAAGATCAAGGGCACCCCAGTAAGGGGAAATATAGCCCGTAGCACGGCCAGGTTGAGGGTAATAGAGAGGTAGTCGTCGAGTTCCTGTCGGCGGGCTGGAAAGGCAGCGGAGAGTACATCTCAAAAGGTGGAAAAAGAAAGGGCAATTCGGGGTCAGAGAGAACCCTTGAGCCACGCGAATAGGAAGATCCAATGGTAAGCAGTGAACCCCCGACTTCAATGAGGCGGGGCGCTGCAGCGGCGGCCGAAGGATGCAGTAGAGAAGAGAGATCTATGTCTGCACCTTGCAAGATGCGCTGACGCAGACCCAGAGGCAGGCAGCGAGAGCGAGCACCTGCAGGAGGAGGGGCCAGAGCGGCAGTGGAGTTGGAGAAGAAACCGTCATGGACCCGTGGAGCAAGGACGGAAGGCTGGGGAGCCTGAGCACCTAAGCAGAGAGCACAAGGAAACGAAAGCGAGGGCGGCTGCTGAACGGCGGGGGGGGGGGGGTTGGAAGGAACGGGAAGAGGGAGAAAAGAGAAGACAGAAGGAATAGAAACAGGGGGAGGGGCAGAAACAAGGGGAACATGAGAAGATGCAGGGCCACTGGCGGAAGGAGCAGAAAACATAGGAGGCGGAGGAGCGGAGAAAGAAAGGAGCCATTGCGGGCCGGGTGAAAAGGAAGCCATGCGAAGGGTCGGCCTCGCCGGCAGGGGGGGTTGAGCAGCTGGAGGGAACCCAAGCGGGGCGGCCACGCTGCCCGGGTGGAGAAGTGGTGGTGTCATTGCGGCTCGCAGGAAACCCGGCAGGGGACCCTCGAATGGCAGCATCAGAGGCGAGCAGGAGAGAGAAGAGGGTTCTTTTGGGAGCAGAGTGGGCAAAATGGATTCCGCTGTTCCGTAGGACCCTCTGTAACCCAGCGACGGTCCAGTCAGGCATGGAGTGGCCCGGAACCGGAGGTGGAGGAAGCAGCGCCCGGGAGGTAGAAGCCACAGGAGAGTCATCATGTAAAGATCCACGCCGGGAGCACTGAGCAGGAGTAGACGAGGGCTGAGATGAATGGCGGCTGCGCCCAGAGCCCGAGTGGGCTATGCGGGTGCGGCCACGCTGAGCCGGGGAGCGATCTTGCAATCTGGCTGTGCCAAGGAGTTAGAGCGTGGGGCAGCGGAGCGGCCACACCAGGCCAAGGAGCGATCAGGCTGGTTGCGGGAGCAGGAAACCACCGAACCGGCCTTATTTTCAATAAGCTTTTTGTAATAAGTGTTTGTCATAGACATAGAAGCAGAAATGTGCACATGATACCAATGTCCCAAAATAAGACTTATTAAAAATACTTTTAAATGGTGCACTGGATGGTGCACCAGCAACTTGTGTGAATCCGCACTTGGCACGAAAACCTTGCACTATAGCCCTAAGTTCAGCTGTAGAGGGAGTTTTGATGTAGCGTGATTTCATAGTCACATTTATTACTGTAACAACTTGCTGGGTGATGATACAGCAAGTAGACAAACCCACGCCAAACAGATGGGAAATGGATCTGTATTCAAGGTTGGTGGCTAGTCTCCACAGACAGACTGAAACTCGGATCTCAACAGGTCTTCTTTACTTGGTGTTTTGACGGATCAAGTAGGGCCGAAGTAGGTCACACAAATGCAGGAATGTACCTCTTCTCATCCTGAAGAACAACAACCATTCTTTATCAGTCCAGACGTTATTAATGTGTTCCCACCATGCCATTGAACGTGGGTGAATCCAGATTTTTCTGTAGTAGAGGAAGAGAGAGACATATTCATTAAGCCTGATTTAATTTGTCACACATACAGTGATATTTTTGTTACCTGCATTGCTGATAATGAGCCACCACTCAAATAATACATGCTGTGTGGTTTTCTGGGATGTTATGGATGGGATAATAAACAGGATAAATTTGTAAGGTAGATAATTGTGTTGTTTCAAGCACAAATATCCAATAAATTAGTATTTAAATGTAAACCATTCTAGGTGTATGGAAACAAGTATGAAGAAAATGCATTGCTGTTCATGGTTTAGAATCACTTATAATAATTAATAGGAAGTTAGGGAAAATAAGTTTTAAGTATCATGTATTTTAACAAAAAACATAAAAAATAAAGTCATTCTAAACCATGAACAGCAATGTATTTTCTTCATACTTGTTTCCATACACCTAGAATGGTTTACATTTAAATACTAATTTATTGGATATTTGTGCTTGAAACAACACAATTATCTACCTTACAAATTTATCCTGTTTATTATCCCATCCATAACATCCCAGAAAACCACACAGCATGTATTATTTGAGTGGTGGCTCATTATCAGCAATGCAGGTAACACCAGCATGGTAGTGTTTATACTTGCTATACAATTTCTTAATATTTATTGTATTGGAATATACAGCACATCGATTTTTTTCAGGTAGGTGTAGGTGTAACAAAAGTTGTCCAGTATATATGGAAATCTTAATTTGTGTTTGCTGATTTATACTTACAGTTTTGCAGGGAAAACATTGCCTGCAGAAGTTTGTTTTTGATTTCCATGTTTACTTTTTTGTCTCCAGTCGTACAGTTCCTTACAGCCCACCTATGCACTGCCTGAAACATTATGCACAAAACAAAATAAAAAAAATTGTAGGTTTTGCATTAATTGTGTATAGATTATAAGTTGCTATTTAAAGAACATATAATCAGTGTTGGGTACGTTACTTTGAAAAAGTTATTAGTTGTAGTTACTGGTTACTTCTCCAAAAAAGTAACTAGCTGAGTTACTGAGTTACTCCACTATAAAAGTAACTAGTTACCAGTAAAAATAACTATTGCCTTACTTTTTTTATTCGCCCGTAAAAAAAAGAAAATCCATTATGTATATACTATTATTTTTAGAAAAATAACAAACGAAAATAAACCCAAAATGTTGACAAAAATATAATCTAACGAATTAAAAAAAAAAAAAAAAATTCTCCACACAACCAAAGAAAATTACTAAAACTTCTGAAAAATCGGAAAAAATGCGTCGAGGGATGAAATTAAACAAACCAAGCCACACTCAAAGGAAATATGTATATATAAACAAAACAAAATAATGGACAAAAAACAACAATCTAATGACCTTTAAAATGGTATTAATATAACAGTTTAAAGGTGCATTATGTAGGACCTGAGAGTGAGTGTGTGAAATGGCTACAGCAGTCCAATTTCAAAACACCACAGAGAGTAGTCTGCCCCGCCCACCCCTCCCCAGACACAAAACTTATTTGGGTTGCCAAATTCAGCAGGCTGAATCTACACAACGTTAAGGCTAATAGAAGAGGCGGAGCGTACGAGCGAGAGGAGAGGAGTGTCGGACCGCGGCTCCACGAATGTACCTGACTGAATTAGCTATAGCCAGTAAGCTTACCTGTTCAGGAGAAAAGCTGCAGCTCTGGGTCGGTCTTGTGTCTTTCACTGCTAATATTCACTATTGTTATATTCCTGCTTTGGTCACTGAGCATTTTGAGACATGCTGAGGCTTTTTAAGCTGTGTAGCAGCTGAGGATTAACTGAACCAGTGCTGCTAGCTCCTTTGCTGTGCTGAGCTGCTGTAGTGCTGGCAACCTCGGTGGGCGGAGTTAGTGTTGGGGAAGGAGCAGCAGGAGGAGTCAGAGGACAAAACAAACACAAAACCCGGGACGGACTGCACATTTAAAATAGGAACGTACTGCTAAAGTCGTGCTGACAAGAGCTGCCAGTGCTTTCACTCAACATGTTTCCTAAATATCTGATGATACATCCTGATCATTTTATCATTTACTACTGAAAATTAGTTACATATTGGTCCTTTAACAGCTGGATCAAACAGCTTTACCAAAAGAGAAAGCAGCAGCACCACAAAAACCGGAGCAGCTAAAAAGAGCTTAACGTCCTTAAATCGGAACTTGGCCTGTCCACAGCAATCACTGAATTAATTAGAGCAGCAAATCGTCACAATTGTGCCTCACTTCACCACGCCAAACCACAGGCACAGCGGCCAGAAGCTCAAGTTCACCGGAAAGAGGAGGGGTTAACCAGGGCAAAGCAAAGTTAAAACAAAAAAAGTTCATTCAGCTGCTAAAGTAACGTGCAGTAACGGGGTGTTGGAAATAGTAACAGCGTTTTAGTTACAGTCAGAGTAATTAGTTAGATTACTCGTTACTGAAAAAAGTAACGGCGTTAGTAACACTGTATATAACAACTGCTTACACTTAGAAATTCAGCCTACCTGTAACACAAACTGTGTTATAATGAATATTATATGAATCCCACAAGCAGTTGGCTTTGTACAAGCCAGAAGATTCCCTCAGTATTGATTTGAGTTGTGGGACAAAATCAGACCAAAACTGTACCTGGGCTGAAATTCTCCTGAAGTTTTCTTAAGCAGAGTGATAGAATGTCACTGATTTCCTCACAGGCACCTCATGTTTTTGATCGCTCTTCACAAGTACAGCATTAAAAGCATAACCATATTGTGTTATTCCTTTGTGTGTGACATCAAGAAACAGCATACTTGGTCCGTATTTTCGACATTGCATGATCTGACAAGGAGAGCTGAAGACTATTACTAAAGGTTGTTTTGCAGAATGTGATAATGGTTGATAGTAAAGTATACTGTCTTGTAGATCTGACTTCACCATCTTATCCACACTGGCGCTGTCATTCGTGTCCATTCTTGAATGTTCATCAAAGCTTCTCTTGATGCCTTTTCCCCATTCATGACTCCTTAGTAGAGTGTCTGCAGTGGATAATCCTTGTGAAAAGCACTGGTGAATATAGTTTAGTGGTTCAGGGTCTACTCTGTTCACAGCATCTTCACAAGAGTTACAGGGATCATGACCAGAATGCTCTGGTTGTAAGCGCACAGTGCACCCATTATAGTTCTTCTTACTTACAAATTGAAAAGATACGTAAGCCGAACAGTTATTGGCCCTGGTTCGATCAGGTTGCCCTGAGGATTGACCACTAGGCTTACAAGACCTCTCACAATACCACTGGTACAAATCGCCATTTAGTTTTTTCAATCGCATAAACCGACCATGTCCTTCCAATCTGACCAAATAATTATTCATGGACTGGATGATTCCAGTATATGGACAGATCTTTGAAATAAAAACAAATCAAATTCACTTGTAGTGACTGAAATTGCACAATGTGATGAAATTAATATTAATTAACATAAAACATTTTGTCTATATTATTAAAAACAGTCTCTAATGAACGAGAACATTGGATTCAAATTGATTAACATTACTTAAACTTAAATATGAATGTATAAAGACATCACTTATCACAAATATTGCATTAGTCACAAATCAGATAATGCCCAAAAATACACATAACATAACAGCTAGAGATAATCAGATAATCAATTTTAACTGAGTATCTGACTGGTAGGCATCTAGAGCTAGTTACCAGCCTGAGGGGCATATAGTAACTGTTATACATCTCCTTTATTTAATAAGATTATTAACTGAGTATCTGACTGGTAGGTATATAGAGGTAGTTACCAGCCTGAGTAGCATGGAGTAAATGCAATATAGCTAAATGTATTTATTTAGACAGGGGCTAGCAAACTAAGCAACATACTTGGCAGCTTTAAGCAAAAAAATATTAGGGAAAAGCTTGCATTCAGTAGAGTCCCACAGCTAACTAGCTAGCTCTATCTGAGGAGCAGTTATCTAGATTATAATTTAGTTAAGTTACTATTTCAGCTTTTTTCTAGTATGTTCAGCATTTATCTAGTTAGTGTTGGGCTTTATTTACTTAACTAATCTAGCTTAGTTAGGTTAGCATGGTCTATCTGGATGTAATAAATAATTGGAACAATTTACAAACAACAGATTTAGTCCATGATTAAAGTTATGATTTCTGTACCATTTTAGCGATATTATAACATACTGCTGACATAAATCCCCTATTTTCAGCTGAAAGGTTGAAAATAATCATGTTTAAACTTACCGGCTGCAGAGCGGGAGGGACAAAACTGAAAATCCCGCCGCGGTTTTCTCGAGAAGGGTATAGCTGCAGCCTCAGAGACTGCAGTTTCAGGACCCCGCAGTTTTTGCGACACTGCCGCCTAAAAAAAGTGGTTTTGGACACGATGGATTACAGTGGGAATGTGAATCAAGTTTTGGCCTACATTTAATGTATTAAAATATTCATATGTTTTGAATTAGATATTAATGTAATCTACACATATTGTGACTGTATAAGTTACCTAACGTTAGCCTAAAAAGCATTACAAGGGCCTAACATTACATTACATTACATTACATTACATTACATTACATTACATTTGGCAGACGCTTTTGTCCAAAGCGACTTACAATAGTTGAGTACAATGTAAAATAAGTTTAAAGGTAAAACATCTTTGGATAGGGATAAAAGGAGGACAAAGGGGAATAATAGGATAGAGGAGTGAAGGAGGGGAAGAAGGAAATGAGGTTAGAAGTAGTTAGTGTGTTAGAGGTGTTAAGAGAGTAAGAGCTCTTTGAAGAGCTCTGTCTTCAGGAGTTTATTAAAGATAGTGAGAGATTCTCCTGATCTGGTAGTAGAAGGTAGTTTGTTCCACCATTGGGGAACTCTGTATGAGAACAGTCTGGATTGCTTTGTGTGAATGTTTGGTAAAGCGAGGCGACGTTCATTGGAGGAGCGCAGCGGCCGGGAGGTAGCGTAAGCCTTCAGGAGCGAGTGCAGGTAGGAAGGAGCCTGTTCTGTATCACCTTGTAGGTGATTGTAAGAGTTTTGAATTTGATGCGAGCATCAACTGGTAGCCAATGGAGCTCATTGAGCAGCGGGGTGACAGGTGCCCGTTTTGGCTGGTTGAAGACCAGACGTGCTGCTGCGTTCTGGATCATTTGGAGTGGTTTTACTACACAGGCCGGGAGGCCAGTTAGCAGGGCATTGCAGTAGTCGAGGCGTGAGATGACGACCGCTTGCACCAGGAGTTGGGTGGCCAAGTTGCGTCAAGAACGGTCTAATTTTTCGGATGTTATAGAGCGCAAAGCGGCAGGACCGAGCAACTGAGGCCACATGGTGCGTGAAGGAGAGTTGGTCATCAACCAGAACACCCAGGTTCCTAGCAACCTTTGTCGGTGAGAGAGAGAGAGAGTCGATACTTATAGAGAAGTTGCGATATCCGTGCAGAGATTGAGTGATCTTCAGGTGAGAACGACAGGTATAGCTGGGTGTCATCAGCAAAGCAATGGTAGGAAAATCCGTGTGAGTGGACAACCTGACCAAGAGAGGTGGTGTATATGGAGAAGAGAAGGGGTCCCAGTACCGAACCTTGGGGAACCCAAGTGGATAAGGAGCGGGCTGAGGACAGCTGTCCTTGCCACGAAACCTTGAACGAGCGCCCAGTGAGGTACGATCTGAACCATGACAGCACATTGTCTGCGATCCCCATGTTTGAGAATATAGTTAGGAGAAAGTCGTGGTTGACCGTGTCAAAGGCGGCCGAGAGGTCCAGCAGAATGAGCACTGAGGACTGACCTGCAGCTCTGGCAGTTTTTAACGCTTCAGTCACAGACAACAGAGCCGTCTCGGTAGAGTGTCCTTTTTTGAACCCAGATTGGTTCTGGTCCAGAAGGTCATTCTGGGAGAGGAAGCCAGAGACCTGATTTAAAACTGCTCTTTCTAGTGTTTTAGAGAGAAAGGGTAGCAGTGAGACCGGTCTGTAGTTGTCAACGTGGGCGGGGTTGAGAGAAGGCTTTTTAAGCAGTGGTGTCACATGTGCTTGTTTGAAAGCAGTCGGGAATACACCAGAAGTTAAAGAGGCATTGATGGTGTGAGTGATAGCCGGAATGATTGCAGGTGCGATAGTTTGCAGTAGGTTTGAAGGAATTGGGTCAAGCGGACACGTAGTAGGACGGCTACGTGTTAGGAGAGCCAGTGTCTCGTTCTCAGTGAGAGGAGTGAACGAGGAGAAAGCAACGCCTTCGGTGGAGGGACACCGGGCAGTAGAGGATGTAGTAGGACTGCTACATTGTGCATTAGTAAACTGGTTGCTGATGGCCGCCACTTTGCCAGTAAAGATTGATGCAAGTGTTTCAGCCGTAAGGCATGTAGCCGGAGGAGGAGGCGGAGGGTTGAGTAGTGTTTTAAATGTAGCAAATAGTTTCCGGGAGTCTGTGAGAGAGCAGAATTTATTGTGATAAAATTCAGCTTTAGCAGTAGTGAGGTTGGCTGAGAAAGAAGCCAGGAGCAGTTGGTAGTTTTTTAGGTCTGCTTGTTTTTTGTTTTTTTGCCATTTTCTTTCGGCAGCTCGGAGTTTGGAGCGTAGTTCCCTGAGTGTGTCATTTTTAAGCCATGGCTGCGGTTTGTTTGAGCTAATGGCTCGAGATGTAAGAGGACAGAGGTCGTCCAAACAGGAGCTTAGTGTGGAGCAGAGAGTGTCAGTGGCATCATTTACATTGAGTGATGAAAATGAGCCTGGTGGAGGCATATTGTCAGTCACCAGCGAGGAGTACTGGTCTGCTGAGAGATCTCGAAGATTTCGGCGGAACGAGACCATAGTAGGAGTAGCTGTGGGTTTATATAAGCTCTGCAGAGGGTGGTGAAGGCTGCACAGAGGATTGTTGGAGTCAGCTTCCCCAGCACCATGGACATCTACACCTCCAGATGCAGGAAGAGGGCCACCTGCATCAGGAAGGATCCCACCCACCCAGCACATGCACTTTTTGTCCCGCTTCCCTCAGGACGGAGGCTGCGGAGCATCAAGTGCAAAACAACCAGACTGAGAAACAGCTTCATTCCGGAAGCTGTAAGACTCTTAAACTCCACTTAACAACACACTGCACTGACACACAAGGACAATTACTGTACAAACACGGTCACTTTACCCGCACTGAGACACTTTATTTTCTACTGCTCTAATTCATTTCATGCTGCTATAGCACATTTGCACTCTGGACTTGTTGCTGCAACCTGTCTACTCTTTCTATTTATTTCATTTTGGGGTATTTATCTTTAACTATTTTGTATATTCTATTTTTATTGTATTCCTTTATTGTACTTTTATCTATATATCTATTTAATAACAGCTCTTGGGTGTAAACTGGATCGTGAGATCACAATTTCGTTCCACCTCATGTACCACATAAGATGCGAATGACAATAAAATCTCCTTGAATCCTTGAATTTGAAATATGAACATTGAGTTTCATAAAGTAGTGATCTGAGACGTGCAAAGGAGTGACAGTTAGAGAGTCGGTGTCACAGTTACGAGTGAAGATCAGGTCTAGATGTTTGCCAGCTTTATGTGTTGGAGGGCTGGGGACCTGCTCCAGTTCGAAAGACTGCATGAGGGATAGGAAGTCTGTGAAGCTGGTACTGTCATGGTGGATGTTCATATCCCCTAGAATGAGCATGGGACAATCTTGCTCAGGGATAGAAGACAGTAGCATGTCAAGTTCATGCGTGAACTCGCCCATTTGTCCAGGAGGACGGTAGAGAACAATAATGGCAAGTTTTGCTGGAGTATTAACCAGTGTGGCATGATACTCAAATGTATTGAATGTGTTTGCCGGTAATAGTGGAGTATGTTTTAAGCCATTAGCGATTAATAGGCCCGTTCCACCTCCTCGTCCAGAGAGACGAGAAGTGTGGGAGAAGGAATAATAATTGGAAAGAGCCGCCGGAGTAGCAGTATTTTCAGGTTTGATCCAAGTTTCAGTCAGTGCCAGCAGTTGTAATGACTGATGATTCGCATAAGAGGCGATAGAGTCTGCTTTATTAACAGCCGACTGGCAGTTCCATAGCCCAACAGAGAATGAGGTAGTAGTGGGCGTGGTTTGTTTTAGTGGACGCAGGTTAGTATGATCCTGGCGCCTGTTTGTGTTTTTACGCCTTCTGTGCGTGCCGGAAATAACTGAGATGTGTTGGGAGCACATTTTAGGAGGCAGTAGGACGGGCTGCCTTGTCGGTGTCCTTGCTCGGTGGACTCGTGCAGGTAGACTCGCAGGTCTTTACCCGCGTTGGTCTTCACGTGAGAGGGTCTCCACAGCTGACGCCTTCGGCTGACGCCTCGGCGAGTGTGAGTGATGTAATAGGATTCTAGATTGCGCACAGCTGCGGGCGATATAGGAAATCAGCGCCACCAGACTGTCTTTTAAAGCCGTGAGTAACGCCCCCGAGGTCCGCAAACAGAGAAAGTGTGAAAGAGGGGGAGCACAATTGGTCTTGCTCTCTCTCTGGGTGGGATCAGCACAAGGCGTCTGTGAGCTGGTGTATCAGAACCGAGTCGCTGCGCTTTCCTCCAAGTGTTAGTGCTGTGATGCTACTCGGCAATGCTGCATCAGCAGCAGCTCAAAAAGAAGTTCACATATGTCGGAGGAGGCGTGTGTTAGTCTTCACCCTCCTGGTGTGTTGGAGCATCACTAGTGATCGGGGGAGTCCTAATGAGTGGGTTGGGTAATTGGCTGTATAAATTGGGGAGAAAATGGGGAAAATTAGAAACAAATAAATAAATAAAAAGATTTAAACTTTGTATTTGGCTTCAAAAAACAGTCTGCACAACTCCAGTCTTCTTTCTTACAGTAATTTCTGATCCTACGAGTTACAGCACTGTGTGAATAATGAAGACACTCCCACAAACCCAAGACTTAGAGTCCAAATCCTGTTTTAATAGAAATGATTTTAAACATTGTAAATCATATAAACACAAATGTACTTTTCTTTGTGTGTGTTTTGATTGGATAGGTCATTTTGATTTGGTATTCAGGAATCTGATTATTCTTCTTGTGATGATTCTACTTTTCGCTGTTCGCTTTCCTCGACACAGTTTTGTTGGTGTTTGTATATTTGTGACGGTCATTCCTGCGTATAAAAAAGATAAAAAAGTCATGATGAGTTAAAACAGATAGGACAGATAATCTTTTATTGCATCCATTTATCTGAAGGAAATTCACTGTGATATAATTACATTAGTAAGGGGAAGCTGAACACAGACCTGCTCATTTTCGCCTTGTTTCTGCAGCCCAGTCCTCCCTCCCAGTGGCTGGTGAAAGTTCCTCTGGTCATCATACCTCCACACCCCACACAGGGCTTTCCGTTGCTGTACGGCTACAGGAAGGAAAATGAATGTAAAATCTCATATCTATTATTTACAAGCTTATTTACATGTTCACTGCTTTTACCTGCTCCTTTGCACAGTAACCACAGATCATTCTGGTTGCCAGCTCCATGAGATGGTCCTGATCCTCATCGTGACACGCGTCACAGGGGTACGCCCGACCACAACACGGAAACCTGGCAAGAGGAAACGATCAGTAATCCAGGTAAAAGTACCTGGGGCGGTCCTGATGAGAGCCAGTTTCATCATTATAACCTTTTTCATGGTCTTTGAGGTGACTGCACTTGAGGATACTTTCCAAATTTCTATCTATCTATCTATCTATCTATCTATCTATCTATCTATCTATCTATCTGTGGTGATTGCTCTAAGACTGCAAGGGAAGCTCAGCTTCCCCTAAAATGTAAAAAAATAGGTGATTAAATATATACTGTTGTGTGTACATGTCACTGATTAAATATGCGCTACACCGCGCTGAACTTAGTTCAGAATCAGCTTCTTATCACTGGTAACGCCGCGGCTTTCCTCTCACTCATTCCCGCAGCTTCACAGCGCTGCTTTAAACAGTGCACAGACTTCAATAGCGGAGCAAAGCGCGCGGCCAAACCAGACGAGTCATTGGATAAATGCTGGGCTTTGTCCCGCCCATCGGACGCTCAGCGTCTCTGGGGGTCTATGGAGCAGTGGGCTGGCCTCGGCCGGCCCGGACGCTCAGCTTCTGCATGATGATTGGATGATCTGTCTGAGGCGGAGTCCGTTTTTGATTGACAGCGAAATGAGCGAATCAGCGATCTTTAAACATGCGCGCTGGGAGCATTATAATTCTGTTCTGAGTTGAACTGGAGACTTTCCTAATCCTTATAGCGGCATTTTCTTTATTAAAAACTTCTGTCACTCTTTTCTATCGCAGTTTCTGTCCAGCAGGTGCTGCTCAGCCCGTCACAAAGCTCTCACAGACGGACACACTTCACACTAGCCTCGCTCCAGTGCAAGCTGAGCATAATGTCAGACAGTTTTAATGTTGTGGACGGTCTTCCTTACGAAGAAAAACTTAAACAGCAGCAGGGCAGATCAACTGCTCAGATTAATTTAGTGTAAAAGGTGGGAAAGTAACAGGTATTTTCAGCTGTTCTGGTTTGATAAAGTGAGCTGGCTGACTGGAAGTGATGTAACAAATAAAATGTACTGATGGCCATTCCTCTTGATGAAACTCATAAATGAACAGGGGCCAGTAGTAAGCATTGTGTTATCATTAAAAATAATTAAAAATATTAATGGGATTATTCAAGGAAATTAAAACTGTTCAAAAAGGAAATAAATTTACCTGCATTTTTTTCCTTTACAAAAAAAAAATCTCAGGAAGAGTAGAATAAATAAAACTACATATGTTAAAATGTAGGCCGAAATTAAGCTTCCCCTCTTGAAAGACCAGCATCCGCCACTGCTATCTATCAATCAAAGCTCTTCAAATGTTGTTTAGATTTACTGACCATATTTTCTTAGTGTTTTTTTCTTTATTTAGTTGAGTAGTTGTTTCTTATCATAATCTGGATTCGAACATTACTCAAATATTCACTATTCACTGTATACCTGTAACTCTACCTCTTCACAACTTTACTTTAACTGATGCTCTCAAACACTTTATTAAGAGACAAGAAATTCAAGTAATTAACTCTTGATGAGTTCAGCACAGCTGTTAACTGAAAGCCTGAATTCCAGGTGACTCTACCTCATAAAGCTGACTGAGAAAATCCAGCAGAGATGTTCAAAAATCTAAACAAGAGAAGCTACTTTAAAGCATCTGAATAATGGTGAAGTCAGCACTGTGTTACCTGAGCCAGCGATGACTCTGTCTGTAATGCTTGCAGACGCCTTTCTCTGGAAGGGGTTTTCCACGCTGAATCGCAGGGTCTCGTTTACTGCGGCCGGCTTGTAGAGCTGATTCTGGGTCTTTAAAATAGAGCAGAAAGCACAAGCTAAACCTTAATCAGACGTCAATAACTACACAGATTTATCACTAACGCTCTACAGCTACTATATAGAATCACAGCAATAAATAGATTACATTTAAATCTACCAATTAAAGAAACACAAAGTTTAACAAATTATTATTTCACAACAAAATAATAAAAACACACAAACTGGACAAGTACATTAAAACTTAAAAATGAACGTTAGTGAACAATCTTTATTTTGGTTTGGTAAAGTGTTTGTAGTACTATTCGGTTGGTTCCACATTCTTTGGACTCTCTTTAAAAATCTGTGTTTTATTGCTTAACTTTACAATAGCAGTTTCTGTATAAAATATTTTGTACACTATAAGGTGCAATGGATTATAAGCCACACGATCAATAAACGTCTATATTCTGGTCTATTTTCATACATAAGGCACACTGGATTATAAGGCGCTAAGCTAAATAAACAAAGCCGTAATTCTTAAAAAAAAGTAAAAAAAAAAGTTAAACAAGCATATTTACATAGATTCTCTCTTAAAACTGTTTATTTGGGTGAGTAAAGCACTTCCATTTATTTACATTAAGCTTAGATTCCCAAATTTCTCCAGCACTAAGGCTGGACCATTAACATTATCAGCTAACCACTAGCACTAGGGGTTAGCAGCTCATGCCGTCTGACAGCGCCACACTAAGGAACCTTGTGTGTTCCGGTAAGACAGGGCGAAATTAACTAGCAGTTGTTTTAACACGGTAAACTCACAGCTTACAGTCTGATATACTCACCTCTGAATGTTGAAAGAGCTAGCACTTAGCATGATTAGCAGCTAAAGCTAATGCTGCTCCAGCAATGCTAACCAGGGTTCGCAACAGGCTACAGTCTGATATACTCCCCTTTGAACGTTGAAAGAGCTAGTGTTTAGCGCGGTTAGCAGATAAGCCAATACTAAGCTAATATTAATGCTAATGCTGCTGCAGTCTCGGTGCTGGAGAACTAAACTCCTGTAACTCATTAATACCTGACTGGTAGAATTCATACATAAGGAGCACCGGATTATAAAAGGTGCACTGAAAAGTATTGGAAAATCAAAGGATTTTAAGCACGCCTTATAGTGTGAAAAATAGGGTATATAGAATTCTACACTTTAAACCGCGGCTCCTCCATTCAACCTAGAAAATTCTGTAGGGTTTTTTTTGTTATTCAACACACTCTGAATCAAATAACAGTTAGTTTAAAGTATTTTATTAGGTTGAATAAACCCTGTTTGGTACCACAAAGAGAACATAAAGGGTTAGTCTGACTCATAGACTGTGTATAGCTGGACAGAGCATCGTCTCTCAAATGTGAAGCCACCACAGGCGCCCCCTGCTGTTCGGTTTCAGAAAGCTGTATAACCCCACCCATCCCCATAGGTTTCAATGGCAAAACAGAACAACTTTCAATCACGTTTTTTTCTAATATACTGTAATTCTACCTCCATTATTTAAATGCAGCAGCTAGTGTAACCTCTGCTTATATTGTCAATTTTTTATATCCCCACAGAATTCGGTTTTTAAAACTTTATTCAGCTCTATTCAAAAAAGGTGTGGTTATTGTAAAAGGGTGGGGTTACACCTAGGCGGGGTGGGACCAATGACTGTATGGGTGAGACCATAGACTGTGTGAGCTCTGTGGAGGCAGCCCTCAGGGGCGGGGTGAGTGACGCGGTGAGTGACGCAACTTCCGGCCTGCGTACCTGCTTGCTGTTTGTTTAGCTCCTCTCTGTTTTAGCTATTTGTTTACGTTTTCTACTACTTATTAACTTTTAACCGTCTTATAACCTTCCTAAACTTATAAAATCCCTCAGGTAGCCATTATTTTTGTGTTATTTATCGATTTTTGCCGTTTTTTTGTGTGTTTTGTGCTTACTTCGAGGTAATGGCGTGTGCGGAGGATCGTGCTCTCCTGACACTCAGCGAGGAGCTCGTCCGTCTGGATCAGCAGATCCACCGCCTGCTCGAGAGGCAGTCGGAGCTCCACAGGCAGAGGACGAGGCTGGAGGAATCCCGCGCCGCCGCCTTCGCGGCCGTCTCCAACCCGGTGATGCCGGCGCGGCGGACCCCGGCGGTCGTTTGCTTCACCCCCGCTCCGGGAGGGGCCTGGGAGCGGCAGCGCGGCCGAGGAAAGCGGGTTTCCCCCCTACCTTCTCAGCCGGATTTTGCCTCCGCAAACCGGTTTGAGGTCCTCAGCTCGTCGTCGTCGCCTCCTTCACCTCCCCCAGCCCCGAGGAAAACAGATAAGGGCAGTACCCTCATTGTCGGAGATTCCATTGTTAGGCATTTAAAGGTGTCTAACGCTAAGAGTAATGCTGCGGTGTCGTGTTTTCCAGGAGCTCGGGTCCTGGACGTCGCCCGGCGGCTTCCTACGGTGCTTCGGCATCGCGGGGACCCCGGCACCGTCATCCTGCATGTGGGTACCAACGACACGTCCGCCCGGCGCAGTGAGGTCCTGAAGGAGCACTTTCGCACTCTTCTGGACACCGCTCGCAGACTGACCCGCGCCCGCCTCCTCATCTCTGGTCCGATGCCCACCTACCGCCGCGGGAGCCAGCCGTTCAGCCGCCTCTACGCTCTCCACTGCTGGCTGCGGGACTGGTGCTCTGCTAGTGGAGTTGGCTACGTGGACAACTGGGAGAGTTTTCGGGAACGTCCAGCCCTCTTCCACCGAGACGGGCTTCACCCCAGTCGCCTGGGATCCACCGTCCTCTCTGGTAACATTGAGGCGGTGCTACGCCGGGACTGACTGGCTCTAACCAGTCATACCGGCCAGGTTAGTGGTCTAAGTAATGGGCAGTTTAGTAATATACATCGTTCTAATGAGTTATCTTGCCACTTTCCTGTGCATAAGGCTGTGAGTTTTAATTATGTGCCTTTTTCAGATACAAGTGCATTTTTACCTTGTAGGATTGAGACTGTGTCTGTCCCCCGTGTCGCTCGAAACCGAAAAACTCAGAAAATCTGTTTTAATAATCTTATTAAAATTAAAACAACAGCATCCGTCTCTCAGAGTACCAGCAGCGTCCGTATGAAACTAGGGCTATTAAATATGAGATCGCTAGCACCAAAATCAGTTATTGTTAATGATATTATTACTGATAATCACCTTAATGCACTATGTCTGTGTGAAACCTGGATTAAACCTGATGAATATATCGCTTTAAATTAGTCTACCCCCCCAGGTTTTAGCTATTTCAGTTACCCACGCAGCTCTGGTCGTGGCGGTGGTGTTGCCACAATCTATGACTCAATGTTAGGTATATCTCAAAACTCACAATTGGATGCTAAGTCGTTTGAAGTTCTTAGTCTTAAAGTAGCAGGCCCGTCTCCTGCTTCCAAAACGCAAAAAACAAACAAAAAAATTCCAGCTAGCATGGCAGCATAGTCTCACAGACTACAAAAAAGCCCTAATTAAAACAAAATCCCAGTATATTTCATCGCTTATTGAGAAAAATAGAGACAATCCTAGATTCCTTTTCACTACTGTGGCTAAACTCACCGGCAGTCAAAAACAAACTAGCTCCGTTATCCCTGCCGACATTAATAGTAATGATTTCATGAAGTTCTTTGATGATAAAATTAATAGCATTAGACAAAAAATTCAGTATCACTCCCCAAAATTTACTTATAGATATCGATGAATGCTGCTCCAGCTCTGAGACACACCTAGAGTGTTTCAGCCCGGTTACAGAAAAAGATTTACTTAGTGTAATTAACTCATCAAAATCAACATCATGTATATTAGATCCAGTACCCACACAATTATTGAAACAGGCACTGCCAAAGGTGGGAAAATCATTACTAGAAATAGTAAATTCATCCCTTAGCATGGGCTACGTACCCAATTCTCTTAAATTGGCGGTCATTAAGCCCATTATCAAAAAGCCAAATCTGGACCCCCGCGAGCTTGCTAATTATAGACCAATTTCTAATCTTTCCTTTATAGCCAAAATCCTAGAAAAAATTGTGTTTAACCAGCTGAGCTTGTATCTACAACGTTATAGTATGCATGAGGTTTTTCAATCTGGATTTAGACAATACCATAGTACTGAAACAGCTCTACTTAGAGTAACTAATGATTTACTTTCAGCTCTTGATAGGGGCAGTAATGCCATCCTTGTACTGCTAGATCTGAGTGCTGCCTTTGACACCGTAGATCACGCTATTCTACTTGATAGGTTAGAAAATCTTATAGGAATTAAAGGATCAGCCCTCACCTGGTTCAGATCTTATCTGAGAGATCGATTCCAGTGTGTTTACTTAAATAACGAATGCTCTTATCAGTCTAGAGTAAAATATGGTGTCCCTCAAGGATCAATACTGGGTCCATTACTCTTTACTCTTTATATGCTACCACTGGGTAAAATTATCCGTAGGCATGGTATTAACTTTCACTGCTATGCTGATGACACGCAACTTTACATATCTGCTAAACCCAACGAGGAGCTCTGTCTAAATCAAATAACAGACTGTATTAAAGACATTAAAAATTGGATGACACACAACTTTCTCTTACTTAATTCTGATAAAACTGAGGTCCTTCTATTAGGTCCTTATATTGATAAAAACATAAATGTTAATACTGTAGACATAGACGGTCACTTAATTATACCTGGTAAAACTGTGAGAAACCTTGGGGTCATCTTTGACCCAATTCTTTCGTTTGATGCTCACATATGTAGCATAGTCAAAACTGCATTCTTCCACTTAAGAAATATAGCTAAAATCCGCAGTATACTCTCTCTGGAAGATGCTGAGAAGCTGGTACATGCATTCATAACCTCCAGGCTGGACTACTGCAACGCGTTGTTGGCTGGAAGTCCACATAAATTACTCCATAAACTCCAGCTAGTTCAGAATGCAGCCGCAAGAGTGCTTACCAGAGCTAGAAAGTTCGATCACATTACACCTATTCTTTCATCCCTACATTGGCTACCTGTTAGATTTCGTATAGATTATAAAATACTTCTCCTGACGTATAAATCCCTTAATGGTCTGGCCCCGCATTATCTACAGGAACTCCTTACTCCTTACAATCCTCCGCGTTCACTCCGCTCCCAAGACGCTGGCCTGTTATTAGTCCCGCGTATTAGAAAAAACTATACAGGAGGAAGAGCGTTCTTTTACAAAGCTCCCCAACTTTGGAATAACCTCCCTATTAATATACGGGACTCAGACACACTCTCAATCTTTAAATCTAGACTCAAAACATTTCTATTTGCTCAAGCTTTTGAGTAATGTCTCATTACAATTTTCTTCCTCTTACAGCTTATCCAGCAAATATAAACCCTGTCCTAATCATCTGCTTTCTCTTTCTCTCCCCATGTCCTGAGCTGCTGCTACCAGTGCCCATCCCACTCCAGCAGAGTTTTATAAAACCATTCTAACCCCTTTTTCTTCCCTCCCCTCTCTGTTCTCTCTCTCTGTCTTTCTCACATGTGCTGAGACGCCTGGCCGGCCGGTCTTCCTGGATGTGTCCGTCTGTGGTTCCAGCTTTCAGGAATCAGCCCTGTCCTTCTACTCAGAATTATCACACAGCCCTTCTAACTTCTGCTTTTTGTTTCTCTTTCTTTCCTTTCTGTTTTCTCTATCTATCTCTTTTACATGTATGGAGATGCTGTTCCTGATGTTCCAGCCTGGCTCTCCACTGCCCGCTGTGTTGTTCTCCGGCTCTGCAGCCCTGCACTGATTACCATTAACACACTCAGTATCTGTTTCTGTATTAGCCATAGCTCTATAGTTTGTGCCCATCACATTCTTATATTCATAAAGTAGTACCTGTTATATTACCCATAGTTCACATTAATTCTCTGTACTGTTTTGTTCTGTTATTTGTTTGTTGTTTGTTGTTTGTTTGTACTGAGCGGGTCGACCCGAGTAGGATGGGTTCCTCGGACTGAGTCTTGGTTCCTTCCAAGGTTTCTTCCTCTTAAAGGGAGTTTTTGCCACTGTGTCACCATAAAATTGGCATCTCTGTGGTGCTGCTCATAAGAGGCGTGGACCTGTTTTTCCTGTAAAGCGGCTTTGTGACAACCTTTGTTGTAAAAAGCGCTATATAAATAAAATTGAATTGAATTGAATTGAATTATTTAAATGAGTAGGCGTCTCTCCACAGTCTTTCTCCCTCCTCTGGTCTCTACTGCACAGACTCGGGTATCAGGATCGCCAACATGGAGGAAGATTTTAGCTTCATTTTTATTGAATAAATGGAAACGGTGACACGGCGTCCATCTTTTTTACAGCCTCTGGTCTGACTCACTTATGTGAACGTGGACTATAAACTGTTTCTGTTTAGCATTAAATGAATTTAAGGAAATTTCACATCAGATACTGATAGACTACATATTAGAAAAGAGTCGCTGTTCACTTAGTGTAGGATCACTCTGAATCTACAGCTCCCCCTGCTGGTCATCAGGAGCAATGCATGGATTTTGAGGTGAATTACAGAAGAAGGAATTAAAAGAGTGAAATTAACCTGTAGTTTTTCTGATCTTCGGCTGGATGTACTGAAAGCGTGCAGACTCCACGAAGATGCTGAGTTTGTTGTGACAGTGCTGGCAGTTTGTTTCCTTGTTCTGACCATAAGGCACACACTAACAGAGAAGATAAAAAAAAAAAACAGAACAAATCCTAGTTTAAAACTAAGTGTAAAAACAGGCTGTTAAAAACAGAATAAAAATGTGTGAACTAATAAAAAAAAATAGTTATTCTTATTTGCTCAATAGAAACATTAAGAATGTTGTCTAATAATAAATATCTAATGCTTGTAGTGCTGGGCGATACAACGATAGCGATTTGTTTCGCGATAATTTTTCCCTCAATGCCGATGATAAGCCTGTGCAATAGAATTCGATAAACATTCATTTCCATTTCCGTCTAAGTAGCACCGCACACAGGCGCAGCACGTGATCACGCTGAACTGCATGCTCAGCCAAGTGCCACTGGGGCTGGATCTGATCCAAGTCCATAAGTCCGCAGACCAATGAAAACACAACGTAGGAGGCGCTGGAACAGACCCAGCCGCACGCCCATCTTTGCTCAGCCGGAGGACCGCGCTTAATCACTAGCAGGTTACGGGAAGATGGCCAGTAGAGAGAACCCCGAGAGCGAGAGAGTATGGACCTACGCACACACACACACGCAAACAACGAGGGTGTTTGGACTGTGGGAAGAAACGGGCCACACTGTTCAGCGCCTTTTAAATAAAATTTTAAGCACTAAATGTAATTAATTCAATTTATATTAGGACCGCGGGGCAGGTGCGGAAAAAATGTGTATGTGGCGGGCGCGGGATTAAAAGAAGAGTTTTTTTGTGGAGCGGTAACGGCACAAAAACACCCTAAGAATGATGTCTAAATGACTTTCCTCTAATCTAATATAATTTAACATGTTTTAAGAATATAAAATAATTTCTAAACAAACAAAATATTTAATATTGAGCTAATAGCCCAAGTGCAAAATTACAAAATCAGTAATACTGTGCACTGCACAATCATTAAACCGAAATAGCCGTAACGCAGCGGGGAAGCCTGGTGTGAGGCGGTGAAAACAGAACTACACAACATAAGGAGACATAATGCACTCCAAATATTCAGGACTGAAGTGAAATAAATGATACTGTACAGATATAATCTGGTTCTAGTAGATATTTAATGAGAAATAAGAACAGTGTGAATAAAAAAAACAGACGCCTACCACAGACTACCACAGAGCCGGAAAGGCCCGAGGAAAGGTGTGGGAAATGTTTTTTTGTTTTTTTTTTCGGGCCGGGGGTCCGTGGACAATTTTGCTGTGGATTAATTCATTTTTAATCCGTCTTTTTTTTTAAAAAACTAATATTGGAATATTCGCTACCAGTTACTGCCGAATATCCGGAGCTCAAAAAACGCTATTCGGGCCAGCCCTAATAAATATCGAGATACAGAAAAAAATATTGTGATAAAACTTTTGTCCCTCCCTTATTCTCTCACTAATGAGTAAAAACAAACCTTTAAGTATGACAGAAAGTGATTTGATTTATATCGTGATACATATCGATATCGACTGATATGGAAAACTATATCGTGATAAGATTTTTTTTCAATATCGCCCAGCCCTAAATGCTTGCTCAGTAAAAGCCATTTAAATGCCTGATTAAAGGGCCGATTACAGTTGTTTTGCTGTTTTCCTCGTTTTTTTAATTGAGCTTGGCGCCGATTCAGCTCTTGATTGGTCTGGACGCGAAACAGCACGTGGGTGGGGCTGGTGACATCATGGGCCCTGCATTGTTTAATATCGCGTATTTATCATTGAAAGAGAACATTTGCAATGTATTTACAGCCCTAATGCACCTCCTTGTGTTTAGTATTTTGTTTTTTAAAAGTCTCTGAAACCTGCATGTTGTCTTCGTTATTGCAGCTGAGGCAGCCGACGCGCAGACTGCAGTCCTGCAGGACGAGGTCCACGGCTGCAGCTGCGTGAAGGTCCAGATAGCCCAGCACGTCGCTGTAGTGGTGGAGCATGCTGGGTCTGAATCCAGCCCTGATCTCTGATCCACACTTCTCACACTGCGCTGAGCAGGCCGGTCCACCGCTCAGGCTCAGGTCAGAGGTCACCTTACACCTGCAAAGAAGGACAAGCGCACATTTTGCCCCAGTGTAGATATATGCTCTCTGAAATTCAACTGTTTTTCCAGTGTTTTATAAACTGGAGATTATAGATAAAATGTAAAAATGTATTCTAGTTCTAAAATTCTGAGCCTGAACTTTTTTCCCGGGAGGTGGGCAGGGGTGGGGTGCTATGTATGCAACAAACTTTTAACATATAACCTGTTGCCCTGGGGCCCAGTAATATAAACAGTTTGTGTACAAACTCAATCAATATTACTGTCCAGATTTTTTTAAAGACCCTTAAATTACAAATTCTGGTGAATTTTGTGAAAATGAATAGACAAAATTCAGACATGAGATAAACAAAACACAATATAAGCCTAAATTACAGCAGCATCGTTGTGCAGAGCACTAGAGCTCTTAGGACCCTGGGCCTGGTAGACCTGTTCAGTAATTCATCCCCACTTTAAACTAATCATTTAAATAGAATACCTATTACTTATTTAGCATACTAAGACTACAGATACTAAAGCCATTACACGAAAGGTCAGTAGGTGGCAATTAGAGAACTCCAAATAAACTGGGATTTGACTAAAGGACATGAACAAGAACACGGATTCATTTTTCATCCCAAAAAACTGCCCATTCCTAAATACAGCAATAATTCAGTTAAAGCAAAGTTTATACTTCATCAGTATTATCCTGTTAAACTTCAACTGAACTGCTCTGCTTATTATGCGTTATTTTAACTAGCAAATCAATAAAACCAGAGTAAAGCTAATCCGGTGTGACCCACCATTCACTCCGGTTCAGTTTAAAATTAAATTAAAAATAAAACAGTGATTAAAACTGCTCAGTGAGAACTGTCAGTAGCGTGTGTTGAGATGTGCTGATCACAAAGAAACAAACAAGTTCATATTCATAAAGTTTTAAGAGTTCAGAAATAATCAATATTTGGTGGAATAATCCTGGTTTTTAATCACAGTTTTTTTTCATGCATCTTGGCATCATGTTCTCCTCCACCAGTCTTACACACTGCTTTTGGATAACTTTATGCTGCTTTACTCCTGGTGTAAAAATTCAAGCAGTTCAGTTTGGTGGTTTGATGGTTTGTGATCATCCATCTTCCTCTTGATTATATTCCAGAGGTTTTTAATTTGGTAAAATCAAAGAAACTCAGTATTTTTAAGTGCTCTTTTATTTTTTTCCAGAGCTGTATTTTGACACATTTGATACCTTTATATAAAATAAGATATAAATAAGAGTTTTTGTGTGAAATGAAAACACAGCTCCTGCACTCACCTGTTGCACTGCATGGACACAGTGATCTGCCTCGCCACCACTGTAGCCGTGCCCTCGCCGAGCCTCAGGCCCATCAGTTTAATCTCAGTGCCTTTCCGAGGTTCACTACTCCTGATGTTCTCCACCTGCTGGCTCTCGTTTTCCTCACCCTGGCTGTTCTTCACCTCCTCCTCCTCTGCTTCTTCATCAGACTCACACTCCTCTTTCACCTTACAGTCAATGAGCAGTGACTCCTCCGAGCGTGAGCCCTCAGGAAGCTCGTCAGAGTTCCTGCACACTGTTGCCTGGAGCAGCTCGTAGGGAACAAACTGTATTCCAGCTCTTTCCAGATCGATGTCTTTTTTCAGCTGGAGACAGAATTCAGAGCCGTTACTGCATGTTAGTCACTCCATACTACACCAGACTAAAATTTATAGCTTTAGTCACATTTTAGTCTTTTGGTTATTATTATATTTAGTTTTAGTCGACAAAAACAAACAACATTTTAGTCTTTTTTTTAGCATTTTTATTGTTTTACTATCTTGGAATTGTGTTGCTATTTTGAGGTAACCTACTAATAATGTTCATTAATGTAATGTGGTAGCTCACCTTAAGGCGGATTTAAAACACCAGCCTTATGGGGGGAGACCAGATTAAACTGAGTGAGCTTCCAACTGAATTATTTATAGAAGGACCCAAGTGCAGAGTTAAACAGAAACAAAGAACAAACTAATAACTAAGGTGCTGATGGAACTAGGAAGGATGAAGAAACTTATAAATAAAGGAGATATATATTAAACTAGAAACGGCAAACTTGCTCTATTGTGCGTCAACACTGAAAGCAACAAAGCAGTAGTGATGTCACCCTCCAATCTGAAACTTCGAGGCTTGTGTCGAGAAAACGGCACGCACTGGTTTGAATCACTGTGCTGATGCTTGGTTTGTTCGACATTGATCACGTGACCAATGACATCTGAAGCTTAATTTCGGCACACGATCACGTGACTGCTTTAGGGAAAGATTCAAAGCAGCAAATACTGACGCGCACTTCGAGGGTCGATAGCGGAGAGACAGAGAGAGAAAGAATAAGGTATAGATAGTAGATAAGAGTGTGTGTGTGTGTGTGTGTGTGTGTGTGAGTGATCGATGGTGTTTGGAAACACTTTGAACTTTTGCCATCAATGGGGTAGAACATTTATTTAAAAATAAAAACTTTTGCTACCGTGTGAAATGTTTTATTCCTAAATAAAGACTGAATTACACATGTAGAAAACCACATCCATTAAATAACAATAAATTAAATAAAATAATAATTAAAATAACAATCCATTAAATAAAGTGACCACTGCCCCCTACACAAGCACCTTCACTCTATACCTGTTCTTTCATAAAGTTCTTTCCTTCATATATCCCATGCAGCAAATCCACCTGAGCCTTGCCTGTGAAAAAATAGGCAATGCACTAGTGATGCATGTAAACGTGTTACAAATCCTGCTTGGGAGGATGTGAATAATAGTGAATTAGAAGTGTAGTTCCTCCACTGTGCCACAAGTGTTTTATATATTCATTTAAAATATATTACAGTGTAACGTGTTTTAATATAATACATTCTATTACCTAGACATCAAAGTATTCTGCCATTTCGTTTCATCAGTAGTTTTTATTTAAACCACAAATGTCATGTTAATGCACTGGAACAGTTTAAAAAAAATAAAAACTAAATACACGAAGCACTTTCAGGTTTTCAGGCCGCTAATGTCCGCTGTGTTATGAAGCTCAGATTAATGAAGTTTTTCAGTACAGTTAAGAAAAAGGCTTTAGTGCTTCAGAAAGCCTTGGTTTTCAATAAGAGCGAGGGACACTGACACCATCAGCCAGAAACAGTCCTTATGTCCTGACTGAAATCAGTGCTCTGATTTTCAGGTTCTACTGAAGATTTATTCCACCCACAAAATAGAGTGTAAATGATAAGTTTCTGTGAGGAACTGAACTGAATTAAACCAGCACTTCCCCACTGTACTGCTAACCAGAAGGAAATTCCTTTATTTAAAAGAAAAATACAAATCCAAATGAGGGAATTATTTAATAAATTAAGAGAAAGATTTTTTATTAAACTAAACATTATAATTACATTCAAGGAATAATTTTTAAAATTATGAACTACCGGTATATATGGATATATAAACCAATTTATTGTAATATTAAATAATTATGTTAAATAATTGCACTTTTTGTTTACACTTTGTTCAGGCTGAACCCTTGTTTCTGTATCAGTTGTTCTGAATGAGACACGCGCCCAAGAGCACAGGCGACACAGATCGATTCTATCGCGTTCGATGTGGACGCACAGTTACAGGGGGATTAAAACCCCAACCTCAGGTTTGCAAATCAAATGAAAACCGCCTGCACCACTGGAGCAGTTCAGTGAGAGATTAGCGCCAAAGGGAAAAAAATCAAACATCACAAAACAAAGACAACTCAAGGCAAAGCTTCCCAAACAAATAAAATACTTACAGGGAAGATTATTTCTTCCCTTTTACTTTTTGAATAGGAAAAGAAAATGTGTCAGAGAAACCCTGAGAGGGAGCCTCAGGAGAACACTCCAGAGAGACGTGTGTGTGTGTCAGTAAAACTCAAGACTAAGCGCAGGGTAAGGTGTTGCTAATCGCCCGTCATCAGGCTGTAGTGATTCTGGGTTTCCCTCTGCTGGTTGGGGGTGGCCCAGCAAGTTGCCCAGCCATAGTCTGCACCCTTACACTTAAAATAATAGCCTTTACATTTTGTTGCATTTAAATAATGCGAACATTAAATTGTTTTAAAGCAAGTTACCTGTATCAGTAGTCTTTCAGTAGACTAGACTTACATTACTAAACAAGTGTATTTAAAACTCATCCAGTTCAGTAACAGCAATGTTTATCTCCGTTTAAATACAGCTACACAGATTATATAATCTTCTGTATTTAGTAAAATATTCAGAACAACAGACTCTCTATCTGTTAAAAACTAAAAACACAGAGACAGAGGAGAATTCTGCTCTCAGGGTTTTCTAACAGAAACAGTGAGAGTTAGGAAAAAAACAGAAAGTGCTGCTTCTCTGTGTGTGTACTAATCAGTTACTCGTTCCTGCTGGAGTTAACATTAATTTACACATAAAGTGGATTTACACGGCTAACATGCATTACGCTTTAATTTATTAAAATGTAGAAAGCAGTGAAGGCTGTATGAATTGTGTCTCACGGCTCGAGAAAGAGGGAAGTATGTGGCCAATATATCCGAAACACCTCAGCTAATGACGATGATGGATTACACAGATCCCTTTTACACATTAAACATCGCTAACACTAAACTGGAGACACTAACCTAGCTAAACTAGCTAATGGAGCTGTATTACGAGCCTCCAGAAAGCTTGGTGATGAGATACAAAATGACACAAAATATTTTTATTCCACATATTTTGAGTTTAGGTGCTGTGTAAATCAGAGTGAGGAGCTCGGGGGAATCGGTCATAAGGACGCTGTGTTCCAATCACTGCTCAATATCATCATTTATTACAAAAAATTGACCCATTCTCTGTCCTTGACATTTTTGTTTAGTTTTTATTATTTGACAAAAAGTGTAATAAATTTCATCATAGTTTTTGTTTCCAAGTAGTTCTTGTCTGGTTATCTTCATGAAGATAGAATAAAATAAAATGCCAACGAAGATTTTTGGTCATAGTATTAATTAATGAAATTATCACTGTACTATACCTGCAGCTGATTTGCGTGATACTTTTTACACAGCAGGAACAATGCACTATGGGTAAGCAAGACAATTGTTATAGTATGATGGTTTTGAGCTCATGAACTTTGACCTTAGGAACAGCCTGACTATATAACTGACTGACTGAGAACTGTTAATACTTTCATTTCTGTATAATAAGCAAAGTGATTTAATTTTTTTTATAAACACACACAAACACATGAACACTTGGCTGAATCATGAAGTCATGAGGCTACGCTTTATTCTCTGTATCTGAGGCTATTTAAAATACAGCCTGCATTCACTCCCAGATACATATCTGGTGGATGGAGAGTACTGAAGAACTTGACTGTGAGCAGACAGACCGAGACTCACCTCTCTGGCTCCTTCAGTGAAGAGTCTCTCCATGCTTCGGTCCAACCAGTGCAGGTACGGCCGGAAAAGCAGCTCTACCTTCCCCAGTAACTGGCTGGTTGCGTGTTTGGCCTGCAGCCACTCTTGCGATGCGGACTGTATGTGTCTGCATGTGCACAGAATCAGCGATGAGGAAGAAAATCCCAGTCTGTTCCATTTCTACTCCTAAACAGTGATGCCTGACTGTACAAACAGCAAGACCTTACCTCCCCATTACTGACGGCAAGTGCTGATCCTCTGGAACATCCACTGTAAACACCTAGGCAGAATCAGAAGATCTGAATTAAAGGATTTGATTTGTTTTATAAGCAATGTTGTGCTATAAGCAAAATAATAAACACAAAAACAAGTATAAGCATCACTACGTACCTCTTGTGGATAGTTGTCAGGAAAGCTCACCATTATATCAATTTCTTTTAAGTCATAAGGCTGCAAATTAAACATAAAAGCGTATTATGAGTGTCAGCTAGTTATTCTATCTATAAATGTCTCCACTTTTACTTATTCTGTGAGCTGACTGAACATTTTGAGTGGTGTTTAGTAATACCACAACTAAGCTTTTATAAAAAGACACAAAACACAAACTCTTAAGAGTTAGTGAAGTCAGACCTAATGCAGGGCAGAATCAGGTCTTTTAAAAAAAATATTAATTTACCTGAACAACACGTCTACCACAGGTACAGAATATACATTTAGGATGTTTCCACACCTGTAGTTGGTTTCTCTGGTCCGAATCAGTTGATGAGTTCGTTTATTTTGAGCGTTTTCTCCCTCTGTTTGTTCTGGTTTCACACAGACATAAATGTAAACGCACCAAATGCGCACCAATAAACACACAAGCAGGCTGTGTCCTCTGATTGGTCAGAGCTGTCTGATGTGGGAGTAAATATAAATTTGCGAGAAGATTCTGTTTTCCAGTGCCTATATATCTGTGCTTTAACACCGAACACTGAAACTCTGCGCTTTTAAACACAGTGTTTAGACGTGCAGCAGCGCAGATGTAAACAGTAAACTGAGTCACGTGGCTGTGAGCAGTGAACGCTGCACAGACCGGGTGGGTAAACAGCATGGACACAGTGTTTGTTCACAGCTGTGGTAATCAGTGTTATCTGCCTAATTTATCAGATTAAACAGCGTCCTATCAGCAATTTAGCTCAAATAAATGGACTATATTTAATAGCTAGCTTTCTCACCAAAGTGAACCGCTCCAAAGTTAATTTGGAACCGAGATCACCTCCTCTAGCAGGTTTCGGTCCGGTTCTTTACATCCGACCCGAGTGTGATTACTTTTTTCACACAAGTTACAAACAGACCATAGTTTGTTTTAACTGAACCAAACCGTGCCTGAAAACGCCCTTAATCTCACTAAATATTTTCAGTCAGACATTGCTTATGTTGCATTCTGTTTACCTCAGACGGCTGATGACGGACCTGAAAATGATGTTTCACCTGAGATAAACCATCGATATCAGCTGCCCCAGGTTATCATTGCTAGCAATACCAGCTGATAACGGAACATTATACAGTATTTTGTAAATCAGAGGTAAAATAATGACTAAAATTGCCCAGCTGAGGTAGCTAGTTAAATGTGTGACTGGAAAATGTTTTAAATGTTTTAAAAAAAAACTAGATAAAAATACATTTTGACTATGTAACGTATTAGTGCATCTAACAAAAATCGATATCATTGAAATGTATTTTTTTTTTTTTAGTAATTCAGTTTAAAATGTGGAACTCATATTATATAGATGTATTAAACACAGAGTAATCTATTTTAAGCGTTTACTTCTTTTACTGTTGATGATTATGACTTACAGCCAATGAAAACCCCATCGGTGTTTCAAAAAAATAGAATATTATATAAGACTTTTAACAGTGTGGGCAGTGTGCCAAGTCCTGCTGGAAAATGAAATCTTCCCTCTGCTGACAACTTATATGCAGATGTGGATTTTATTTTCCCGCAGAATTTGGCACACTGCCCACACTGCTAAAAGTACCAATTGGTCTTATATAATATTCTAATTTTCTGAGACACTGATTTTGGGGATTTTGATCATCAACAATAAAAGAAATAAACGCTTATTCGATTTTTTTGAGACACTAGTATTTAAAAACTGATCATTTTTGGACTTTTAGACAAACATTTTTAACTTTGCTTATTTTACTATGTAAATGTTCTTTTAGATGCATCTCCAATTATTTTACTCAAATCTTTGATACACAGAGGAAATTGTTAATATAATAGTTTTTAAAATACTGCAATACAAATCGCAGAGCAACAAAATATTGTAACTTCAGTATATTTATGTGTTATTTGGAGATGGTTTTACCCATTCAGGATCTGTGGCCTCCACAGTGAGCCGGTAGTAGGTGAGCTGGCCGTCCTCTCTCTCCTGAATGATGAGCTTGTCTTTAGGAAATCTCTTCTTCAGCTGGGAGATCTCTGTCTCCCGGAGCTTCCTGATCAGCTCCTCAGTTAGATCAGCCAGTCTGATCTGCTCTTTAACTGTAGGAGGCCGGCTGGATACCGGTCTCGCTCCATTACTGCTGCTGTCTCTGGGTGCTGCCGGCTGCTCCTCCACTGGAGGAAACTTCTGCGGATGCCAGAACCGGCAGCGGTCCTCCATACTGCAGAACCCGGACATGAAGTACCGGCACGGCCTCTGGGCTCGCACCGGTCTGGATGGAGCTGTTCTCGGGTCGGAGGAGGCCGAGCGCCCTTCCTTCTCAGAAGCTCCATCCTCTCTCTCCTCTGCCTGCTGCTGTGGGGGTGGAGGAGGAGCATGGCTGAACCTCTGGTGGAGGAAGTGGCACCTCTTTCCAAAGTGGCAAAAGCGTCCCTGGGAATAGAAGCGGCATAGAGGCTGTGCTGAAGGCTGTGCTGGGGGCTGTGCTGGGTTAGTGGGCTGCTGAGAGGTTTCAGGTTGAGTGTCAGGTGTAAAGTCCTCTCTGTGGTCTTTATGCTGAAGAAAAAAGAAGATAACATAACATAATTTGTAAACATTACATCATGATTTCACAATTCAGACAATAAATATAATGCAAACTAACTTACAGGTTTTATTATGTTGTTTTAAGGAC
Organism: Astyanax mexicanus; assembly: GCF_023375975.1. Taxonomy (NCBI): domain Eukaryota; kingdom Metazoa; phylum Chordata; class Actinopteri; order Characiformes; family Acestrorhamphidae; genus Astyanax; species Astyanax mexicanus. Next base: position 1,934,045 of record NW_026040047.1, on the reverse strand, counting down.
AAATGTCTCCAAAAAAATATATAAAAAATGTAATAATCCTGAATATTTTAGGTGTATTTATTAATATATAACACAATATTACACCAAACCATACTTTACATTTTATTTGTTAATTTACTTTTAATATAATGTTAAAAGGTATATCTAGGTCCATTACCAAACATACAATAAATAATGAATAAAAATGGGTCTTTTTTTATTCTTACCATATTCTTGTTGTAAAAACTTTGATTTTTAAAGCTTCCCTGCCCTAAAATATCTGTTTTATATTATCAGTTTGTTAAGAAAGTTATATTTGATGTATCCACAGGGACTCCAGAGCTTTAAAATGATCTATATATAAATTATATATAATATTATATATATAATACACACACACACACACACACACACACACACACACACACACACACACACACACACACACATGTATTCGGCCCCTTAGAACTTTTTAAACTTTTCAGGCTTCAAACATTAAGATATGAAATTGTAATTGTTTGTGAAGAATCAACAACAAGTGGGACACAATCGTGAAGTGGAATGAAATTTATAGAATATTTTAAACTTTTTTTTTTAGAAATAAAAAACTGAAAAGTATGGCATGCACAAAACTTCAGCCCCTTTACTTTTAGTGCAGCAAACTCGCTCCAAAAGTTCAGTGAGGATCTCTGAATGATCCAGTAGTTGTGATCTAAATGACTGATGATAAATAGAACCCACCTGTGTGCAATCAAGTCTCTGTATAAATGCACCTGATCTGTGATCAGAGTCTCAGAGTTCTGTTTAAAGCACAGAGAACATCATGAAGCCCAAGGAACACACCAGGCAGCTCCGAGATACTGCTGTGGAGAAGTTTAAAGCCGGATTTGGATACAAAAAGACATCTCAAGGAGCACTGTGCAAGAGATCATCTGGAAATGGAATGGAATGGAATGGAAGCAGTATCAGACCACTGCAAATCTACCAAAACCTGATCAGAGTGATCAGAGATGCAGCAAAGAGGCCCATGATCACTCTGGATGAACTGCAGAGATCTACAGCTGAGGTGGAAGACTCTGTCCATAGGATAACAATCAGTCGTACACTCCACAAATCTGACCTTTATGGAAGAGTGGCAAGAAGAAAACCATTTCTCAAAGATATCCATGAAAAGTCTTGTTTAAAGTTTACCACAAGCCACCTGGGAGACTTCTGTGGTCAGATGAAACCAAAATCGAGCTTTTTGTCCACAATGCAAAACGTTATATTTGGCGTAAAAGCAACACAGCTCATCACCCTGAACACACCCTGATCCCCACTGTCAAACATGGTGGTGGCAGCATCATGGTTTGGGCCTGCTTTCCTTCAGCAGGGACATGGTTAAAATTGATGGGAAGATGGATGGAGTCAAATTCAGGACCATTCTGGAAGAAGAAAACCTGTTAGAGTCTGTTTTCCAACAATGATCCAAAACTCTGTGAAAAGAGCTGAAAACTGCTCTCCATCCAACCTCACTGAGCTCCAGCTGTTTTGTAAGGAAGATTGGGCAAAAATCTCAGTCTCTCGATGTGCAAAACTAATAGAGACAAATCCCAAGAGACTTGCAGCAGTAATCTCAGCAAAAGGTGGCGCTGTAAAGTATTAACGCAAGAGGGTCAAATAATATTGCACACCCCACTTTTCAGTTTTTTTTTTTTATTTCTAACAAAAAGTTTAAAATATCCAATAAATTTCATTCCACTTCACAATTGTGTCCCACTTGTTGTTGATTCTTCACAAAAAATTACAATTTTATATCTTTATGTTTAAAGACTGAAATGTGGCAAAAGGTTAAAAAGTTCAAGGGGGGCAAATTTGCAAGGCACTGTATATATTTATTTTTATTATAATTCCTGCCAAAGAGGATTAATATGAAATAAATACTCTAACTCAGTAACACCAGCATTTTGTCACACTGACCAACTCCAGAGATCACATGAATCTCATACTAAAGTACATCTGATTCCTGGTGGAGAGACCACGCGCTGTTCCAAAGTCCATCTATCTACTCTTCAGGTTCAGCTCTAACAGTGTTAATCACTGCTGTATTTCTCTGTATTAATCCTGATTGCAGCAGGACTTCAGCTGCTTAACCTTCTCTAGTGTTAGGGTCGTAACTGACCCGTTTTAGGTTTTAAATGCAATAAAATACATGTATCACATCTAGACTTTTTGACTTTGTCAGGATCTTATTTTTAAAGATAAAATAAAAAAAAACTATTTTACTAAATTGTAAAATGCTCCTGTTAAAGTTATAATCTTTGTGTTGTTTGGGTCAATTTCGACTAAGGTATAATAGAAGATTAAAAAACAATAATAAGTCCCAAAACTGATCTCACAAACACAATATAAACCAACAGCCCACAGCCAGCTCTACCTCCAACCACTTGAGTTAGGGACATGTCCAGGCATGTGCGGCCAAATCAGTTCAGAGTCCGTGCTTTAGAGAGTCTCCAGTTTACAGCATGCAACAACAAGAGGAAGACTGGATGTAAGCCAAGTTCTGGATCATATCTTTGATGATAAAGAATTTCTAAAGAGGCAAATAATGTGTAGTATCAACCAGAACCTTCTGAAATGATGGGCACAGTAAAAATTAAAACCTGAGCTGCCGGCTGAAATATTGCAGGTGAAGGACAGGGCTCCATTTTCCGTTTGCTTTTACAGACACCACCACAAATAAAAAAAAAGACAGAATGTGATACTGATGTCCACAAAAAGCCCAGACTCATCCTGGACTATAACAAAAACAAAGGAGGAGTGGATAACCTGGACAAGCTGACTGTCACCTACACTTGTCAGCGAATGACTAGGAGATGGCCAATGGTTTTATTTCACAACATCCTTGACGTTTCTGCATACAATGCATTAGTGTTGTGGACCCACATTCACCAAGGATGGAACTTAAACAAAACAGCCGCTGCAGCCCCTGTCAGACAGCTCCAGACCTCAACAAGCTCTTCTTCCACACCCACAGCAACACAAAGAGCACCATCACCAGCATCCTCCTCAACCAGCCCCGCCTCAACAGCCACAACCCCAGTGAGACCATCTGATCCTAAAAGAAAGAGGAATCAGGTCTGCCCTGGCAATAAGCACATTGTGCTTCACCTGCAAAAAATACCTCTGCAAACAACACACACAAACTGTCCCTTTTTATCACACATGCATCTAACAATACAATACTAATGCATCTAAAAACTATAGAAATTGTTTTCTGTTGGTTTGATTTGCCTGATTGGTTGTTGTTTGTTTGACCTTGAAAATCTAATTATTATTATTATATTTGTATTAAAGTTCTATTTTTTTTTTTTAAATCTGTTTTTTTGCTGCTTTTTTTTTTTTAAGTAGTTATATATGGGTCAAAATTGACCCATTACATATTTGTTTCTAGAGTTAATAATAAAATGTAAAATATATATATAAATATATATATATATATATATATATTTTTTTTTTTACAGTTAAGAAATATCTTCTAAAACCCTTCATTAATAGTCAGGTAATAGAACAACCTTTTTACAATTTAGTAAAGAAACAAATTGGATCATAAATAATTGTATTTAGGGAATCCTAGGGCTGATTTAAGACACGGTTCAAAACCGACCTGTTAACATAAGGAGTAACAGAAGTAACAGAAAGAGAGCACTAGAGGAAGGTAATAAACTAATAAAGTGATCAGATACAGGCAGTGATTGGAAAATACTGCAGGATATATATGATGTTGGATCACTGTAAATGTGATATTCTGCCCATACTAATTAAGCACAGAGGGGGAGGAGTCAGGATAAGCATTTACTCTATTTATAAATGTATCCACCCAAGTGGCTTACTTATTTTAGGCTAGAAAACTTTTAGTGTATTAAGTGTTCATAATAACTGTCGATTAACATTTCATTCAATTCTCTTTTCAGACCTCTACATCTAATTTCTGTTTATCTCCAATTAATCCACAACTTTCTTTATAAAGCACAGTGAAACTGCAGCTGAGAGAAGTGAGAAAGGAGAAACTGTTTACTGAGATCAGTGTTCAGGTTTCTGCTGTTTCATTGTTTAAAGGGAAATCTCTCAGTAAAGTACATTAGGTCAGTTTTTACTGTAATAGTTAATTATTGATCAGGGCTGCATCAGGTTTGATTAAGTTCATTCTTTAGTTTGAGTCTATAGTAAGTCCTAATTTACCACTGGTTAGTTTCAAACTCTCCTTTTACTGAATTTGCACCACAAACCCACATGTTGTGTCTTACCTAACTAACTAACCTGTGCTCAGAGTTACCAATTATCACCTTTAAAGCGTTCTACTCACAAATTCTCAGGTGCATCAATTTGGGCACCCCATACATCAGTATTTATTAGATCCTCCTTTTGTAGAAATAACAGCCTCTAAACTCTTCCTACAGCTTCCAATGAGAGTCTGGTTCTTCTGGTTGAAGGTATTTTGGATCATTCTTCTTTATAAATCATCTCCAGTTCAGTCAGGTTTGATGATTCTGATCATGAACAGCTGCTTTAAATCACACCACAGATTTATAATAATATTCAGGTCTGTAAATCCTATACACTTCATTTAACTTCTCAAATATCACTATGTTCATCTGCTGTATTATATATTTAACTGACATTACTGATCTGAACAACCAATGATTTATAAAGAAAAATCAGGAAAATGATCAGAGGTGCCCACACTTTTTTCATACCACTGTATGTATGAATGATTAATGATGCGTTATCTTTTGATTCTGCTCAGAGTTATGTGTAAGTATTTAGTAGCTGCTATAGCTAGTTTGTGTGGTGTAGCCCGTTTAGACGTAGCAATGCTTAAATCTGAGTTTAGTAAACTCAACTTGAACTTGACTCGGTATAAAGCGGAATCCGAACAGTAACAGCGGGTAAACTGGATAATTAAAGAATATTCAGAGTTTCTTGTGATCTCAGTTTTATTATTTAATCCCCAAAATCACTAAAAAGAGTTCAGGTTTACACCGGATAGTTAACTAGAAACTATGAAGACAGGTGTTCTGTCGTTTTTGTGTTTTTCCTGATATTTAGTTTTTTCTCGGGCACATTGCGCAATCTGGACTGTCAACGTTTGTTTGAGTGAAACAACCGTGTAAAGAAATTATAATAAAAATAGAATACAAAAAATATTACCTAATATACTGCCTTATCTTCATACAGCACGTTTAAATGTTTGTATTTTACCTTTAAATATACAGTAGGGTGGCACAGTTTGACAAGGTTGCTAAAATGCTGCTGCTCTTGCCGGTGTTCCGTCGATTTACGCTACCCGTAGATATGGGCTTCTTAACGGCACTGCACATTTAAAAAAAGTTTTAATGTGTTTTTTTATATTAATTACGTTTACAAAACTGTAAATGATCATTTAACACAAACAATAATAGCAAATAATATTATGAAAATAATAAATGGTAACATACGGTTTTTAATCGCCTTCATGAGCTGAACTTTATCTGATACAGAGATTAAACTTTCGCTACACTTCTTCCGTCGCGAGAGTTTTACAATGTGGTGTTTTTTACACGGTAGCGGAACTGTTTAATGCACCCAGAGAAAAAAATATCAGGAAAAAATAGAGGTGGGTAATCTGAGTGGGTAATTTCCATGTGGTTTTCCCTTGAGGTGGGTAAAATCCAGGCCCAGAAAGCAAAAATCCATCCAAGAGTTGTGTACCAACTGCTTGGGAAAACACTAACTGTAAAAATGTAGAAATGAGAGTTTTGCGCATGCGCAGAGCCGCTAAGTAGCACATATCGATGGGTAGCCCAACTCGATAGAACACCGGATTCAGCAGTATAAAGCTCAGAGCACAGCTGGAGTATCCCAGCGGCACCAGTACTACAGGAAAACCTGCTGCTGTAAATCTCAGCTCTTTAACACTGACCTGCTCCGCGCTGCGGCCCGGAGAATCCATCAGCTCCACCACCCACAACTCCACCACTCCCCAATATAAACCCGAGAGAACCTTCAGCCTCTACAGCCCATAAACACACACCCTGCGAGCAGAGAGCCTCTACAGAGGACATCACCCACTTCATCCACCTACCGCCCGGTTACTCCACCACCAGGGGGAGCAAAACATTACATACATCTCACAAAATTACAATATCAATATCAATTTTCAGTTAAACGTGTGAAACTCATATATTATATAGATATATTACACACAGAGTGATCTATTTTAATTGTTTATTTATTTCATTGATTATGATTATGAAATGAAAACCCAAAAGTGTAAGCAGTGTGCCAAGTCCTGCTGGGAAATAAAATCCTCTGACTTTGGACTTAATATAACACAGTGGACCAACACCAGCAGATGACATGTCCCTCTAAACCATCACTGATCATCAGTACATTTTACATTTCATTTGTAAATCAAGGGATCAGAGTCTGGAGGAAGAGTGGACACACAGTCCAAACTGCTCGAGGTCTAGTGTGAAGTTTCCACCAATCAGTGATGGTTTGGAGAGACATGTCATCTGCTGGTGTTGGTCCACTGTGTTTTATTAAATAACCTACAAAGTCAGTGCGGTGTTTCCAACTTTTTAATGGAAATGCGGATTTCATTTTACAGCAGGACCTGGCACACTGCCCACACTGCTAAAAGTACCAATTGGTCTTATATAATATTCAAATTTTCTGAGACACTGATTTTTGGGTTTTCATTGGCTGTAAGCCATAATCATCAACAATAAAAGAAATAAACGCTTAAAATTCATCACTCTGTGTTCAATACATCTATATAATATAGGAGTTTAAACTTTTCCATGATTTAATTTTTTGAGATGCACTTGTATATGTATATATATAAATAAATGTTTGATAATTTTATACTATACAAATAAGAGTAACGCAGCATCTTTACCACCTAAAATCTTTCTATCCTTCCTTTGAATTTTTTACTTTCTAAAATCAAAGGAATACCTTGGCCAAGTGGTGAATTACTACTTGTATATTGAGTTTTTTTGCTCTTTAGCCCCATTCACCCCTATTCACTGAGGACTTACTCGCGGGCTCCTTCTAGCGGTGAGAGTAATTTACTGCCACTGCAGAGGGTATAGAGAGTGGGCCTTCTCTCTATAAACCAGCTCTGATACGGGCACTTACAGCCAGAGAGTCTCTTTAATAGAGATTACCCCCTTTATAATCTCTTCAGGGTTTATTTTACCATCAGGGGGCGCTGCTGGGTCAGTTCAAAGTGAATGGGTTTATATGGAGCAACTAAGCAAAATGTATAGCAGAGTTTATAAATGTTTAATAGTTTTTATATACTGAAAATGTTCTAATTTCCTCAACACAGAACAATACCAACTGTTTCAGCAATACAGATATATTTTTAAAAGCTTTTAAATCTAGTTTTCTGGCTGTAACTTCAGTATCAGCTCACTAACAGCTCTCAGTAGCAGTAATGCTAGCGAATCTATAGCCTGAAACCTGTTTGTTGTATACATATTTTCAGATATAGGTTAGATTCTTTGATTTATATAGCCAAACACGACATTGCACCTTCTGAAACTTAATGAATTTCGTGACAAAGTAGTTAGTTACTATTTGTTATTTAGGTATTTTGCCGATTAGCTCCATTCACTTCTATTCAGTTAGGTCTCCCTCGCGGGCTCCCTCTAGCGCTGAGGATAACTTACTGCTGTGAAAGGTTACTCCCCCTCTCGCTGCTCCTCCGCTTTAATCCTTTAATTGCTGCCCCCTGCTGGAGGCTCTAACACACACACACACACACACACACACACACACTTGCATCCCGGCGCCCGGTCTCACCTGCGGCTCACCTGCGGCTGTAGCCGGTGCGGGGTGAGGTCGGAGGGGGGCGCGCGCTGCACGCGGCGGGTCCTCGACAGCTCGTGCGCTCAGTAAGCGAACCGTTCCGTAACGCTGCGCAACGTTTTCTCATCCCCGCCGCTCAATCATCATAACCATCATCACCCGCTCGCGCATTATTATACAGTATATTAAACAGTTCAGATCTGATCAGCTATTAACAGAACTTTATACTGATGTGTTTGAGGCGTTTGCATGATCAGTGCTCTGATCAGTGGGTTTGATCTGGAGATGTCTGATCAATGATCATCAATAACCAGGCTTACAGCCCTGCAGCACTAACGCACACATTCCTCTGAAGACCTGCGTTTGGGAAATCTTTGCACAGGAGTGTAAAAGTTGGGCTGGGGTTTGGTTGTTCGCAGCTCGTTACCGGGGAGCAGTGTGTAAATATTTTAGAGAGGATGTCACTGGATACCTGCTCGAGCTGTCAGCCATGTAAACCTCACTGAGCCCCGGGAGCTTCAGTGATCTCAGCTCTACATCTCTGAACGCTTACCGCTGCTGCTCCTGCTGTGCTGTGGTGTGGTGGATCTGCGGCGCGATGCAGCTCAGCGAGGCCGTGTGGGAAAGCTGTAGTCAGGGGTCTGTTCTGCAGCCCCTGTGGGACTATCTGCGGCTGCATCACTCCAGCACTCTGAGGTCCCCCCTGTTCCCCGTGATCCTGTCAGTGTCCTCGTACTTCGTGCTCTGCCTGCCCTACCTGCTCTGTGACGTGGCTGGAAAGAAGTGGCCGGCCATCTACAGGTACAAGATCCAGCCGGACCGGTTGCCCACCTTTACCATGATGCTCCGCTGTGCCGGCGTCACTCTCCGCAACAACGTCTTCCTGGTGTTCCCGGCGGCCGTCGCCCAGTGGGCCTGGAGGCCTCCGGTTCCTTTGCCCGAACAGGCACCCACACTGCTGGAGCTGGTTGGAGGTGTGGCAGGTAACCTCCTGCTGTTTGATTTGCAGTACTTCATCTGGCACCTACTGCACCACAGGGTACGCTGGCTGTACGTTACCTTTCACGCCATCCACCACGAATACTCCGCACCCTTTTCCCTGGCCACGCAGTGCTTGGGGGGCTGGGAGTTGGTCACTGTGGGTTTCTGGACCACCATCAACCCAGTGTTACTGAGGTGTCATTTGCTCACAACTTGGGCCTTCATGGTGACCCACGTCTACGTGTCGGTGGAAGACCACTGTGGGTACGACTTCCCCTGGTCCACGTCTCGCCTGATTCCCTTTGGCGTCTACGGAGGGCCAAACAAGCATGACGTGCACCACCAGAAACCCAACACCAACTTTGCCCCCCATTTTAGCCACTTGGACAAACTGTTCGGCACACATTCTGATTTCAGTTTTATCAAAACTAAATGAAAGCTCAAATTACGAGAAACACATGAGAGTCACAGCCTACACTTCCTTATGAAGCAGATTGTGTTTATAATTCTCTCTTTAGGATTTTATTAAAATGTGCGGTCACAAACATCTCAGAAACATAAAACTAAAAGAGCATTCGTAAGATTTCTCTAAATTTTGGGATAACAGATGAGAGATGTGGACATTGGTTGTTGGAGGACATTTTGATGGTTTTATTCTTTTACAGAATACCACAGAAAGCTATTATACAAACTGAATGCTGAAGTGAATTTGTAGAAACTAGTTAACACGCCATAACACCAAAATGCCTGACTAAAAGCGCACTTAGAAAAAGGGACATTTATTATTCTATAGTCCTGTGTTGTCTACAGATAATTTTTCTTTTTTCAGATTATTTTAGCAGTAGTAACCGTTAAAGTTTAGGCCTGTGATAAACATAAAGTGTGTTATTAAGTTTATGAGGTTCTGATGTATCGCCTGTGTCTCCTTCCTCTGGCCTTCCTCAGTGCAGGTCAGAGACTAGGAGCACTGTGTCAGAACCTGCATCAGACCTGATAACATCACCTAAAGCCTCAGGTTCAGTCTTAAAAACACAATGTTGTGATTTTGCTAATAAGTTATAAAAACTCTGCTCTGGTTAACAGCAAATTAATGTAGTTCAAAAGTTCAGAGCAACTTTTCTGGAGTGCTGTGGGGGATCTTATAGTTATCCTAGGTGTGTCTGCGTCACCCCCACGCTCTCGCTAGTGCCGCACATGATTGCAATGTAAAGAGCGATGGATGTCAGAAACTTTGTAAAACCTGCATAAAACTGCGTAAGGGAGTTTCTGCTTATAAACAAACAAGGAATTAGGCCCATTATTTCCATCTCAGTTATGCTTTATGCAAAAATAAAAACGATTAGAATTTCTCTTTAACCAAGAGCTGGACACAATGCAAAGAACGCATCCCTGATCCAGTGCTGATACACCTCTGATCTTCTGCTTCAGATACAAATGACACACTTTTACTTTTTTTTTGGCTAATTAGTCAATATGCCTGGGCACATCTAATGCCCAAACCTTTATATATACAGCTCTGAAAAAAAAAACAGAACACTTAAAAAACAATCAGTTTCTCTGATTTAAATATTTATAGGTATATAGTTGTGTAAAATGAACATTGTAGTTTTATTCTTTAAATTACTCATGACATTTCTCCCAAATTACAAATACAAAGTGTATTTTAGATCATTTATTTGCAGAGAAATTGTCAAATTAATAAAAAAGATGCAGAGCTTTTAAACCTAAAACCTAATGCAAAGAAACAAGTGAAAGTTCATATTCATTTAGAAACAACAACAATACCAAAGTTTTATCTAAGGAAGATAATTAATAATCAGTGATTGGAAGAATAACCCAGGTCTTGGAATGTTCTCCACCAGTCTTTTACACTACTTTTGGGTGAACTTATGCCACTTCTGGTGCCAAAATTCAAGCAGTTCAGTTTGGTTTGATGGCTTGTGATCACCTATCTTCCTCTTGATTATATTCTATAGGTTTTAAATGGGGTTCAGGTCTGGAGATTGTGCTGGTCATGACAGGGTCTTGATCTGATGGCTCTTCATCCACTCCTTAATTGATCTAGTTGTGTGGAAATGAGCATGGAAAAGAAAAGTCCTCAGAGTTGGGGGACATTACCAGAGCAGAAGAAAGCAAGTTTTCTTGTTTAACAGGATAATCTTGTATGTGGTTTGATTCATGCATCATTCACAAAAACCAAACAGCCCAATTCCAGAAACATCATCCCCAGATCATCACAGATCCTCCACCAAATTTCACACTGGCTGCAGCTACACCTCTGCAGGTCTCCATCTAAACATTAGACAATCGGGTGTTGAGCAAAGCTAAAAATTGGAGTAATCAGAAAAAATTATCTTACTCCAGTTCCTTTATAGTCCAATTCTTTTGATCTTTTGGAAACTTCAACCTGACTCTTCTTTGCTTCTTATAGAAGAAGGTCCTTTTCTAGCTTGAGTCCTGCCTCTAAGAGATTGTTTTGAACTGTTCTTTCCATGCACTTCACCCCAGCTGCCATTTGCCATTCTTTTTATAGGTTCAAATACATTCAAATAAGTTGACGGTCAATCTCCATACCTGAACCCAATTGAAAAACTTCTGAATCTGATGCTGAACTGCTTGAATTTTTGTGCCAGGAGTGGAATAAGATCACCCAAAAGCAGTGTGAAAGACTGGTGGAGAGCATGCCGCGATGCATGAAAGCTGTGATTTAAAATCACAGTAATTCCACCAAATATTTATTTCTAAAGTCTTAAAACATTAGCATTGTTGTTTCTAAATATATATGAACTCATGGCATAGGCACGACTGCACAGGTGAAAGGAAACAGATTGATGCCTAAACTAAAAAGAGGATGGTTTCTACAACAAGCTCAAAATCCACAGTAAACTACCTGAAGCTCAGTGTTTGAATGGTCTCACAGTCCCCTGACCTTACAGTAACATTACAGTAAAGTTGTGGGCTGACCAGAAACAAGCTGTGAATGTAAGATGACCCAAGAACATCTCCAAATAAGAAGCATTCTGCCCAGAAGAGTGGGAAAAATACAGGAATTCTTAGTCTTTATAGTTAAAATTGATCTCTGTGAAGAGACAGAAAAGCACACAGGTTTTCCATAGTGTCACTGCGCAATATTGCACCACCATGAAGCCTATTTAGACTGTTTTATAAATGTGAAAAAAGCTGCTCACGTGAAATTTAGATTTCCAAGCGTTTGTGTTGTGCATGAAATGTTGTGAATATAATGAATAGCAAAGTTTCTGTAAGAGAGCCTTTATAAGAAAAAGCTTTGAAAGCGAAAAGCACTATTACCTGTAAACAAAAAACTTTTAAAGTGAAAATAAATTTTATGAGAAAAGGATAAAATACTATTTAAATTAATATATATATATAATATATATAATGTGTGTTTTGTTCATGGAAATATCAGATTTCATTTGATTTATTTAGCCTATTTACTGCTTAGTTACTTACTTATATATGTGTATGACTACATGCATAAATTTAGGCTGTGTACATTTTACTATATTGTTTCAATATATTTATTAAAAACTGAGTAATCAATTTCAGACAAAATATCGCTTTTCACAGGGGATTGTTTAGCAAATACAAAATGTAATAGTAGATTACAGAAATTATACTTTGTATTATGTAAAATTAGGATGATGCAACTTTGTACTTTCCGTATTTTTGGCACTATAAGGCACACCGGATTAGAAGGCGCATTAAGCGACACTAGTAAGGAACAGAGGTGTCGCCATGTTTTAATTCAGCAGGTCTCTTGGCTAAACCAAGAAAAACAAAAGTAAGCTTAGATTTCCAGTATTTTAGAGCGGTTAGCAGCAGCACTAGCACAAGTAAACTCCGCCAGACAGCGACGATAGTACCTAGCGGTTCATCCCACGTATCTTGTTTTAACTCAGTAAACACGCAGACTACAGTGAACGGTGAAAGAGCTAGTGCTGCGGTTAGCAGCTAATGCTAAAACTGCTCGAGCCCTGGTGATGGAGAAACTAAACTGAAACTTCTGTATAAATCTGTACTTCAGCAGAGTGTCTTTACTGCTCCTTAATACCTGACTGGTTAAAATTTATACATAAGGAACGCCGGATTATAAGACGCACTGTTGATTTTTGGGAAATTTAAAGGATTTTAAGTGGGCCTTATAGTGCAAAAAAATCTGCATATTCCAGAATGTCAAATATGCCAGAAGGTTAAACATGTTCAGGTAACAGGGTTGAATGAATGTATTTATAGTTTGCATTTCTATAATCTTTATCTTATTTTATTTGTCATATTGGAAGCTAAAATGTAGTATTTGTATTTTCGCTTTGCATTATATACATGTTTATGTATATATTTATATATACGTGGAACATGGGTTCTTTGTTCTTGGTATTACCTATTTAGCACAAGCTAGAATGTAATTTTCAGTTCACACGGTGTGAGAACAACAACATGCAGGTTAATTGTGAAGTGTAAATGCTTTATAAACTTTCTAAATAAATAAATAAACAAGAAAACAAAAAAAATATTGCATTTCTTTGTCACTTTTCAGAGCATAATTCACGTATTTACCAATATAGCTCATCGGCAGGGTTGGGTACTAACAGATTACATGTACCAACGCAATCAAAAAACATTTATTCAGTAATTGTAGTCCATTACAATTACAGTGGAAAAATTAAGTAATTAAGTCACGTTTTTAAAATGGAGAGATTAGTAGCAAGGATTACATTGCAGAATAAAACTGATATTACCTTGTTTTTTATTTTGAGTAAAATGAGAATGTAATCCACGAAGTGCTATTGTTATTGCTGAATGTGATTTTTTTTTAAATAAGAAACAGTTTTGCAGTGTAAAATAGCACCCCCTGTTTCTTGAGTCTGTTTTATTTGCTGCGCATTAAAATACATTTGCTGGTGAGAATAAAACAATATCACCACCCAGCGTAAAACACCTGCCAACAATAAATATTTCCCCAGCTTTAAAACAATCCAATTTAAAGAAGAACTGGAATAAAGGTTATCCGTGTAGCATTAGCGCTGCATGTTGTGATCAGTCACTTTCTAAATTCTGGAATGTTGTTTAGTTCTTCTTTCTGTTTCTGTGTAATATTTTACTATTAATAGTGTTATTCAGCTCAGTAAATTTAGGTAAGTCACATATATCTTCACCGATATACACCACTGTAGTCATGCGTCATTCTGTAGTCCTTGTATATTTGGTGTTCTAAGTCAAAGCTGACATTTTAAATGGGCGAAATGAATGGGCTTTTCAAAAACCCGCCTCAATAGACCACCTGAACTCATTGTCATTCTGTAGTCCTCGTACGGCTTCTGTGTCTAAGTGGTTTTTCCCTATGAGAAAAATAAACAGGGTTAACAGAGCTGAACTGAGTTAAAGTAGCCAATTAGTTTTAGCTAGCACAGAGCTGGGTGTGTGAGTACCAAAGTTAGCATTAGCTGAGCTGAGTTAAAGTTGCCAGTTAGTGTTAGCTAGCACAGAGCTGGGTGTGTGAGTAGCAAAGTTAGCATTAGCTGAGCTGAGTTAAAGTGGCAGTTAGTGTTAAATAGCACAGAGCTGGGTGTGTGAGTATTGAAGTTAGCATTAGCTAAACTGAGTTAAAGTTGCCAGTTAGTGTTAAATAGCACAGAGCTGAGTGTGTGAGTAGCAAAGTTAGCATTAGCTGAGCTGATTTAAAGTTGCCAGTTAGTGTTAAATAGCACAGAGCTGGATGTGTGAGTAGCGGAGTTAGCATTAGGTGAACTGAGCGAAAGTAACCAGGTAGTGTTAACTAGCACAGAGCTGGGTGTGTGAGTATCGAAGTTAGCATTAGCTAAACTGAGTTAAAGTAGCCAGTTAGTGTTAAATAGCACAGAGCTGGGTGTGTGAGTAGTGGAGTTAGCATTAGCTGAACTGAGCTAAAGTAGCCAGTTAGTGTTAACTAGCACAGAGCTGGGTGTGTGAGTAGCAAAGTTAGCATTAGCTGAGCTGAGTTAAAGTTGCCAGTTAGTGTTAACTAGCACAGAGCTGGGTGTGTGAGTAGCAAAGTTAGCATTAGCTGAGCTGAGTTAAAGTGGCAGTTAGTGTTAAATAGCACAGAGCTGGGTGTGTGAGTAGTGGAGTTAGCATTAGCTAAACTGAGTTAAAGTAGCCAGTTAGTGTTAAATAGCACAGAGCTGGGTGTGTGAGTAGTGGAGTTAGCATTAGCTGAATTGAGCTAAAGTAGCCAGTTAGTGTTAACTAGCACAGAGCTGGATGTGTGAGTAGTGGAGTTAGCATTAGCTGAATTGAGCTAAAGTAGCCAGTTAGTGTTAAATAGCACAGAGCTGGGTGTGTGAGTAGTGGAGTTAGCATTAGCTAAACTGAGTTAAAGTAGCCAGTTAGTGTTAAATAGCACAGAGCTGGGTGTGTGAGTAGTGGAGTTAGCATTAGCTGAATTGAGCTAAAGTAGCCAGTTAGTGTTAACTAGCACAGAGCTGGATGTGTGAGTAGTGGAGTTAGCATTAGCTGAACTGAGCTAAAGTAGTCAGGTAGCTGTACATTGGCTGTACAAAAATGCATTGCTCCAAAAAACACAAGGTCCTATTACAAATTTGATTTCCTATCCTATTCCAAGCCAACCAATAAACCTTAATAAACCTTATTCTCCCCCACAAACATCTGCAGCACTGAAAGTGACTTTTTCAATGAAAGAAGATAAAAGTAACAAATATTATACCTAAACCTTGCAGCTGTAAATATTAGCTAAAAGCTACACTAAGAGTTTACAACAAAAAAATTCTTAACATTCTGAGCCATCAGATACACATATAAGCCAATCAGAACCACCCCTCTCCCTCCCTGCCCTGTTATTTACCTTCCTGAACTAAAGACTGAAGCTGCCTGAAAGCATTTGAAACAGAATTTGCTGAAGGAGAAGGCTGAATCTCTTTGTTGATCTTTATAATACTGGGTCAGTATTATAAAGTAGTATTAGTATAATACTAAGTCAGTAAAGCTCATTGCATAAAGCTCTGATAGGTCACTGTGAAAAAAGAAGAGATATGTAACAGGTGGAAAGTAAATAATAAAGGACCCAACTGACAGAGACAGTTATGGCCACAGTGAACATGGTGCAGAAACAACTCAGTGTGTTCCAGGACTTTTTAATAATCTCAAAGAAATTGCAGAAAACTCCACTAAGAGAACAGGAGAAAGAGCTACAAATGATCAGAGAGGAGGACAGACACATGTACAGGAAGGTGATGTCTGCACAGAGTGGAGCTGAGACAGAGAGACAGCACAGTGCAGAGTCTGACACAACATCCCAAACACCCAGGTCCAGCCCTCACCTCCAACCTCCACCAGCTCTCAAAACCCTCCATCAGCTTCATCCACCAATTCTGAACAGCCTCCACCTACTCAACAAGCACACGTGGAGTCCAACATCCAGGAAACAGAGCGAGAGGAAGGAAGTCCAGATCAGTGTGACATTGCTCTGTTGATCGATACAAACGTGAAATTCATCAATAAGAAAAAACTTTTTCCTGACACAGAGTGGTTAAACTCTGGTGCCCAACTACCAAAATAGCACTGGAGCTCCTTACAGAGGAAAAACTAGAATCACTAAGCTACATTATAATCCAAATCGGGAAAAACGACCTCAGGGCTCCGCAACTGAGAGCAGTGATCGAGAAGGCCAGCAACACCTTCTCTAACTCAACTCCTCAATTTCTCGCAAAGATTTTTTACTCATACACTATCCAAAAAATCAATGTCAGCATCTCCAGGAAACGTGCTCTCCTGCCAAACACCCACCTTGCCCATCATCCTCCTCTGGGTACCACCTGCCTCTATGACCACGTCCACCTATTTAAAAATTTATTTTCTACATTTTCAAAAACACTGAAGGACATCACACTGACAACTTCAGTACCTTCCAGTACAATGCTGAACGAAACCTAAAGAAAACGCAGTCTACACAACACACCCCAAGACCTGGAGGAGGAGCATCACAAGGCCCCCATCGGACTCCCCATCACCACACCCTCCATCATCCACCTCTGCAGAGGAGAATGCAGAGGAATACAGATCCTACATCAGCACCAACACGCACCACAGAGACAGGCAGTGCACCAGTCCCACATGACCCACCATCAACTTCCCAGCAGCTCCAGACCCGGCCTGGACCCCTGACCCTCACTCAGGTCATCAGCGGAACAGCAAACCCTAAAGCGTCTGAACTCTGAGACACACAGCAGATGTTCAGTCACATCTGTACATGTCTGATGGGATATTGTCTATGGGTATTCAGACAATTAAATAATTATCATAATTTCTGTCATTTTTAGATCAGAATAGAATACTTTTTAGTTTATACAGAACGCCATAGTTTCAGTCTGAATTTCAGTTTGAAACATTCAGGATTTAAAATCTTTTCTTTTTAGTTTAAAGTAAATAAAATCAAAGATATTGATATTTTAATACTGCAGGAGACATGGTGAAAAGGAGACTGCCCACTGGTTGTCCTCCAGAACACAGAGAATTAGTGATCCCTTCCACCAAGTTAAAAGCTGTTTCTCAGGTATGGACTTGTGGGGGAAGGATAGTTTGGTTTAAAACAGAAATAGTTTTAAAAAAGGGCCCTAAGACCCCTCAGAATGTATTTATTTCTGCAATATATAGAGATATGCAATATATACAGAAGAAACACAGTAGAAATAAACCAGCAGAATTACAGTATTTAAAGAAACAAATCTTTCCAAAATTTAGAAAGAAAAATGACTAATTTCCAAACCCAAGGCCATGTAATGATCTGTGGGGACCTAAACGCTCAGACAGCAGAGCAAACTGACTTTATCGACACACACAAGTGACCATTTCATTAGAGGAGATTTTTTACACTTACTCTCCCAGAGAAACGGTGATAAATCAATAAATTAACATGAAAGAAATCTACCGCAGCTCTGTCAAAGCCTGGGTCTGTACATTGTGAACAGACCAATGCGAGAGGACTTCTTTGGTAAGTTTACACACAATTCCTTAAAAAGAAGAGGGAGTTGACTTGGCCGTGGACCATTTAAACAGTAATTTTGACCGTGCCATCCGTGTAATTTTGAAATATTATACAGTACTCCATTAATAAATAAAAAAATTAGATACATTTCCAGAAACCCCTCGACATCCTATTTACAGGAAATGAATTAGAGAAAAAAACCCAATGGAGGGGTCTCCTACAAGAAAGGGACTACAACAAAGTATCAAAGTGCTGAAGGACTTCTGTCACATATGAGCTTTAAAAAAGAAAACAAAAAACAAAAATATAGCCGCAAGCGGCAATCATCGGGTTCAAGCACCAACTTGCACAATGGTGCCTACTGGAGCATTGAATGGTGATGTGTAAGAAGGTCTAATATGATTGGAGATGCCCTGTCACATTTAGAAATTATCAAGTTTTTCACCTGTTATTAATGTTGAGCAGAGGCCTTTCATCCTGATCAGTGCTTAAATTCACATGTAAATCTACACTGTAAAACCCGATAAGTTGACTGAACTCAAAACTTTTGTCGTAACCGATTACCTAATAAATTTTAAGTTCATGTAAAATATTTTTTAAGTACAGTGAACTTAACAAATACATACACAAACATATTTAAAATTAATATTTTCCTTAACTTGTATTTAGTCTTCTTTCTGGTTTCATTCAACTATTTGTTTTAAATACACATAGAAAAGTAGATGAAAGAAAACAGTAAACAACTAAAAGTACTGAGAGCACAGCAAAAACACTGCAGAGTTACTGCAGCTCAGTAAATGAGGCTTGTTCTACAGCCTACAACACAGAGAGCAAGTATTTAATCATAATCTGTGATCTACAAGTTTACCTAAGGTAGCCCCGGGTGAATCACTACACACTGATGGTGAGTGTCAGTAACTGTTGGACACACCCAGTATGCAAATAGATTGTGACAGAAGCCAATGGAAAAGAAGCTGTTAATGGCAACAGACTAAACTCAGTTATTATAAGTTGGTTCAACTCAAAGATCTCAGTTTTAATGTATATATGTGCCCACAACTCAAAAAAGTTGAGTATTGTTTAGAAATCTCCAATTTTGTGTAAAACAGACTTAATTTATTTGAGTTCAAACAACTTCTGGGTTTACAGTGTAGTGAACTTTGTAGGATATTCATTAAGTGAGTTAGAACTAGTCAAAAGGTGTCTACATGTTATTGGTATTGATCAGGTGGCTTCAACCAGAATGTTCACAAAGTGGTATTCAGATTGACCTTTGAACCTTTGCAGAACAAGCTGAAATGTTTGACCAAACAAGTTTGAATTAACACAAAGGAGTGAATGTTCTGATATGACATGTAATTACGAAGTTATTATAAATCTAGTTCTGAATTAAATGGCGCTTCATCAAGCACCAACTAGCACAATGGTGCCTACTAGAGCATAGGATGGTGATGTGTAAGAAGGTCTAACACAATTGGAGACATTCTGTCACATTTAAAATGATCAAAAATCTTTCACCTGTTATTAATGTTGAGAAGAGGCACAAAGGAGTGAATGTTCTGATATGACATGTAATGTCAAGTTATTCTTAATCTAGTTCTGTATTAAATGGCGCTTCATCAGAGTGATATTGTACAGAGGTCTTTAACATTGTGAGATTACAGCAAATACTGCAGAGTTACAGCAATTTAGGTTAGAAATTCCAAGGACGCACAGATTGCTTGATGCCTGGAGAGTATTGTATGTGAAATTTTCACAAATGTTTTTAATGAACATTTACCTAGAGACTCTACAGTGTGCAGCAAGACTGAAATGGAGGTGATAGGCCAAATATCCAGAGAGTAGTTTCAATATAGCTATTTTCAAACAATTAGCAATTATGAATGAACAAAGCACTTTTTAAACATAGTTGTATTGAGAAATTTGTCAGAGCCACTGTACTAAATATGGCAAAAACAATTAGATGTCAAAATAGTACAGCATGATTGACATATACTCGTTTTTTTGGAACAGCGCCCCCCAGTGGGCGGATTGTTTCAGCACTTTGCAGGTCACTACAGTGTCTCCACCTGAACATAACTGCCAAATATCATCCAGATTGGGCAACATTCAGCCTGCCAAAATGTCTGCTGAATGCTGATTGGCTGATGGTGTTCAGCCATGTTGATTGATTAAGTTGCCCTTTGAACATCCTTTAGAGGCTGTATGATAGATTCTGCATGCAAAGTTTCAACTTGCTAGGTTGCACGGTTGCTGAGAAACAGTGCTCCAAATTTACCTCTTGAAGTGAATGGGGCATATATCCGGAAGGACTAATTTGCATATGGCGGCCATATTGTTTACATATTTCAACTTTTTCTTAATGAATATTGAAGCGCATGCTCTCACGAGTGTTTTGATACCAAACATGCCAGGATTGGTCAAAATTCCTAGGACTAGTTTGCAAAAGTAGGTTTTGCATATTATGCAAATTAGCACAAAATCTATATAGACGGAAGTGCATGGTCCAAATTGGAAAGTTGTTGGTATTGACCCAAGGAATCCATCAAAAAAAGAATTTTGAATGTAGGTCTTATGGTTTTTGAGTTATTGAGAAAATTGTGAAAAATGAATTTCATTGTTTATAGCGCCACCACGTGACCAATCGGTGCCATTTTTGTTGTCCACCGAGATGCACTGATCCTACATCTACCTACCAAGTTTCATTTCTCTATGACTTACGGTTTAGGCTGCACAACTGTTTTTACAGGAGAAAAAGAATAATAATAAGAAGAAGAAGAAGAAGAAGAAGAAGAAAAATCTTAGCAAAAACAATAGGGTTCTACGCACCTTCGGTGCTTGAACCCTAATAATGGTGTTTGAAAAAAGGACAAACAAATCTGGGATTTTTTTATTTAAAAATGAATAACACAAATACTGATAATACCAAAACAAACTCATATTTAGGCATAGCATTCAGTTCCACTGGAAGTTTTGGTTTGACTGTGCAGGAGCTTAAATAGAAAAAAAGTGCGAAGAACAATTTCTGCCATTAAAAAAACAGTTAAATCTGAAATTCTTATTGAAATGTGGCTAAACTATTTAAATCAGTAATAGAATCCATTGCACTGTATGGTAGTGAGGTTTGGGGACCCCTCACAAACTGGGACAAACACCCAGTTGTAACTCTGCACATAGAATTCTGCAATTCTCCTCTGTGTGCAGAGGAAGACCCCGAACACGGCCTGCAGGGCAGAATTAGCACAGTACCCTCTCACACTTTACCCTCTCATACTCTCATACACAAAAAAAGCCCTAAACATATTAATTCCAGCAGGACAGATGCAGTGCTATTCGGCTCTAAACCGAGAGTACACTGGCAGATTACCTGACAGAAATGAAAGATAAAAAAACTGAGGAAAGTGTTGGTAACGTACAGACTCAGTGAGCACAGCCTGGCTGTGGAAACACCCAGGACACCCAGAGAGGCCAGACTGTGCTCTCACTGTGAGCTGGCAGTGGTGGAGACAGAGCTGCACTTCCTAACAGAGTTTCCAAAATACCACTCAATGAGGAGTTTATACTACAGGAAATTTAGCAGCTCAAAATTTTCTATGATATAAACACTACACTGCACTATTTCACACACTCTGCCCTACATACTGGGAGAGATACATTACAGCCTGTCACATTCTGAGAGACATCCAGTGAGACCATCCACCAATCATTACTAATGACTGTGCTGTTATTATTACATTGATGTTGATATATTGATGTTACATCTTAGATATCTTTTACTTCTATTCATTTAAAGCTGATATGCCTTTGTTTTTTTTTTTTGTTTACTATGTGTGAATGAGTTTCCCCTTCTGAAGTCTCCATTGCTCCACCATCCACTCGCGTTCACTTAAACTGAGCCGGATTCTGAATGGTCGTTTCAGCACACTGGTACCATTAAACACAATATTTTATTCCTTCTCCACTCAGAAATGCTTCTTAGAAAGAAAATAATATGGACTGCCACTTTAACTTTAATGTGCTTTTATGACTATTTTTATTTACTTCCTTCATTGATTACGACTATTTGTTACTATTACTATTTGTTTTCTCTCTAATCTGTATGTTTAATAGTATTATTTTCTAATCTGTTTACTTGTATTATTAATTGCTTTGAGAGTGTGTGTGTGTGTGTGTGAGAGAGAGAGAGAGAGAGAGAGAGAGAGAGAGAGGCAGAGAGTGAGTGAGTGAGCGAGCAAGAGAGACAGAAAGAGAGAGAGAGACCGCGGTATGGACTCCGCCGGACTGCCAGTCTACATATAGTCAGTGGTGTTTGTTGTTGCTGTAGATTAATCTGATGATGGGTCAGTGTGGAATCACCTCCTCGAAGACTGTGCTGGTCTTCCTCAACCTGATCTTCTGGGTAAGCGGAGCCGCAGCCGAGCTCGCAATTCTCCCTGCGTCAGCGCGGCTCGCCCGGGATACATAACATAGCATTAGCCTAGCTTAGCTTATTTTAGCCTAGCCTAACCCAGTTTAGCACGGACGCGGCTACGCAGCAGCTTTGGCCGTTAGCGCCGCTGAGCTGCAGCGGCCTCGGGGAGAGATTCAGGGCACCGGGGAGGGATTTAGAGAGATTTCGCGGGCCGGGCAGAGATTAAGGGGCCCCGCGGGGAGATTGTGAGCGGGCCGCTGGTGGTGTCGGTGTACCGGGAGTGTCTCCGCTGTGCGGGGCTCAGCAGCAGCAGCAGCTGCGGTGGCTGTGTTTGTTTTGAGGCCGGAGTTAAGCTAACCGTATCACTGCTGTTCAGACCGTGCTAACAGCGGGCTCGCCTCGCTAACGCCGCCGCTCTGTGTTTATTTACACCGCGCTGAGAGGCAAGCCCGGTATTTAATTATATTTATTATGAGCTGTGGAGGTTCAGTGGGTGAACTTCTGCAGCACAATCACCCAATTAACGCTGTGTGTTATACATACGGGCTGTGTAACCGAGCTAAACACTGATACCCGACCCCCGTCTACACGGGCCACACTGCTTATGCACAACACTGCCCCTGTACACTAACTTAAAACTAGTTAAATAAAACTGTCTATCTATCTTTCTAACCCTGTTTATCTCTCTCTTTCTCTCAATGTGTCTACATATACAGCTCTGGAAAAAATAGTACTAGACCCCTTTTTCTCTGATTTTGCTATTTATAGGTTTATGTTTAAGTAAAATGAACGTTGTTTTATTCTATAAACTACAGTATAAACAGCATTTCTCCCAAATTGCAAATAATAATATTTTAGTCATTTAGAGCATTTATTTACAGAAAATGAGAAATGGCTGAAATAACAAAAAAAAAGATGCAGAGCTTTCAGACCTTAAATATTGTAAAGAGAATAATTTCATATTCATAAAGTTTTAAGAGTTCAGAAATCAATATTTGGTGAATATTTGTTTTTTAATCACAGTTTCATGCATCTTGGCATCATGTTCTCCTCCACCAGTCTTACACACTGCTTTTGGATAACTTTATGCGTCTTTACTCCTGGTGTAAAAATTTAAGCAGTTCAGTTTGGTGGTTTGATGGTTTGTGATCATCCATCTTCCTCTTGATTATATTCCAGGTTTTTAATTTGGTAAAATAAGGAAACTCATAATTTTTAAGTGCTCTCTTTTTTATTATTCCAGAGCTGTACATACATACACATACATACATACAATCCCAGTCAAAAGTTTGGACATACTTTAAATTCAGTGTTTTTTTTGTTTTTTCATTATTTTCAAGTCATACAAAGTATAAAAAACATGGAATTATGCTTTATATTTTAGATTCTTAAAAGTAGCACCTCTTGCTTAAATGACGACATTACACATCTTGCCAAAAATAAAAACATTGAATGTAAATATTGCATTTGTTGCTTATTTTTTAGTCACTGCACTGCCTAATTATTAAAAAAATTTACCCCTTTTTTCCCTCCCAAAGTTGAATAGAATGATTAAACGCAACTGCTTCTTAATTTTTTTAATGCATTTAATCTACAAGGACTGTTAATGTGTAGCTCATTTTTATTGTTCCCACAGGCTGCAGCTGGCATCCTGTGTTATGTTGGTGCGTACGTGTTCATCACATATGATGACTATGACCACTTTTTCGAGGATGTGTACACCTTGATCCCTGCTGTTGTCATCATTGCTGTCGGCGGATTGCTGTTCATCATTGGCCTGATTGGATGCTGTGCAACAATTCGTGAGAGTCGTTGTGGACTGGCCACGGTCAGTTACCCTCCAAACCCCACACACCTTGCTAGATTAAGACACCTTTTTATAGAGACCTGTAGCTTAGCATTTAAACTGTATATCCTGAATTTCTACTTTACAGTTTGTCATCATCCTCATTCTGGTCTTTGTGACGGAGGTGGTTGTGGTTGTGCTTGGCTACATTTACAGAGCAAAGGTTGGTCCTTGCCTTTATTTTTTAAAGGTGGAGTCGAACACGTCTTTTGTGGTTTGAATACTAGAGTCAACAAAACCATCACACAAGCAGCATAGGCCTATTACTCACAAAGTTCCTGAGATAATACAGTTTTGTTGTTGTTATTCCACGTACTAAACTGGACTTCTTCATTATTATTTAATCAGCAGTTAAAATATTAAATATAACGTATTTAAATATACCTTAATGTTAGGCTGAAATGCAGTGATTTATAATATGGTCATTTCCTAGGTGGAAGAAGAGGTTAATCATTCAATTCAGAAGGTGTACAATGAATATAACGGCACCAACTCAGATGCACCCAGCCGCGCTATTGACTACGTGCAAAGACAGGTATGTAAACTGATGTTTTGTTTTTTCTTTATTAGTGCAATTCAGTGCTTGAGTTAGTTATTCTCATGCACTATGTACTGTCAGCCAAGAAACTTTTACATCATTAATTATTTTTTTGCATTGAATTTAAGCTTCATTGCTGTGGAATTACCAACTACTTGGACTGGAGAAACACGAGCTGGTTTAACGAGTCGCGGAACAACAGTGTACCCCTGAGCTGCTGCAAACCCAACGTGAGCAACTGTACCGGCTCCCTCTCGCGCCCTGGAGACCTGTATCCTGAGGTGAGTGTGTGAGACCGTGTGTTATTGATCGTACCTGTGCACATGTGAGTTGTGTAAGAGGCATTTTTTTTAGAGTATGTGTGTTTACATGCATTTCATTACCAGATTTCAGCATTTACCCAGGTATTTAGGGGTCATATAGACAGCATATATATATCTAAGTAATTTCTAAGTAATCAGATTGCTTTACACATGTATAGTTACTCTGATTTCTTTCTGCACACACTGTTTTTTTTGCAACAATATAAAGAAAGCAGCAAGGAAAATCAGGTTTATTTGAGTAGCACCTTTCATTTACAGGCAATTAAACGTTCTTTGCAATTAAAATATTTGACTCAATGCAGAAGTTCAAAAGAAAGTTATACAGAATTAAATGGAAAAAAAGTAATGCAAACTGTATATACAAAAAATGATAGACTAAGTTAAAGTAAGGAAATGGAATATAAGCAATACATTTAAAATGTAATACAGAACAATGTTAAAATACAATATTAAAATAATTTAAAAAAAGAATGAAAACTAAGCACAAAAAATAGTACAATAACTAAAAATGTGCAAAGATGGGCAAATTAAACAGATCTCAACTACTGGAAGTTTATTCCAACTGACTGAAGCATAATGTCTGAAAGCTGCCTCACCGTGTTTAGTTCTGTTTATAGGTACAGTTAACAGATCTGCAGATCTCTAATGATCTGAGGAGTTTAACAGGCCGGTATTTCTCCAGCAGATCAGAGATGTACGCCGGTCCAAACCCATTTAGTGCTTTATAAACGAGGAGCCGTATTTCAACTCTGTAAGAAGAGCAGATTTTCATACTGTTTTATATTAAAGTATATAAAATGAAGATTCATAAAAATGAAGATCCATATGTTATCCAAATTAAACAAAAGGAATTGTGGGGTTACTGATAATCTTTTTTTTTTGCAGATTATTAACTGCATGTAAATGCGCTCTGTGTTTATTTGGAATTCTTTAGGGATGTGAAGCTCTAGTTGTGAAGAAACTGAAGGAAATCATGATGTATGTCATCTGGGCTGCGCTGACATTTGCCGCAATTCAGGTATGATCTTAATCTGTTTTGTTTTGTTTTGATTTGCAATAAAGAAATTTTCTGTATAACTGAGTAAAGTTTGTAGTCAGAAAGGTTCATTTCATGCTGCATTTCAACAAAATGTTTGAGGTTCTTAAATTGTAAACCAATTCTAGAGCCTTAGTTCACATGCCAGGACTACATTACACCCTGTGTGTAAACTGATTCAACCGGTCTTAATTATTAACACAGTTAAAACTGGGCCGGTGTGTCTGACTGCAGAGTGGTGTTGCAGTTTCCTTTAAATAATGAATAATTTATTGTATATGTTTCACTTGCAAAGAACAATCAATTCTCTCAGTTATTGAAACCATAGAGTTCCATTTGAATTGAGAGTAGTTGGTATTTTTTTGCAGATCTTCCTAATTTTAGGAAGACAAACTTCTTTAACCCTGTGAACTCTAGGCTGTTTTAGTGTGTGTTTTCTTCGTTGTTTTCAGTTCCTCTTTCAGGTCTTATAACACGGTAATTATATCAGACAGACACATGATCTCTTTTACTCCAGAAGACATACGGCTGCTCAAAAATATCATCATTTAAAATGTAAAAGGAAGCAGAATTGTTATATTTTCCTGGAACTGATCATGATTTGCTAAAAACTTCACCAAGCGCCTCATATTTTTGAATGTAAAGACTTTAAACACCTAAGATATCTTTTCTAAAACAGTTAGACTAGAGTGTATGCATTGAAAGCATAAGAATATTGATGATAGTTCATTACATGGCTTATTACTGTGACAAAATACATGAAGAGCATCAGGTGGACTTTTCTGGGAGGCATATTATAAATATGATTTATACATAAAAAAGTCACTAATTCTACTAAAGTCTGTGATGTGTGTGCGTCCACTGGTCAGAAGGAGCACACGGTAAATGTGCGCGTGCACCATATCTAGCTTTAGTTTGAGTAAAGCAGGTAGTTTCACACTGTTTTTTCTGTGGACACTATTTTGGGTCGTATTTTACTGATATTATTTGGTTTGAAACATCATATAAATATGTTTGAAGGACTAAAGGTAAATAATATTGGTTGGGGAAAAGCAAATAGCTCGTATTTATTTGTAGAGATTTGTAGGGTTTTATGTGTTAAGCTTCTATTTTGTAAAACTTTGATTCGTTATTTTCAGGGGAAGAGGTTTACAAGCTGCTTTTTATATGTTAGGTTTTCAGTTACAGCCCCACAAGCAGCACAGTTTTACTGTGATTGTGTGTGTGTGTGTGTGTGTGTGTGTGTGTGATGATGCAGTAAACTGATTATTGTGAACTCTTCTCCTAGATGCTCGGGATGCTCTGTGCCTGTGTGGTGCTGTGTCGCAGAGGCCGGGACCCCGCCTACGAGCTTCTGATATCCGGAGGGACGTACGCGTGAAAAACACACACACACAAACACACACACACACGGCTCGGGGTTCTGTCAGTGTGTGATGGTACTCTGCTGATGCCCTTATCTTTCTGCTATATGATTTAGACAGGGTCTCTCACACTGTGCGCTGGTGATGGGTGAAGCAGCGTAGTACATTTATATTTATTTACATGTCTCAATTTTAAACGGTAAAACGGTCATTTTAAATGTTTTGTTTTTTTCTTTCTCAAAATGCTAAAAGCCAAATTTAGAAACCTTGTTTCTAAATGAGAAAACTGCTTGTTTTTTGTGAGACTGAGCATTTTTGCTCACGTGAACGATGGCATTACTGTATTAACAGAAAATGTGGGATTTCTGCTTTCCTCATGTTTGTTTGCACTATGTGTACAGTTACTGATTATTTTAACGTCAGTGGTCATTGAGATCATGCTCGTGAATGTTGTTTAGGACTGGTATGTGTAAAAGGTTTTTCCCTGCACTGTATCTGTCTCTGCTGTGCCACCCATCACCAGATCACAAACATCAGCCTCCCCAGGATCGCTCAGCAACACGACGCCCATCTTTAAACAGAGTGTGAACTGGCAGGAAAATCACCTTGAGATAATGATCCCTCATTATACATACGCTGTTTTGTGGATTATGCTTTACTCACTACCTTCAATGTATTTTAGCACTGTTTTAATTTTCCTCCTTCCTGTGTTTGTGTGGAGTTTAGTATTTGGGAAGTAGATTTTAAAGTTGGTTTGGAAACCATATAGCGATGTCGAACAACGTAAACATTTGAAATGAATGTAAATAGAGTAAGGGAAAACGAATTAAACGTAATTTTGACATTGCAACGCCCATCTGTTGTCATTTTTATAAAAACTTTTTTTTTAATTTTGTTTTCATCGTCCATCATTGTATCATTATTACATTATTTCATCATGCTTAGTATAAAAAAAGCAAGGCTGAGGGTAAGGCTTTTCTCTGGGCATTTGGCTTGTCTCTGTAGCCGTGTGTTAACAGTTAAACAGTACAAAAGTGAGCTGTGATCAAAAGCACGAGGATAAAAATAGCCTTTTTATATTTAAGTATTTTACTTGACTTAAGGTTTAAAGTTGGACCTCTTGCACTGTTAGTACTTGGTAATGCTACCTTATGATGAATCACTTTTTGTAGACAAAGAGTCTTTTAGTTCTTGGGTACTTGGGCTTTTTGCTTGCATTGATCTCAGCAGGCCGATCCACAGATTCTTCACTCCACCAATGTGCTGTGTTCCACTGGCAGCAACACAGAGCCCAAAGCATGATTAATTTACTCCCATGCTCCGCCCAACTGCACACTCACAGAGAGTTTATAATTTAATACAGAAGCTTCAGAACTGAGCCGTCTCTCTGGGTGTAAAGATGTTACCCTTTGAGTTTTAGAGCTGTAAAATTGACTGGGGGGGGGGGAGGTAGGCGTTCTCTGCTGCAGTGCTTTAGAGATCTCTAATTCAGTGATCTTAAGCAGGGCTAAATAGAAACACCTGAGCACAGTCACAAAAAAGTCTTACATAGCATTCATTCATACTAGAGACACAACTAGACATTTTAAAATTAATTAAAAAAATGATATAATGAGACCTTTAAATGTTTTTAAATGATAAAGGTAACTTGTAGCAACACTTGGCGAAGGCGTCTTTTCAATGAGTTGTTTAAGTACATGGAGAAGCAAATAGGAGACAATTATGAGTATAAAACTGTTTACAGTGTGCCGTAAGTATATACAGGTTTTCTTTAATAATGTCAATATATGAAAGCATTGTATTGCATGATAAAGTATTTGATCACCACCCAGAAAGAATCTGTTAATGTTTCTTTAGGAAGCTGCTTCTATTCTTCTCTCATTACCTCTATAAACCAAACCTCTTTGAACTTAACCAATCAAACTCCAACCTCTCCACCATGACCAATACAAAAAGATCTGTCTAAGAACAGCAGGGACTAAACTGTAGACCTGCACAAGGCTGGGAGGATCTACAGGACAATGGGCAGGAGCCTGGAGATTATTATTATTAGAAAATGGAAGAAACACAAGATGACTGTTAATCTTCCTCAGTCTGGAGCTCCATGCAAGATCTCTCCTCATGAGGTAAAGGTCAGGAATCAGCCCAGAACTACATGGGAGAACCTGGTCAATGACCTGCAGAGAGCTGAGACCACAATCACAAAACCACAAAACCGCTAAATTACCGATCAATAACGCACCACGCCGTTATGGATTAAAATCCTGCAGGAAACGCAAGATTCCCTTGATCACACCAGAATGTGTCCAGGTCTATTTGGAGTTCATTAATGATCATCTGCATGGAGGCATTGGAGAAGGTCATGAACTTTTTGAAGCTGTGAAGCATGAGGGTGGAAACATCATACTGTGAGGGTGCTTTTCTGCAAAGGGGACAGGATGACTGCACCGTATTAAAGGGAGGGTGGATGGGGTCATGTTTCGTGAGACTGTGGCCAATAACCTGCTTCCCTCAGTAAGAGCATTGACGATGGGTAGTGGCTGGGTCTTCCATTATGACAATGACCTGAAACACACAGCCAGGGCAACTATACGAAGCATTTTTAAGGTTTTATTCTGTCTCTCACAGTTAAAGTGTACCCAAGATTAAATTATAGACCTCTCCATTCTTTGCAGCTGGGAAAATACTTATTTTCGTCAATGAGTATATATATTTACGTTATTACATTGTGATTCTACCAAGAATTTTCAGTGGGTTGACCCAAATTACATGACTGCCTCACTAACACCAGTTCTCACTTTCTGCAAGACAATCTAATGTACATAAAATGACCAATATTATAAGCAATATTAATGACATCAAGTTTGTTTGTTGTGCTATGACCTAAAAACCCTAAATTACAAAAAAAACTAAAGCCCTTATTGTGATTCATCTGCTTCCTTGTTACTTTAATAAGTAATGATATATAGTCTCTCTTAGCTCATAAGCACAATGACACATTTACAAACACCCATGTTTAACTCCCTGAAGAATCCTGTTTCTGGTTCTGTGCTGATTTCTGCTCAGATCTTGGTCAGATACGAGCCTGGCACCAGGCCGCTCAGCCCATTCCTTTGCACCGTCCACCAGCCGTCTTCTCCCTGTTCCACCACCTGCAGAATGTCCCCCGTCGATATGGAGAGCTCGTCAGCACTCTGCAAACAGGCAAACCATGCATTAAATCTAGAATTCGGACAAAGACACATAAAACTGTATGTGCTCCAGGTACGTTTTACCCTTCTCTAATTATTTAATTATGCATGGTCTATATATATTTGTACTTCAGTTATTATCACATGATAAAATATTCTTATATGGACCCCAGTACTGACCTGTGCGATGTAGTCATACAGAGCCTGGTACTCTCCTCCTTGACCGCCTGTGCTATTTGGAACTGCATTTTCAAAGCCAGGAATGGAAGCATATACCCCATCTGAGCTGCTACCTGGAGTTACAAACAAAAAGAAAACAAATTTTCAGTGGCAGTGCTTATTATTTTGTTTCTAAACTGAAAGCCAAAGCATTTCTGAGTGGAGAAAAATATGGATAAAATATAGTGTTTAATGGTACCACTGTGCTGAACTACCATCCCTGCTAAACCTAATACAGTATATTCATTCTAAAAACTGGGGTTTCGGGACGGTTTTCGTGGGAGTTCGTCTTCTGGCCACGTCACGCGTCTTTACGTACTTACGTCACACGTACAGCCTCTAAAAGAGGATCCGGCTCAGTGTTACTGAACACGAGCGGCTGGTGGAGCAATGGAGACTTCAGAAGAGGAAACTCAGAGCTCAGTAGCTCCTCCATTCACTCATAGTAAAACCAAAGAAACCAAGGAGTGAAAAAAGGAATCCAAAAAGGAAACGCGATAGAGTCCGAACTAAAACCTGGAATAATATTGGATAGGTGTTTGAATGGTGGAGAGAGCTTCATGACTGTGCTCTCTATCTGAGTGAATATAACCAGCAATCAGATTTTTCTGCTCTGGAAGGAGACCGCATCACACCCACCCAAATTAAAATGATTCCTCCGCATGCTCTGTGCTAAATTACACATTCTCACTATTTAAGTTGTGGGACAGAGACCTTGTACAGTCCACTGAGCTGACAGTGAGAGAAAGTGAAATTGGTTAGCTGGGTGTTTAGGATCATCCACAGCATCTCAATCAGACTTTAACTAGACCCTCCAAAACCTTCATTTAGTTTTATTAATCCATTGAGAGACAGTGAACTTGTTTATGTGCTTCGGGTCATTGTCCTGCTGCAGAACCCAAGTACTCCTGAGCTTGAGGTCATGAACAGATGGAGGATATTCTCCTTCAGGATTGTCTGGTAAACAGCAGAATTCCATCTATGGTTCCATCTATTACAGCAAGTTGTCCAGATCCTGAAGCAGCAAAGCAGCCCCAGACCATCACACTACCACCACCATGCTTTACGTTATGCTTTACAGTATGATGTGTTTTTTTATCTTGGAATTTCCCCATGGAGAACATTTTCACCCAGTCTCTTTATTCTTATTATTAAATAATTAACACTGATCTTAACTGAGGTGAGTGAGATCCTGCAGTTCTTTAAATGTTGTTCTGGGTTCTTTTGGGATCTCCTGGATGAGTTCTTCATGCCCTTTTGGAGTAATTTTGGTCGGCCGGTCACTCCTGGGAAGGTTCACCAGTGTTCCACGTTTTTTCTCCATTAGGGAATAATAGTGAATCACTGTGGTTCTCTGGAGTCCCAAAGCTTTAGAAATAATCTTTATAATCTTTTCCAGACTGATAGATGATCAATGACTTGGTTTTCTCAACTGTTGTTGAATTTCTTCAGATGGGAGTATAATAATGTGCTGCTTTTTGAGAACTTTTATCTGCTTCATGTTGTCATAAAGGTTCTATTTAAGTGATTTACTGATTCTACAGGTTTGTCAGTAATCAGGTCTGGTTGTGGTTAGCTTTCCAAAAAGTGTGATTAATCACAGTTAATTTTTGGGAGGTAAATGCTTTTTTACACAAGGCTAGATTGTTTTTTCCTTTAATAAATGAAATCATCATTTAAAAAGTGCTTTTTATACTAACTCTGTTTATATTTGTCTGATATCAAAGATTGTAAGTATGACAAAAATCCTAAAACAATAGAAATCTGTAAGGAGGCAAATACTTTTTCATGCTATTGTATATTAATATCTAACAACACATGGTGGTGAAATGGCAGATCAGCAGTGTTACTGCTGCACAGTCAGGGCAGTTACATTCTCAGAACTAAACACTGAATAAAGCTGCAGCGTATTCTCGGGAACTGGTCTCACACTAGGGCACTGATTCTAATGCGTGTACATTTTATATAAAGTTGCGTCGAAAACAAAATCCCCCTTACCTTTACTGTTTTATTCACTGTTTTATATTTATGTGCAGCTAATAATCAATAATAAGCTAAACAGGCTAAAGTACAGACCAGGGTTATAACCAAGCCACTCCAAATAGCATAGAGAGAATCCACAACCTACACAACTACAACTACTACTATTCAACAAAGCTATTTTAATAATGACAACTAACCCTGATGTCTTTTACAATTAGCAGCACTAAGGAGATTAGTCACAACATCACATCACTCCACTTTCTTCTGTTCTTTTTTTAAACGGTAGGAAATAATTTTAGATTTTTTATTTGTTCCATTATTTGTATTTTTGATATAAAAGGCTGAGCCCTGTCTTAAACTCTGACCTTGAGAAAGCTCTAAACCCTAAAACAAGACAAATTCTATTATTACTTTTACTTTTTTTAAATAAATATTATTACTTTTGAATAACCAACATATAAAACACAAAAGTTTTACACAACATTAAAATATAACATTGCAATTTTGTTTTAGTTTTGTTTTTGCAGGAGGTGGTTGCAAATATGTGAGATTAACCATTTTCATAGTATATGTTGATTACACTAATTAAAGCAAGCAGAAGAACTTTCATGCTGAAAAAAAAAAAAATTTACTTTAAAACTTGTACATAACAGGAGGGTTAATCATTTATAAATATGACGACGAAATACAATATACAGATGTTATCAAATGAGCTTTTCCAGTAAATAACCACCATATATCTGTTATTTTCTTTAAGGTGTATTTATGAACAAATAACGTTTAATAAATTTAATAAAGCATGTTCCAGTTCTCAATGTAAAAAGTTTCCCAAATAAAAAAAAGGAAGTATAACTAATACATATGGTTATTTATTGGAAAGGCTCTGAGAAGCTCTGCACACACTTAACATACCTGTAGGGGGCGCTGTTGACTGCGGGCAGTCACTGGAGTTTCTGGACCCACCAGAGCAGTTTCCCTGCAGCAGGTTAGAAAACCTGTAAAATAAACAGTGTGATGCAGAACATTAGTGACTCTGTGGCTCCAGGTGAGGAAGAGTGAGTCACACATGAGGAAACCAAAATATGCAAATGAATGCAGGAGTAAATACCTCTTTATTACTCCTCCCCCAAAACGAGCCGTCCCATTGCTCTCACCTGCAAACTCTCGGTTATAGTAGCTCTCAAATAAAACAGGTGCTGCAGGAGCAGATATAACATTTACAGTTACACTGATAGTAATAACTCATCATAAAAATCATTACATTTACATTAAGGTCAAATGTCTCTAAGGCTACATTCACATTACCTGAATAAAGTGACTCAAATCTGATATGGCTGTGTGAACGTGCCAAATCCAATTTTTTTCAAATCAGATTTGAGTCACTTTTATATGTGGTCCTAAATCATGAACTTCAGAGCAGCTGTTTACTCTCCACTCCAGCAAAAGATGCTCCACATATGAGCTGCTAACTCATCCATTTCCCTTTATAAAGCTACGAGTCTCTCCTCTCTCTAATATGAGGTGTTTTTTGTTGTTGGTGAAGAAGGAGACATTTACAGGGTTCTTGCTCCATTTTAAAAGTCAAATTTAGTGCTTTTTAAGACCTTTTTAAAACCTCAATAAATATAATTTAAGGCCCAAAAATGTCATCATAATTTCCTAAGTAGACAAAAGTTTATTGTATTGAAAATTAAAACAAAAGGGTTCCCATTTGTTATCAATTTTCTTTATCAATTTTGTTTCATTGGGATGCAAGCTCTCCGCTAACCCTAGTTTTATCTCTGGTAACTTAGCTTACTCGCCGCTAATGTTAATGTAAGGTGCTGTTGCTAGTGCTGGCCTCTAGGTGGCAATAGATGCACTATGCCTAGCTAGTTTTGTCTATTTCCTGCTGCTGCTCATCCAGGAAGCCACAGTGTTGTGTGCTTTCTCTAAAGGTGAGACATGCAGTGTTGTGCTCTGATATTAATCCTAAACAATCCTTTAAAATATATGCCATCCATTAATATTTTGTACAGATTTATACTAGACTACACCTTAAGTTATGTTAGATGTATAAATTTAACCGTATTTTTGTGTTCTATTTGAGTATTTGGTGTTTTAATATTTCAGTTAATGTGGTGTATATCTGGGAGTTTAAATCATTTATATGCTTTTATTTTATTTTTATGCGATCTGTGAGTTATTTTAGAGCTATTATTTCTCTGTAATGTTGATCTCTGAGTGCAAGTGGATAATTGCACTTAATTAAGACAGTGTTGTGTGCTTTCTCTAAAGCTGAAGTTATGATGAGCTGCTGTGTGAGCCTGGCAATAAAACATAGCGTCCAGCTGAAAACACCACATCTTTGTGCTTCCTGGTCCATCATTATTCCATCTAACACAACGCAGAGTCCAGCTAGGGAGCCGTAGGAGAGAAAGGGTTACATTAGTATGTTAGCTAACTCACCCCTAATGTTTATTCAGCTAACCTTTGTTCTCTCCCGTTAACGGTAGCAAGCTCTACGCTAACCTTAGTTCTTTGTCTGTAACATTAGCTAGCTCTCCGCTAATGTTAGCTAGCTCTCCACTAACCTTAGTTCCTCCCATTAACGGTAACAAGCTCTACGCTAACCTTAGTTCTTTGTCGGCAACATTAGCTAGCTCTCCGCTAATGTTAGCTAGCTCTACGCTAACCTTAGTTTTCTCCCTAGCAACGTTAGCTAACTCGCCGCTAATGTTAGTATGTTAGCTAGCTCGCCGCTAATATTAACTCCAGTAACCAAAGTTCTCTCCTCTGTAATGTTAGCTAGCTAAACTTAGTTCTCTCTCCAGTAATATTAGCTAGCTTGCGGCTGATGTTAGCTAGCCCTACTCTAACCTTAGTTCTCTCTCCAGTAATATTAGCTAGCTTGCGGCTGATGTTAGCTAGCCCTACTCTAACTTTAGTTCTCTCCCCAGTAACGTTAGCTAGCTCACCACTGATGTAGCTAGCCCTACGCTAACCTTAGTTCTCTCACCAGTAACGTTAGCTAACTCAGCGCTTACATTAGCACGTTAGCTAGCTTGCCGCTAATGTTAGTATGTTAGGTAGCTCGACGCTAATTTTAGTTCTCTTCCCAGTAATGTTAGCTAGCTCGTTGCTGATGTTAACTCTGCTAACCTTAGTTCTCTCACCAGGAACATCACCTAGCTTGCCGCTGATGTTAGTATGTTAGCTAGCTCGCCACTAATATTAACTCCGCTAACCTTAGTTCAGTCCCCAGTAACGATAGCTAGCTCACCTCTGATGTTAGCTAGCTCTATGCTAATCTTAGTTCTCTCCCCAGTAACGTTAGCTAAATCGCTGCCAACGTTATTATGTTAGCTAGCTCGCCACCAATGTTAACTCCACTAACCTTAGTTCTCTCCCCGTTAACATTAGCTAGCTCTCCTTTAATGATAGCTAGCTCTATGCTAATCTTAGTTCTCTCCCCAGTAACGTTAGCTAAATCGCTGCTAACGTTATTATGTTCTCTCCCCGTTAACATTAGCTAGCTCTCCTTTAATGATAGCTAGCTCTATGCTAAACTTAGTTCTCTCGCCAGTAACTGGCTTGTAACGTGAATGAAGCCTAAGCGTAATTAATTACTAAACCCTCCGTCTGCATTTAAAATATTGCTTTATATTTACCCACCTCTCAAATTCTGCCCAGTTTATTTATAAACAGTGTTTCTTTCTCTTTAATAGGACCTTTTTGTTGTGTATAATCTGTGTGAATTTAATAAATTTGGATGTGTATATATCTGTTACTCTGCGGTAGAATAATTACTACAACCAGCTCAATGCATGAATGTCCAGACATTTATAAACACTAAAGCTTTAAACAGGTTTCTCAAGATGGTGGCGCGTTAACACGCAGCGGCCGCTCCGGGTCCGTTAAATGGTGCTTTTGTGTTACTATTTGTCGTTTTTTCCGTTTATTTCCTGCAAATATGTGCATCGGAACACCCGTGCACATGTTCTACCACCGCCAGACCCTGCTACAGTGGAGAAACCAGCCAGAAAACACGCTACCGGACGAGGTTCTGCAGACGCTACTTGAGCTTAGCCTGCTAAGAGACCCAGGCCGCCAGCCCGCGGTGTTTCCTGACGCCGGAGCCCAGCGGAAGTGCCATCGCAAGCGGTGCGAGCGTAAGCGCAGAAAGAGAGACGGGATTCGCGCGAGGCTAAAGGCTAGTCCTAGCCGGCCGGCTATACCATCGCTCTTTCTTGCAAACGTCTGTTCCCTTGACAATAAACTGGACTACATTCGACTCCAGCGAACAACCCAGCGTGAGTTCAGAGACTGCTGTGTTTTGGTTTTTGTGGAATCGTGGCTTAACGACAACATTCCGGACAGCGCCATTCAGCTAGCCGGGCTAACCGCGTTCAGAGCCGATAGAAGCGCGCCTCTATCCGGGAAGACCCGCGGTGGAGGCGTGTGTGTTTACATCAACACGGAATGGTGTAACAACGCTGTGACTGTCGCCAAACACTGCTCTCCGCTGGTGGAGTTCCTGATAGTCAAGTGCAGACCTTTTTATTTAGTACGGGAGTTCTCCGCCGTGCTAATAGCTGCTGTCTACATTCCACCCAGCGCTAGCATTGGTGCTAATGCTAAAGAGGCTCTGTGTGAACTCTATCGGACTATCAGCGATCTGCAAAACAAACACCCAGACGGACTGTTTATTATCGCCGGAGATTTCAACCACGCAAATCTCAAGTCAGTGCTCCCTAAATTCCACCAACATGTGAACTTTGCAACGAGAGGAGCGAGCGCGTTGGATCTTGTTTACACAAACATGCCCAGCGCGTACCGGGCGGAGCCCCGCCCCCACCTCGCTTTCTCGGATCACATGTGTGTTTGGCTGACACCAACATACACACCACTCATCAGACGCTCCAGACCAGTTCAGAAGCAGGTGAAAACCTGGCCGGCAGGCTCCATCTCTGCCCTTCAGGACTGTTTTGAGTGCACTGCATGGGACATGTTTAGGGAGGCTGCTACTGAAGGCGATTCTGTTGATTTGGAGGAGTATGCAGCATCAGTCACTGGCTACATCAGCAAGTGTATTGATGATGTCACTGTCTCCAAGACCATCACTACACGCCCAAACCAGAAGCCTTGGATGACTGCTGAGGTACGTGCGCTGCTGAGTACCCGCGACTCCGCCTTCAGAGTGGGTGACAAGGTGGCCCTGAGGAAAGCGAGAGCCGACCTGTCAAGAGCTATCAGAGTGGCAAAGCACGCACACGCCCAGAGAATCCACAGCCACTTCAAGGACACGGGTGACGCGCGGCGCATGTGGCAGGGCATCCAGGCAATCACCAACTACAGGACAATGCCACCGTCCTGTGAACATGATGCCTCCCTCCCTGATGCCCTGAACAACTTTTATGCACGGTTTGAGGCACAAAACAACACGATGGCGAGAAAGACCATGCCCAAGCCGGACGAGCAGGTGTTGTGCCTGACTGCAGTGGATGTGAGGAACACTCTGCGCAGAGTCAACCCATGAAAAGCTGCAGGACCAGACAACATCCCCGGCAGAGTGCTCAGGGAGTGCACAGACCAGCTGACAGATGTTCTCACGGACATCTTCAACATCTCCCTGTGCAGCGCCACTGTCCCAACGTGCCTCAAGTCCACCACCATCGTCCCCGTGCCGAAGAAGTCCACAATGTCCTGCCTCAATGACTACCGTCCCGTTGCACTTACACCCATCATCATGAAGTGCTTCGAGAGGCTAGTCATGAGGAACATCAAGACACAACTGCCCTCTTCACTGGACCCCCTGCAGTTTGCGTATCGTCCCAATCGCTCCACAGACGATGCCATCACCACCACCCTTCATCTCTCCCTCACCCACCTGGAAAAGAAGGACACTTACGTCAGAATGCTGTTTATAGACTTCAGTTCAGCATTCAACACCATCATCCCACAGAACCTCATCAGGAAGCTAAGCTCGCTCGGCCTCAACACCCCCCTCTGCAACTGGATCCTGGACTTTCTGATGGGGAGACCCCAGTCAGTCCGGTTCGGGGGCAGCACCTCCAGCACCATCACACTGAACACGGGGGCCCCCCAGGGCAGTGTCCTGAGTCCTCTGCTGTTCACCCTGCTGACTCATGACTGTGCTGCAAAACACAGTTCTAACAGCTTTATCAAGTTCGCCGATGATACAACCGTGCTGGGTCTCATCACCAAAGGCGACGAGTCAACATACAGAGAGGAGGTGCAGCGGCTGACAGACTGGTGTACAGTCAACAACTTTCACCTGAATGTGGACAAGACAAAGGAAATGGTTGTTGACTTCAGAAGAGCACAACACACCCACTCTCCACTCAACATCGACGGGTCCTCTGTGGAGATTGTTAAGAGCACCAAGTTCCTTGGTGTCCACTTAGCAGATAACCTCACCTGGACCCTGAACACCAGCTCTACAGCCAAGAAAGCCCAGCAGCGTCTCTACTTCCTCCGGAAGCTGAGAAAGGCCCGTCTCCCTCCACCCATCCTCACACTCTTCTATAGAGGGACCATTGAGAGCATCCTGAGCAGCTGCATCACTGCCTGGTTTGGGACCTGCACCGTCTCTGACCGCAAGACCCTCCAGCGTATTGTGAGGACAGCTGAGAGGATCATCGGCGTCTCTCTCCCCTCCATCACGGACATTTACACCACCCGCAGCATCCGCAAAGCAACCAGCATTGTGAATGACCCCACCCATCCCTCACACGAACTATTCTCCCTCCTGCCTTCGGGAAGAAGGTACCGCAGCATCCGGTCCAGCCCGACCAGATTCTGCAACAGCTTCTACCCCCAAGCAATCAGACTCCTCAACTGCAGAGACTGAACTGATGTTTTTTCTGTACATGCACACACACTCTTACCCCACTTACCCCAGAAAATGGAAAGCACTAAAAACCCTACTACCTCACTGGACTCTATTGCACACTGTGTAATAGAGGTAATTACTACCTCACTGGTCTTTTTTGCACACTGCAAAATTTGCACACTGTCTTGTTATTTATTATTCTTTGTCTGTATGGTGTTGTATTGTCTGTCTGCACTTTTGTACTGTTGCACTATTGTTCTGTCTACACTGTGTTTATGTGCACCATGGTCCCTGGAGGAACGTTGTTTCGTTTCACTGTGTACTCTGTATATAGCTGGAATGACAATAAAAAACACTTTGACTTTGACTTTGAAATGTGTTTATACTGACGTGGGGGAGAACTTCCTGTTCTCTTCAGCTCAATAAAGCTGTTGATGTCTGCTGTGATGTCACATCCTTCCATAACTGTCCGTACTTCCTCATAACTCTAAAAAACACAGAAATAAACAGAAAGCAGTGAAGCAGCACTTTACAGTGGTATGACAAAGTTTGTGCACCTCTGATCATTTTCATGATTTTCTTTTATAAATCATTGGTGGTTTGGATCAGTAATTTCAGTTAAATATATCATATAGCAGATAAACACAGATATATTTGAGAAGTGGAATGAAGTTTATAGGATTCACAGAAAGTGTGCAATAATTCTTTAAACTAAATTAAGCAGGTGCATAACTTTGGGCACCCTTGTCATTTTATTGATCTGAGTAGCTTTAGCACTAATTATTCAAACACAAAATTAGTTCGTTAAGCTAATTGACCTTTGATCCACATACACAGATGAATCCAATTATGAGAAAGGGTTAGGGCGCCTATTGCAAGTTTTTCTTCTCTTTTGCATCTCTCTGAAAATTGGCAACACGGAAGCATCCAAACAACTTTCAAATGACCAAAAAACTAAGATTATTTTTTTAGGGGAAGGATATAAAAAGCTGAATAATTTTAGAGATTTCAGCTGCAGTTTCCACTGTGAGGATCAGAGTGAAGGAAGAACCACAGACACAGTTCTAATTAAGACCTGAAGTGACAGAACAAGAGGAGGAGGATGGAGAGAACAGTCATAGTGAACCCACAGACCTCCAGACCAGCTCCAAACACCTACATCATCATCTTAGAGAGTCTGTATACTGTGGGTCTGTGTGATCAGTGCAGGTACTGGAATCTTGTTAAAGTTGAGGGACTCATGGATTCCAGTCAATATCAGCAGATTCTTCAGAACAATGTTGAAGAATCAGTGAGAAAGTTGAAGTTAAAGCGCCGGGGCTGGATCCTTCAACAAGACAACGACCCTAAACACTAAACACTAAACTCTGCTCTAAATCTACTAAATCATTAATTCATGCAGAGAAACAAGAACAGCGTTCTGGAATGATCATCTCAGATCATCTCAGACCTGAATATTATTATAAATCTGTGGTGTGATTTAAAGCAGCTGTTCATGATCAGAATCATCAAACCTGACTGAATTGGAGATGATTTATAAAGAAGAATGATCCAAAATACCTTCAACCAGAAGAACCAGACTCTCATTGGAAGCTGTAGGAAGAGTTTAGAGGATGGAGGATCTAATAAATATTGATGTTATTTTTCTTTTGGGGCTCAAATTTATGCAGCTGCTTAATTTAAGAATTATTGCACACTTTCTGTAAATCCTATAAACTTCATTTCGCTTCGTAAATATCACTGTGTTCATCTGATATATGATATATTTAACTGAAATTGTTGATCTGACCAACCAATGATTTATAAAGAAAATCATGAAAATGATCAGGGTTGCCCAAGCTCACAGAGCCACTTATTTATATGTATACACTACCGTTCAAAAGTTTGGGGTCACGGAAACAATTTTGTGTTTTCCATGAAAAGTCACACTTATTCACCACCATACATTGTGAAATGCATTGACAAGGTTAGAAATAATGATTTGTATTTGAAATAACATTGTTTTTACATCAAACTTTGCTTTCATCAAAGAATCCTCCATTTGCAGCAATTACAGCATTGCACACCTTTGGCATTCTAGCTGTTAATTTGTTGAGGGAAGCTGGAGAAATTGCACCCCACGCTTCTAGAAGCAGCTCCCACAAGTTGGATTGGTTGGATGGGCACTTCTGGCGTACCATACGGTCAAGCTGCTCCCACAACAGCTCAATGGGGTTCAGATCTGGTGACTGCGCTGGCCACTCCATTACCAATAGAATACCAGCTGCCTGCTTCTGCTGTAAATAGTTCTTGCTCAATTTGGAGGTGTGTTTAGGGTCATTGTCCTGTTGTAGGACGAAATTGGCTCCGATCAGGCGCTGTCCACTGGGTATGGCATGGCGTTGCAAAATGGAGTGATAGCCTTCCTTATTCAGAATCCCTTTTACCCTGTACAAATCTCCCACCTTACCAGCACCAAAGCAACCCCAGACCATCACATTACCTCCACCATGCTTAACAGATGGCGTCAGGCATTCTTCCAGCATCTTTTCATTTGTTCTGCGTCTCACAAACGTTCTTCTTTGTGATCCAAACACCTCAAACTTGGATTCATCCGTCCACAACACTTTTTTCCAGTCTTCCTCTGTCCAATGTCTGTGTTCTTTTGCCCATCTTAATCTTTTTCTTTTATTAGCCAGTCTCAGATATGGCTTTTTCTTTGCCACTCTGCCCTGAAGCCCAAAATCCCGCAGCCGCCTCTTCACTGTAGATGTTGACACTGGTGTTTTGCGGGTACTATTTAATGAAGATGCCAGTTGGGGACCTGTGAGGCGTCTGTTTCTCAAACTAGAGACTCTAATGTACTTATCTTCTTACTTAGTTGTGCAACGCGGCCTCCCACTTCTTTTTCTACTCTGGTTAGAGCCTGTTTGTGCTGTCCTCTGAAGGGAGTAGTACACACCGTTGTAGGAAATCTTCAATTTCTTAGCAATTTCTCGCATGGAATAGCCTTCATTTCTAAGAACAAGAATAGACTGTCGAGTTTCAGATGAAAGTTCTCTTTTTCTGGCCATTTTGAGCGTTTAATTGACCCCGCAAATGTGATGCTCCAGAAACTCAATCTGCTCAAAGGAAGGTCTGTTTTGTAGCTTCTGTAATGAGCTAGACTGTTTTCAGGTGTGTGAACATGATTGCACAAGGGTTTTCTAATCATCAATTAGCCTTCTGAGCCAATGAGCAAACACATTGTACCATTAGAACACTGGAGTGATAGTTGCTGGAAATGGGCCTCTATACACCTATGTAGATATTGCACCAAAACCAGACATTTGCAGCTAGAATAGTCATTTACCACATTAGCAATGTACAGAGTGTATTTGTTTAAAGTTAGGACTAGTGTAAAGTTATCTTCATTGAAATGTACAGTGCTTTTCCTTCAAAAATAAGGACGTTTCAATGTGACCCCAAACATTTGAACGGTAGTGTATGTTTATATACAACGTTTCAGGTAACTATAAATGTTTCTGTGATAAAAAGGCAATAAGAAATAGCTCTGTGGAACAAGAAGGTCCGAAATAAATGCACCAACCTCGTCATCTTTTACGCACTGCATTGAGAAGTGGTTACAGTGAACCCAAATAGCGTTCCTTAAGATACTGATCCGATCTCCCTCCTGCTGCTGAAACACCTGCAGTTAGAATGCAACAAATAAATGTAACATATCTTTCTAACACACAACCCCATCATAAAATCAGCCACTATACATTAACATTGAATTGGTACATTATGCATTATGCATATTTACTATAGATTCATATTAGTATTAAAGGTCTCCTTCCGCTAAAATCTACTTTTT
Source organism: Astyanax mexicanus (assembly GCF_023375975.1). Classification (NCBI taxonomy): domain Eukaryota; kingdom Metazoa; phylum Chordata; class Actinopteri; order Characiformes; family Acestrorhamphidae; genus Astyanax; species Astyanax mexicanus. The sequence goes on along the minus strand of NW_026040047.1, from coordinate 1,890,667 downwards.
CTTGTTCTTTGTGAAATACTATAGGTCTCTCTGAGTTGTTTATGATGCTGCATATGAAGCTGTTCTTCAGCCTCCCTTTTCTGCAGTAGCTAGTAAAAGAAAATCCTCAGAAACACGAGTTGATCAGAGAGACTTTAGGGCAGGGATGGGCAACTGGCGGCCCGGGGGCCGCACACGGCCCTCGTCATCACTCAGTGCGGCCCGCGAATAGATCAAAAATAATTTCATAATTTCATAATTAAAAAAAACAAACAAAAAAAAAAACGTAATTCTACTTTTGACCGCTAGAGGTCAAACAACCTGCCAAACAACCACGAAAATTGACATTGACATCCAGTCCATTGTGAGCCAGCAGGCCAAACCACAGCTCTCTCATTAGCTTCAATAAATGTTGGGCCTCTGTGGTCTAGTTTTCTGCTATTATTGAATGAGCTATTTGCAATCAGTTTTTAAATCTTTTTTGTTCTTTGTTATAAATGAGTTCAAATGCCTTTTGCACTTTTATAAGCAAATGTTTTGTCCTTGTTGCTTATGAAGGACTTGTTATAATGAACTTATTTTACACAGAGGAACTACTGTATTTGCAATCAGTTTTTTAAGCAAACTTTTTGTTCTTTGATATGAAGGACTTCCTTTCTGCACTTTTTTTAAGCAAACGGTTTGTCTTTTGCCGTATTAAAATGCATTAATATGCAGAAAATAGTTGTTGATAAATGTTGGTGCTGTAAACATACAGATATAAATTCATATAAAATTTGTTCTTATTGAAAATCATTTGTAGCGTTTTTCATATTCAATTATTTGAAGTGCGAGGTCATGTGGCCCTCCAATGGTCATGCTGAAAAAAATGTGGCCCTCTCCATCATGGAAGTTGCCCATCCCTGCTTTAGGGTGTCAATGTCAACCAGTGAGTTCATGGCCCCGCCCACCTCGGCTCACGACTGTCCACGTTAGCCGTTTTGTGTTTGTAGCTATAGGTTTAAATGGGATCTCCGGTTGACTCTGTGTTTTACCGAGACCTTAAATAAACACTAGGGAAGCACGGTTTGTCAAGGCAGCACAACTTGAAAGAACATCGGTCAAAGTGCAGTTGTTCGGATTTTATGATATAAAGGGGACTCTGGGGCTTCAACGTGGTGAAACTGCTCAAACACCGAATCACCAAGTCTGAGGTAAGAGTTTAGTAGCATTAGTCTGATGTTTAGTAAAGTTTAAGGGTTAACTTTACCCAGCACTCAGTGCTGTATCTTTATAACTAAGGCTGTATCACTGAAAACATTTAGTCTTTTTTCACAAAAGACAGCTCACATGGCATTCACTCATACAAGAGACACAACTAGACATTTTAAAATGAATTTAAAAACAATTGAACAAATCCACCTATTTCTGATATTGGGTGGGATGCCCCCCGGTTCCTACTCCAGTGCCTGCCTGGGTTAGGTTTGAGACCCAACAAACCCGCATGAAATGACGCAATTCTAGTGAACCTAAGCTTAACCCTGGATCCTGCAGCTGCTCCTGCCACATGAGCACTTTAGTGAAAAAAAGATAATGCAATATGAAAGAGCTGTTATAAAATGTAACCATAATGTAATCACAAGTATTACTATAGTAATTTTATGTAATTGGATTTCACTGACTTTTGGACTGCTTGTCTTTTTAAAGCAACATATGCAAATAAATGCCACAGAAAATCTTTACATATAAATTTACATAAAACTGTCCTGTGTGTTTACACTAAATATCAAACCATCTCAGCATCACATTCTACAACCATAACACAATCTCCACAATAATCACCTGTCTGCTGGAACAAAACCATATCTCCAATATTCACAGCGCTCCATATTTTGGTCTATTAATCATAAAGTGTTGAAAAATCCATCATGCCTAAGAAACAGGCCGGCTGAGACACCTGAGATACCAGTCTGTACACAGACCATCACCTTCTGGAAACAGCTGGGGGCGGAGCTCAACCAGCGTACGGGTATACTGGAACACGCCCACGTGCTGTACGTCTAAAAGGCTGTGAGATGCCTCCTGAAGTGGAACCTGTAGGTGGTCAGTTCATTTTCACTCAAGTTACAAGGTCAAGAAACCACTGTTGTGGCCTGGAGAACAGGGACCATAGAGAATGTTACCAGTGTATCCAGACTGTAGTACTAACACTTCAAACCTAAAGATTGGTTTACTTAATATCAGATCTCTAAATTCAAAAGCAGTTCTAGTGAATGAAATGATAACTGATCAGAAATTCGATATTCTGTGTCTGACAGAAACCTGGATTAGGCCAAATGAATATGTAGCATTAAATGAAGCCACCCCTGCAGGCTATAATTATATACACAATCCGAGATTGTCCGGTAGAGGAGGTGGGGTCTGCATACTTTTCCGAAGTACCTTAGTTAGCAATCAGAAACACTATGAAAATTTTACTTCTTTTGAGCTTCTTTACACCAGTATAATTAATCCAGTTATCTTTAATTAATATCTGCAGACCACCAGGGCCCTATCTAGAATTTTTAAAAGAATTTAGTGATTTTGTCACAGACTTAGCAGTAAGTAATGATAAAGTGATTATAGTTGGAGACTTCAACATTCATTTCGAAAAATTGGATGATCCATTAAAAACACATTCACATCGATTTTAGACTCAGTTGGTATTATTCAAAATATAACAGGACCTACTCATTACTGTAATCATACTCTGGATTTAGTTTTGACCCTGGGTGTGAGCATAGATAACCCGAATATTCGTTCTCAAACCTCCGCAATTTCAGATCATTACCTTATTTCATTTAAATTACATCTCAGTCATAATATACGTACATCCCCTAGCTACTCTGTAAAACGTTCAATTACGCCTTTTACAGCCCAACAATTTACAGGTAAGCTTCCAGACTTATCAACTCTAATATATTCTCCTGTAGACCCAGTAGAACTAGACAAACTAACCGAAGGTTTAGAAAATACCTTTCGCTCTACCTTAGATGTTGTAGCTCCCCTTAAACACAAAATAGAGAGACAGAAAAAGCTCGCACCGTGGTACAATGATCAAACTCGTACCTTAAAGCAGTTAGTACCAAATTTAGAGCGTAAATATCGATCAACTAAACTGGAAGTGTTTCACTCTGCGTGGAAAGAAAGTCTTGTTAAATATAGAAAATAACTTAATAAAGCCCGCTCAGCGTATCTGGCCTCACAGATCGAGATAAATAAAAATAATCCTAGAGTTCTCTTTAGTGTTATTTCCAAATTAACTAAAAACCAGGCAGGTACTGAACCTCAGATTCCAGCCATTCACACCAGCAACGATTTTATGGACTTCTTCAATAGTAAAATTGAAAACATTCGGGATAAAATTAAACAGATAAATATTACATCCTCTCTGTCATCTGGTCTGGCTGATCTAGAACAAAACCCTGTTACTGAAGTTAGGTTGGAAGTCTTTAACCCACTTCCACAGCTAGAACTAGAGAAAATGATCTCCTCTTCAAACAGCACAACCTGCACACTTGATGCTGTTCCCACAAAATTACTAAAACAGGTACTGCCAGATATAATTAAACCTCTGTTAATGATAATAAACTCATCGCTCACCCTGGGCCATGTACCCAAAGCCTTTAAAACAGCTGTAATTAATTCAGATCTAGCATTTGATAAACACTTTTTTCTAGCATTTTCTGCATGACGCAGAAAAATGAGTCCATGCCTTCATTACCTCAAGGCTAGAATATTGTAATGCGCTACTGTCTGGATGTTCCTGCATTAACTTGTAGATAGTTCAAAATGCTGCAGCCAGGGTCCTTACTAAAACTAGAACATTTGACCATATTAGTCCAGTACTATCAGCACTGCACTGGCTTTCAGTCAAATTCTGCATAGACTATAAAATTCTCCTGTTAACGTATAAAGCCCTACACGGGTTCGCTCCTAATCTCCTATTATGAACCACCACGATTACTTAGATCTCAGGGTTCTGGTTTATTAGTAGTTCCTAAAATTCAGAGGAGCTCTGCAGGAGGAAGAGCTTTCTCTTATAAAGCTCCTCAACTCTGGAATAATCTCCCCGAATATGTTCGGGACTCAGACACAGTCTCAATCTTTAAGTCTAGACTGAAAACTTACTTGTTTAGTTTAGCTTTTGGTAATTAATGTTTTTCCCTTTAGATAAGGCTGCAGATTCAGGGGTTCATGGACAGAGAGAATTGTGGGTAAACTGAGATGCTGGTGCTGTTGTTCTCCCACTGCACACGGTCACTCAGGTTTGTGGACGGTGGAGTGGGTGGATGCTGGTGTTTCAGGGAGCCTCCATGTCTATGTTACCTTCTGGCTCTCTGCCTTTAGTTAGGCTGTTTTATTTAGATCTGCCGGAGTCATTTGCCACACTCTGATAATGTTTTATATTCTCTGTTTTACATAAATCCAGTCAAAACTAATTCCATCTCTCTGCCTTCCTCCAAGTTACTGACTGCCCACCTGTCTGACCCGATACCGATGTTGGACCCTCAGGCTCTCGCGTCTCCTGTCCGGCCAGACTGATGGAAGTTTCTGAAGTCAGCTCTTCTCCACCACCACCACAGATCAGCTGCTCATCGACCATCTTACTCTCCACTACAGATTACATCCAAGCCATTAGTGGCGCTATTACACTCCTGAATACATAAAACCTATGTGGATGTATAAAAGACTTTTTAAAATTAATTTAAAAGCCATTTGACCAGTGGTAGGATGGTCCCCCCTTAATGTGAGTCTTGGTCCTCCCAAGGTTTCTTCCTCCTCCTGCAGCTCTGAGGGAGTTTTTCACTGGGGGTTCTGTATTCTGTATTTTCTATGTTTAATGTTTTGCCTGATTCTTCGTCCTGTAATCATGTTTCTGTAAAGCTGCTTTGTGCCAAAACCATTTTTTTACAACACCAGTTGTAAAAAGCGCTATACAAATAAATTTGGTTTGATTTGATTTGAAGGTTCTGGATCAGTAATGCAGCACAGAGCAGGATCAGAGATGCATCAAGAAACACGGAGAAAAGTTCACATTTTCTTAATGGTCTTATTCCATTGTTTTTAAATTCATTTTAAAATGTCTAGTTGTGTCTGTAGTATGAGTGAATGCCCTGTGAGCTGTTTTTTGTGGGAAAAAATGCTCAGGTGTTTTTTATTTAGCCCTAAAGAAAGACAAGTTTTGGCTCTTGCTCATGAATATTCGTACATGGAAATATATCGCCTCTGATTGGCTAACAGCACTGCAGCAGAGAACGCCTACCTGCCTTCCCCCAAGTCAATTTTACAGCTCTAAAACTCAAAGGACTAAATGTTTTCAGAGATACAACCTTAGTTATAAAGATAAAGCAGTGAGTGCTGGATAAAGTTTTTTTAAACGTCACTGAACAGCAGTGCGAATAACCCAAGATTAACGCTACTAAACTCTTACCTCAGAAATGGTGATTCGGTGCTTTGGCAGTTTTACCCCGTCGAAGCCCCAGAGTCCGCTTTATATCATAAAATCTGACGTCAACGGCGCCGTTTTGACCGGTGTTTTGTTGAGTTGTGCTGCCTTGTCAAACCGTGCTTCAAGATAGCTAACGCTAACTAGCTCTGTAACCAGAGCTTTAAACAGAGCTGTTAGCTCCTCCTTAGCTATAGCTCTTAATGCTGTAGCCCGGGGCTTAGCTCTGTCTGTGGGCGGTCCTGAGCCAAGGTGGGCGTGGCCATGAACTCACTGTTTGATGTTGATACGTCTCTCCGATCAACTCGTATTTCTGAGGATTTTCTTTTACTAACTACTGCAGACAGTGGAGGCTGAGGAACCGTTTTATATGCAGTATCATATACAACTCCTATAGTGTATATAGAAAGACCTATAGTGTTTCACAAACATTAAACCTTTAATCAGGAAATACAGCTTCAAATCCAGAGCAGGAGAGTGATTAGGGAAGAGTAGGGAAAAACCTTTCATTCCTTGAATGAGATGAAAGAACGAGGATGAGCACAGTGCCTTCATTGTTTTTGTACTGTCATAAAAACCAACACATTTACCTATTGAGCCTATAGCAGTCTAGCCCCACTTTTTCACACTGCAGCAGACTGCTGCTGTATAGTTAATACAGAACATTTACCCAGGTCAGAGGTCATGTCCACAGACAGTGAAGGAAATATTTATTTGGTCCCTTGCTGATTTGCCCACTGAATTATTTGTTTAACAATGAGAGACAGAATATCAAAAATAAAATGCAGAAAATCACATTATATAAATTGTATACATTTATTTGCATTTTGCAGAGAAACAAGTATTTGAAATAAGTATTGGCACTTTAGCTTCATCCATAACATTTCTATGGGATTAAGGTCTGAAGACTGGCTAGGCCACCCCATGTCCTTCTTTTCGAGCCACTCCTTTGTTGCCTTTGCTGTATCTTAAATCTCAATAAAATACATTTAAGTTTGTGGTTGTAAGGTGACAAAATGTGGAAAAGTTCAAAGGGGTCTGAATACTTTTGCAAGTCAGATATAAGATAAATGATGAGGTTTATATGCACTGGCTTGTTATTTTCTTTCTATCACTGGTGTTGTCTGAGAGTTAGCTGTGCCAGTGCTAGTTATAGCTGTGTCAGAGGTAGCTGTGGTTATCAGAGTGCTAAAAGTGGACGCTGTGTTTTGTATGTATGTGGTTTAGCGCCTCGTTTGCTGCTGAAACTTTTTGGTAAGAAGAGTTTAACTCTACCTCACATGTGCTCTCATGCGTCGTCTCCCATTCCTGACGAATCTTGTCCAGTTGATCAATGTTTGACATGTACTGCTTCTCTGAAAATAAAGAACATGTATATGAGCATATATAAATACATTACATTACATTTCATTTCATTTGGCAGACGCTTTTGTCCAAAGCGACTTACAATAATGAAGTACAAAAGTAATAGGAATTTAGATAACCCATTTTTAGATAGGGCTCAAAGGAGGTCGAAGGGAAATAAAGGGATAGAGGAGTGAAGGAGGGGAAGAAGGAAATGGGGTTAGAAGTAGTTAGTTTGTTAGAGGTGTTAGAAGAGTAAGTGCTCTTTGAAGAGCTCTGTCTTCAGGAGTTTATTAAAGATAGTGAGAGATTCTCCTGATCTGGTAGTAGAAGGTAGTTAGTTAGAGGTGTTAGGAGAGTAAGAGCTCTTTGAAGAGCTCTGTCTTCAGGAGTTTATTAAAGATAGTGAGAGATTCTCCTGATCTGGTAGTAGAAGGTAGTTAGTTAGAGGTGTTAGGAGAGTAAGTGCTCTTTGTAGAGCTCAGTCTTCAGGAGTTTATTAAAGATAGTGAGAGATTCTCCTGATCTGGTAGTGGAAGGTAGTTAGTTAGAGGTGTTAGGAGAGTAAGAGCTATTTGAAGAGCTCTGTCTTCAGGAGTTTATTAAAGATAGTGAGAGATTCTCCTGATCTGGTAGTAGAAGGTAGTTAGTTAGAGGTGTTAGGAGAGTAAGTGCTCTTTGAAGAGCTCTGTCTTCAGGTGTTTCTTAAAGATAGCGAGAGATTCTCCTGATCTGGTAGTAGAAGGTAGTTTGTTCCACCATTGGGGAACTCTGTATGAGAACAGTCTGGATTGCTTTGTGTGAATGTTTGTTTGGTAAAGCGAGGCGACGTTCATTGGAGGAGTGCAGCAGCCGTGAGGTAGCGTAAGCCTTCAGGAGTGAGTGCAAGTAGGAAGGAGCCTGTTCTGTCATCACCTTGTAGGTGATTGTAAGAGTTTTGAATTTGATGCATCAACTGGTAGCCAGTGGAGCTCAATGAGCAGCGGGGTGACATGTGCCCGTTTTGGTTGGTTGAAGACCAGACGTGCTGCTGCATTCTGGATCATTTGGAGTGTTTTTACTACACAGGCTGGTAGGTCAGTTAGCAGGGCATTGCAGTAGTCGAGGCGTGAGATGACGACTGCTTGTACCAGGAGTTGGGTGGCCTGTTGCGTCAGAAACTGTCTAATTTTTCTGATGTTATAAAGCGCGAAGCGGCAGGATCGAGCAACTGAGGCCACATGGTGCGTGAAGGAGAGTTGGTCATCAACCATAACACCCAGGTTCCTAGCAACCTTTGTCGGTGAGAGAGAGAGAGAGTCGATGCTTATAGAGAAGTTGAAAAGATAGTTTTGCTGGTATGACCAGAAGTTCAGTCTTTGAGAGATTTAGTTGAAGGTGATGCTCCTTCATCCATGAGGATATGTCAGAGAGACACTGCGATATCCGTGCAGAGATTGAGTTATCTTCAGGTGAGAACGACAGGTATAGCTGGGTGTCATCAGCAAAGCAATGGTAGGAAAATCCATGTGAGTGGATAACCTGACCATGAGAGGCAGTGTATATTGAGAAGAGAAGGGGTCCCAGTACCGAACCCTGGGGAACCCCAGTGGATAGGGAGCGGGCTGAGGACAGCTGTCCTTGCCACGACACCTTGAACGAGCGCCCAGTGAGGTATGATCTAAACCATGACAGCACATTGTCTGAGATCCCCATGTTTGAAATATATAATGTATAATAATATATAATAAAATACATTTAAATAATGACACACCACAACAGTCACTGTTTGGTGGAGTGCAGTACAACAGGAAGTGTGGAAGTGTTGACTTAACCCTGGTTAATTTACTGTGTGGGTGGAACAATGAACAATTTACTCTGTGGCTGTTTGTGACGTGCAGCATAATCACCGTAGAAGTTTCCATCAGGTGATGGGTAACATCTACAGACACACATGGTCTGCAAAACCCCCTAAATAAATTGTACTGATGGATTTAAAGTGTGTAAAGAAGGTATTCAGCTCTCTGTTTTTAGCTGAGTGGATGTGGGTAAGCTTTCTGTTGCTGCAGCTCCTCCACCAAACGTTCTGCTTTTCTGTTCCCCACAGTTCTACTTATTGTGGATCTCAGAAATACTCAAACCACTGAGCCCCCACTGCACTGTACACTGTGTGGTAATATTAGCTTCTATTACAGTGTCTTGCAAAAGTATTCATACTCCTTGAACTCTTTCACATTTTTTCACCTTACAACCACCAATTTAAATGTATTTTATTGAGATTTAAGTGATTAACCTACATAAAAAGTAGCACATAATTGTAAAGTGAAATGAAAATGATACATTGTTTTCAAAATTTTTATAAAATAAAATTCTGAAAAGTGTGATGTGCAAAAGCACTCTGAGACAAAGTGCTTTGTGTGGCTGAAGGGTAACACTGCTCATCATCCTGAACACACCATCCCCACTGTGAAACATGGTGGTGGCAGCATAACGCTGTGGGGATACTTTTCTTCAGCAGGAACAGAGAAGCCGATCAGAATTGATGGGAAGATGGATGCAGATAAATAAATACTGGACAATCCTGAAAGAAAACCTGTTGGAGGGGAAGGGAAGGAGAGGAAGGAGATTCACCTTCCAGCAAGACAATGACCCTAAACATACAGCCAGAGATACAGTGGAATGATTTAGATCAAATAATATTCATTTGTTAGAATCCCATTAAGTTTCTGTGGAAAGACTGTGAAAACTGCTGTTCACAGACGCTCTCCATCCAACCTGGCTGAGCTTCAGCTGTTCTGTAAAGAAGAATGAGCAAAAATCTCATTCTATAGATGTGCAAAACTGGTAGAGACATAAACCCCAAAAGACTTGCAGGTGTAATTGCAGTGAAAGGTGGCTATACTTAGTATTTATATGGGGGGGTAAATACTTCCCCCCCACCAGCACACTCTCCTGTGCACGCCGCAAAACCAGCAAGCTGATTGGCTGTTTCTACCGCTTATTACACACATATGAACACAGCAGCGTAAACCCAACTTTTAAACAGAATACTAAATAAAATAACATTACTCTACATTCTATATAAACCCTACATGGACACCCCGTATGTAGCTCTGTATGACAATTAAAACCATATAAAGCTCTGGAGAAAGGAAGAGATCAAAGAAACTCGTCATTTTTAAGTGCTCTCTTGTTTTTTTCCAGAGCTGTATATGAAGCAGCAAAGCTTTTCACAGACTTATAATATAAACAGCGTGTATATATGGCAAAAGCTATTCAGGGGCTGGTGATTCAACAAACCACACTGTTCTAATTTTCCATTACAGAGACATTACAGTATATCTGCCCAATGTCATTCATTTTACTCTAATCTTAGATATACTGATGACACTATTAAAGTCAAAACATACTGGAACAAAAATTAGTTTTTTCACTACTAGACATAGAAGACTACTAGATGATGCTAAATCACACAAACACTAAATCCTGCAATGTAACCAGTTACAGTAACTGATAAATCAATAAGCAAATCAATAGGCTTTGAGATCAACCACACATGAGAAAAGCACCCAGCTGTGGTTTGTCTACTTAAACGACAATATACTTATCAACACACTATCTATCTATAACACAAACATCCTACCATAGCCCAGTTAGAACAGAAACGCAGTGAACTCTTAACCTTTCTACATGTACTATTCTTTCTCTCTTCATTAACTGCAGAAACGTTACTAGACTGGTAAATCCAATTCATGATGAAGATCGTGGCCTGATGACACCAAGGCCAGCTAGATTCAGCCTGATCTCATCTGTTTTTTCAGCCCAGGTACAGTTTTGAGAAACAGCAGTATCTGTTTGCAGCCTCTCCACATTTGGAAATAATAGCTTTAAGGTTCCTTTTCTTTTGGAGTTGTGGATGTGCTCTTGCTGATATATGCACATTTGCACAGTGTTGCTATGCAACATTCTAAACATAAACAGATCAGCAAACAACTCATTGCTATAGTCTCTTTTCACGCTGACGCCATTTTTAATTGAAAGTAATGCTGTGATGGGAGGAAGTAGACAATGGTGTGGACCACATATCTTCAGCTATTACTACGTTTTTACCGTGAACGATATAGAAAAATGGGCTGAAGAGGGAGGTTTATTACCAAGAGCAGTTTGGTTAAAAGGATACAGCAGCTGCATAGAGCGGTACGTCACTAATATCGAAGGAGTGTTAAGGTTTTAGCCAACATTACCCAACCTCGCTAATGCTAGCTACCTAGCGTTAGCCTGACTCCCCAAGCCCAGTGAACAGTGCTGCTAATGCTTTAGAAAAATGTGTAAAGAACTAAAGCGCATGTCTGTTCCTTCGTCGCTTCCTGTCAAAATGAGAGCGCATATTTCACAAGTCTCCCGAAAACAGAGCAAACATACGGTCAGAAATTAGTAAAAAGTGATCAAACCTCTTTTACTGATCCTTTGATAAGGATTTATGAGGGAAGTTTTTTTCCTAGATTATATGTAGCTACTCATTTAAAGGATTTTACGTTTCAGCCCACTTACATGCTTCTGTGTACTGCGTCCTCCTCATCGATGACGCAATCAGTGGAAATTAAGCTTCAAACACAGCTCCTAAGCCATAGCTCCAACTAAGCAACTTAACGACAGTGTTTGTGAAAGTTCAGTGGAACACCTGAGTGACTCAACGATAGATCGGACTTACCGCTGTGGTTCAGACTACGGTTTTGGGAAACACTTGCATAGCCACTGCATCGTTCCCACTATGTATGTTGCTTATTTAGTTAGCAACTATGCTTTTTGGGAACCTTTTACAAACCTTCATAAACCAACCAATCATGCACTTACAAATTGTTAATTATTATAACAGGGTTCAAATTGAAAGAAATTAAACATCTGACCAGTCAAAATGAGCTAAAATATTATAAAATGTTCTTACCTGCATCTCCTGCTGCCTCTCTGCACTGTTTGGCCTTGTTTTGTACCTGCAAAGTTCAACATTATATCATGTTAATTAACACAATTAACTCCAAAAGCAAATAAAATCTGAAAATATCAAAAATTAGATTATTGAACAGTTTCATAACCAGCTTCAGAATTTATTATTTTTTATTATCATCATTAACATGCACAGTTTAAATTTCCAACTTAATTGTCTTTTATCAGCATCAACTCTGACTGTGTTCTTCTTTACACAGGAAATGACAGCGTAAAATGTGATTTTCACAGATGCACGTGCACAGAAGCATGCCGATGTTTGACGACTCTTGGTGAGATATTTTGTTGCCACCAAAAGGCAGAATATTGAAGATTATATGTAGAACAGTGGTGCATTAAAAACTTCACTGAAAATGTCTTCAGATTTTCCTAAATGTAGATAAGAAGAACCAACTCAACCAAAAGTCAAAATATTCTGCTCATTAAGAGGGCCGGCTCTGTCCTGAGACCCCCGGACCCGGTGCAGGTAGTACAGAAAGGAGGATGCTGGTGGATAAATCTCACTCTGAACGTGTGAAGGATCGATACTGCAGGTCCTTCCTTCCTGCTGCAGCTAAAGTACAACACTTCTAACAATAGAAGAACAATAGACCACCTCCACACACTGTGCATTTACAGGAGGCAGAGTTTCATACGTTAACACTCACTTAAACATTACTTAACAACATGTAGTGTCTACACGAGTAATAAATAATTATTTTATCTTAACAGTAACATCTTAACATTAGCCAAAGTGAGAAAGGCCTTTAGTTGCATAGAAGTTACACTGGGTTTTTGTGACCTCATAGTCTATTTTACACACTCTCTCTCGGTGTGATCTTTGTTGGTTGCCCCCTCCTCGGAAGGCTAATAATAAATGAGTAGGGGTAAGAATAGGTTATACTTTCACTTCCTTATAAACTCTTTAGAGTTGTTTCTTTTAACCTTTTTCAGCCTGATCAGCATCAGCTCCTCTTCTGATCTCCACAGAAATCTTTTTGGTTTGTGCCATGATGCACTTTCATAAACATGCTGCAGTGATCAGGCTTTAAAATAATTGCTGTTCTTTAAAAAAAACAGGCTCCACCCACTCACACCTGATTCCTGAGTCATTCCATTTATTAAAAACACCTGGCTGTAATTTGACCTTAAAATTATCTGATAATCCTAAAGGTTTACATACTTATTCCACTCACAGATCTTCAATAGTGAATCATTTGTCTAATTTTGTTTGATTTGGTTCTTTTTTTAACGTACTTTGATACATTTGATGAAGTCTTAGATAAAATGTACGCAAAAATGTTGAAATTCATTACTGTATTTGTTTAACCTTTTTTGCTATTTTATTGCATCTTGTACAGTTTAAGGGCATTTTTACACCTGTAGTTGGTTTCTTTGATCCGGTTCATTTGATGCGTTTGTCTATTTAGAGCGTTCTTTTGTTTCTCCCTCTGTTTTTTTTATTTGTTTGTTTTAAGGTATAAACCTAGACGCACCAAAATACAAACCAACAAACCACGCGAGCACATCGTCCCCTCTGTCTGGTGCAGGAGTAAGTAAGTAAATATAGTGAGAAGATTCTGTGTTACAGCGTGTATATCTGTATGTCTGTGCAGTGTAAAGCTGCTTTAACACAGAACACTGAAAATTTGTCGCTGTGCTTTTAAACACAGTGTTTTTAATAGGGCGTGCAGCACAGATGTACACATAGTAAACAGAGTAGCACGGCTGTGAGCAGTGAATACAGCACAGGCTGCGTGTGTAAACAACATGGAGCAGAAACAGCATTTGTTAATAGCTGTGAGTTCGTTTGAGACCAGATCGAGATCACCTCCTCTATCAAACCACAATACAGGTACAAACCAGAGTTTATTTTAAATAGTACTGGTGTAAAAACCCCTTTAAAATAACAACAAGTAAAGTGTCTGAAGCTTGCTGGGTGTTTTTAAAGCCAGTGAGATCGATAGACAGATGTGTGATGATGTTTAGGTCAAATATATGTAAGAAACATGAGAAAAACTTTAGCTAGTTCCTCTTGAGGGTTTTGTTGGTGTGTTTAAGATTATTATGTTGCTTTTCATTCTCCACTATTTAACTAGCAGTGTGATATATAGTGATGATTTACTGGTGTTTACGGGAATGTTTTTAACAGTTTTGACTGGGTGAGAAAATGAGAAAATGCTATTTTACCTTCTCTGCCTGTTTTGGGGTGGTGGTGTTGTTGATTTTCTCAGCTGCTTGTTCCGCCTCATCTGCCTCTCTGCATCTCTGCTCATATGATCTTTTAGACTGTATGAAATAAAGAAGCTCTTAAACAGAGACACAGATCTTTAATTTAATGTAAAATAATAATCAAAAAAACTGTTACTGTGGAAAAAGTGAAACTGTGGATAAAGCATATCTTACATCTACTCAGATAACATTTCCATTTTGTCTGTGAGTTCAATGTTGGTCCTGTAAAAATGGAACCACCTAGAACATGCTTTGCTTTTATTTGAGGCCCCCATTAGTGTGTTGGCTGGGTAATGTAAATATTTAACATTTTATTATCATATTATTAATAATTTAGTAACGTTCAGAATGTACATACTACTTTACTATTTAACAGTTTACATACATTTTTAGATTAATTAGAAACAGTGAGAAAATCAGTTTATCTAACAAAAGTGTCTCATTGTTTTAAAGCACTTTTACTATGATTTTGAGATTGCAGATTCGAATCCCCTTTATGCAGCTTGCCATTAGCAGCTGTTGGAGCCCCAAGAAACGCTCTTTCATCATCACTCTGTAATATTATTCAATGCGGTACCCTAATGGTCTTTACAACACCCCGACTTCTCACCTCGGACATTAGTATTTCCGAGTCAAGTATTAGTAATTTCTGGGTCAAGACCAAGACTTTTAAAGTCAAGACCGAGACCTGGAAAAACCGAGACCAAGACCAAGATTAAAATACAAAAATAAAAAAATTAAAGTATAATCTCTATTAATCTAAATTATCAGAATTATTATTCTGTGTCTCTTCAAAAACTTAATCAGAAATCACCACATGAAGTCAATTAATCTAAATTAGAATATCTTATTAATGAGCTAACTAACCTTAGTGGTGAGCTAGCTAAAATGTCAGTAGCTTTAGTTCTCTCTCTGGTAACATTAGTATTTTAGCTAGCTCATCACTAAGGTGACAAGCACTAAGATTAGCTAGCTCAATGCTAGTTTTACTTCTCTCCCTGGTGCCATTAGTATTTCAGCTAGTTTGTCTCTAAAGTTAGCTAGCTCATCACTAAAGTTAGCTAGCTCATCACTAGCTTTAGTTCTCTCCCCAATAACGTTAGTGTGTTAACTAGCTTGTTGATAAGGTCAGTGCTCTCCCCAATAACATTAGTATGTTAGCTAGTTCGCTGCTGACATTAGTTATTGCTAATTTGGAAAAAAAATGTCCTGGTCCCTGATGTCTCTGTCATCGAAATGAGGCAGAATTTACCACTATAATGCGCACCCTATTATAAGGCACACTATCGTCTATTTTCTGATCTATTTTCATACATACGGTGCACATTAAGCAAAGTAAAAGCCAGATAAGCCTTACTCTGCGAGGCAAATAATGCCTGCATTTTAAAAGACTAAAAATTAATAACACAATAATAATGAAACACTAGTTTCTGGACTTCCATAGTTATATAGTGAGTTTCACTAGGCGCTATATCAGAAAGTTTAAGTGTTATGTTCTGTAACTCTTAATGTAGATTAAGTTCTGGACCGCTGAACATCTCAACCGAGGTGCCGGGCTGTTTTCACATGTTATGCAGTCATTTTTAGGCTATGCCATATTTTACCCTCTGAGGGAAACAGATAAGATTGAGTGTTATGTTCTGTAACCGCTAGTGTAGACTAAGTTCTGGACCGCTGAACACCCCGGTATCAGGCTGTTCTCACATGTTACGCCGTATCGTTGTGTAGCTTTAATGCCCATATCTCCTATCACTGAACTATTTACCCAAACCTGGTTTTGTTAGACAGAACCTAATCTTAGAATATGTGCTACTGATAATGGCTAACTGTTTATTTCCACCTAGTTGGTGTTCATAAATTGGAGTTAGATTAGTCTATTTTAGTATCTCACCTAAGTCTCATATAAAATACTGGAAAGACGGAATACGCATTAGGGGGAAAAGGCATAGGCCTGTTGTCTCCTCCCATACAACTCCAAAGGGTGATGTGGATCAGCACAAGACTGCATCTGTGAGCTGATGTATCAGAACCGAGTCGCTGTGCTTTCCGTGTCGAGCGTTAGTGCTATGATGCTACTCAGCAATGCTGCATCAGTAGCAGTTCAAAAATAGGTGGAGTCTGACTTCACATGTCACCTATTGTGTGGGTTGCGTAATAGGCCTTATAAACTGGGGAGAAAATCTGATAAAACATTTTAAAATATGTTTATTAACTATTTGTCAATGCAATAGCACAGAGTCTCTTACCTTAAGTAACTTAAATAAGGGACACGATTAATAATTCAGTAGTAAATAATTTCAATCAGAAATATATGTTTAGATTAGATTTAAGATGATTCACTTTAAACAGTTACTCTGTGATCTTAAAACTGTCCTGATCTTCAGAACACACTAGTACAAGAGTGTGTGTGAGAACACACCGCATTTTGAGGAAATTACCAATCTATGAGAGGAATAGGGAAACTTGCGTTGGTTTATGTGTGTGTGTGTGTGTGTGTGGGGTTTTAAAAATATTAATGAGGAATAGATGTGGGACTTTTGAGCACTGACCCCACCACACACACAAAAACCACACACACACACACACACACACACACACACAGGCACGGAAATGCACACCGATTTAAATTGACTTTGAATGCTTCTTCCTCTTCCTGCTCTCTCGCTCTTTCGCTCTCTCACTCTCTCAGTGCCACTTATAGACGTGTAATTTCCTGACTGATCTTCTGGTTCAGCAGCACATCTTTCTGAGTGTGAAAAGTGAGGCGGGTAGTATCTGCCCCTGCCCCTCGGGTCGTGCTTTTGTGATTTATCTGAAAGTCTGAGACTCACCTCTATCGTCTTCTTGTACTGAGAGACTTTGGTCTTATGAACCTTCTCCATGATTCCCTCAAACTGCAATAGAGAAAGGTTCATAATCAGAGCCCTGCCAGGCCTCAGTGTGGGCTGGTGAGACAGATAGAGGATGAAGGTCAGGATAAAACCCACTGTGTCTTTCTGCACGGACGCACCTTTTTCCGCTGCTCTTTCTGACGTTCTCTGAACTGCTCCATGCGCTTGACTTCTTCTTTTAACATCCCCGAGAGGTGGATGTGCAAGTTTCCGATGTTCTCGATTTCTGTTTGTAAATTAAACATCAGTGTCTGTGGTCCAGTTTAAGTGCATAAATTATAACTGATAAAACCAGCGGGACGTGCCGCCCTGCCACTTACGTGCTTTGAGTTGGTCAAACGAAGCCTTTAAAGTGCTGCAAGAAGAAATGAGGAACGTGTTACTAATATGGATGTGTCTCACATCCACATTCTTTCTGCTTATGTCCTAAGCCTGATTCTCAGTAGTGTGGATTAGTACCTTGTCAGGAGTGGAGCACTCTGTGCGGAGGAGTTAAAAGTTAACCACTTACCCTATTTCACTTTGGCCTCCAGCCTTTCGTGCAATAGCCACTAGCTCTTTGCCATACTTCTCTTCTGCCATCGCCCTGCAAAGAGCAGAAGCCCCTTCTCATCACATCATCACGTCTAAATGAGCTTCAAATCTTATTCAAATGGAAAGTAAATCAATTTAAAAGATCACCTCATCTTCAAGAGCTCCTCCATGTCTTTGCAGGCCCGCCGGCCATCGTAGAGCCTCTGGGTGAGGGCCTCGTACCCGGCGTTGCTAACAAAGTCTGGGCCCTAAGTGCCAGTGGAGGAAGTGTTATCTCTTCACCATCCAGATAAAGTGTTTTTCTCAGCTCATATAACCATAAATTATTTTTAATTAATAAGTTCACATTTAGAGGAAATTATAATCAGGAAAGGCTTGTTTAAACCAACACAGCAACAACGTGGTGTATTTCAGGCTAATTCACATCACAAGATCATCTTTCCATACTACTACCAGTGCGTCATGTCATGTTACTCATCCTGAATTCTGGAATTAAACCGTTGGTGGCTCAGCTCACAAATAGAATGCCACGTCTAGATTCTAGCTGTTCCACACATGCGGGATGATCTCGTTTAGACTCTTTACAGCCACACTTCTGTCCTATAAATCTAAAACTTTAGCAGAAGCAGATCCAGAATGTACTTTTTTAATCATGGGAACAGCTCGACCTCTGGAAGTGCATCAGGTAAAACAGGTTTATGAGGCGAGAGCTAGGATGCAAATGAACCCAGAAACGTTCCGTGCTGCTTTGAAGATTTGTTGTTTTATATATATGTATACATATATCGCTGAAGATCAAAGCCACATGTGTCATGCAGTTCCAGGGGAGAACAATTCTTGAAGAGAATCCGCAAAAAGAGTGGAAGTGGTTTACCCTGACAATGCCGACCTGATTACCGATCCCCCCCACGCTCTAAAAACTACAGAAACACCCATTACCTCCTGGCAGGGAACGCTATTCTCTGACCATTAAACTACGAGATATCTGCTTTAGTGTTTTATTTAGAATGGACAGTAAGAGTGGATTGTGTAGAATATATTATATAGATACATACATACATACATAAAAGAGGGGAGTATATACTTCTACCATACTTCTACACACAACGTAGAAGGTACTGCACTGTCCTGTCTTTAAATTGTCTCGTCTTTTGTATTTATTGTATTTATTGTTATTTAGTGTTATAATTTTATAATTTTATGTTGCACTGTCGTCACTCCTGCACTTTATGTTGTCTATTGCTTGTGGTTCTATGTTGCACCATGGTTCCGGAGGAACGTAATTTCATCACACTGTGTACCTGTACTCAGACGTAATGACAATAAAAGCCTCTTGACTTGACTTGACTTGACAACTCTCAGACTACCATTCTGCCAGTTTATGACAACACTCTACAGCCTAGAACGTGGAACATCCTTCTTTAAAACTGTACAAGAAACACAAGATGAACGTTACAGTTCAAAAAGGAACATTCATATCCAGATATACACCTGCCACACATGGACTTCAGCTGAAACATCAAACTTCTAAAACATCTTAACACATGATTACTTACCCAGAACGCATCTTTAAACTGTAACGGTGTCATCTCAGCCTCTGTAGCTCTGTTTACTCCAGCGCAAACTCCAGCGAAATGCAGTGAGTAAGTCAAATTTTCAGTTAAAAAAGGAACAACAGCAGTACACACAGGAAACCCAAGACCTCACAGCAGTTCACTTGTGCTGCCTGTGTTCGACTAGGATGAGGAAGAGCTTCTGCATTATGTCACTGACCACAGGCGCCCTGTAGATAACAGCCTGTTTTAGTCACCGTTCAAACGCTGGACATAATGAACCTCCTGAAATAGAAGATGCTAAATTGAACAGAAGGTTACACTATACAGTGAAGTAAATAATTATTGAATCTCTTGCTGATTTGAAGTTTCCAAACTGTAAAAGACATGAACAGTCTATAATTTTAAGGGAAGGTTAATTTTAACCGTGAGAAATAGAATATCAAAAATAAAATCCAAAAAAATATCAAATTGTATAAATTATATCAATTGATTTGCATTTTGCAGAGAGAAATAATAATTCAGTCTAGGGCTGCAGCTATTGATTATTTTAGTAATCAAGTACTGTACTGAAAAATCAATTTGATTTATTGAGAAATTGGATAAGACATATTTGTTTGCTTAAAGAGTAATTAAAAATACTCAAGAAAACAAGACATTTTACTTAATAATAAATGACCAATTGATTTCCTTTTTTAAAGTTATATTTTTAACTTCACAGCATACATTTCAAACAGCAAACACAAATAGAAATAAATAAAGAAATAATAATTATTTTTATAATTAGTACTTTAAAACAATTAAGTTAAATTTTTTTCAACAAGGATTTCTTGTAAGTATCAAAACTATAGGGAATAATCAATAAAAAGGCATAAACGTTTGCATTATGTTGTGTGTCTTAGCTTCTGAACAGCAGAGATGTCGCCAGTCCGTCTCACAGAGCCGGTATCATGTATTTATTTATAAACTCCTCAGGCTGAGTCGGTGCAGCATTAAAGTGTGTTGTTGTGGGAGACAAGAGCGAATACACGCTGTTCAGCCTAAATGCTCCATTATTATAGTCGTTTTTGCCTCGTAAGTTGTCGCTCTTTTCCCTCGCTGCTTTAAAACACTCTCTTCTCAACTAAAACCTCCGCCGCCTACTCCTTCTTCCTGTGCGCGGATGGCGTACCGCTAAGCACGTTGTCACATTAAAAGTGTGAATTAGTTGTAAGAAAATGAAAGAAATACAAAATGACTATCAATCAACATCAATCTGGGGTTCCATGCAAACTCTCACCTCGTGGAGTATACTTGATCATGAGGAAGGTGAAAGATCAGCCTAAAACTACACAAGGGGAAGTTCTTAATGATCTCAAGGCAGCTGGGACCCCAGTCACCAAGAAAACCTTTTGGTAAGACATTATGCTGTAATGGATTAAAGTTCTGCAGTGCTGCAAGGTCCTCCTGTCGAAGAAGGAACATGTGCAGAACCGTCTTTAGTTAGCCAATAAATACCTGGAGGATTCTGAGAGTGATTGGGAGAAGGTTCTGTGGTCAGATGGGACAAAAATCGAGCTTTTGGCCTACGGCCGCATGCCTACGACTGCAGCACAGTAGTGCCAATATTACACATTATAGCACTCCATCTCATGTATTATTGCTGATGTATAATTATGTTTAGTATGTCACTGAAACTTTTTTTAAGGGTAGCAGTGTGGCTGTGCTACGTACGGACATGGATAGTGTGAAACAAAAACTGAAATGGAGCATGGCCGCTCCACATGCTCAGATGATATCACTACTCTGCAAACAACCGTGCACAGGCTTAGCAAACATGTAGCTGCTCTGCGGGAGAAACGAGTCGACCTGAAGGGACGAATGAGGAGCACGAATATTCTAACTCTGAATGTGGAGGAGATGTCTGGATCGAGTTTTACCACCGTCTGCAACCGAGGCAGCAGGGGGGGCAAGCCTTGTGCTATTGTGGCCAAACTTCACTATTATCAGGACTGTGTGGACACTCTTCTGAGCAGGAAGGCCAGGTCTCTGTAGTATAATGACATTTTCATTCCCCGATTGCCCACCCAGTGTAGCCTGCGCCAGTTCAGCATTTAACAATGTTAAAAACATCCTCCGCAGGCAGAAAAATACTCGTTTCTGCATTTTTTATCCAGCCAGGCATGCATATGCATAAAAAACATGATGGGACTGAAAAAGTCCCAAAATATGGAGGCAGAAAAGTGACATAAGCATAAATAAATAAATGGAAGTATAAATGAATAAATAAATATATAAATACATAATTGTATAGATAAATACATTAAAAGTACACACTTAAAATATTTCCATGCATAAACCTTTATTTAGGGCTGTTTCTGCATTTATTTATATATTTATTGATAAATATATTGCTACATTTATTTACTTCCATGACCCTCATTATCTGATGATATTTAAACTCCTTCTGTTAGGTTTATAAAGGGTAAAGGATGGTTTAGTTCAGATCAGTAAACAAACTCATTAACTGATCTGGTGTGAAAACACCCTAAAAGAGGGGTACGTGTCTAGTTGCATCCATGCACAAAGCCAAAGCATGCGTGCGTTTCTCTAATTCTCAGACAACAGAATTCTTAAATCTGCTATATTAATCTGTAAGAAATTGTGGTTGCCTTTGCTGAAGTGAAAGTTCACAAACAGCAGTTGTAGATATTTGGCACATAAAGGCCTAATTCTTATATGTGTGTACTCTTATTTATGTTGGATTTAAAATTTATGTTAAATATAAGTTGTGTGCTTTTTTTTGTATAGGACGGGAGTGTTTGTTACGCCCCTGAGAGAGGGGATAGTGGAAAATACCAAATTTAATGAACACAGGACACACTGATGAGTGTTCAAAGCAGCATAACTTTAGTATGATGCAATCTCAGCATGTGCTCTCTGTTCCCCTCACTCAGTCCAAACTAGACACGCCCCTAGCACAGGCTCAACCAACTGGTGTACACAGTAATAACCCAATAACTTGAAATACAGTGACTAGTAATAATATCAAAACAACACAGAACTATTTTCCTTTTTCTCTATATATTTTCTTTTCTTTTTTACATATATATATTTATATAGATATTTTTTATCTCCCTTTTTTCAGTATATCACACACTCCCCACCAATATAGATGTCGTCCCGACATCACAAAGAATGTGTTTGCACATTACATTTTTTTTCAACCATTTTTTTGTATATAGCCAACAGTCAAACTCCTTTCTGTTCTTTTAGGTAAGTCTCTACTGCAGAAAGGAAATGTATTTCTATTTATCAGTGTCCACTAACATGAACAGTGTCTTCTTTTTCCTTTTTTTTTCCATTCTGCAAATTTGTGTGCTCTGCTTTTTCACAGTCCATGCGTGTTGCAAGCATATGTGCGCATGTGAGAGGGAAAGTCTGTTTATCTTATGTTCATGTCCATTGGGTAAGTGTACTCAACTGCTCTGTCTATCCACAGTCCATGAGTGTTGTGAGCATAGGTGTGTGTGTGTGTGTGTGGAAGTCCTTTTAGTTCATGTCCATATTCATCAGGTACTCTGCTTATCCACAGTCCATAAGTGTTGTGAGCAGGGGTGTATGTGTCAGTTCAGTTTCTTTTTAGTTTGTGTCCATCGTATGTGTACATGACCAATCTGTTTTATCACAGTTCATGGTATGTTTCAAATGTATAAGTGTGAAAGTTCTTTCAGGTGTTGTCCATCCCTAGTAGGTATATGTAAACAACTCTGTTCACAGTCTATGAATGTTGTGAACATATTTGTATGCGTGAAAGAACAGAGGTGAACAGTCCATCAACATTCCCAGGATGTCTTTTACTCAGTTCCTATGCAAATGCATTGAACAGTAATGCCCAGGGGGAAAGTAAAATTGTGTAGGGTCCATCCATGTTTGTCTTGTATGTTCCACATCCCAAGGCCAAGGAAAATGCCTGTGAGTGTCACTTTCTGAAAGAGAAGCTAGATAGCATACTGGGGTACCAAGCTGGTCATAGGTGAATAACTTTGGTGCTCGCTTCTCTCTGTTGGGTCGTTGATACTTGTACTTTGCCTTCGTTTCATCATCAATGCTGTCAGCAGCAGTACACGGAGGGAGTGATTCGCTTCTCTCAAAGAAATTATCCTGTTCAACTGTTTGTCTCCCTTGAGCAGACATCTCTGGCTGAATGTCCTGATCCAGAGCACAGTTCCTATCGTGGGCCTCACTTTGCTGGGGCACATTTTCCAATCCAAGAACTTGATTCTCAGTTTGTACAGCTGGCTCTTGAGCTTTTGTCTGAATATCACGTCCAGTGTTGCAACTGTATTGAGGCTGTGGCACAGTTATGCAGTGGTATTCATAGTCATCCTCATCACTGTCAGTCCCTGCTTGAATGTTCTCTTCTCTTTCTGGGTTTTTTTTCGTTCTCTTCTTTGTTTTTTTGAGTTTGCCGTCTTGAGTTGGACCTCTAGTGGTAAGTAATCCGGTGTAGGATTCTGCTTCCTCTTCCTAGCTCCGGAACAACTTCATAGATGGGAATATCTTTATTTACTTGCCATACAACTTTGTGAATTTGTTCCTCCCAATGATTTCGAAGTTTGCCTGTCCCACCTCGGGGTGTCATGTTTCTCACAAGAACACGATCGCCTTCTTGCAACACAGAACTCCTGACTTTCTTATTGTAATTCCGGTTTCCTCTTTCGGCAGACTTCTTGGCGTTCTCTCTTGAAATCTCATATGCCTCCTGCATTCCAGATTTCCATTGCTTTACATATTCCTGATGATCACCTGTTCCACTCTCTGGAGTTAGGCGGAACAAAAGATCAACTGGCAGTCTCGGAGGCCGTCCATAAAGAAGATAAAAGGGAGAAAACCCAGTGACTTTGCTGCGAGTGCAGTTGTAAGCATAAATGAGCTTGTTTAGCGAATCCTTCCAATTGGATTTTTCTCTCTCAGTCAGTGTTTTCAACATCTGGAGGAGAGTTCTATTAAAATGCTCCACCTGACCATTCCCTTGGGGGTGGTACGGTGTACTTCTAGAGCCAATAACACCACAGTTTTTCTTCAACTGTGCGAAAAGTTGGTTTTCGAATTCACCTCCCTGGCCATGATGTATCCTCATGGGAAATCCGAACTTCAATGCATAGTCACCGAATATCTTGTCAGCTACAGTTTTAGCAGATTTTGATGTCGTAGCATATGCCTGAACAAAACGTGTGAAATGGTCAATTACTACCAGGATATACTCGTATCCACCTGAGCTTCTGTCTACATGAAGAAAATCTATTGAGACCAGTTCAAAAGGCTGTGACGTAACAATGTTTGTGAGAGGAGCTCTAGTTTCTCGACTTGGTTTCTTCTGCTTCAAACACACACAAGAATAGGAAACATAGTGCTCAACATCCTTCTGCAGGTTAGGCCAGAAGAACCTATCTCTGATTAATGACACTGTCCGGTCCACTCCCTGATGACCCATTTCATCATGCAATTCTCTCAGGACCATCTCTTTGTATTTCTCTGGTAAGATCAACTGTTTTCTTGTGGCTGTCTTTCGGTATAAAAGGCCATTTTCATCAAAGATCAATCGATCCCATTCACGGAGCAGCCATTTGCTTTTTATACCCAGCTTTCCCAACTGGTGACCAGTAGGGCGAGCATTTGAGCCAGGAATTCTAGCTTCCCTGAATGAAGATGGTAGTTTTCTCTGGTTCTGTGAGTGTCCGCGAAGCATACGCGATCATACGGAGTTTCCTTTCCTGTTCCTGGTACAATACGGCACCCAGGCCCTGATTGGAAGCATCAGTGTGGAGGATGAACGATTTACTGAAGTCTGCAAATCCGAGAACAGGTGGCTGAGTTAGACAATCAGTCAGTTTCTCCAGTACCTCTTGGTGTGCAGCTGTCCAGATGATAGACTGATGAGAGTGTGCTGCTTTTCTTTTCCCTTCTTGCCTTTTGGTTTTGCAACAATGTTTCCCTTCTCTCTTGACCTCAGGGGTGACTTTCAGAAGACTGTAGAGAGGCCCAGCAATGCGAGAAAAGTCCTTGATATACTGTCGGTAATACCCTAACAAGCCCATTATTGCTCGCAGTTCTCCCACTGTTTGAGGCTTTTTCTCCTTTAGAGCTCTTACTGCGATGGTATCAACTGGATCTATTTTGCTGCCCTCAGCTGACACAATACGTCCTAAATAACGGACCTCTTGTTTGAAGAGCTCACATTTGCTTGGCTTCAGCGTGATTGCATATTGTCTGAGTCGCTGCAACACTAACCTCAAATCGTGAACATGATCCGAAAAAGACTTGCTGAATACAAGGGTGTCGTCAAGATATGGGATACATATTTCATCTCTCAGCCCCTCCAGACATTCCTCCATGCACCGCTGCAAGGCAGCAGGTGCATTCATGAGACCAAATGGAATTCTGATCCACTCATATAGCCCCCAAGGGGTGACAAACGCAGTCATTGGCCTGCTTTCTCTGTCCATGAAACCTTGGTGGTAGGCCTTCCCCTGGTCTAATAAGGAGAACCATGAGTTACCTCCAAGGCCATCCATGATGTCTTGCACCCTAGGGATGGGCTGGCGGTCAGCTATGGTCTTCCTGTTCAGTTCTCTGTAGTCAATGCACAAGCGTAATGTTCCATCTTTCTTTCGGACACAGACTACAGGAGATGCATAAGGGGAATTTGACTTAGTCACCCAGCCTTGTGCAATGAGGTCATGTAAATGGTCTTTCATCTCCTTATATAGTGACTTGGGCACACTCAAGTAGGCTTTTGCAACAGGTTCTGTGTCTTTTAGCGAAATGCTAAGTTGTAGTTTATCAATGCGTCCGATGTCATTGTCTGATTTTGCAAATGAACTGGATTCAATTCTCAGCATCTTGCGCACCACTTCTCTTTCTGGCTCTTCAAGATGACTTAAGTTAACTGGTAGATCCCACTCATCACCAGTGATTTGGCCTTCTTCTACTCCTACATGGCTTACTGTGGTGCGAACTGGTGGACGACAACCTTCTAAAACAGTGGCTGTATAAACTGCTTGAATGGGTTGCACAGTTCCAACAACAATCGCTCCTGTCAGCATGATGTCATGATCGGTGGGGTTATGCACATCAACTGTGATGAATGGCTTTGCATTCTTTTTTAGTTCTACCAACGTCTCTGAAAATTCTAGTCCATGAGGCCATTCTGGATTGATGCTTGGTTCGAACAGCAATGTAGTATCTTCCTGCAGTGGTTTTGCTTTTACACGGCACTCAACCTGAAGAGATGTGCGTTTTGGTACACTGACTACTTCTTTTGTGGTCTTGACATCATACTCCGTCATTCGTTCAGCGTTCACCTGTTCCACCAAGGCTTGTACATTGTGCATGTGGAGTCCTGGAAAAGCTGCCCTAATATTTTCAACTATCTCTTTCTTATCCATGGGAGTGTTCTGTCCAATTTCACTATTCACAATGAGTGCAATCACATTGGAACCTATGATTGGTTGGGTTAGCGCACAACCCTTCATCACAAGTGCTGGAACAATTACTTCTGGGTTACATGGTGTCTCAGAGACCAACTTAAAAGTCACCTCTACCCAGCCAAGGTAAGGTATGCTTTCTCCATTAGCTGCCACTACATTCAGAGTGTCTTCTCCATCCAGAATCTGAGAAAGGGGTTTTAATCTGACATCTGGCAAATGTGCAGCCTTCCATTGCTCGTCCATTATTGTTACTTGGGATCCTGAATCCCACAGTGCTCTTACCATTTGATCCTGTATATAGCAGTCTACCAGGTATTTAGTGCCGATTAATGTGGCTGTTTTAACTTGTTTCTTTCTCTTCTGAACCTTTGGGTGAGGAAATGGAGTACGGGCAGGTGCGGGGTAGAGCTCCTCCTCCTTCTCGGAGCTACTGGCCGCACATCCCAGGTAGTCCCACGGGCTGCGCGCCACTTGCCTCGGGTACTCATGGCTACTGCCAAACACGGGATGAGACCCGAGGCTCACCGCACCAACCCTTAGCGCCCCCCCAAGAAAATCCTCCCCCGTAAAGGGATCCTCTTTATGCTGGCGGGACCCCTTAGAACGTCTACGCCGAGGCCTGTGGCGTCCTTTAGGCCTCGGGAATTCCAACGCCGGGGTCCCGCATGGTGCACGGCGGATCGCCAACCTGGAGCCGGTCCACTTATTTGCTGCGTCCATATTTGGTCGATCCTTCTGTCAGGTGCGGGTGCAGGGAGGACGCGGAGGCGGACGCAAATGCAAACAAAAAAGGATTTATTAAAGAAAACAAATACAAAATACACATGGAATAAACTGAAAACTGGACTGAGGAAACTGGGGAAAACATGGAGCACTGACAGACGATAAACGTACAAGGATCGACACCGGGGAAATGGAACACGGACCTTAAATAGAGGTGCACACACACAGGGAACAGGAAACACCTGGGACGAAGGGGCGGAGCTACAAATGAACACAGGTGAGTGGAAAAACACTGGGAATGAAACACAGAGGAGCCGGGTCACATGAGAACATACAGACAAGAGAACAGACAGGACATGACACATGTATTTATTTGATAACCCAGACCAGCTATTTAATAAAACACATTAAAACAGATTAACATATTTAACTATTCTTTTTTTATTATTTTTATTATTATTTTTACCCATACTCTGTCATAAAAATGTAATCAGCACAACTACTTGTAAATGTAAAGTAAAGAAAATGCTAAAGAAACCTCTCATTTACTGAGGATGTGGCTCTGTAAAACCATGCTAACTAATTAGCCTATTTTTCTCAAGAGCACTCTGCTAGCTAGCATTAGCTAAGCTTAGTAGCCTACTTAGCTAACAAAAAAACATTAAAAATGGCCATAGCTAATTACATGTAGAGTAAAATCAGTAAATGTAGAGTCAAATCACAATTAAACCGCATTTCATACAAAATATACCCTTAAACTGAGCATGTGACTGTACAGCCTTAAACAATAGGCAGCCTACTGTTAGCTAACGGGCAGAGCTAACTCCATGTGCTTCAGAAATCTCAGCTAAAGTCAATAAAATCACTAGTAAGCAACAAAAACACAACATTTCATAAACACAGATATTCATTTAAATAATATGCTTCTCAACTGATTCGTACCTGAGAGAGGGGATAATAGAAAATACCAAATTTAATGAACACAGGACACACTGATGAGTGTTCAAAGCAGCATAACTTTAGTATGATGCAATCTCAGCATGTGCTCTCTGTTCCCCTCACTCAGTCCAAACTAGACACGCCCCTAGCACAGGCTCAACCAACTGGTGTACACAGTAATAACCCAATAACTTGAAATACAGTGACTAGTAATAATATCAAAACAACACAGAACTATTTTCCTTTTTCTCTATATATTTTCTTTTCTTTTATATATATATATATATATATATATATATATATATATATATATATTTTTTTTTTTTATCTCCTTTTGTCAGTATATCACATGGTCACATTTAAATATTATTTTGATAAGAACTTAAATAACCAATATTTGCAATATTTGGTGGGTTTTAAATGTTACTATTGCTATATTTGCTATAATTAAGCCAGAGGAGGGTTTGGGATTTCGGGTGTGGAGGTTGGGGCCCCATTAGTGTTGGAGTGGGTGGGGGGTGTGTTTGCTTAGGGTGAATACCTTGAAGCTTCCCTGGTAACGGGTCTTGCCTAAATATGCTATGATTTTCTGACCAACCCCAGGAATGTCTCCTTCAGTCATTTGAGAAGCAATGAAGGCACATCTAAGAGGACAAATATGATTTTATACATCTTCTGTAAGAAAATCTAATGAGAAGCCTAGAGGAACTAAGAAAGGATATTTTGGAACTAGATGCTATAATGGCCTAATTTCCTTCTTCTGAGGAGTACAAAAAGAGGCTGTTGACAGAATATAATCTTCTATCAACAAAACCACCTAAAAATATGTTAGGTTAATATATAGGTTAATTAAATTAAGTAAAGCTAGGTTAAGTAAACAAAACTTTAATTCCTAAAACATATGTATCAAATGTAGTCAAATGATGTTTATCTACACAGATTTATCTACTAAAAACTGTAGCACTTCCATTTACTTACAGTAGCAGTGCTAGCCGGAGTTAGCAGCAGGGTACAGGGCGATAATACTCACCTCTGAAAGACAAAAGTGCTAGCGCTTAGTGTCTAATATTAAAGGGGATATGAAAGACTTCAAGTATTTAGTATAATTCACAAGATGTATTTTCACTCTAACAAATCTGATAAGTTTAACAGTTGTCAGTGAAACTGAATTAAAATAATAAGAAATCTAAATGTCATTTTCTTAAGTAAGCGCAGCGGCATCTTGTCCCAGCGCTGAAAGTGACGTCACGTGGTTCCCGAACACCTCACTAACATAAACTATTAGTCTACAGTGATTTAGTTTCTCAATAGATAATAAAAGCCAAACCAAAAATCTATGCAGAGCGGGGGGCACTTTTGTATTGCCCCTGGGTGTAGTAATACTGGGTATAGTATACTTTTATAGGGTGAAGAATGAGAAAAATATTTACTTTCACTTTCATATCTCGCCTCTTAAGAAGACAGCTGTTCTTCAGCGGTGGTTAGCGGCGCTGAAGCGCGAGAATCCTCCGGTTAGCTGCAATGCTAGGGGTTAGGAGCGAGCACTTTCTAGACCAGGACTATGTGGAGGAGAGGGGTTTTGAGTCGGGATCATTAGTGCCGGACAAACTTACCGACAGTCTAGACAAGCTGAGAGTTAAAAGATAACATAGCTAGCGTTAGCTACTTATCTAGCTATCTTACCATAGCTAGCCAACGCTAGCTAACTAGCTAACGCTAACTAGATGAAGCTAAGTACCCAGTAAGCTTTCTAACTTCTAAACTGAACGGTTTATCAACCAAACAGAGCCTGTGTTTCAATATCCACTTAAATCATGTTCGTTTCATTCAGTCTTAATGAACTCTGGACTTTACATGTTAAATAGATAAATGTATATAAACTAGCTGGTTAACTGGATGGTGGTACCTGCTGTTGACGGGCTGCAGGGTTTCTGCACGGCTCCATGTAGAGAGAGAATAAACACTCCCAAAACGTCTCTCTCTCAGAAAAGCATCTGAAAAGTTCTGCTCAGGTTTCTACAGGAAAGATCTCTGAGTAAATGCTCCACGTTAGCCTAGTTCAGCTTCGTCTTCATCCATAATCTCCACAAACCATAAGCTCTTTTCCACTAGCTTCATACCTGGACTCTTCTACCAACCAACCTCGTGACGTCACCAGTGCTGCACGGGCAACATGGCGGCGCCCTAGCGCAAACATAAATATATTATAATTTAGTGTGTAAATATTTGATATAAAAAATTCCCCCCAAATAAATTCCATTATATTTAATCCCTTAGAAAACTTGTACAAACTGAAATGTTTCATGTCCTCTTTAATGTTGCTCCAGCCGTGCTAGCTGGAGTTAGCAGCAGGGTACAGACCGATGATACTCACCACTGAGTGGCTAAAGAACTAGCACGATTAGCAGCTAATGCTGCACGCATGCAATCCTGGTTCCTCCCAGTGTTTCTTCCTCCTGCAACTCTGAGAAAGTGTTTTCTCTGTTGTTCACTGGAGATTCTGTATTGTATGTTCAGTGTTTTTTTCTGATTTTCTGTCCTGATATCACATTTCTGTAAAGCTGCTTTGCAACAAAATCAGTTGTAAAAAGCACTGTGTAGATACACTTGATTAAGTTTGATTTGATACAGTACCTTTAGAGCAGTGGCGGATGCTGGTCTTTCAAGGAGGGGAAGCTCAATTTCGGTCTACATCTTAACATATGTAGTTTTATTTATACGTAAATTCTACTCTCACTGAGATGTTTTTTTTTTTGTAAACAAAAGGCATTATTTTCAAGTTTTCACTACACAACAAAAAGGTACCCATTCTTTACATTGAACAATTACATAAAAAACGACGCTATGACATGAATAAACATAAAATGATCAGTAAAAAAAACATTACGCAAAATATTTAAAGTTGGTAAAGGAAAAAAATGCAGGTAAATTTATTTCCTTTTTAATTACCTTAAATAATCCCTTTATTAATTTAAATTATTTACATTATTTTTAATAATAACACAATACTTACTACTGGCCCCTGTTCATTTATGTCCTGAGTTTCATCAAGAGGCGTGGCCATCAGTACATTTTATTTGTTACAGCACTTCCAGTCAGCCAGCTCACTTTATCAAACCAGAACAGCTGAAAATACCTGTTACTTTTCCCCACCTTTTACACCAAATTAATCTGAGCAGTTGATCTGCCCTGCTGCTGTTTAACTCTAAGTTTTTCTTCTTATGGAAGACTATCAAATGGATTTTTACACTAAAAGATCGCTGATTCGCTCATTTCGCTGTCAATCAAAAAGGGACTCAGCCTCAGACAGATCATCCAATCATCATGCAGAAGCTGAGCGTCCGGGCCGGCCGAGGCCAGCCCACTGCTCCATAGACCCCCAGAGACGCTGAGCGTCCGATGGGCGGGACAAAGCCCAGCATTTATCCAATGACTCGTCTGGTTTAGCCGCGCGCTTTGCTCCGCTATTGAAGTCTGTGCACTGTTTAAAGCAGCGCTGTGAAGCTGCGGGAATGAGTGAGAGGAAAGCCGTGGCGTTACCAGTGATAAGAAGCTGATTCTGAACTAAGTTCAGCGCGGTGTAGCGCATATTTAATCAGTGACATGTACACACAACAGTATATATTTAATCACTTATTTTTTTACATTTTAGGGGAAGCTGAGCTTCCCTTGCAGTCTTAGAGCAATCGCCACTGATATAGAGATGCTGCTTCCTTCCTCATGGCAGGAAGACACATGTGGAAAACAAACAGTGGGTTGGGATATTTTCATGGAGAACCCTTTCTCCACCATTCTTTTCAGAACAAACTATGTACAATGGGGTCCTGGATTGCTATTTCACCTGTAGGTATGGGGAGATTTCTATGTGGTCCTTGTATGGTATGCCTGATAGTACCTGGAGAAATAGTCTGTGACCATGAGCACATTCTCTACAGCACCCCTGGATTTTTACAACTCCACCTTAAGAAAGAGACTGGGCAAACATGGCCTGCATGGCAGAGTACCACGGCTAAAACCACTGCTGAGCAAAAAGAACATTAGGGCTCGTCTCAATTTTGCCAGAAAACATCTTGATGATCCCCAAGACTTCTGGAAAAATACTCTAGACAGACGTGACGAAAGTTGAAATTTCTGAAAGATGTGCATCCTATTACATCCGGCGTAAAAAAGTAACATCGCATTTCATAAAAATAACATCATACAGTAAAACATGTTGGTGGTAGTGTGATGGTGATAAAAACATGTAAGAATGCTGTTTTCTGTCTGTAATGCACATGAAAGAAGACTTTAATATTTTTATATAAAATCTATATAAAAATAAATCTGATTAATTAACATATCTGTTTTTTTATGTCCTTTGTTTTGGAGGTCTGTGTTTAACACTTTTGTTTTATTTTCAGAATTTTTTTTTTGACAAGCCATCCCTAAACATTAAAATAAACACGATAAGAAGTCCTCGAAATTATTTAATTAGATAAAATTAGCTCTTACTTTGCCTCATTGGCTGTAGTGCTGCCAGGTCCTAATATCTGAGTAGCTGTTCTTTTTCTGTGCAGTGGGCGGAGCTAAGCTATGGTTGAATATGCATAGAAATCCTTTTATTGGCTGGTTAATGGTCTATTCTGATGGTGTTATGTGCAAAAAAACTAAAAAAAAAGCAAATACACCATGTCCATTGTAATGAACACAGGGTCTGAAAGGGTTAAATTGTTAAATGTGATCTATACATAACGTAAAGTTATAGTGGATTTAAGCTAGATGTATTTTATTTTATTTTTAATCACAGAAAGGTCTGCATTTCCAGAATGTTACACTGATAGGTAGTTGTGTTTCTGGAGTATACAGTGGTGTGACAAAGTATTTGTCCCCTTACAGATTTCCTCTGTTTTTGCATTTTTGTCAGACATTTTTCAGATCATCAAACAAACTTTAACATCAGACAAACCAAATCTGAGAAAATATAAAAAGCACCTTTTACATGATGATTTCATTTTTTAAAGTTAGAAATAACTATCCAAACTAATCTAGCCCAGTGTGAAAATGTGTTTGCCCCTATAAATGAACTGTGATTATTCATTAACTTCATTAAATTAACTATGATAGTCCACACACTGATTTTGGTGAAACTAGTCTTTCACATACACCTTTTCAAGAGTATGTCTCAGTTCTTATCCCTCAATCATTTTAGACACGTTTTTTTTTTCGAATTTCTGGTGAGCATTTCATTTTCAGCATTTCGATTTAATGAATGGAATGGAATGTACATTATAATTATTATTATTATTATTACAATGTATTAACTGTTGTTCTAATTTTACCACATCATTTCATTTCAAACATTTATTAGGAATGTACATTTTATCAACATTTTATCAACTGGGGTCTTTAAAAAAAGAACATAAATTGTTTATTTATATGAAATATTTCATTGCTTTTTTCTTGATAAGGATGTTAAATGATTAATGCAACTTTACTTAAGGACCAAACTTTCTTCTGGTAATTTTCTGACACATCATCCAAAAACGAAAAAAAAAAAAAATAGCTCAAGAACAACAGCCTTATCCTCATCATAAAATTAGAGTAACATGTCTTAAACTATTTTTTATGGGTTTTTTTTATACCTTACCTCAATTAAATAGTAAAATTATACTTACTAAGATATTAAACATATCTGTATATAAAACATAACAGTTGTTTTAATGATCCAGTGACTAAGGGGACTGGCCTTAAAAAGCTGGGAACAGCACTAACTACTATGTACGTTTGTGAAAGCAGACTGAAAGCAGACTGGAAACATCTCTCAGCTTGTCCAGAAATGCATGTCCTTAAAGTGTTTTTTTCAAAGAAGAAATTATTTCAACTGGAAGCCTAAAGGAACAAAAACTAAATCTTACATAATTCTGATCTAACAGGTGTTGAAAAATATTATTATACACAACTGCCTGAGACATACAGTAACAGTACAATATATTCAGTACAAAAACTGTACTTTGAGTTAATCTAAGAGTTAACCTTCCAAAAGTGAGTAATTTAGTGCGCAAACCTACTTCTTACTCACTAAACAGAATGTAGCTTTCACGAGGACAAACAAATACAATCAATCTTCTTTCTTTTAGAAGAAAATTAACATTCACTATAAAACTACTAAGATGTTAATATAAAAAAAGTCCATTTGAAAGTGTTATAATTCATCATGAGGCACATGGAGCTGTCTGCCGTAGTCGGTCACTTCGCTGTTCATGAAAATATCCTGGTTCTTCAAAATCTCTGTTTCTGAAAGTCTCTCGTCTCCATCCTGATCCATTTCCTTAATAAGATGAACAGCCTATAAAACACAACAGAAGAAAAAAAAAATCAGGAAAAAAACCAGCATTGCTTACATAATATTTAAAACCAGTACCTGAAAAGCCCAGTTTTACTCCAATAACAACTTAAAATAGCTCACTTAAAGACACTTAAATTTCCCAGAACCCTTCAGAGTTTAGGAGGACAGTTCTGCCATTCTGGACAGTAATTTTCAACCTTAGTTAACGAAAACTAAGCAGAAAAATCTTCGTTGACGACCTATTTTTCATAGGAAAATGAGGTGAAAACGAACCGAAACTTAATACCTGAAAACGAAAAACTATCACAAAATTGATTACACTTTTTGTCAAATAATAAAAGACTGAATGAAAATGTCAAAGACTGACGAATGGGCAAATTAACTGTACACACAGCGGCTCCTGCTCTCCCACTTACTGAATAAACATCATTTGCAAAATAAGTTCAGCTGCGCTACCATGGAAAACATAACTCTACATATGTGGAATAAATTTTTTTCTGCCATTTTGTATCTCGTCACCAACATATTTAGAAAGCGATGTTTAATGTGTAAAAGGGATTTATGTAATCCATCATCATCATTAGCTGAGGTGTTTCGGATATATTGGCCACAAACATCTATTTTCCTCGAGCCGCAAGACACAATTCATACAGCCTTCACTGAGTTTTACACTCTGTTAAACTAATAGAATTGTATACACACAGAGAGAAGCAGCACTTTCCCTCTTTTTCCTAATTCTCGCTGTTTCTGTTAGAAAACCCTGAGGGCAGAATTCTCCTCTGTCTCTGTTTATACAGTGATTACTTTTAAGTTTTTAACAGATATTGTACACATTCAGTTGCAAGAAAAATATGTGAAACCTTTGGGATTATACTTGAATTTCTGCATAAATAAGTCATTAAATGTGTTCTGATCTTCATCTACGTCCAAACAATAGACAAACACAGTCTGCTTAAACTAATACCACACAAACAATTACATGTTTTTTATTGAACACAGCATGTTAACATTCACAGTGAGAGTAAATAAAAGTATGTGAATCTTTGTATTTAATAACTGGTTGATCCTCCTTTAGCAGCAAAAACCTCAACCAATGGTTTCCTGTAGCTGCAGATCAGACCTGCAGAACGGTCAGGAGGAATTCTGGATCATTCCTCTTCACTAAACTGTTTCAGTTCAGCTATAATATTATGGGATATCTGGTGTAAATCGCTCTCTTTAGGTCATGATGCCACAGCATCTTAATTGGGTTCAGGAGGTCAGGACTCTCCAGAAGGCTCAGTATTTTCTTCGTTCGGTTGTTGATTTACTTCTGTGTTTTGGGTCGCTGTCCTGTTGCATCATCCTGTTAAATTGGCTGTTCTTAAGATGCATTGCTTGATGTGAATCATGCCTCACACGAAAGAGCTCTCAGAAGACCTACATTCAAGAATTGTTGATTTGCATGAAGCTGGAAAGGGTTACAAAAGTATCTCTAAAAGCCTTGATGTTCATGTGTCCAGGGTAAGACAGACGCTCTACAAATGGAGAAAGTTCAGCACTGCGCAGAGCAAGTGCACAGTGCAGGATAATCAATGAGGTGAGGAAGAATCCTAGAGTGTCAGCTGAAGACTTCTCTGGAATCTCTGGAACATGCTCACATTTTTGTTGATAAATCTACACTAAGGAAAACATTAAACAAGAATGGAGTTCATGGGACACCACGGAGGAAGCCACTGTTGTCCATAAAAAAAAACATTGCTGCACGTTTGAAGTTTGTTAAAGAGCACCTGGATGTTCCACAGCAGTACTGAGCTGAATATACTGTGGACAGATGAAACCAAAATTGAGTTGTTTGGAAGGAAAACACACACACAGCGCTATGTGTGGAGAAAAAAGGCACAGCACACCATCATCAAACCCTCATCCCAACTGTGAAACATGGTGGAGGGAGCATCATGGTTTGGGGCTGCTACGCTGTCTCAGGGTCTGCACGGATCGCCGTCATCAACGGAAAAATTAATTCCCAAGTTTACCAAGACATTTTGCAGGGAAGCTTAAGACCATCTGTCTTTCAACTGAAGCTCAACAGAGGACGGATGATGCGGCAGAACAACCACCCAAAACATAGAAATAAATCAACAACCGAACGACTTCAACAGAAGAAAATAAATAAATCCTCCTTCTGGAGAGTCCTGACCTCCTGAACCCAACTGAGATGCTGCAGCATCATGACCTCAAGAGAGAGATTCACACCAGATATCCCATAATATTATAGCTGAACTGAAACAGTTTAGTGAAGAGGAATGATCCAGAATAGTTTTTTGCTGCCAAAGGAGGATCAACCAGTTATTAAATCCAAAGGCTTACATACTTTTTCCTATTTCAATAAAATAAAAATATATTATTATTTGTGTGGTATTAGTTTAAGCAGACTCTGTTTGTCTATTGTTGTGACTTAGATGAAGATCAGAACACATTTAATGACCAATTTATCCAAGCAATCCTAGAAATCCAAGCAATACCAAAGGGTTCACATACTTTTTCTTGCTGTATGTGTTCACCCTGACACTCTGATTTACACTATTCATATTCTTCCCCTACTTTTGCTGATATGATGCTTTTAGTTTAATGTTTTTAGTGTTCTAAGTCTTAAATATCCTGCCAAATGGTTCATTTAGGCAGCTTGATCTTAAATATAAACTATGGTTGCATCCACAGAACTGGTAGTACAAATTGAGTGGTGGGACAGAACTCGCAAACCCTGCAAAATGAATGTAGTGGAATGTAGTGAAGTGCACTGTGGGTAGGGTACGGTTGGTGGTTTCTATGTGGTATACTAACCTCCTCTCTCGCTGAGCCGTAGCTGTTCGGGGCAACCCACCGCAGCTGCTCGTCTCGGTTCAGCTTTCCATCCTTGTTCTGGTCATAAAGGTCTTTAAACCGAACCGTCTCCTCAGCCTCCCACTGAGACGGCTCATCACTCTCTTTAAAACGTACACAAATTACCCAGGAATAAAAAGCAGCTCCAATATTTACATTTAACTCAATGCACATTAGAGTTATTACAGTACCAAAATTCAGACTTTTAGTACGATACCTGCCTGAATATTTAAACATATATAATAAAACAATGGCACAGCAAAAACCTTAAACATCAATGAAAATATTAAGAATTTAATTATGTTTATTCCTAATTTTAAGCACATAATATAAAAAAAACAATAAGTTTATGTATTTTCTTTGATACTTAACTTTGAATGTGCAATCAGATGTCATTGATTAATCTGTTTAATATCACTCAATACATGTTTTGGGGCAAAGTTTGGGTTCATTGCTCAGTAATTTGATTCACTTGATTACCGACAAAATGATGGAAACTCAAAATAAGGCATTTTAAATCTGGTGGGCATTTAAACGTTAAATCTGCTAATATTTGGTGAATTATCATGTGATCTGTGTTATGTTTGGACGATCTGAGGAACTGCCCTGGCTGATGAGTCAATTTAATCATTCAAAACTTGATGATCACGTGATACAGCTATAGGGAAACTCAGAGATGGCACAGAGCTCTCCTCAGACACTGGATTATAATTATTATTGAGAGATTTCCACAATAGATTAATCACAGACCAATTTTAGAATTGGTCTGCTCTGTCCTTTCTATCCACTGTATTTTTCTCACTATTAGGCACACTTTAAATTCTTTAATTTTCCCACAAAAAATGGTCAGAGCTCCTTTTAATCCGGTGCTTCTTATGTATGAATTCTATCAGTCAGGTATTAAGGAGCAGTAAAGACACTCTGCTGAAGTACAGAGTTGTACAGGAGTTTCAGTTTAGTTCTCCAGCACTGAGACTATAGCAGTATTAGCATTAGCCGCTAACCATGGTAAGCACTAGCTCTTTCGACACCTCTGTTCCTTACTAGTGTTGCATAATGTGCCTTATAGTGCAACAAATACGATATATATGGAATATGCTGATATAATGAGGCATTTCTGAGTTCTTAAACTGAGAAAATGACAAAGGTGTAAGTCGCTCTGTATAAGGGCGTCTGCTAAATGTAAATGTAAATTTTGTGCTCAAAACCTGTGGAGAATATGCTGCAGGGAAGAGGGAGAGTAAGCGCTCTGCACACACTGCCCCCCTGTGGCACTCCTTGGAAATACCACTTATCTTAAAACATGCTCTCTGTTAAAGTACCAGTACTAATTATATGGGGTATTGTATCGTTTTTAAAGACAAAGTATTGACTTGTACTTTTCTAGTGTCGGTATACCGTGCAACACCAGCACACACAGCAAGCAGTTAAGAGAAGAGTACTGAGATAAAGTAGCTCACAGAGCTTCACTATTACCACTTGCTCTGAGATCTCCGATGAATTCACTCAGACTGATAAATCCATCTTTATCCAGATCATATTCACTCAGCACATCTTCAATAGCAAAATCCTGAAACCACAAAACAAAAGCTTCAGCTGGAGAGAACGAAACCAAAGAAGCTGAGGAGATCAAAAAGACAAATCATTCATTTAACTAAAGCAACAGGTTCAACATTTTAACATCTGCAATGTTTATTGACTTACAGACATGTGATCCACTTCAGACGGATGTGTAAACGCAAGAAATTCAGTCACGTTTAATCCAGACGTTCCGTCCGTATCAGCAAAGTCAAATCTCCTTTTCTCCTTCAGATGAAGCTGTGAATGGAAAGGTTAGGCTTAAATATAATATTAATAAAACTGTAAAATAACACAGGCCTCATTTTAATATCAAACTTTCTACATACAAATCTGAGAGACTCTTCTTCTGGGTCCTCGAGGACAGCGTTCTCGTCCACTTCGACGGTGTGTCCGTGCATCACCATGTTATATTCATCCCAAGAAACCAGACCATCACTGTTTATATCAAACCCTGGGAAGCGTTCCTGTGCATCATCCATCGCATAGCGCTTATACACTCTCTGTATCCACACCGTGATCTCCTCTATCAACACAAAACAGAACCATACACACACAAACACACACATCACATATATACACACACATACATTTACTGTAGCTATTAGTATACTAAAAGGACTACTATTATATAAACATGCTGGAGCAGCTGCTCCTTTACAGCTTCTTCTGAAATTAAAGTATTTAAAATAGTAGTAACTGTCTCTACTTTCAGGAACTTTGCTTACAGTTAATCACCACCTTACTCAATCTCATCCCTGACTCCTCAACTCATCCCCAACTTCAGAGCTTTCCAACTCATCCCTAGCTCTCCAACTTGTCCCCAACTTCCCAACTCCTCCCCAACTCCAAAACTCCCCAATTCATTCCCAACTCCAAAGCTCCCCAACTCATCCCCAGCTCTCCAACTTATCCCCAACTCACCCCCAGCTCCAAAGCTCCCCAACTCATCCCCAGCATTCCAACTTATCCCCAACTCACCCCCAGCTCCAAAGCTCCCCAACTCATCCCCAGCTCTCCAACTTATCCCCAACTCATCCCCAGCTCCAAATCGTCCCAACTCATCCCCAGCTCTCCAACTTATCCCCAACTCACCCCAGCTCCAAAGCTCCCCAACTCATCCCTAGCTCTCCATCTTATCCCCAACTCATCCCCAGCTCCAAAGCTCCCCAACTCATTCCCAGCTCTCCAACTTATCCCCAACTCACCCCCAGCTCCAAAGCTCCCCAACTTATCCCCAACTCATTCCCAGCTCCAAAGCTCCCCAACTCATTCCCAGCTCTCCAACTCATTCCCAACTCCCAAGCTTCTCAATCTCAAGCTCAATTCACCCTCAACTCACACCAACTCCCCAGCTCTCCAACTCATCCCTACCTCCTCCCCAACTTCCCAACTCATCCCCAGCTCCAGAGCCCCCCAAATCATCCCCAACTCTCCAACACATCCCCAACTCCCAGCTCTTCAACTCATCCCCCACTCCCCATCTCATCCCTAACTCCCCAACCTCATCCCGACTCTTCCCTAACTCTCAATCTCATCCCCGACACCCCAGCTTTCGAGCTCCCTAACTCATTCCTAGCTCTCATACTCATCCCCAACTCCCCAGCTCTCCAACTCATCCCTAACTCCCTATATCATCCCAAACTCCTCAACTCATTCCCAACTCCCCAGCTCTCCACCTCATCTCTTGTGTACTGCAATGAACACAGTTCCACTGCTCCTCAGCCAGTGTTGGGCACAATACTTTGAAAACGTAATTAGTTAATTCTCCAAAAAAGTAACTGAGTTACTAACGGAGTTACTCCACTATAAAAGTAATTAGTTACCAGTAAAAGTAACTATCGCGTTACTTTTTATTATTCGCCCATCAAAAAAAAAGGAAATCAATTATGCATTTACTATTATTATTAGAAAAATAACAAACGAAAATAAACCCAAAATGTTGACAAAAATATAATCTAACGAATTTCAAAAAAATAAAACGAAATTCTTCACACAACCAAAGAAAATTACTAAAACTTGTAATACTGAAAAAAACGGAAAAAACAGAAAAACGCGTCTGGGGATGAAATTAAACAAACAAAGTCACACTCAAAGGAAATATGTATATATAAATAAAACAAAATAATGGACAAAAACAACAATCTAATGACCGTTAAAATGGTATTAATATAACAGCTTCACCAAAAGAGAATAGAGCTTAGATCGAGCCCAAAACGTGCACGTTCTGCCAGAGCCCGACCCAACCCGAACCATGAACTGTCATTATGAGCCTGATCCGCCCCATAAACTGTCTGTTTTCGGGCTGATTGAATGAGCGAAATATAATCAGAATTATGTTAATTAACACTGTAACATAGAAGCATAGAACTATTATTTAATTTAAATGATTTTTAAGAACAGCTACACACAATGCTGCAAGTCAAACGCGGAGGCGTTCACGTGTGCCCAGAGCTACGTGATTACATTTTAATTTTATTTTGTTTTTATTTTTTCTGTTCAGTAAGTTTTTAGGCTTGCTAGTTTTTATTAGTTTTCACACATCTCATCAGAGATATCAATCTAATAAACATGAGAGAGAAAGAGAGAGAGAGAGAGAGAGATATTTGCGTGTTCTGGAATGAGCTACTCACAGGTAAATGTTCTCACACACTGTATCTCCTGTTTCTCTTTTATCTGCCTGGCGCGGATATTGTAATCCCATACATAGTTCTGCAGTTTCTCAGTGTTTTCTGTCGTATTTTGCGGCTAGCGCAAGCGCTTTACACAAGAACTAACGGACCACGAGGTGCCGCCGTGCTCGGCACAACACTGCCCGCTGTACAACTCCGCTGTACAACACGAAAATGAGGGTATTCTATCAGTAATTTCAGTTCGTTTTAATTAGTTTTATAAACACAAAATACCGTTCGAGATAGTTTTGTTTTTTCCTTTTAATTACCGTTTTTATTAGATTCAGTTAACACAAATGTTTTTAACTTTCAGTTTTCGCTATTTCGTTCGCTTTAGTGAACAATAATAATTGGTTACTTAGCAACATTGTGATTATCACACCAGAGCTTTATATAAAATAAAAATAGGAGCCTGATTTCGGGTCGGTCCTCGGGTCAGGTCGGGTTCGGGCAGAGAATCTAAGCTCTAAAATAGAAAGCAGCAGCACCACAAAAACCGGAGCAGCTAAAAAGAGCTTAACGTCCTTAATTCGGAACTTGGGTTGTCCACGGCAATCACTGAATTAATTAGAGCAGCAAATCGTCACAATTGTGCCTCACTTCACCACGCCAAACCACAGGCACAGCGGCCAGAAGCTCAAGTTCACCGGACAGAGGAGGGGTTAACCAGGGCAAAGCAAAGTTAAAACAAAAAAAAGTTAATAGAGCGGCTAAAGTAACGTGCAGTAACGGGGTGTCGGAAATGGTAACAGCGTTATAGTTACAATCATAGTAATTAGTTAGATTACTCGTTACTGAAAAAAAGTAACGGCGTTAGTAACCGTTACTCCCAACACTGTCCTCAGCTAAATACTGAGGCATTTAAACAGTTATGGTGCCAAAAGGTTTTGGTCAATAATTCCAAATGTATTATTAATAATTCCCTACCGGAGCTAGTCTAGATGTGTGTGTGCTTTTGCATATCTTTGGGGGAAAAGTAGGTGAATGTATTAACTGACAGGGCTGTCTATCAACATTTGGATATACAGTATAAATACAATTTCTGAAT
Source organism: Astyanax mexicanus (assembly GCF_023375975.1). Lineage (NCBI taxonomy): Eukaryota > Metazoa > Chordata > Actinopteri > Characiformes > Acestrorhamphidae > Astyanax > Astyanax mexicanus. The sequence goes on along the minus strand of NW_026040047.1, from coordinate 1,848,086 downwards.
CAACCCAATTTCCACTCACCTGGAGTTAAGAACTTGTCTGAGTCAGTGTCGATTCTCTTCACTATCTCCACCATTTTCCCCCTCTGTTCAGATGGGCTGAGTTTCTTTATCTCATCTTTATCCTGAAGATCACAGATGGTGGTAGAGATGATCATTTATGTGAATGGAATTATGTACTGAAACTTGTCACTTCGGTTAGCCAGATGTAGTACAATGTAGTTTTACTTCCCCTCTGTGGGAACTTAATGAGCTTAGTGTAACATCATATTATTATCTTAATGTTATTACCAACACACACAAATATTAAAGTTTGTGATTTTTTTTTCTTTATTTCTGCCTAAATTTATTTGAACCTGTGTGTTCAGTATCTGATGTCTTTTACTTGCAATAACTGATCTAAATGTTTCCGGTAGCTATTGATCAGTCCTGCACTCCGGCTCAGAGGAAGTTAAGCCCATTCCTCCGTACAGAACAGCTTCAACTCTGGGATGTTGGTGGACTGATCAAAACACTGACTAGACCTTTTTAAAAGATTAATTTTGTTAATAGAACCACTTCTGTACTGAGTGTTTTCTTTCCGAATGCTAACATTTTCTTCCAGAAGACGGGCGAGCTGTACTGGTTTATATACAGCGAAACGGATTTAATGTAGGACTGCAGTGTTTTTCTCTTCTAAACATAACACTTCTTACTTTAGTCTCCTCTATCTAAAAAAGATCCAGTAGGATCTGGATTGTCTTTGTGATCTTAATAAACTGCAGACAGGCAGTAATGTTCTTTTTGGAGAAGAGCAGCTCTCTTCTTGCAGTCCTGTCATGCCCATCACTGTAGTTCAGTGTTCAGTCTGATGGTGTATCATTGGGTATCATTAACATTAGCTACTGTGCTTAGAACTTCCCATGGGTTGCTGTGTGACCATGTGGACTATTCCAGGCCTGGCTCTGAGCTTTCTGACCTGATGGCATAAACAGCTCTTCTCCTGAGCTCCTGAGAAATCTCTATTCTCCATGTCATAATACACTTCCACAATCACGTGTTGGAAAGATTAGACTTTACAAGTTTTCTGTTCTTTAAATTTCACCTTCAAGTTATTCGATAATTCTGAAAAAGTTTGACACTTTTCCCCCTCATAATATTAAATAATTTACCTCAAAAATCTTTTGTAAGATCTGTTTGTAAGAATAGAATAGATGATAATGAGCATCAGCTTATCCTTTACAACAATTTACTCCGGCTTATTATAAAATACAGTAAATCGTCATGTAAGAGCCCCTCTGAGGCACAGAGAGCATTTCATAGCGCTGTATAAAGGGCAGAAATGGTTTCCTGTGTGAATTTAACAGAAGATGCACCGTGCTCACCTCATCATCAAGGAAAGCGTTGGAGTTGTGCTGGATGTGATGCTCTGAGAGGTGCTGGTGTGCAGTGCAGGACAGCGCGAGGAGCAGAAACACCACCAGTCTGGGGTTCATATTTACTGTCTCCTCAGTATGTGTGAAGGAGAGACAGAGAGGAGATTTTCAGACCCTGATAATGTGAAACATGAACCTGTTATGATGAAATAGAGAAAAAGAAAGAAAGAAAGAAAGAGAAAAAGACAGAGAAAGAGAGTGAGACAGGGAGAGACAGACACAGAGAGAGAGAGAGAAAGAGAAACAGGGAAACAGGGAAAAGACAGAAAAAGAGAGAGAGAAACAGCAAAAAACAAAGTGAGATGGAGAACCAGTGAAAAAGAGAGACAGAGCAACAACGAAAAAGACAGAGACAAAACGGGGAAAATCAGAGAGAGACAAAGAAAGAAAGACAGAGAAACAGAGAAAAAAAGAGACAGAAAGAGAAACAGCAAAAAAGAGGGACACAGGAAGGGAGAGACAGATAAAAGAGCAAAAAGAATGAGAGAGACAAAAAACAGCAAAAAAGATAGATAGAGAGGAAAAGACAGAGAGACAGCAAAAAAGAGTATTTCAATATTTGGTGGAATAACCCTGGTTTTTAATCAGTTGTTTTCATGCATCTTGGCATCATGTTCTCCTCCACCAGTCTTACACACTGCTTTTGGATAACTTTATGCTGCTTTACTCCTGGTGTAAAAATTCAAGCAGTTCAGTTTGGTGGTTTGATGGTTTGTGATCATCCATCTTCCTCTTGATTATATTCCAGAGGTTTTTAATTTGGTAAAATCAAAGAAACTCAAAACTTTTAAGTACTCTCTTTTATACAGAGATGTATATATATATATATACCGAGAATAAGTATAAGAGAAGACAGTAGTTGATTATCTGTGTTGTGAGTTAGTTGAGACGCAGTTTAATAAAGGGTTAAATCCTCACTGGTCGCTCAGTGAGTGTGTGAGTTTTACCCTCGATCTCTGTGTAAAATATAATATATAATATATATATCAGTGTGTATTTGAGCAGTGACTCACCCCGCGCTGTTTATATGAGGGTTTATGGGGAAGTTCTCCGGAGGGGGAGGAGCTGCAGGCTGGGTTTAATACACTGTAACTTTAGAGGAGGGGGGTCTGCTCTTTATTACCGAACACTAATCACACTTTACTTTCACCACAGAATTTATATCTCACGTTATTATTATTATTGTATATTATTGACATAAAACACGCGCACTAACAGCACAGTTAATCGTGTTAATAATCTCTCTATATATAAACTGTACAGTATATTACCCCCCCCCCCCCCCCCGTGTCTTTGTGTTTTGGTTTCGCCCGGTAGCAGATTTCAGCAGGAGACTATCCACTTCTCGCTGTAGCAGTGATACACACTGCGGACCGCCAGGGGGAGCCCGTCACTGAGTCCTCAGTCATCTATCTATCTATCTATCTATCTATCTATCTATCTATCTATCTATCTATCTATCTATCTTTTTTACTAAAAAAAGCAAAAAACACTTTCCTTATCTGACTGATTGGTGAGCTGATGACGGAGTTACAGTCAGAGCACTTTTAACATGTTTATAACCGAAGTTTAATGTACTAATTCAGACCATGTTTTTAATTAAAACTTGATACCAAGCTGATTATTTGATGTTCACTGCTTTACCCAACAACAGTGATCTACATAATATTGTTTAAAAGCAACAAAAAAACATTGTTTTTTACAAGTTTACAACAAGAATGAAGAAATATAAACAGCCAAATATACATATAAATATTTTTATTTGATAGCCACATGTGTGACTCATGGTATTAAACGTAGATATGTCATGAGCCATCATATTAAATATAAATATATAAATAAGTAACTAAACAATAAATAATCTATGGTGCGGTATGGAAAAGTGTAATAAAGGGCAGCACTATGTCAGACAGGGTTAATAATGTTTTGCATAGATTTTGCTCAGTTGCTCCATCTAATCCCTTCAGTTTGCTCTGAGAGCGCCCTCTGGTGGTCTGACCCATCCTCTGGCGTCTCCAGTGCTCCTCTGTGAGTCTGAGCGCTGTCAGATTGTGGCTTTAGCGCCCCCTGGCGGCACAGCCGAGAAACAGCAGTCTTCTCCAGATCTTCAAGCTTTCGCACTAAACAGCCCGCAAAACCCTCCAGCTGTTTACTCTATTATACCCTGGCCTCTTCTGAAGAGTCTCTCATTCTATTCACAGCCCTGAAAACAGCTTTACAGCTTTAAAATAAAAACAAGTGCAAAGTGACACAACAAAGCTTAGACACGCTGTTTACAATAGAATACATTAGGGTGGGTTTACTGAATGATAATAATAATAATAACTAAAGAAACTGTGAGTGTGTTTGCAGTGCTAAGTCGTGGCTGGTTGCTATGGTGTTTCTGATGGTTGCTATGGTATTGCTAGACAGTTGCTAGGTGGTTGCTAAGGTGTTGCTATGATGTCCTTGGTGATTGCTCTGGTGTTGCTAAGTAGTTGCTAGGTGGTTGCTAAGCTTTTGCATAGGTATCTGTGGTGGTTGCTAAGGTGCTGATTTGGTATCTGAGGTAGTTGCTAAGGTGTTGCTAATACATCCGTGGTGGTTGCTAGGTAGTTACTATGGTGTTGCTGGTAGATTCCTAAGTAATATATTCTCATAAAGCAGATTATAATGTGCAGCATAAAAAGTGGGGCCATTATGGGAACTTTCGGTTTGTTTAGTGACTGGTTATTGTGACTAACCAGAAAGAAAAAACATGTGAAAGAATAAAAAATTTAAAAAGAAAAAAGTGAGAGGGGAGGAAGAGTGAGAGGAAGAAGGGAGAGGTAAAGTAAGAGGATGTGGGGAGAAAAAGTGGGAGGAAGAGGGAGAGGGGGAGTGAAAGGAAGAAGGGGAGAAGGAGTGAGAGGGTAAAGAAGAGTGAAGGAGAGGAAGAGTGAAAGTGAGAGGGGAGGAATAGGGGAAGGAAGAGGGAGGGGAAAAGTGAGTGGAGTCAGGGTAAAAAGAATGAAAGTGAGAAGATGTAGAGAGGTAGAGTGACAGCAAGAGGCAGAGGAAAAGAGAGAGTGAGAGATGAGAGGTAGTATAAAGAGGGGGTATAAAGAGTGAGGGTAAAAAAGAGTGAAGGAGGAGGAAGAATGAAACAAGTAAAATGAAAAGGTAGAGTGAGAGGAAGAGAGGGAGGAAGAGTGAGAGGGGAGGCAGAGTGATAGAGTAAAAAGGAGTGAGAGGGTGAAAAATAGTAAGACAGTAAAAAAGAAAGAGAGGGTAAAGAAGAGCAAAGGAGAGGAAGAGGGGGATAAGGGGAATGAGGGTGAAAGGAGTGAAAGGGTAAACAAGATTGAATGGGGAGCAAGAGGGAGAGGAGGAGGAAGAGGGAGATGTAGAGTGAAAGGAAGGGGGGGAGGAAAAGAGAGAGTGAGAGTGAAAGAGGAGGGTGGAAAAGAGTGAGAGGGTGAAGAAGACTGAAGGGGAAGGAAGAGGAAGAGAAAAGGGAACAGTAAGGGGGAAATGAAGAGTAAGAGGGAAGGGAAGAGTGAAAGGAACAGGAAGAGGGAGGGTGATAGGTTGAGTGAGAGGGTAGAGAAGAGTGAAGGGAGAGATGATGATAAGGGGGAGAAAGAAGGAGAGGAAGATTGAGAGGTAGAGTGAAAGAAAGAGGAACAGGGGAGAAAGAGCAAGAGGTAGAGCGAGAGGTAGAGCGAGAGGGTGAAGAAGAATGAAGGGAGAAGAAGAGTGAGAGGTAAGTGTGCAGGTGAGTGTGGTGTTGGTGTGAGTTGGTGAGTGTGCAATTTGTGTGAGTGTACGATTGGAGGGTGAGTGTGCAGGAGGTGTGAGTGTATGATTGGAGGGTGAGTGTGCAGGTGGTGTGAGTGTACGATTGGAGGGTGAGTGTGCAGGTGGTGTGAGTGTATGATTGGAGGGTGAGTGTGCAGGTGGTGTGAGTGTATGATTGGAGGGTGAGTGTGCAGGTGGTGTGAGTTGGTGAGTGTGCAGGTGGTGTGAGTGTATGATTGGAGGGTGAGTGTGCAGGTGGTGTGAGTGTACGATTGGAGGGTGAGTGTGCAGTTTGTGTGAGTGGACGATTGGAGGGTGAGTGTGCAGGTGGTGTGAGTGTACGATTGGAGGGGGAGTGTGCAGGTGGTGTGAGTGTACGATTGGAGGGTGAGTGTGCAGGTGGTGTGAGTGTATGATTGGAGGGTGAGTGTGCAGGTGGTGTGAGTGTACGATTGGAGGGTGAGTGTGCAGGTGGTGTGAGTGTATGATTGGAGGGTGAGTGTGCAGGTGGTGTGAGTGTACGATTGGAGGGTGAGTGTGCAGGTGGTGTGAGTGTATGATTGGAGGGGGAGTGTGCAGGTGGTGTGAGTGTACGATTGGAGGGTGAGTGTGCAGGTGGTGTGAGTTGGTGAGTGTGCAGGTGGTGTGAGTGTATGATTGGAGGGTGAGTGTGCAGGTGGTGTGAGTGTACGATTGGAGGGTGAGTGTGCAGTTTGTGTGAGTGGACGATTGGAGGGTGAGTGTGCAGGTGGTGTGAGTGTACGATTGGAGGGGGAGTGTGCAGGTGGTGTGAGTGTATGATTGGAGGGGGAGTGTGCAGGTGGTGTGAGTGTATGATTGGAGGGTGAGTGTGCAGGAGGTGTGAGTGTATGATTGGAGGGTGAGTGTGCAGGTGGTGTGAGTGTACGATTGGAGGGGGAGTGTGCAGGTGGTGTGAGTGTATGATTGGAGGGGGAGTGTGCAGGTGGTGTGAGTGTACGATTGGAGGGGGAGTGTGCAGGTGGTGTGAGTGTACGATTGGAGGGGGAGTGTGCAGGTGGTGTGAGTGTACGATTGGAGGGTGAGTGTGCAGGTGGTGTGAGTGTACGATTGGAGGGGGAGTGTGCAGGTGGTGTGAGTGTACGATTGGAGGGGGAGTGTGCAGGTGGTGTGAGTGTATGATTGGAGGGGGAGTGTGCAGGTGGTGTGAGTGTATGATTGGAGGGTGAGTGTGCAGGTGGTGTGAGTGGACGATTGGAGGGTGAGTGGGCAGGTGAGTGTGCAGGTGGTGTGAGTGTATGATTGGAGGGTGAGTGTGCAGGTGGTGTGAGTGTACGATTGGAGGGTGAGTGTGCAGGTGGTGTGAGGGTACGATTGGAGGGTGAGTGTGCAGGTGGTGTGAGTTGGTGAGTGTGCAGGTGGTGTGAGTGTATGATTGGAGGGTGAGTGTGCAGGTGGTGTGAGTGTACGATTGGAGGGTGAGTGTGCAGGTGGTGTGAGTGGACGATTGGAGGGGGAGTGTGCAGGTGGTGTGAGTGTATGATTGGAGGGTGAGTGTGCAGGTGGTGTGAGTGTACGATTGGAGGGGGAGTGTGCAGGTGGTGTGAGTGTATGATTGGAGGGGGAGTGTGCAGGTGGTGTGAGTGTATGATTGGAGGGTGAGTGTGCAGGAGGTGTGAGTGTATGATTGGAGGGTGAGTGTGCAGGTGGTGTGAGTGTACGATTGGAGGGGGAGTGTGCAGGTGGTGTGAGTGTATGATTGGAGGGTGAGTGTGCAGGTGGTGTGAGTGTACGATTGGAGGGGGAGTGTGCAGGTGGTGTGAGTGTATGATTGGAGGGTGAGTGTGCAGGTGGTGTGAGTGTACGATTGGAGGGGGAGTGTGCAGGTGGTGTGAGTGTACGATTGGAGGGGGAGTGTGCAGGTGGTGTGAGTGTATGATTGGAGGGGGAGTGTGCAGGTGGTGTGAGTGTATGATTGGAGGGTGAGTGTGCAGGTGGTGTGAGTGGACGATTGGAGGGTGAGTGGGCAGGTGAGTGTGCAGGTGGTGTGAGTGTATGATTGGAGGGTGAGTGTGCAGGTGGTGTGAGTGTACGATTGGAGGGTGAGTGTGCAGGTGGTGTGAGGGTACGATTGGAGGGTGAGTGTGCAGGTGGTGTGAGTGTACGATTGGAGGGGGAGTGTGCAGGTGGTGTGAGTGTACGATTGGAGGGTGAGTGTGCAGGTGGTGTGAGTGTATGATTGGAGGGTGAGTGTGCAGGTGGTGTGAGTGTACGATTGGAGGGGGAGTGTGCAGGTGGTGTGAGTGTACGATTGGAGGGTGAGTGTGCAGGTGGTGTGAGTGTACGAATGGAGGGTGAGTGTGCAGGTGGTGTGAGTGTATGATTGGAGGGTGAGTGTGCAGGTGGTGTGAGTGTACGAATGGAGGGTGAGTGTGCAGGTGGTGTGAGTGTACGAATGGAGGGTGAGTGTGCAGGTGGTGTGAGTGTATGATTGGAGGGTGAGTGTGCAGGTGGTGTGAGTGTACGATTGGAGGGTGAGTGTGCAGGTGGTGTGAGTGTACGAATGGAGGGTGAGTGTGCAGGTGGTGTGAGTGTACGAATGGAGGGTGAGTGTGCAGGTGGTGTGAGTGTACGATTGGAGGGTGAGTGTGCAGGTGGTGTGAGTGTACGATTGGAGGGTGAGTGTGCAGGTGGTGTGAGTGTACGAATGGAGGGTGAGTGTGCAGGTGGTGTGAGTGTACGAATGGAGGGTGAGTGTGCAGGTGGTGTGAGTGTACGATTGGAGGGTGAGTGTGCAGGTGGTGTGAGTGGATGATTGGAGGGTGAGTGTGCAGGTGGTGTGAGTGGATGAGCAGTGTGTGTGAGTGTATTTAATGGTGATGTGTTGGTGTGTTAGTGAGTGAGTAAGTGAGTGTGTGTGAGTGAGTGAGCAGTGTGTGTGTGAGTGTGAGAGAACAGTGTGTGTGTGAGTGTGTGTGTTAGTGTGTGTTAGTGTGTGTGTTAGTGTGTGTGTTAGTGTGTGTGTTAGTGTGTGTTAGTGTGTGTGTTAGTGTGTGTGTATGTAATGGTGATGGGTTGGTGTGATGGATGAGTGTGTGTTAGTGTGTGTGTTAGTGTGTGTGTGTTAGTGTGTGTGTTAGTGTGTGTGTTAGTGTGTGTGTGTTAGTGTGTGTGTGTCAGTGTGTGTGTTAGTGTGTGTGTTAGTGTGTGTGTTAGTGTGTGTGTGTCAGTGTGTGTGTTAGTGTGTGTGTGTTAGTGTGTGTGTGTTAGTGTGTGTTAGTGTGTGTGTTAGTGTGTGTGTGTTAGTGTGTGTGTGTCAGTGTGTGTGTTAGTGTGTGTGTTAGTGTGTGTGTGTTAGTGTGTGTGTTAGTGTGTGTGTGTTAGTGTGTGTGTTAGTGTGTGTGTTAGTGTGTGTGTGTTAGTGTGTGTGTGTTAGTGTGTGTGTTAGTGTGTGTGTGTTAGTGTGTGTGTATGTAATGGTGATGGGTTGGTGTGATGGATGAGTGTGTGTTAGTGTGTGTGTTAGTGTGTGTGTGTTAGTGTGTGTGTGTTAGTGTGTGTGTTAGTGTGTGTGTTAGTGTGTGTGTGTTAGTGTGTGTGTTAGTGTGTGTGTTAGTGTGTGTGTGTTAGTGTGTGTGTATGTAATGGTGATGGGTTGGTGTGATGGATGAGTGTGTGTTAGTGTGTGTGTTAGTGTGTGTTAGTGTGTGTTAGTGTGTGTGTTAGTGTGTGTGTTAGTGTGTGTTAGTGTGTGTGTTAGTGTGTGTGTATGTAATGGTGATGGGTTGGTGTGATGGATGAGTGTGTGTTAGTGTGTGTGTTAGTGTGTGTGTTAGTGTGTGTGTGTCAGTGTGTGTGTTAGTGTGTGTGTTAGTGTGTGTGTTAGTGTGTGTGTGTTAGTGTGTGTGTATGTAATGGTGATGGGTTGGTGTGATGGATGAGTGTGTGTTAGTGTGTGTGTTAGTGTGTGTTAGTGTGTGTGTTAGTGTGTGTGTTAGTGTGTGTTAGTGTGTGTGTTAGTGTGTGTTAGTGTGTGTGTTAGTGTGTGTGTTAGTGTGTGTGTTAGTGTGTGTGTGTTAGTGTGGGTGTTAGTGTGTGTGTGTTAGTGTGGGTGTTAGTGTGTGTGTTAGTGTGTGTGTTAGTGTGTGTGTTAGTGTGGGTGTTAGTGTGTGTGTGTTAGTGTGTGTGTTAGTGTGTGTTAGTGTGTGTGTTAGTGTGTGTGTTAGTGTGTGTGTTAGTGTGTGTGTTAGTGTGTGTGTGTTAGTGTGGGTGTTAGTGTGTGTGTGTTAGTGTGGGTGTTAGTGTGTGTGTTAGTGTGTGTGTGTTAGTGTGTGTGTGTGTGTTAGTGTGTGTGTGTGTGTTAGTGTGTGTGTGTTAGTGAGTGTGTGTTAGTGTGTGTGTGTTAGTGTGTGTGTTAGTGTGTGTGTTAGTGTGTGTGTGTGTGTTAGTGTGTGTGTGTTAGTGAGTGTGTGTTAGTGTGTGTGTGTTAGTGTGTGTGTTAGTGTGTGTGTTAGTGTGTGTGTGTTAGTGTGTGTGTTAGTGTGTGTGTGTTAGTGTGTGTGTGTGTGTTAGTGTGTGTGTGTGTGTTAGTGTGTGTGTGTTAGTGAGTGTGTGTTAGTGAGTGTGTGTTAGTGTGTGTGTGTGTGTTAGTGTGTGTGTGTTAGTGAGTGTGTGTTAGTGTGTGTGTGTTAGTGAGTGTGTGTTAGTGTGTGTGTATGTAATGTTGATGGGTTGGTGTGATGGATGAGTGTGTGTTAGTGTGTGTGTTAGTGTGTGTGTGTGTTAGTGTGTGTGTGTGTTAGTGTGTGTGTGTGTTAGTGTGTGTTAGTGTGTGTGTTAGTGTGTGTGTATGTAATGGTGATGGGTTGGTGTGATGGATGAGTGTGTGTTAGTGTGTGTGTTAGTGTGTGTGTTAGTGTGTGTGTTAGTGTGTGTGTTAGTGTGGGTGTTAGTGTGTGTGTGTGTTAGTGTGGGTGTTAGTGTGTGTTAGTGTGTGTGTGTTAGTGTGTGTGTGTTAGTGTGTGTGTATGTAATGTTGATGGGTTGGTGTGATGGATGAGTGTGTGTTAGTGTGTGTGTTAGTGTGTGTTAGTGTGTGTTAGTGTGTGTTAGTGTGTGTGTTAGTGTGTGTTAGTGTGTGTGTTAGTGTGTGTTAGTGTGTGTTAGTGTGTGTGTTAGTGTGTGTTAGTGTGTGTTAGTGTGTGTGTTAGTGTGTGTTAGTGTGTGTTAGTGTGTGTGTTAGTGTGTGTTAGTGTGTGTTAGTGTGTGTGTTAGTGTGTGTGTTAGTGTGTGTGTTAGTGTGTGTGTATGTAATGGTGATGGGTTGGTGTGATGGATGAGTGTGTGTTAGTGTGTGTGTTAGTGTGTGTTAGTGTGTGTGTTAGTGTGTGTGCGTTAGTGTGTGTGTTAGTGTGTGTGTTAGTGTGTGTGTTAGTGTGTGTGTATGTAATGGTGATGGGTTGGTGTGATGGATGAGTGTGTGTTAGTGTGTGTGTTAGTGTGTGTTAGTGTGTGTGTTAGTGTGTGTGTTAGTGTGTGTTAGTGTGTGTGTGTTAGTGTGTGTGTATGTAATGGTGATGGGTTGGTGTGATGGATGAGTGTGTGTTAGTGTGTGTGTTAGTGTGTGTGTTAGTGTGTGTGTGTTAGTGTGTGTGTATGTAATGGTGATGGGTTGGTGTGATGGATGAGTGTGTGTTAGTGTGTGTGTTAGTGTGTGTGTGTGTTAGTGTGTGTGTGTGTTAGTGTGTGTTAGTGTGTGTGTATGTAATGGTGATGGGTTGGTGTGATGGATGAGTGTGTGTTAGTGTGTGTGTTAGTGTGTGTGTTAGTGTGTGTGTTAGTGTGTGTGTTAGTGTGGGTGTTAGTGTGTGTGTGTGTTAGTGTGGGTGTTAGTGTGTGTTAGTGTGTGTGTGTTAGTGTGTGTGTGTTAGTGTGTGTGTATGTAATGTTGATGGGTTGGTGTGATGGATGAGTGTGTGTTAGTGTGTGTGTTAGTGTGTGTTAGTGTGTGTTAGTGTGTGTGTTAGTGTGTGTTAGTGTGTGTGTTAGTGTGTGTTAGTGTGTGTTAGTGTGTGTGTTAGTGTGTGTTAGTGTGTGTTAGTGTGTGTGTTAGTGTGTGTTAGTGTGTGTGTTAGTGTGTGTTAGTGTGTGTTAGTGTGTGTGTTAGTGTGTGTGTTAGTGTGTGTGTTAGTGTGTGTGTATGTAATGGTGATGGGTTGGTGTGATGGATGAGTGTGTGTTAGTGTGTGTGTTAGTGTGTGTTAGTGTGTGTGTTAGTGTGTGTGCGTTAGTGTGTGTGTTAGTGTGTGTGTTAGTGTGTGTGTTAGTGTGTGTGTATGTAATGGTGATGGGTTGGTGTGATGGATGAGTGTGTGTTAGTGTGTGTGTTAGTGTGTGTTAGTGTGTGTGTTAGTGTGTGTGTTAGTGTGTGTTAGTGTGTGTGTGTTAGTGTGTGTGTATGTAATGGTGATGGGTTGGTGTGATGGATGAGTGTGTGTTAGTGTGTGTGTTAGTGTGTGTGTTAGTGTGTGTGTGTTAGTGTGTGTGTATGTAATGGTGATGGGTTGGTGTGATGGATGAGTGTGTGTTAGTGTGTGTGTGTGTTAGTGTGTGTGTGTGTTAGTGTGTGTGTGTGTTAGTGTGTGTTAGTGTGTGTGTATGTAATGGTGATGGGTTGGTGTGATGGATGAGTGTGTGTTAGTGTGTGTGTTAGTGTGTGTGTTAGTGTGTGTGTTAGTGTGTGTGTTAGTGTGGGTGTTAGTGTGTGTGTGTGTTAGTGTGGGTGTTAGTGTGTGTTAGTGTGTGTGTGTTAGTGTGTGTGTGTTAGTGTGTGTGTATGTAATGTTGATGGGTTGGTGTGATGGATGAGTGTGTGTTAGTGTGTGTGTTAGTGTGTGTTAGTGTGTGTTAGTGTGTGTTAGTGTGTGTGTTAGTGTGTGTTAGTGTGTGTGTTAGTGTGTGTTAGTGTGTGTTAGTGTGTGTGTTAGTGTGTGTTAGTGTGTGTTAGTGTGTGTGTTAGTGTGTGTTAGTGTGTGTTAGTGTGTGTTAGTGTGTGTGTTAGTGTGTGTTAGTGTGTGTTAGTGTGTGTGTTAGTGTGTGTGTTAGTGTGTGTGTATGTAATGGTGATGGGTTGGTGTGATGGATGAGTGTGTGTTAGTGTGTGTGTTAGTGTGTGTTAGTGTGTGTGTTAGTGTGTGTGCGTTAGTGTGTGTGTTAGTGTGTGTGTTAGTGTGTGTGTATGTAATGGTGATGGGTTGGTGTGATGGATGAGTGTGTGTTAGTGTGTGTGTTAGTGTGTGTGTTAGTGTGTGTTAGTGTGTGTGTTAGTGTGTGTGTTAGTGTGTGTTAGTGTGTGTGTTAGTGTGTGTGTGTTAGTGTGTGTGTATGTAATGGTGATGGGTTGGTGTGATGGATGAGTGTGTGTTAGTGTGTGTGTTAGTGTGTGTGTTAGTGTGTGTGTGTTAGTGTGTGTGTATGTAATGGTGATGGGTTGGTGTGATGGATGAGTGTGTGTTAGTGTGTGTTAGTGTGTGTGTTAGTGTGTGTGTTAGTGTGTGTGTTAGTGTGTGTGTTAGTGTGTGTGTATGTAATGGTGATGGGTTGGTGTGATGGATGAGTGTGTGTTAGTGTGTGTGTTAGTGTGTGTGTTAGTGTGTGTGTGTCAGTGTGTGTGTTAGTGTGTGTGTTAGTGTGTGTGTTAGTGTGTGTGTGTTAGTGTGTGTGTATGTAATGGTGATGGGTTGGTGTGATGGATGAGTGTGTGTTAGTGTGTGTGTTAGTGTGTGTTAGTGTGTGTGTTAGTGTGTGTGTTAGTGTGTGTTAGTGTGTGTGTTAGTGTGTGTTAGTGTGTGTGTTAGTGTGTGTGTTAGTGTGTGTGTTAGTGTGTGTGTGTTAGTGTGGGTGTTAGTGTGTGTGTGTTAGTGTGGGTGTTAGTGTGTGTGTTAGTGTGTGTGTTAGTGTGTGTGTTAGTGTGGGTGTTAGTGTGTGTGTGTTAGTGTGTGTGTTAGTGTGTGTTAGTGTGTGTGTTAGTGTGTGTGTTAGTGTGTGTGTTAGTGTGTGTGTGTTAGTGTGGGTGTTAGTGTGTGTGTGTTAGTGTGGGTGTTAGTGTGTGTGTTAGTGTGTGTGTGTTAGTGTGTGTGTGTGTGTTAGTGTGTGTGTGTGTGTTAGTGTGTGTGTGTTAGTGAGTGTGTGTTAGTGTGTGTGTGTTAGTGTGTGTGTTAGTGTGTGTGTTAGTGTGTGTGTGTGTGTTAGTGTGTGTGTGTTAGTGAGTGTGTGTTAGTGTGTGTGTGTTAGTGTGTGTGTTAGTGTGTGTGTTAGTGTGTGTGTGTTAGTGTGTGTGTTAGTGTGTGTGTGTTAGTGTGTGTGTGTGTGTTAGTGTGTGTGTGTGTGTTAGTGTGTGTGTGTTAGTGAGTGTGTGTTAGTGAGTGTGTGTTAGTGTGTGTGTGTGTGTTAGTGTGTGTGTGTTAGTGAGTGTGTGTTAGTGTGTGTGTGTTAGTGAGTGTGTGTTAGTGTGTGTGTATGTAATGTTGATGGGTTGGTGTGATGGATGAGTGTGTGTTAGTGTGTGTGTTAGTGTGTGTGTGTGTTAGTGTGTGTGTGTGTTAGTGTGTGTGTGTGTTAGTGTGTGTTAGTGTGTGTGTTAGTGTGTGTGTATGTAATGGTGATGGGTTGGTGTGATGGATGAGTGTGTGTTAGTGTGTGTGTTAGTGTGTGTGTTAGTGTGTGTGTTAGTGTGTGTGTTAGTGTGTGTGTTAGTGTGGGTGTTAGTGTGTGTGTGTGTTAGTGTGGGTGTTAGTGTGTGTTAGTGTGTGTGTGTTAGTGTGTGTGTGTTAGTGTGTGTGTATGTAATGTTGATGGGTTGGTGTGATGGATGAGTGTGTGTTAGTGTGTGTGTTAGTGTGTGTTAGTGTGTGTTAGTGTGTGTTAGTGTGTGTGTTAGTGTGTGTTAGTGTGTGTGTTAGTGTGTGTTAGTGTGTGTTAGTGTGTGTGTTAGTGTGTGTTAGTGTGTGTTAGTGTGTGTGTTAGTGTGTGTTAGTGTGTGTTAGTGTGTGTGTTAGTGTGTGTTAGTGTGTGTTAGTGTGTGTGTTAGTGTGTGTGTTAGTGTGTGTGTTAGTGTGTGTGTATGTAATGGTGATGGGTTGGTGTGATGGATGAGTGTGTGTTAGTGTGTGTGTTAGTGTGTGTTAGTGTGTGTGTTAGTGTGTGTGCGTTAGTGTGTGTGTTAGTGTGTGTGTTAGTGTGTGTGTTAGTGTGTGTGTATGTAATGGTGATGGGTTGGTGTGATGGATGAGTGTGTGTTAGTGTGTGTGTTAGTGTGTGTTAGTGTGTGTGTTAGTGTGTGTGTTAGTGTGTGTTAGTGTGTGTGTGTTAGTGTGTGTGTATGTAATGGTGATGGGTTGGTGTGATGGATGAGTGTGTGTTAGTGTGTGTGTTAGTGTGTGTGTTAGTGTGTGTGTGTTAGTGTGTGTGTATGTAATGGTGATGGGTTGGTGTGATGGATGAGTGTGTGTTAGTGTGTGTGTTAGTGTGTGTGTGTGTTAGTGTGTGTGTGTGTTAGTGTGTGTGTGTGTTAGTGTGTGTTAGTGTGTGTGTATGTAATGGTGATGGGTTGGTGTGATGGATGAGTGTGTGTTAGTGTGTGTGTTAGTGTGTGTGTTAGTGTGTGTGTTAGTGTGTGTGTTAGTGTGGGTGTTAGTGTGTGTGTGTGTTAGTGTGGGTGTTAGTGTGTGTTAGTGTGTGTGTGTTAGTGTGTGTGTGTTAGTGTGTGTGTATGTAATGTTGATGGGTTGGTGTGATGGATGAGTGTGTGTTAGTGTGTGTGTTAGTGTGTGTTAGTGTGTGTTAGTGTGTGTGTTAGTGTGTGTTAGTGTGTGTGTTAGTGTGTGTTAGTGTGTGTTAGTGTGTGTGTTAGTGTGTGTTAGTGTGTGTTAGTGTGTGTGTTAGTGTGTGTTAGTGTGTGTGTTAGTGTGTGTTAGTGTGTGTTAGTGTGTGTGTTAGTGTGTGTGTTAGTGTGTGTGTTAGTGTGTGTGTATGTAATGGTGATGGGTTGGTGTGATGGATGAGTGTGTGTTAGTGTGTGTGTTAGTGTGTGTTAGTGTGTGTGTTAGTGTGTGTGCGTTAGTGTGTGTGTTAGTGTGTGTGTTAGTGTGTGTGTTAGTGTGTGTGTATGTAATGGTGATGGGTTGGTGTGATGGATGAGTGTGTGTTAGTGTGTGTGTTAGTGTGTGTTAGTGTGTGTGTTAGTGTGTGTGTTAGTGTGTGTTAGTGTGTGTGTGTTAGTGTGTGTGTATGTAATGGTGATGGGTTGGTGTGATGGATGAGTGTGTGTTAGTGTGTGTGTTAGTGTGTGTGTTAGTGTGTGTGTGTTAGTGTGTGTGTATGTAATGGTGATGGGTTGGTGTGATGGATGAGTGTGTGTTAGTGTGTGTGTTAGTGTGTGTGTGTGTTAGTGTGTGTGTGTGTTAGTGTGTGTGTGTGTTAGTGTGTGTTAGTGTGTGTGTATGTAATGGTGATGGGTTGGTGTGATGGATGAGTGTGTGTTAGTGTGTGTGTTAGTGTGTGTGTTAGTGTGTGTGTTAGTGTGGGTGTTAGTGTGTGTGTGTGTTAGTGTGGGTGTTAGTGTGTGTTAGTGTGTGTGTGTTAGTGTGTGTGTGTTAGTGTGTGTGTATGTAATGTTGATGGGTTGGTGTGATGGATGAGTGTGTGTTAGTGTGTGTGTTAGTGTGTGTTAGTGTGTGTTAGTGTGTGTTAGTGTGTGTGTTAGTGTGTGTTAGTGTGTGTGTTAGTGTGTGTTAGTGTGTGTTAGTGTGTGTGTTAGTGTGTGTTAGTGTGTGTTAGTGTGTGTGTTAGTGTGTGTTAGTGTGTGTTAGTGTGTGTTAGTGTGTGTGTTAGTGTGTGTTAGTGTGTGTTAGTGTGTGTGTTAGTGTGTGTGTTAGTGTGTGTGTTAGTGTGTGTGTATGTAATGGTGATGGGTTGGTGTGATGGATGAGTGTGTGTTAGTGTGTGTGTTAGTGTGTGTTAGTGTGTGTGTTAGTGTGTGTGCGTTAGTGTGTGTGTTAGTGTGTGTGTTAGTGTGTGTGTTAGTGTGTGTGTATGTAATGGTGATGGGTTGGTGTGATGGATGAGTGTGTGTTAGTGTGTGTGTTAGTGTGTGTGTTAGTGTGTGTTAGTGTGTGTGTTAGTGTGTGTGTTAGTGTGTGTTAGTGTGTGTGTTAGTGTGTGTGTGTTAGTGTGTGTGTATGTAATGGTGATGGGTTGGTGTGATGGATGAGTGTGTGTTAGTGTGTGTGTTAGTGTGTGTGTTAGTGTGTGTGTGTTAGTGTGTGTGTATGTAATGGTGATGGGTTGGTGTGATGGATGAGTGTGTGTTAGTGTGTGTTAGTGTGTGTTAGTGTGTGTGTTAGTGTGTGTGTTAGTGTGTGTGTTAGTGTGTGTGTTAGTGTGTGTGTATGTAATGGTGATGGGTTGGTGTGATGGATGAGTGTGTGTTAGTGTGTGTGTTAGTGTGTGTGTTAGTGTGTGTGTGTCAGTGTGTGTGTTAGTGTGTGTGTTAGTGTGTGTGTTAGTGTGTGTGTGTTAGTGTGTGTGTATGTAATGGTGATGGGTTGGTGTGATGGATGAGTGTGTGTTAGTGTGTGTGTTAGTGTGTGTTAGTGTGTGTGTTAGTGTGTGTGTTAGTGTGTGTTAGTGTGTGTGTTAGTGTGTGTTAGTGTGTGTGTTAGTGTGTGTGTTAGTGTGTGTGTGTTAGTGTGGGTGTTAGTGTGTGTGTGTTAGTGTGGGTGTTAGTGTGTGTGTTAGTGTGTGTGTTAGTGTGTGTGTTAGTGTGGGTGTTAGTGTGTGTGTGTTAGTGTGTGTGTTAGTGTGTGTTAGTGTGTGTGTTAGTGTGTGTGTTAGTGTGTGTGTTAGTGTGTGTGTTAGTGTGTGTGTGTTAGTGTGGGTGTTAGTGTGTGTGTGTTAGTGTGGGTGTTAGTGTGTGTGTTAGTGTGTGTGTGTTAGTGTGTGTGTGTGTGTTAGTGTGTGTGTGTGTGTTAGTGTGTGTGTGTTAGTGAGTGTGTGTTAGTGTGTGTGTGTTAGTGTGTGTGTTAGTGTGTGTGTTAGTGTGTGTGTGTGTGTTAGTGTGTGTGTGTTAGTGAGTGTGTGTTAGTGTGTGTGTGTTAGTGTGTGTGTTAGTGTGTGTGTTAGTGTGTGTGTGTTAGTGTGTGTGTTAGTGTGTGTGTGTTAGTGTGTGTGTGTGTGTTAGTGTGTGTGTGTGTGTTAGTGTGTGTGTGTTAGTGAGTGTGTGTTAGTGAGTGTGTGTTAGTGTGTGTGTGTGTGTTAGTGTGTGTGTGTTAGTGAGTGTGTGTTAGTGTGTGTGTGTTAGTGAGTGTGTGTTAGTGTGTGTGTATGTAATGTTGATGGGTTGGTGTGATGGATGAGTGTGTGTTAGTGTGTGTGTTAGTGTGTGTGTGTGTTAGTGTGTGTGTGTGTTAGTGTGTGTGTGTGTTAGTGTGTGTTAGTGTGTGTGTTAGTGTGTGTGTATGTAATGGTGATGGGTTGGTGTGATGGATGAGTGTGTGTTAGTGTGTGTGTTAGTGTGTGTGTTAGTGTGTGTGTTAGTGTGTGTGTTAGTGTGGGTGTTAGTGTGTGTGTGTGTTAGTGTGGGTGTTAGTGTGTGTTAGTGTGTGTGTGTTAGTGTGTGTGTGTTAGTGTGTGTGTATGTAATGTTGATGGGTTGGTGTGATGGATGAGTGTGTGTTAGTGTGTGTGTTAGTGTGTGTTAGTGTGTGTTAGTGTGTGTTAGTGTGTGTGTTAGTGTGTGTTAGTGTGTGTGTTAGTGTGTGTTAGTGTGTGTTAGTGTGTGTGTTAGTGTGTGTTAGTGTGTGTTAGTGTGTGTGTTAGTGTGTGTTAGTGTGTGTTAGTGTGTGTGTTAGTGTGTGTTAGTGTGTGTTAGTGTGTGTGTTAGTGTGTGTGTTAGTGTGTGTGTTAGTGTGTGTGTATGTAATGGTGATGGGTTGGTGTGATGGATGAGTGTGTGTTAGTGTGTGTGTTAGTGTGTGTTAGTGTGTGTGTTAGTGTGTGTGCGTTAGTGTGTGTGTTAGTGTGTGTGTTAGTGTGTGTGTTAGTGTGTGTGTATGTAATGGTGATGGGTTGGTGTGATGGATGAGTGTGTGTTAGTGTGTGTGTTAGTGTGTGTGTTAGTGTGTGTGTTAGTGTGTGTTAGTGTGTGTGTGTTAGTGTGTGTGTATGTAATGGTGATGGGTTGGTGTGATGGATGAGTGTGTGTTAGTGTGTGTGTTAGTGTGTGTGTTAGTGTGTGTGTGTTAGTGTGTGTGTATGTAATGGTGATGGGTTGGTGTGATGGATGAGTGTGTGTTAGTGTGTGTGTTAGTGTGTGTGTGTGTTAGTGTGTGTGTGTGTTAGTGTGTGTGTGTGTTAGTGTGTGTGTTAGTGTGTGTTAGTGTGTGTTAGTGTGTGTGTTAGTGTGTGTTAGTGTGTGTTAGTGTGTGTGTTAGTGTGTGTTAGTGTGTGTTAGTGTGTGTGTTAGTGTGTGTGTTAGTGTGTGTGTTAGTGTGTGTGTATGTAATGGTGATGGGTTGGTGTGATGGATGAGTGTGTGTTAGTGTGTGTGTTAGTGTGTGTTAGTGTGTGTGTTAGTGTGTGTGCGTTAGTGTGTGTGTTAGTGTGTGTGTTAGTGTGTGTGTTAGTGTGTGTGTATGTAATGGTGATGGGTTGGTGTGATGGATGAGTGTGTGTTAGTGTGTGTGTTAGTGTGTGTTAGTGTGTGTGTTAGTGTGTGTGTTAGTGTGTGTTAGTGTGTGTGTGTTAGTGTGTGTGTATGTAATGGTGATGGGTTGGTGTGATGGATGAGTGTGTGTTAGTGTGTGTGTTAGTGTGTGTGTTAGTGTGTGTGTGTTAGTGTGTGTGTATGTAATGGTGATGGGTTGGTGTGATGGATGAGTGTGTGTTAGTGTGTGTGTTAGTGTGTGTGTGTGTTAGTGTGTGTGTGTGTTAGTGTGTGTGTGTGTTAGTGTGTGTTAGTGTGTGTGTATGTAATGGTGATGGGTTGGTGTGATGGATGAGTGTGTGTTAGTGTGTGTGTTAGTGTGTGTGTTAGTGTGTGTGTTAGTGTGTGTGTTAGTGTGGGTGTTAGTGTGTGTGTGTGTTAGTGTGGGTGTTAGTGTGTGTTAGTGTGTGTGTGTTAGTGTGTGTGTGTTAGTGTGTGTGTATGTAATGTTGATGGGTTGGTGTGATGGATGAGTGTGTGTTAGTGTGTGTGTTAGTGTGTGTTAGTGTGTGTTAGTGTGTGTGTTAGTGTGTGTTAGTGTGTGTGTTAGTGTGTGTTAGTGTGTGTTAGTGTGTGTGTTAGTGTGTGTTAGTGTGTGTGTTAGTGTGTGTTAGTGTGTGTTAGTGTGTGTGTTAGTGTGTGTTAGTGTGTGTTAGTGTGTGTGTTAGTGTGTGTGTTAGTGTGTGTGTTAGTGTGTGTGTATGTAATGGTGATGGGTTGGTGTGATGGATGAGTGTGTGTTAGTGTGTGTGTTAGTGTGTGTTAGTGTGTGTGTTAGTGTGTGTGCGTTAGTGTGTGTGTTAGTGTGTGTGTTAGTGTGTGTGTTAGTGTGTGTGTATGTAATGGTGATGGGTTGGTGTGATGGATGAGTGTGTGTTAGTGTGTGTGTTAGTGTGTGTTAGTGTGTGTGTTAGTGTGTGTGTTAGTGTGTGTTAGTGTGTGTGTGTTAGTGTGTGTGTATGTAATGGTGATGGGTTGGTGTGATGGATGAGTGTGTGTTAGTGTGTGTGTTAGTGTGTGTGTTAGTGTGTGTGTGTTAGTGTGTGTGTATGTAATGGTGATGGGTTGGTGTGATGGATGAGTGTGTGTTAGTGTGTGTGTTAGTGTGTGTGTGTGTTAGTGTGTGTGTGTGTTAGTGTGTGTGTGTGTTAGTGTGTGTTAGTGTGTGTGTATGTAATGGTGATGGGTTGGTGTGATGGATGAGTGTGTGTTAGTGTGTGTGTTAGTGTGTGTGTTAGTGTGTGTGTTAGTGTGTGTGTTAGTGTGGGTGTTAGTGTGGGTGTGTGTTAGTGTGGGTGTTAGTGTGTGTTAGTGTGTGTGTGTTAGTGTGTGTGTGTTAGTGTGTGTGTATGTAATGTTGATGGGTTGGTGTGATGGATGAGTGTGTGTTAGTGTGTGTGTTAGTGTGTGTTAGTGTGTGTTAGTGTGTGTTAGTGTGTGTGTTAGTGTGTGTTAGTGTGTGTGTTAGTGTGTGTTAGTGTGTGTTAGTGTGTGTGTTAGTGTGTGTTAGTGTGTGTTAGTGTGTGTGTTAGTGTGTGTTAGTGTGTGTTAGTGTGTGTTAGTGTGTGTGTTAGTGTGTGTTAGTGTGTGTTAGTGTGTGTGTTAGTGTGTGTGTTAGTGTGTGTGTTAGTGTGTGTGTATGTAATGGTGATGGGTTGGTGTGATGGATGAGTGTGTGTTAGTGTGTGTGTTAGTGTGTGTTAGTGTGTGTGTTAGTGTGTGTGTTAGTGTGTGTGCGTTAGTGTGTGTGTTAGTGTGTGTGTTAGTGTGTGTGTTAGTGTGTGTGTATGTAATGGTGATGGGTTGGTGTGATGGATGAGTGTGTGTTAGTGTGTGTGTTAGTGTGTGTGTTAGTGTGTGTTAGTGTGTGTGTTAGTGTGTGTGTTAGTGTGTGTTAGTGTGTGTGTTAGTGTGTGTGTGTTAGTGTGTGTGTATGTAATGGTGATGGGTTGGTGTGATGGATGAGTGTGTGTTAGTGTGTGTGTTAGTGTGTGTGTGTTAGTGTGTGTGTTAGTGTGTGTGTTAGTGTGTGTTAGTGTGTGTGTTAGTGTGTGTGTGTTAGTGTGTGTTAGTGTGTGTGTTAGTGTGTGTGTGTTAGTGTGTGTGTGTTAGTGTGTGCGTTAGTGTGTGTGTTAGTGTGTGTGTGTTAGTGTGTGTTAGTGTGTGTGTTAGTGTGTGTGTGTTAGTGTGTGTGTGTTAGTGTGTGTGTTAGTGTGTGTGTGTTAGTGTGTGTTAGTGTGTGTTAGTGTGTGTGTTAGTGTGTGTGTGTTAGTGTGTGTGTGTTAGTGTGTGTTAGTGTGTGTGTTAGTGTGTGTGTGTGTTAGTGTGTGTGTGTTAGTGTGTGTGTTAGTGTGTGTGTGTTAGTGTGTGTTAGTGTGTGTGTTAGTGTGTGTGTGTTAGTGTGTGTGTTAGTGTGTGTGTGTTAGTGTGTGTTAGTGTGTGTGTTAGTGTGTGTGTGTTAGTGTGTGTGTGTTAGTGTGTGTGTTAGTGTGTGTGTGTTAGTGTGTGTTAGTGTGTGTGTTAGTGTGTGTGTGTTAGTGTGTGTGTGTTAGTGTGTGTGTTAGTGTGTGTGTGTTAGTGTGTGTTAGTGTGTGTGTTAGTGTGTGTGTGTTAGTGTGTGTGTGTTAGTGTGTGTGTGTTAGTGTGTGTGTGTTAGTGTGTGTTAGTGTGTGTGTGTTAGTGTGTGTTAGTGTGTGTGTTAGTGTGTGTGTGT
Source organism: Astyanax mexicanus (assembly GCF_023375975.1). Classification (NCBI taxonomy): domain Eukaryota; kingdom Metazoa; phylum Chordata; class Actinopteri; order Characiformes; family Acestrorhamphidae; genus Astyanax; species Astyanax mexicanus. Next base: position 1,826,461 of record NW_026040047.1, on the reverse strand, counting down.
TAGTGTGTGTGTGTTAGTGTGTGTTAGTGTGTGTGTGTTAGTGAGTGTGTGTTAGTGTGTGTGTGTTAGTGTGTGTTAGTGTGTGTGTTAGTGTGTGTGTGTTAGTGTGTGTGTGTTAGTGTGTGTTAGTGTGTGTGTTAGTGTGTGTGTGTTAGTGTGTGTTAGTGTGTGTGTTAGTGTGTGTGTGTTAGTGTGTGTGTGTTAGTGTGTGTTAGTGTGTGTGTTAGTGTGTGTTAGTGTGTGTGTTAGTGTGTGTGTGTTAGTGTGTGTTAGTGTGTGTGTGTTAGTGTGTGTGTGTTAGTGTGTGTGTTAGTGTGTGTGTGTTAGTGTGTGTGTGTTAGTGTGTGTGTTAGTGTGTGTGTTAGTGTGTGTGTGTTAGTGTGTGTGTGTTAGTGTGTGTGTTAGTGTGTGTGTGTTAGTGTGTGTGTTAGTGTGTGTTAGTGTGTGTGTTAGTGTGTGTGTTAGTGTGTGTGTTAGTAATGGTGATGGGTTGGTGTGATGGATGAGTGTGTGTTAGTGTGTGTGTTAGTGTGTGTGTTAGTGTGTGTGTGTTAGTGTGTGTGTTAGTGTGTGTGTATGTAATGGTGATGGGTTGGTGTGATGGATGAGTATGTGTTAGTGTGTGTGTTAGTGTGTGTGTTAGTGTGTGTGTTAGTGTGTGTGTTAGTGTGTGTGTGTTAGTGTGTGTGTTAGTGTGTGTGTATGTAATGGTGATGGGTTGGTGTGATGGATGAGTATGTGTTAGTGTGTGTGTTAGTGTGTGTGTGTTAGTGTGTGTGTTAGTGTGTGTTAGTGTGTGTGTGTTAGTGTGTGTGTTAGTGTGTGTGTGTTAGTGTGTGTGTTAGTGTGTGTGTTAGTGTGTGTGTGTTAGTGTGTGTGTTAGTGTGTGTTAGTGTGTGTGTTAGTGTGTGTGTTAGTGTGTGTGTGTTAGTGTGTGTGTTAGTGTGTGTTAGTGTGTGTGTTAGTGTGTGTGTGTTAGTGTGTGTGTTAGTGTGTGTTAGTGTGTGTGTTAGTGTGTGTGTGTTAGTGTGTGTGTTAGTGTGTGTTAGTGTGTGTGTTAGTGTGTGTGTTAGTGTGTGTGTTAGTGTGTGTTAGTGTGTGTTAGTGTGTGTGTTAGTGTGTGTTAGTGTGTGTGTTAGTGTGTGTGTATGTAATGGTGATGGGTTGGTGTGATGGATGAGTATGTGTTAGTGTGTGTGTTAGTGTGTGTGTGTTAGTGTGTGTGTTAGTGTGTGTGTGTTAGTGTGTGTGTTAGTGTGTGTGTGTTAGTGAGTGTGTGGTGGTGGTGATGGGTTGGTGTGATGGATGAGTGTGTGTTAGTGTGTGTGTGTTAGTGTGTGTGTGTTAGTGAGTGTGTGGTGGTGGTGATGGGTTGGTGTGATGGATGAGTGTGTGTTAGTGTGTGTGTGTTAGTGAGTGTGTGGTGGTGGTGATGGGTTGGTGTGATGGATGAGTGTGTGTTAGTGTGTGTGTGTTAGTGTGTGTGTTAGTGTGTGTGTTAGTGTGTGTTAGTGTGTGTGTTAGTGTGTGTGTATGTAATGGTGATGGGTTGGTGTGATGGATGAGTGTGTGTTAGTGTGTGTGTTAGTGTGTGTTAGTGTGTGTGTGTTAGTGTGTGTGTATGTAATGGTGATGGGTTGGTGTGATGGATGAGTGTGTGTTAGTGTGTGTGTTAGTGTGTGTTAGTGTGTGTGTTAGTGTGTGTGTTAGTGTGTGTTAGTGTGTGTGTGTTAGTGTGTGTGTATGTAATGGTGATGGGTTGGTGTGATGGATGAGTGTGTGTTAGTGCAGGCTCGTAGCCAGCATTGTGATGGGGGGGGATCTTTTTCCCCCAAAAGTGGACTTCATTTAGCTCTCTACTCCAATGCCCCCTAAATACACGAGCACACTTCAAACCTTTTAATTTAGACATATTTTATTCATTATAAGTTTGTTGTGAATCTGTTGTTGCTGTTCTTATTTGTTCGTCTGTTGCTCCCCACTGTTAACATAAATTTGATATAAATGTAAGCGTTACTCAAACTTCCTACATCTGTGATGTGACTTCATTGTCTGTCTCTGTTGCTCACCTCAGTTGTCTGTCGTTTGTTCCATTGTCTCTGTTGCTGCCCTCCATTGTCTGTCTCTGATGTTGCTGTCCTTTATTGTCTATCTCTCTACTATTGACATAAATAGATAAGAATTACTTCACTATCGGTATGGTCATTAAAACTTAAACATGAATCAATAGTAATATAAATTGAAGTGTTCTGTCTTATTCAAATCTTCCTACAACTGTGCTGGGACTTCGTTGCCCCCCCGTGGTGGTGGTGCAGTATCGCGCGGGTGTCGGGCGGGGGCGCTGTTGCTGCGCTGTGGGCGGGGGCGCTGCTGCAGGAACTGACGTTGCTGGTCTGGCTGTGGAGGAGCGGAGCGGAATGTCGGAGAGAGAGATAAAGAGAGAAACAGAAACAGAGAGAGAGAGAGGGAGAGAGAGAGTTCGGGGAAAGAGAGAGAGGAGATCTGTAGATCTGAGGAGGATCTGAAGAAGAAGAAGAGGAGGAGGAGGAGGATCTGCTGGAGGAGTTGTGGAGCTGATCTGGAGGATCCCGGAGGTTAAAGGTGGGACTGTTACGCGTTTCTCCGGTTCTGGGTTTATGTTACAGTACTGGGAGTTACTGGGTTTGTGCGCCGGGCGGGTTCCGGCCTGTTCTCCGCCGCTCGCGGATCTTACCGAGTTTTATGAGAAGTTACTGAACCGAACCGAACCGAAGCTCAGCCCGAGCCCGAGCCCGGGGGAAAGTTTCAGCTCCCAGCTGCACTTTAACTCCCGCTGCTCCGTAATCACTAACCCCAGATATATACCTCTCTGTTTACTTACAGATTACCATCCTTATGTTTAGTTTTAATGAGGATTAGAGGATTTATCGTCATCAGTTAAATAACTACTAAACTACTTAACGAGCTCACCAATTTACTAACTGTTAAACTAACGAAGCAAATAATTATCAAACCTAACAACAAACTATCAAACCTAACAACTAACTAACTATCAAACTTAACAACTAACTAAGTACCAAACTTAAAAACTAAATATCAAACTTTACACTTAACTATCAAACTTAAAAAACAACTGTCAAACTTTAAAACTAAATATCGAACTTAACAACTAACTATCAAACTTTAAAACTAAATATCAAACTTAACTAACTAACAAACGTAGAAACTAAATATCAAATTTAACAAGTAACTATCAAACTTAAAGTTAGTTTGTTAGGTGAAAAGTAAATTAGTTGGCTAGTTAGTTTGTTAGGTATTTATTGAATTAGTTGGCTTTTTAGTTGGTTAGTTAGTCAGTGAATTATTTGGCTAGTTAGTTTGTCAGGTAGTTATTAAAGAGGTTGGTTAGTTAGTTTGTTAGATAGCCAACTAATTCACTAACTACCCAACAAACAAACTAACTACCTAACTAACTAGTTCACTAACTAGATTACAAGATAACTAGCCAAATAGGTAGCCAACTAATTCACTAACTACCCATTTGGCTAGTTAGCTTGAAAGCTAGTTAGTGAACTAGTTAGTTAGTTTGTTTGATTCGCTAGCTAGTTAGTTGGTTAGCTATTTAGTGAATCAGTTGGCTAGTTAGTTTGTTAACTAGTTAGTATATTCATTGGCTAGTTAGTTTGTTAGTATGTTAGCTAGTTAGCAAATATATTGGCTAATTACTTTGAGTTGGTTAGCTTGTTAGTGATTTAGTTGGCTTTTTAGTTTGTTAGTTCATTTGCTAGTTAGTTCGTTAGCTAGTTAGCTAGCTAGTTAGATAGTTAGTGAATTAGTTGGTTAGTTAGTTTGTTAGTTCATTGGCTAGTTAGTTTGTTAGCTAGTTTGTTAGCTAGTTAGCTAGTGAGTGAATTAGTTGGTTAGTTAGTTTGTTAGCTAGTGAGTGAATTAGTTGGTTAGTTAGTTTGTTAACTAGTTATTAGATTAGTTGGCTAGTTTGTTAGCTAGTTTGTTAGCTAGTGAGTGAATTAGTTGGTTATTTAGTTTGTTAGCTAGTTATTGGATTAGTTGGCTAGTTTGTTAGCTAGTTTGTTAGCTAGTGAGTGAAGTAGTTGGTTAGTTAGTTTGTTAGCTAGTTATGAGATTAGTTGGCTAGTTTGTTAGCTAGTTTTAACTAGTTTGTTAGCTAGTGAGTGAATTAGTTGGTTAGTTAGTTTGTTAGCTAGTTATTAGATTAGTTAGCTAGTTTGTTAGCTAGTGAGTGAATTAGTTGGTTAGTTAGTTTGTTAACTAGTTATTAGATTAGTTGGCTAGTTTGTTAGCTAGTTTGTTAGCTAGTGAGTGAATTAGTTGGTTATTTAGTTTGTTAGCTAGTTATTGGATTAGTTGGCTAGTTTGTTAGCTAGTTTGTTAGCTAGTGAGTGAAGTAGTTGGTTAGTTAGTTTGTTAGCTAGTTATGAGATTAGTTGGCTAGTTTGTTAGCTAGTTTTAACTAGTTTGTTAGCTAGTGAGTGAATTAGTTGGTTAGTTAGTTTGTTAGCTAGTTATTGGATTAGTTGGCTAGTTTGTTAGCTAGTTTGTTAGCTAGTGAGTGAAGTAGTTGGTTAGTTAGTTTGTTAGCTAGTTATGAGATTAGTTGGCTAGTTTGTTAGCTAGTTTTAACTAGTTTGTTAGCTAGTGAGTGAATTAGTTGGTTAGTTAGTTTGTTAGCTAGTTATTGGATTAGTTGGCTAGTTTGTTAGCTAGTTTTAACTAGTTTGTTAGCTAGTGAGTGAATTAGTTGGTTAGTTAGTTTGTTAGCTAGTTATTGGATTAGTTGGCTAGTTTGTTAGCTAGTTTTAACTAGTTTGTTAGCTAGTGAGTGAATTAGTTGGTTAGTTAGTTTGTTAGCTAGTTATTGGATTAGTTGGCTAGTTTGTTAGCTAGTTTTAACTAGTTTGTTAGCTAGTGAGTGAATTAGTTGGTTAGTTAGTTTGTTAGCTAGTTATTGGATTAGTTGGCTAGTTTGTTAGCTAGTTTTAACTAGTTTGTTAGCTAGTGAGTGAATTAGTTGGTTAGTTAGTTTGTTAGCTAGTTATTGGATTAGTTGGTTAGTTTGTTAGCTAGTTATTAGATTAGTTGGCTAGTTTGTTAGCTAGTTTGTTAGCTAGTTAGTAAATTAGTTGGTTAGTTAGTTTAGTTGTTAGCTAGTTAGTTTGTTAGCTAATTAGTGAATTAGTTGGTTAGTTAGTTTAGTTCGTTAGCTAGTTAGTTTGTTAGCTAGTTAGTGTATAAGTTGGTTAGTTTGTTAGCTCGTTAGTTTGTTAGCTAGTTAGTGTATTAGTTGGTTAGTTAGTTTGTTAGCTCGTTAGATTGTTAGCTGATTAGTGAATTAGTTGGCTTGTTAGTTGGTTAGTCTGTAGTTAGTTAGCTAACTAGTTTATTAGAATACTTTTTTATTCTCTTATTACTGAGCCTCAGTACCCCCATGTGAGTGTGTCTGTCTGTGAGTAAGGTGTGTGTGTGTGTGTGTTTTTTGCCGCTCTCGCTAAACTAATTCTAGTTTAACAAGTTGGGCTGTGGTGTTTTGGTGGAGGCTGCAGGGTGCAGGTAAATTATTTTAACAATAACATCTTTTTGGAAAAAAGTCTATTATTGTGATAATCATGCATTAATCTAACAGACCCGTTTAATTAAGCTTTTAAGTGTGGTTGATTAAGTGTTACTAGTGTTTTTTTTTTATCAGCACACAAAAGCGAATCGGACCTTTGCTGCTTATTAAGTACTAATGGGTAAAATCTCTCAGTCAATCAAGCACATTCCAAGGCTGCACAAAAATAAAAATGAAACACTCAAAACAAATTGTTTTGAAATAATTTAGACAGTTTTAGATACCTGGTGTGGAAAGTCATGTGAGCTATATATGATAAATGGTACTATCACCCCTCCATGCTTTAACAGTTTAGTTTTGATAAATTGAGAAATTTGATCAATCGAAAAAACCAAGAAGGACAGTGACCTGATTTTTGATCAGTGTAAAAAATTGAAAAGTGGATGTAAATTTTCTTAATAAATTCTTTGGTTGAATAGTTTTTTTTATATATGATATTGTATTAAACAGAGACTTTGTAGTCTCTTTAGTCTCTTTGGAAGCATATAGGTGGATGTAGGAGTATATAGAGGCAGTTTCTCAGACGGGAATTGTGCCTTGTCTTGGATTAAACATCAGAAAACACAGTCTGCGACTAGGCTTAATCTCTGTCCAGGAAACTGACCCATAGTGTTTCCTTACTGCCCAAATAACTGTTTGTCTTAAGGTCTGAAAGTGTACTGTGGTTCATGAATAGCCCTGCTTGTGTTGTTTGGAGATGTGCCGGCTTGCTTTTGTTTGTAACTTGTTTGAAATGGTGCTTTTTGACCTTTTTGCAGCTGTCGTCCTGAAGACCTTTAAAACCTGGAGGAGGGCTGGGCGATACATCGAGATTTAGAAAATTGTACATATTATTATATATATATATTTTCATACATGATATAGGATGAGACAATAATGTTTATATCAAATTTACCTATTTAGTTTTTCTTAAGCACTTTAGATGCACTTGCCACTTAAGTGTCTCATAAGTGTCTTTTTGTTATTATCTAATGGGTCTAAAAATATTGAGATATATGCAGCCATGTTTAATGATATATAATTTGAAAAAATAATATAATCTGTATTGATAAATGAATATGTAACGGACTACAAGATGCTAGAAAAAAAAATGTTATAAAAAATACTTTCACCAGATTCCCACAGAAGCTTCTGATCCTGCAGTCACACTGTGCTCTGTAATGCTGGAGTGAAATAAATGGTTTTAGGTAGATAAAACTTGCCTCTGGTTGATGTAAAACATGTAAAATACGAAATTCTTGCAGGATGTTACGTGACATGCGTGTGACTTGCGCACGCCCAACATTGCGATGACGTCAGGCTAAAGACTCATTTTTATCCCTTGGCTTTTAACCCAATTTGAGACTTTGTTCTTGTTTTATTTATTTAGTTTTACTTATTTTGTTAGGCTTATTTTATTTTACTGTTTTATTGTTAACTTACTGGTCTTATAGGTTTATCTAAAATTATTGATACTTATATTTTAATTGTGCTTATTGTTTCTAGTATTTGTTTTTATCCAATAATTTGCTATGTACAGCACTTTGTTGTGGCTGTTGTTGTTTTTAAAGGGCTCTATAAATGAAGTTGAGTTGAGTCGAGTCAGAACGAAAGTCCTGATCTTCGATTGAATCTTTAATAACTGTTAATATTATAAGGTGATTTTACTCACTGCTGTTTTTTATTTCTCTCTTCTTTACGTAGATCTCCACTCCAGTTTCAGTCCACCTGAACCACTGTTGGGTGTCTTTCAAGTACATGGCAAATCAAAGCTGACACCATGGCCCAGATATCCAGTGGTAATGGATATAAGCTGGACAGGTCTGCCTCTCCGTCAGGAGCTCGGCCGAAGGGAGCGGTGGGTAAGGAGGAGGCTCTACGCATGGAGGAGGAGGCTTTAGCCAAACTGCAGCGAGAAAAGAGACCCACCCTGCCGGCCCCAGCCTCGTCCCCTAAAGCGCTCCCTAAGGCCGGAGGGACCTCCACCGGCGCCGGCCGTCAGGAGAGAGATCTCATCGTTTTCCCCGAGTCGGAGGCCAGGAAGAAGGCGGAGAAGGACGCGTTCGCGGATATCGATGTTGAGAAGTTGACCAATGAAGAACTGGAGAAACTGCTATTGGATGAAAACTTTGGAGCGAGTAAAATGACCAGGCCCTCGTCTCTGCTGGGCTGCAGTCTCAGTGCGTCGTACCCGGGGGGGCACGCCTTCAACCCATCACCATTTCAATGGACTCCCACACTTTCAACTCCATCAAGCTCTAGCCTGTCCACACCAACGCACCCTCAGACCACTGTCTTTCCTACAGCACCTTTCCCCAAACCTTCCTGCTCATTCCAGAATGGCTTTACTCCAGCTATGCCACCTTTCATCCATCACCCTGCCCAGCAGACCCCCTTCCTCTCTTTTACTACCATCCCGCCTGCTGCTCCTTTGGTCTTCCAGCAGCCTGCAGTCCCTCCAGAGATGGCAAAGCTCTTCGACAAAATTGCCAGCACCTCGGAATACTTGAAGAACGGCAGGTCTTCCAGCATGGATGCAGAGTTTACCAGCAGCAAGTCTCTGGAACCTGTTCCCCAGCCACCCGAGCCCCCAAGCATCAGCCGCTTTGATTGGCTGGATCTGGACCCTCTCAGCAAACGTCGAGTAGATGTTGAGGAGACCCCCAGTGCACATGGTGGGTCTGCTGTGGATGACTCTGCACCTGCAGGGGATCCCTGGGATGCAGTCCTGCGAGAAGAGCCTGAAGTCACTGCCAGCAGCAGTCCTCCAGCACTAGGCCAGCACACTGTGACCACTCAGCACAGGAGAGCATCTACAGGAAACGCCGTCAGCAGAAGCACCTCGCTCAACCCTCAGCCCAGTGCTTCCTCTCCCCAGAGTAAACAGGTAGGAACTTCAGCTGTGTAAAAGGAAATCTTACCTGTAAAAATTTATCGTCATTTTCATCATTTGTGAGGCCAATCCGTTTTCTGACATGGTTATAGATCTACATGCACACAGCATGAGCTGTGTCAGAACAAACATCAGACAGTTTGCACTGTGTATCTGAAGCACTGCTTCACGTTCAGTTCTATCTTTGCCAGAATCACAGGAGAGGTGATGTAGCTTCAGTGTCTGAGATTTGAGAGTCTGTCTGTGGAGCAGAACTGGGACAGCAGTCTGCCGCTGAATATGAAGTTTAATATAAAAAAGTTTGTTTGTTTAGAAATTATTTTCTATTCCTAAAGTATGTTAAATTATATTTTATTACAGAGAAAATCATTGTTGTAGCCTAATTTACCGATGTTGAGGTCTGTGGATCAATGTTCGCATTGTTCATGTTTTAATCTTTTAGAGATCTGTTATTAATAAATGTTTTTTTTTCTTAAATAATACAGATTCCACTCAAACAGCCCAAAAATGTTTTTAAAAAGCTCAGTTTTAACTCTCTACTTACAAAAAAATGTGGGGGTTAAATCAGGTTCGGGCTCAGGCTCAAAATGACAGTGTATGGGGCAGGCTGGGTCGGGGTGGATATTTTGGGCTAAGCTAAGCTCTAGTTTGCTTCACTTTTTTTTGTTGTCCTCATAGGCAATTTTTAACTAACAATTTGTTCAACATAAAGATCTTTATTTAAAGCACAATTCTCATGGCTCAATGTCTTATGGATTAATATCCATTGCAGTTACATGGCCAACTCCTGTAAGTTTGTCCTTCTCACTACAGGTCAGCGCTGGACAATATGGCTACAATTTATAATTTAATAATTTAAGCATCTGTAGTGCTTGGCTGTTTCTGCTCACGAAGTAAAGATACAGGGAACTGACTTCAGTCATTAACAGATGCTGTAAGTATTTACAGCATTCTCTGTGCTGCACCAAGGTGGTGGAGTGAACTTCCCCTGGTTGTCAGAACAGAAGAGTTACTCTCAGATTTTTATGTCGACTGAAGACTCATCTTTTCAAACTAAAAAAAATAAATAAATCCTACGGTTTTAAACATGATCAAACTCTGTGTATCTCTCAATCCTTGTCTACTAACTAGCTCTGGATATTTGAAGTAACATCGAAGCACTGTTATAAGTCGCTCTGGATAAGGGCATCTGCTAAATACCTTAAATGTAAATGTAAGTATTTATAGGAGACAGTCAGGCATAGCAGAGGTTAATTTCAGAAGAAGCTACACTACTCAAATACGTCTTTAGGAGTAACTACACTCACTACACTACACTACACTACACTAATACATTTTTACAATAAAAGCTAAAATATGTTGCTGTGTAATAATGAATTACACCATATATTGTATCATAATAAATTATAAATAAAATGCTAAAAATCAGATGCATCTAATTAGATAATTTGGATATTTGACCATACTTTTATCAGAAGTTTGGATTTTTTTTTTTTGTTCATGGTATACAAGTAAAAGGATAAAAGCTTTCCTGGGCACTTTTAGTGGTTTATCTACAATAGCTAACAGGTGGCAAACTAGTGATGCTAACAGTATTTCCAAGCTGAATTAATCCCTGTTTTAATAACAGACCGATGTGTTTGTGCTGGTTAGGGTGAGTAGGTCCTGGTGTTTGATGTGATTTGTGGATTATGGTTGTACCATATTTTTCACACTGTAAAGTGTATTTAAAATCCTTTAATTATTCCAAAAATCATCAGTGTGTGTGAGTTCTACCAGTCAGGTATTAATGAGCAGTAAAGACTCTCTGTTGAAGTACAGAGTTATACAGGAGATTTAGTTTAGTTCTCAGGCAGTATTAGCATTAGCCACTAACTGCGCTAAGCCCTAGATCTTTTGCCTTTAAAGGTGAGTATTATCAGCCTGTGTTCTGCGGCTAGCGGTAGCGGTTAGCCGCTTATGCTCCAGCTTTAGTGTTGGAGAAATTTGGGAATCTAAGCCTACTGTAAATAAACAGAAGCGCTTTACTCACCCAAATAAAACGTTTTTAGGAGAGAAATCTGTGTAGATTAACGCCCAGCACTCGTTCAACTTTAAAATAATGTTTTTTTAAGATTTTTGTAAAGAAAGTTTTGTTTTCATAACTTAGTGTAGCTTTCGAGACCTGCTGAATTAGAAGGAAAACATGGCGACACACCGGTTCCTTACTAGTGTCACATAATGCACTTTATAATATAATCCAGCCTTTTGTATGAAATAGACCAGAAAATAGTTTAATATTACCCTCAAACACTGTAATGCAGCTGCCATCTCAATGCTAGCTCAGCTAACAGGCTGCATGTGTCAGTGGAACTGGCTAACGGCTAACTGGCAATGCTAATGTTTTTACGGGCTGTATTAATCACTGTGATTTTGTCTCGCCCTTCATCATCTGTGATTGGTTCAGACCATGATATGGGCTGAATGTGTGTTGTTGAACCGCAGGAAGACTTTCTGAGTGTTTCTGAGGCTTTTCCTGGACGAATAGCTGGTATGATAAGTTTTAAAATCGCATCATTAAGAAATTAGGTTGACCAAATTGTTTGCCCTCAATAGCCCTGAGGTTGGTTTTCATTTACTTTTTAATGCATTATTTTGTCTGCATGTGGAATCACTTTAGAGTTACACATCCTTCTGTCTGTGAGTTAATATAGGGTTAAGAGGTTATCAGACTATTGTTTTCCAGTAAATCTGCTTGTCGACAGTATTTTTCTTTCAATGGGAAATCTTCATTCAGAATGCTTTGTAAGTCCAAGACTAGGCTTAATCTCTGTGTGGGGAAACTGACCCGTTCCATTTGAACAGTATAGTAGAGTTTAATAGTGGAGTCAGTATTCTGTTTTAGTTTCTACTGTTTTGATTATCATCTGTTATTTTATACTACTAGCACAGCACACACACACAGTAGAAATTGTGCGTGAGTGTCTCTGCAGGTTTTTTTCCTGAAGTTCTGCTTCCTGTTTAATTGTGGTAGTGGGTCTGTGCCGGACTGTTGACGGTTGTTACGCTTCTTTCGCAGAATTTCTGTGTTCAGCCCCTGAAGAGGAAACACTGATGCTCATGAATTAACTAGTGTAGAAAGCTCCACTGCCTCTGTTTAGTCTGGATGCTCCAGACTGTGAGAGATATCAAATCGAGCAGTAACTCTTCTGTTCTTCCACTCTTCCTAAACCTGCAGCGTCTGTGTGTAAGAACAGGCCTTATCAGCAGAGAAGAGCTCAGGTTTTCTGTCCTCTTTCTGCCCTCATCTGCTGCTCCGAGCGAAGGCCACTCCCCGTTTCCATAGCAGTGCATGGTGTTTCTCAGAGGAGTAACTCATCTGGCCTCATCTGTAGCCGTGACTGCAGTTTAGAGTTACCTCTCCACATCTGATCCCCTTATCAGCCCCACGGTTCAGCTCCAGCCTCTTCTCAGGAGCCGTACCTGAGTGGAGGCCTGTTTTTACTGCTGCTGTTGTTGTTGGAATGGACAGACTGAGTACAGACTAGTACAGGTAAAACGATTAATCGAGTAATTAGTTATTCAATAAAAAAAATTATTGATTAATTTTCTGTGCCTTCAGGAATTGTTTAATTAATTTTAAAACGCAGAGCATGGAATTTAGCCCAGACTTTTAATGTGAAACAGCGCTTAGCGTTACTTCACCCACTAACAGGAAGCAGGAAGTGGAGGAGGCGGAGGTTTTTTAGAGTAATGAAGCAGGTAAATTTAACTCCTAACAAATAAATGAGATTAACATTAATGTACCTTAATAACAACAGAGACAAGTTCTAGACTTAATACAGGATTTATGTAATCAGTAAACTCAGCGCTGAGGAGTTTATAAATAAATACATGTTAAAGTTAGCTGGCCATGAACATTTAGTCTTAGTTATGTCAATTAATTAGATCTGAGTAGTGTAAAACGTAAATAAACAACAAAAACACTATTCCACAGGTATTTCCAAAAACATCCAAAAAGGAGAATCCACTGACTTGATTGCAACGAGATTATCCAACACTGGCAGATCTGCCGTCTCTGGCTTTATGTTGTGCATGTTAGCTTCTCAACAGCAATGTTTAACAGCCATTTGAAGAGTTTACACAAGTGCATTTAATGTAAAAGCATTCCAAAGTCATTTGACACACTTTACATACTTTCAAGTTAAAAATGTTCTTTTTTATTAAATATAAAAAGATAAATATTAAATACATTACATATTAAATACAGGGCTCTAGCCAAATTTTTCCACTGGTTGCACAGGAGACCTTTATTTTGACACGTAGCGTAGTGGATTAGCTGCAGTAGATAATGGCTAATCAACAGCACTAACTGCATTTCCGAGCTGAATTAATCACTGTTTCTTAATAACAGCTAGCTAATCCAATCATTAGCTGAAGAACTAGTGCTGGGCGGTATGGCCGAAAATGCATATCACGATATTTTTCAAGATTCTGACAGTTTTCCGGTATATCACGATATATATTTTTTTATTATTGTTATTACTTTTTGCATGACTGGGCTTTAATATAGGTTTGTGAATTACTGTACTGTTAATAGTACATACAATATAAAACATTAGGGCTTTAAATTAAGGTTTTAATTACTAATGGGTTTACTTTGTCCCACAATATATGAAGAAATAATTTTTTTATTAGAAAAACAGCTGAGGAATATAAACAATAGACTTAAAAAGAGATGCGCCAACAACTTTTCAAAGAGATATTTCTAAAAAGTTCTATTGCACTAGTAAAACACAAGTTTAATATAAATGTTCTGTATGTTATTCCTGAAGCCAATAAAGGCATTACAGTAGTTAAATCAGAGAAATTCAGCCCCTTTTTTCTCTAATCAAAAAATACATTCAGATCATCCTTCAAGCTACAGTATTAATATATTCAAAAGGCCTGTAGTTACTGCTGTATTTTCCTGGGATAAAATCACTCATACAGTAGAAACAGCAGCAGGAGCTGTTCTGGTTTCTATGCAGGATGGAGCTACACCAGCCTTTGACTCTCCTCTCTGACGGTTCTGTTCCGAACAGAGCTCCGCAGTGCCTCTAGCGGTGTGGTGGTATGAGAGAAACACATACCGGTTCTAGTTCACCCCACGGTGTATCGCCCACCGCTATCAAGAATATAAAGACACTAACATTACCATTTATCAGTCGTTTCATAGCAATCTTCTTCCTCAGGCCCCCTCTGTACTACACTAATAATGCTTCCCTAAGCACATGGTCACCCGCAAGTACCGTCATCAATTACTGAAATACGCTGATTTGCTTAATGTGCACTGACTCATCACAAAGATGGCCACACCCTCTGAACACAGGTGCAGCGGTGCAGTTACCCACAGCATGGAGACCCAGCGGTGTGATCTCAGCGAGCTCTGGGGTGTTAGATACTCACTTCCAGCGCTACGGGTCATTTGTGCCGGGCTGATCTATTGCTAGCGTTATGATAGCGTGATGCTGCTCTGTGTCTGATAACATAATTATTGGGGCATTTTGTATAATTCTGTTTACTTTATTGGTCGTGTAAAAGTGAGTAAATAGCTCACACTAGCATCACAGCTAGGGCTGCCACGATTAGTCGACTAGTCACGATTATGTCGACTATTAAAATAGTCGACGACTAATTTAATAGTCGATTAGTCGTTTTTTTTTTTTCTTTGTTTTTCTCTCCAAACTGCTGCGACTGCCTTTCTGTCCTGGACGCACATGCGCAGTAGTGGAAACCGGGGTAGGTAGTGGACGACATCTCAGGACATTATACAGACAGGCTCTGGTTTCATGGCTACCCCGCTACAGAACTCAAAAGTGTGGGATCACCAAGAAAATAAAAGTGAAACGCGTGCAATGCAATATCTGCAATGAAGAACTTGCCTTCCTCGGCAGCACAAGCGCGATGCACGAGCACCTGAAAAGGAGGCATGTTGTGGCTGATTAAATGACGAAGAAGCTAAATTGCTATTTAGCTGCTAAAATTAGCGTAAACAGAGCGTTAACTTAGTACTTAACTTACTCATCTTGATAGCTTTAAAACAGAGGTCACTAATAGGCGGACCGCGATCCGGATCCGGACCCAGACGTTGTCACAAATGCCGTCCCAAACCGATAAACTACAGAGAAGGATTTCATTCTGACAGTGGCTTCTGTTTTCAGTGCTTTTCGGTGCAGTAAACTCACAAATCAGTCATGTGTGGTGTAAAATCACCAACCGCTCTCCTCTGCCAATCAGATCTGTGCAGACCGCTGCCCTGTGTACGGTAATGTACACAATATCTGGACAGAGAGGCATTTTTTATTAATATACTTTTTTTTCATAATAGTTCAAACAACCTCACGGTTGAAATGTTTCATAAATGCCAGTGCCTTATCCTTATTTTACACAGTTGTTTACACTTTATGCTAAACAGTAAAATAATTGTCTGTTACAACAAGCTGCATATTTCATTAAAGGTTTAATGAACTATGATTTTAATTGTTTTTATTTTTAGTTAGCATATAGCTGAAATCTAATGTTGGTTGTATAATAGCAGCTGCATTCTATTGTGATAAACTGTGTTTTATATTCAATTAACGTATGATCCGATTAGTCGACTAATCATAAAAAATAATCGGTGATTAGTCGACTATAAAAATAATCGTTTGTGGCAGCCCTAATCACAGCCTTTAAATCATTTTAGTTATTTTCCTTAGAAGTACATTGCAGCAAAAATACAATTAGCAGAGATCATCTCAACTAAATATTAAACGTATTAGTAACTGATTTAGTAACTGGGTTTCTGATTGTCTGTAGATTGTTCAGTATTTGTACTCTGAGCAGAACTTGTGATGTTTGGTTCTGTGTAGGGGTGTGCCATATCGTATCATACACAATAATATCGCCAACTAGGCCCGTCACGATAGCATTTTTTGGGGACAATATATCATCATAGTAAATAATGCGATAAACCATATTATTGTCTTTTTAAGACAATATAAATGTAAGTCTCACAGACTTAATGATAATAGTATAGCATGACAAAGCATTGATAACATTTTAAATACAACACAGTTTTAAATAATCAGTTTTCTTTACCTAGTGCAGTCCACACTGTGTGTATGAAGTGCAGTTATTGAAGATTTGTTTTTACAGCATGACCTGCTAAAATACTGTTTTCTGTTATACATGTGAACCCACATTATCGATTATCAAATATTATTGAGGTAGTGTCCATTTACCAACATTTTTTAATATTGTGAACGATATTATACCCTGAAATATGGTGCCATATCACTAATTATCAGGATTCTACTTTTTTTTTCTTTCTTTTTTACTGTTTTTAGCAAAAGAAAAAATCACACTGTTCTCATTTCCCATTATATATCTACTAAAGACAGATTATATCTGTCCAGTATAATTTATTTACTTTAATCCTGGATATATAGAGATATTTGGAGTGTATTATTATTCTGGATCATTGACATCTGTCACAAATTTGATGAAAATCTTGTATTTTTTTAATATCTCAGTTGGGGGTGTGCTAAATCATATTGTATGTAATAACATTTAATTTTCATTTTGTTGCAGTAGTGTATTCTTGAATTATTATTTTTTTTATTCAGTGTTTAGTCATATCACTAAGAGTATCGTTATCGTGAATATACCATGAAGTATCGTGATAATATTTTAGGGCTATATTGTCCACCTCTAATTCTGTGTGTTGTTATGTAGTGTGTGTGCTCCTACAAAAGACCAGAAGATCTGTGAAGATCTGATGTTGAGTCTGAAACACTCTTCATTTTTGTAATCTGTTTTTGAATTAATGTACATTTTGTGTCCAGATATTATCAGCTCATACTTTGACCGGATTTTGAGCCGATGTAGTGCTTTTTACGAGATAAAGATAAACGGATCACCTAAACCTTGTTGACTTTACCTCCTGTAAACGGCGGCTGCAGGAGACTGAACAGTGTAGAGTGTTGGTGTTGGTGGTTCTTCTACGCTGTGGAACAATAAACTGTAATAAATAACCTGTTATGATCACAGCGGGTGTGAAGGAGATCCAGCGTAAGAATTGCTGATGTTGACGTTGTCTTTTGTTTTGGACAGACCACCAGTATTAATTTTGATTTAGTTTTAGTCATAGTCTTGTGACGAAAATAGCATTTAGTTTTAGTCATGATTTAGTCATCTGAAATGTTTTTAGTTTTAGTCGACTAAATATCATAAGAATATAGTCGACTAAAATTACAGTCAATTTAGTTGACTAAAATGTAAAGGGTCAAAGGAGAAATATCGCCTCTCCCCTCTCTCTCTCTCTCTCTCTCTCTCTCTCTCTCTCTCTCTCTCTCTCCCTCCCTGCTGAACACTGTGGAGTTCACTTCCAGTCGAGCTCCGTAAGTAACGACAGGTTAATTCCCGGGTTTGTAACTGAGCGCACAGCGCTACTGCAGGAGAGGCGGGTACTGATCTCCACCTCCGCTAAACTAGCAGTGATTGGATCTCTTCCTAACTGGTCCCTGCCTTTCACAGAACTAAATCAGTTCTGATTGTATTTCGTGCCTGCCAAACATTTTCGTTCCGATATAGTATTAAAATAGTTTTTATTTTTTTAATACTGTTTTTATTTAGTTATCGTCTCGTTTTCGTCTTGAAAAAAAGCTGTTGTTCGTCAACGAAATTAACACTGGGACAGACGCATTTCCACTGTTATTGTAATCACACCAGCTCTATTTGGTCCGGTTAAAGCGGAATCCGGTTCGTTTGTACACTTACTGTGGCATGATTGAGTATGTGTGAAAACAATAGTCACACTCAGGAGTGGATCAAAATGAACACTGGAACATTTCGCTTGTGGTGAAAACGTAATCTGGTCTTTTGGTTTAGCCAAACTGCTGATAAGGTGCAGTTTAATCTGATATATTAGCAAGATAATGCTAATTACCACAGCTATGAACAAACACTGTCTCTGGTGCTGCTCCATGCTGTTTACACATGCGGTCTGTGCTGCGTTCACTGCTCACAGCCATGTTCAGCTTCACACTGCACAGTTATAGAAAAACCACCTACAGGTGTGAAAACATTTTTAAGGCCGTTTCAACCTGGCTTTTCATGCAGAATCCCAACGTGCATGGTCACCCAGAGTGATCTTACTGCTGTTTTAAAGGGACTGGGAGCTAACTGGTTAGAGTAAAAAAAAAAAACAACCCTTAAAGATTAAAACAATAATAAAGTCACCACTGAACTAAAGTAAGTGTAAAAAGGCTCATTTTTTTTTATACTGTTTTATACTACACTACAAATAAAGTGATTTCACTGGTGTTATCTAGTGTTCATCACCAGCAGATCTGTTTGTTGATGTGAAATATTTATAGAAATGTAAAGACTGGATCTGATCAGTGTCAGTCGACAGGCAGCAGTAAGATCCTGTAATCAGACGTGTGCAGAAAATAATCTATTTCCTTATAGCCTCACGGCCTCATTAACATTTAACCTCAGTAAACACGGTGGAGCGGCTGTATGTAGGGCATCTGAAGCCTGACAGCTAAAGGGATAAATAATTACTACGTCAGAGTTACAGGCTGTACGTATTGCTGTTTTTTTACACTTAGCACACTACATTCCCAAACAGGCAATATACAAGACTAACATTACATTAATCCTGGAGTTAAATTCAAATATTAAGGCCTTTATCTGATGGCTGATGATTTCACTCAAAGCAAATGAGTATATATACCTGAAACAGATACATACTGTAGTCCTCCTTCAGTTTATAATCTCAGTATACTATCAGTACCGCGGTGCTGAACAGATACAGATATTGTTGTGTAATTTCCTGTGATTCCCTCACAGCCGCCTGCAGTTTAAAACAGTAAAGGTCTTTTGTGTTCTGATAATAAAGAGGAAGTGATGATTCTGAGGAACTTCAGTTTTTTAACCTTTAGTACCGGCAGTGTGTCCAGAGGGACATGTTTTCTGCATTAAAAAAAAGTTTTAAAAATTAGCCTAATCCAGAGTAAGATGTCTGTGTCTGTGTATAAGTTTGTCTATCTGACTGTCTGTCTGTCTGTCTCTGTGTATCCCGCTCTGTGTGTGTGTGTGTGTGTGTGTGTGTGTTTGTGTGTATGTGTGTGTGTGTGTGTGTGTGTGTGTTTTTTTTTGTGTGTGTGTGTGTGTGTGTGTGTGTGTGTGTGTGTGTGTGTGTGTCTCTTTGTGTCTCTCTCTGTGTGATTTGGGGCTGTGCGTGTGTGTATGTGCTGGCGGATGCGTGAGTGCATGTCTGTATATGTTATTCTGTGTCTGTCTGTCTGACTGTGCTCGTCTGTCTGTGTGTTTTTTTTCTGACTGTGTCTCTCTGTGACTGTGTCTCTCTGTGACTGTGTCTCTCTGTGACTGTGTCTGTCTGTGACTGTGCAGTCTCATGCTGTTACAGCTGTTCTGTGACCTTCAGCATGAGCTCTCTCTCTCCACTGGTGTCTGATTAGTATTATTAGAGTAATAGAGTAACAATACTACCTGTGTAACATGACTAAACTGTAAATGGCATAGATCCATTATAACAATGTTATAAAGTTGAACAGATACAAATATTTAGAGATTTCTTGGTTGTTTTTGGTGGATGTTTTTTTCTGTATGATTAATCAGTTGTGATTTTTTGTGTTTAATTTCTTTTACTTTATTTTGCAGGGTAATGAGAAAAATGTTAATGCTCTCAAAAAGTATTCCATTTTACAAGACAAGGAGGCGCAGGACCTGGAAGTTGTAGCTTTCTGTGAAGACGTATCACAGTAAGTGAACAGCAGCGCTGGCCCGGTTTAAAAATGCTCTAGTTTAAAAATACTGCAGTAGAATTTGAGATTAAATTTTTTTTTCTCAAGTTAATGGTTTCTGCTAAATTTTCATGTTAAAGTGAGAGAGCGTGTGTACATTTATGATGGTATACAATGAGATAGCTAGCTTGCTAACTATGTTTATGACTTAAAGAACAGTGCTGAAATAAATGGATTGTGCGTTTATGCTGAAATATTAAGCGATGTTAAACGTAAAAATAGGTTGTAGTTAATTGCTTTTTGTTTGAAAAGCTAAAAATAATGAATATGAATTCGTATCGGTTGTAGAAAGTGCCATACAAATACATTTTTATTTTTGTTTTGCAGACTGAGGTTAAAGTTCACTCATGATGACCTCTCTACCAACCCTGGATATGCTCTCAGCCCTGTGATCTCCCAGAGGAATGAAGCAGAGCAAAGCAGCAGTGTGAAAGTCTCCATTGAGATTTCTGAGTCCCAGCAGCCGGTGACCTTCACCTGTGATGGTAAAAGTTCTTTGCTGAGTCTACAGCACAAGTAACCAACACATTAAAATCAGATTTTTAATTTTTCATGCTCATGCAAATGTGCATCCACCAGTTGTGATTTTCTGATTATTATGTATGTAATTATTTGTAAATTAGTAGAAAAGTTTCTCGTATTGGATGATCTGCGTGTGGGAGCATGGTCCTCTAGCTCCAGTGGCCCTGGCTTAAGTTCTTGTGAGGTGGCCGAGTTCTGGACTCTCTCTTTTGTGTGTCGTCCCTGGCCTCCTCCATCTTGGCACAGAGTCAAGACCAGTCTTTTGTGTGAGAGAATGTGTCTGAGCTCTTTTTGTCCTGTATAAACTCGGGAACCCGTGCTGAAGGCTATACTTGGGTTACAGGGAACCAAAGTATTTATGGTGTAAAACTGCTTTATAAAGAATCGGTTTGTCTTATTTGAGGCATCTCCTCATCTGACTTGCAGCCATTAATGCTTTTCTTGACAGTTTGTTTGATTTAGATCCTGAGATTCATCACCATGGAAAGCCAAGTCTGTAACAAAGAGCCACAGAGCTTTAAGTGGCCACAAATTACTTTTTTTTCTGTCCTCTGTAATCTATGTCGTGTTTATCACTGTGTCTCTGTTCTGTTCTACAGATCACCAAGTTCTTTACTCTTACAAAAAACTCCCGTTGCCTCTTTATCTTTATACAGATGTTTGATTTTGATTATTTCTGCAGAAGGGAAATCTGTAACCTTTAAATTGGTTCGTACTGGAAGCTCTGTAAACCCCAGTGTCACTGTCTGTGTGTTTGGGGGAACAGAGCTGAGGTAATCAACTACTCCAGCTTCTATTTTCCTGTTAGTGTATATAAACTTACAACCACAAATTTAGACTGACTTTAATTTTGCCCAAAGAAGTTTTGAGCCTTGGGTTTCTCCTTTTTCTAAGAAAGGTAAACTTGTACAATGTTAAAAATGAAAACCCTCTTTTATTGCAAATTGGGGAAAAGAAACACGTAGTTTCGTTTGTACTTACTTTTTTATAGTACCTTTGTTTATAATATCTATTAAGACTTTTTCAATTTCATTTCGTTTTTCAGGAGTGAAAACATTTGGAAGGTTTATATTTGTAACTCCAGTAAACTCCTTTGTTCTCACCCTCCCTTTTATTCTCTCTCTCTCTCTCTCTCTTTCTTTCCCCCTTTCTCTTTTAGTAAGTTCACCAGTGGAGCTGCTGATAATGCAAGCTCTTTGCTGGGTTCATGATGACCTGAGTCAGGTGGATATCGGCAGCTACATCCTCAAGGTCTGTGGGCGGGAAGAAGTTCTGCAGAAGTAAGTCCCCAACCTCCCAATCCCCAACCTCCCAATCCCCAACCTCCCAATCCCCAACCTCCCAATCCCCAACCTCCCAATCCCCAACCTCCCAATCCCCAACCTCCCAATCCCAAACCTCCCAATCCCAAACCTCCCAATCCCCAACGTCCCAATCCCCAACGTCCCAATCCCCAACGTCCCAATCCCCAACCTCCCAATCCCCAACCTCCCAATCCCCAACCTCCCAATCCCCAACCTCCCAATCCCCAACCTCCCAATCCCCAGCCTATCAATTCCCAGCCTATCAATCCCCAACCTCCCAATCCCCAACCTCCCAATCCCCAACCTCCCAATCCCCAACCTCCCAATCCCCAACCTCCCAATCCCCAGCCTATCAATCCCCAACCTCCCAATCCCCAGCCTATCAATCCCCAACCTCCCAATCCCCAGCCTATCAATCCCCAACCTCCCAATCCCCAGCCTATCAATCCCCAACCTCCCAATCCCCAGCCTATCAATCCCCAACCTCCCAATCCCCAGCCTATCAATCCCCAACCTCCCAATCCCCAGCCTATCAATCCCCAACCTCCCAATCCCCAGCCTATCAATCCCCAACCTCCCAATCCCCAGCCTATCAATCCCCAACCTACGAATCCTCAGTTCCTCAATCACTAATTTCCTAATCCCCAATCCTCAGTCCCCCAATCCCCAACCCTCAGTCTTCACTTCCCCCACCCCCTAACCCAAACATCCTCAAACACCATTCCCCCAATCTTCACTTTTCCAATCCCCAACCTCCCAATCTCCAGCCTATCAATCCCCAACCTATGAATCCACAGCCTACCAGTTCCCAGCCTACCAGTTCCCAGCCTACCAGTTCCCAGCCTACCAATCCCCAGCCTACCAATCCCCAGCCTACCAATCCCCAGCCTACCAATCCCCAGCCTACCAATCCCCAGCCTACCAATCCCCAGCCTACCAATCCCCAGCCTCCCAATCCCCAGCCTCCCAATCTCCAATCTTTACTTTCCCAATCCTCAATCCCCCTAATCCTCATTTCCCAACCTCCTAATCCCCAATCCTCAATCCCACAATCACTAACTTCCTAATCCCCAATCCTCAGTCCCACAATCACTAACTTCCTAATCCCCAATCCTCAGTCCCCCAATCCCCAACCCCCAGTCTTCACTTCCCCAACCCCCTAACCCCAATAGCCTCAAACACAATTCCCCCAATCATCACTTTCCCAATCCCCAACCTCCCCTAATCATCACTTTCCCAATCCCCAACCTCCCCTAATCATCACTTCCCCATCCCCAATGCTCAGCCCCCCAATCTCTAGTCTTCACTTTTCCAATCCCCCACCCTATCAATCCCCACCCTTCCCTATCTCCAACCCCATAACCCCCAATCCGCTTAATCCCCCAATCCTCAAACCCCAATCTCCAATCATTACTTCCCCAATACCCAACCCCCTAATTCCCAACCCTCCAAATCCTCAGTTCCCTAATCTCCATCCTCCCAATCCCCAGCCTCTAAAATCACTTCCCCATCCCTATAACCCCAATCCCTTGCATTTTATGCGGTAATCCAGAAATTATCCTGCTACTCCAGACAGATGAAATGAGAAGGTGTGAACAGGGATTAGGATATTGCTGAGGCTTTACAGGTGTTTAATTATCGGACTAATTCAGCCTTAAATAGAACGTTTGTACGAGTAGTTGTATCTTTATTCCTCCACATTAAGCTTTAAGGCTTTCCCTCTGCCTTCCTCAGTAAGCACAGCCTGGGCAGCCATGAGTACATGCAGAACTGCAGGAAATGGGAAACTGAGATTAAGCTGCAGCTCCTCGCCCAGAGCACCATGAGGAGAGATCTGGCACGAACGGTATTCTAAAGTTCTCACTAATATTATCAGAACCAGAGATTCTGTACAGCGCTGTCGGCTTTTTATACCCAATCAGCACTTTAACCAGAACTTTCTTAAAATGTGCTTTTCTTCCATGCATGGCAACAGGCAGAGGATGACACCGCACCCGTTGACTTGGAGAAATACCTTGGCCACATTGAGAAACCTCTTAAGGAGAACGTCACAAGGTAGGATTTAGAGCTGGACAATAAAACTGTATTATTGAGTCTTGTTTAATGGGTTGAATTGCAGCACATTTCGAATAAAAATCACTGCTTTTAAATACCTATATATTTTTTTCAAATTTGCCTCTACTAATACATTTTGTGTGTTGTAATACAGTGAAATATTTTACCCACTGCTAAATTAATCTCATGTTTTTTTCTGCAGAGATATCCTTGCAGAATATTTAGAGGGCTACAACAATCAAGTCAACCTCCTCCTTCAGAATGAGGTTCATAATTCTTCTTTAAACACCTATAACATCTGAACCCAGTGAATATTTGAATAATGAGATATTTCCACATCTCTCTCTCTCTCTCTCTCTCTCTCTCTCTCTCTCTCTCTCATTAGAGTACCCAATACAAAACGGTTGATTCAGTAATCCATGCTGTTAAAAATCTGTGTTGTTCGCTGGATGAGGTGGAAACACCAGCAATCACTGAAGCTGTGAAGAGATTAAAGCACGCAGTCAACCTTGCTAAATCCTGTTCCCCTAAGGTCAGAGAGCATGATGTAGATGTTAAATACATTTTCATACACAATTCAACAGATCTCTGTATTTATAACACACTCTCGTTTGATAGGCTGCTGCCAAATCCGCTCAATCAGACGGTAAGTAGCAATGAACTCATTTATATTTGGTTCAAAACAGTGTGCAGTGTATAAGCATGGCTGATCAATGTGTAAGGCTTTGTTAATCCTCCAAAGCAGAACAGTAAAACAGTTTTTTCAGCAGTTTACCTGCAAGATGAAGCAAGCTATCTCCGGCTAGCATTGCTGGAGCAGCATTAGCATTAGCCACTAACTGTGCTAAGCAGTAGCTCTTTCGCCGTTCAGAGGTGAGTATATAGGACTGTAGTCTGTGTGTTTACCGTGTTAAAACAAGCTATGTGGAATGAATATTCCTGGGTTGCCAGAACACTCAGGGTTCCTCAATGTAGCTCTGCTGGGCAACATTTATGTCCCGCTAGCGCTAACAGTTAGCTGCTAATGCTAATGTTGCTGCACTAGTGGAAATCTGTAAATCTATCTTACTGGAAATAAACAGAAGTGCATTACTCACCCAAATGAACAGTTTTCAGAAGAGAAATCTCTTTAGATTAACATCCAGCACTTGTTTGACTGTAAAATAATATATATATATTTTTTTTAAAGAAATACAGTTTTGTTTACTTAGGTGACCACAGTAGATAAAATAGACCAGAAAACAGATGTCTATTTACAGTGCGCCTTATAACTCGATCCGCCTTATAGTCCGTATGTGTGGGAAGATTATTGTAAGTAGTAAGGTCAAGTGAAGCTGAGAAGGCCTCCAAAAAGCATAAAGATTAAACGGGGTTCTAGAGTGCAAACAGCCATTCGAGGGGGGAAAAAAGCCCCCCCCCCTTTTCTGATTGAGAGCTGTCTGACGGGAGTAAGAAAGTAAATACAGCTAGAAGCTTCTGTTTTCAGACCATCTATACCATATTATATGGTGAATTAACAATGAATTACTTTTTTCATACATAAGGCATAGTAAAAAAAAAAATAAAATAAACATTTTCTTTTAAAGTGAAACAAGTGCTGGATGTTAATCTACACAGATTTCTCTTCTGAAATCTTTATTTGGGTGAGTAAAGTGCTTCCGTGTATTTACAGTAAGCTTAGATTTCCAATATTTTCAGCAGTGCAGGTGCTTAGTGCTAGTAAATGCTGCCTGACAGCGCTACACTGAGGACCCCTGAGTGTTCCGGTAAACCAGGGTGCTGTCAGCTAGTAGTTTGTCTCAGGTAGCTTTTTTAACAAGGTTAACACGCAGATTACAGTCTGAATAACTCTAAGGCTATAGAGATGGAGCTTAGCGGCTAATGCTAATGCTGCTCCAGGAGTGCTAGCTGGGGTTATCAGCAGGCTACAGGCCGATAATACCTCTGAACGGTAAAAGGGCTAGCATGGTTAGTGGATAACGCTTATGCTGCTCCTTTTTTTCGTAATATTCCACACAGTTCCTATTCCCGACCGATTCCCCTTTTTGACCCTGGTTTTCTTTGATTTCTCATATCATATCACAGCTCTTTTCCATGTGTTTAATAATGACAACTACACACTCCAAAGCTGTTTGGAAGCTTACAGTCAACTCTAGGATTATTATACCTGCACTAATAAAGCGATGGAGCACACCTGAGTTATCCAAACACCTGTAAATATCAAATATCTCAAACATCTTATCAGTATCCTCCTCTCCTCCTCCTCCTCCCCTTCACTGTGCTCCGTTCAGTCTGAGCCAGTCGACCTGATGATCTGTTTATTCTCCTATTGTTGTTTTCTGTAACAGTCTTAGCAGATGAACTCTCACACAGGAAGTGGACTTCTGGCACTTCCTGTGCAGTTTAATAAGTAAGAAGAGTTAGATTTTAGAGTGAAAGTAAAGTTTATAATGAACTGAGGGTGATGGAACCTGCTGTACTGTAGTTTCAGGCAGTATTATGTGTGTATTTACGGTGTGTTTGTTTATTGGTAGGTTACAACAGCCCGGTTAGGGACAGTGTGGAGGTGCTATCGCGTGCGGTGTATGTATTGGCTGCACTGTACGTGCGCTCGTTCTGTCCCGCCTCTCCTGCTTATGTGGAGCGAGAGCCTTCAGAGACCCAGAGAGACAGCAGAGAAGCTTCCGGCACCACAGATCACGTGCAGTTCACGGTCTACGCTGTACATGGGATTTACGCAGCGTGGGTCAGCAGGTACCGATTCATTTTACTAAAAGCTACAGTACTAACAGATCTGCCCAAAACCTTCAGGGCCGTTTTAATAAAACGGTATACCACAGTATTTTTATTATTTTCATTATTTATTTATTTTTTTGCTCTCTATGACTGGGCTTTAATATAGGTTTGTGACTTACTCTACTGTTAGAAGTAAATACAGCTTTGGAAAAAATAAGTTTTCTTGATTTTACCAAATTGAAAACCTCTGGAAAACAATCAAGAGATGGATGAACCAAACTGAACTGCCTGAATGTTTGCACCAGGAGTAAAGCAGCTTAAAGTTATCTAAAAGCAGTGTGTAAGACTGGTGGAGGAGAACATGATGCCAAGAAAACTGTGATGATTAAAAACCAGGGTTATTCCACCAAATATAGATTTCTGAACTCTAGAACTTGTTTTCATTATTTAAGGTCTGAAAGCTCTGAATCTTTTTTGTTATTTCAGTCATTTCTCATTTTCTGTAAATAAATGCTCTAAATGAGAATATTTTTATTTGGAATTTGGGAGAAATGTTGTCTGTAGTTTATAGAATAAAACAACAATGTTCATTTTACTCAAACATAAACCTATAAATAGCAAAATCAGAGAAAATGATCTCTTAATTTGTTTCCAGAGCTGTATGATATAAAACACTAACACTATAAATTAAGGCTTTGATAAGTATTGGGTTTACTTTTTTCCCACAAAATTATATAATATATGAAGAAATCAGACTTGGTAAAGAATGGAAACAATTTACCCTAAAAGGAAGGAGATACGCTACTAATTTTAACATGGCTTCCTTTACCAAACTAAATATTTTAAATAGTTAAATAAACACTATTAATAACCCTAAAATACTAAAAGTTTAGGTATTCAAAAGAGGTATTTCTCAAAGTTATATTGCACAAGTGAGACCAGTTTAATATCAATTTACATTGTTTTTATTATTGAAGCCATTAGAGGCATTACAGTATTAAAATCAGCCACAATTTCCTTCTTTTTCCAGTTAACAAATACATTCAGTTCAGTGTGTAAAATTATTCTTTAAACTACATTATTAGTATATTTAAACAGGGCTATATTTGTTGCTCTTGAACTTTATTTGCACCTCATATGCAGAGGTTTAGGGAGTTTTATCACTTGTGCTGAATAAATGATTCTGTACCCAGGATCGATTCAGGGCTCGTCTTTTCGAACGATTGCGCAATTTCTTTCCTCTCTGTTAGTTGTTTGTTTTTCTATTTAAAAATGTATGCAGTGAAAAACAGCAGCAGGAGCTCCTCAGATAAAGAACTGTTCTCATGTTTGTCCAGGCAGGAGCTACCGTCAATCCAGTGTAATATGTTATGTTTACATTTTTCTGAAAGCCATAACGACTATAATGTTAAGATATTAAAATGTTAATATTAGGGGTGATACTGGGTTCACGAGGACGAGATGAGACGAGATTTAAAAATATAATTTTAAAGAAAACGTCAAAAATGAAAAATTTGACAAAATCATATAACACAAACTTAACAGACTGGTTTCTATCACACTGATTCTATAAGAAATAGAAATAAGAATAAGAATTACGCGGAGCTTTTTAACTGTCACGCAGAGCTCACCTACTGTCGTGCAGAGCTAATATAATGTGGGATGCACTAGGCAGTTCCCTGTTTCAGCTGCATATATGCTGATTGTAAATGAATGTATTTTAGAAGAATAAAGTAAATATATTAAAGAAGCTTAGTTGGACTGTTTATCTGGAGTTCTCAGGTGTGCAGGTGTGATGGATCACAGTATAAACCAATAAAAAGACAGAATGGTATATGTTTATACTTCTCTACATCCAATCACAATCAGATTCACATTTCAGTTTTAACCTGAACAAGCTTATATTTGCTTTTCTAAACACAATTCACAAATGATTATGGAAACTCCAGTTTTGCATGTTCTGATGAAACTTTTAAATTGTGGGTTTTAGATCTTGCCTTTTTGAGGCGGTTAGCTGTGCGACAACTTTCTGATGCACTTCTGTTCACAGAGTTAAAGACAAAAGTCAGTTTCCTTCTGTTTGAACATGAATGGTGATTTAGCTTGTCTGTCTGTTGTTATGGTGGTTTATTATGCTGACATCATCAGTTCAGGAGAACATAGTGTACACATGACCTCTGTGGTAGTTTCAGTTCCTCTGTGTCACAAATATACACAAATATACTCACTTCACCTCTGAAGTTCCAGTTCTTTTGACATCCATAGTAGAGAGTAGAATACTATATACTCATGTCTTAGTGATAAGAAATTGTTCTTCTAATTAATTATAATCATTATTTTAAATCCTCCAAGTTAACAGAACAATCCATGCAGAGTGTTTTAAAGGTTACATAAAGGTTTATTTAGTCTAAAAAAATAAAGACGCTTATGCAAATCCAGTGTCTGTGTTTACTGAGGTTTCAGTAGGATCTCAGTGTGCTCTCTCCTGTTTTACTGTTTATTCTTTATTCCTGTGCACAACCAGCTCATCCTGAATTTATCTCACTTGTAAAGTAAAATGATTGTAAAGTGATTATAGTTGAGAGATTGCAGGGAGGAGGTTTTATTCTCCCCAGGCTGTAGTTAAACACTCAGTTTAATGTAGTCTGTGTAGGATAAAACATTATTTTAAAAACATGCAATAAGAGCAAATAATTAAAAAATTGTACAAAATATTTAGCCACTTTCTTTCTCCATTTTATTTAACCAGTAGGTAAACTAGCTTAGCTTATTATAGGTGTAGCTAACTAGCTCAGGCCACAGCAGTGTTTGCGTGTTGGCTAACAGCAAACATCGACTTGCGGGTCCTTAAAAAGTCTTAAATTAAAATCCAGGTGATTAAGGTGTTAAATTGTCTTAAATTGACTGTAAATTTGCTGTAGGCATTACATTTTCAGATGGTGCGCTTAATGCCGGCAGAACAGCACATACTAATGTTATGTGCTAGCTAACGTTAATGGGGAGAGAACTAAGGCTAGCTAACATTAGCCAAAAGTTAGTTAACATTAGCCAAGAGTTAGCTAAGGTAGCAGAGAGCTGGCTAACATTAGCGGCGAGTTAGCTAGCTAACATATTAACTAAATCAGCTAACTGGAAGGTCAAAATAAGACTTGACTAAGACTATAATAAATAACACATCTCTTTAGGCTGAATAATTTCTAAGATTTACCTTCCAATACAATAAATTATCTTCTATTAAAGAAATTCTAAATACATTTTTGGGTCTTAAAAAGGTCTTAGATTAGATTAGATTTCTTTTTTTTTTTTTTGTAATTATATGTTTATTGAATTTTACAAACATTACAATTATATCAAAACAAATTTAAAATCTCTCGTCACATCAGTATCAAAAGGAGGTTAACATAGTATGTAAATGTAGAGGATAACAGGTAAAATAAAGAAAATAACAACATGGAAAATAAGAATAACATTAAAATCGCGGAAAATAAAGATAAAGCAGAATACTAGACATGATACAAAAGGGATAATCACAAATCGTCCAATGTTTTCCAGACTGATGACCAGATTTTACAGAATTTTTGGTGTCTATTGTGAATTCTGAAAGTGAGTTCCTCCAATGGAAGAAGGTTAGATACCTGTGTCAACCACATATTGAGTGAGGGAACATTCGGGATATCCACAGCAGTAAGATGCATTTTTTTGCTAGATATGATAAGACTCCCAACAAATAGGCTTCATTCTCATTTAAACCCACATCAGGGCTGTAGTTCAGAAGATACAAATATGGTGACATAGAAACATTTTTATCCAGCATTTTTATAACAACTTGGTGGACATCTCTCCAAAATGTTTGAATTTTTGTACATTTCCAAAACATATGCATAAATGTGCCATGCTCAGTATTACAGTTGGGACACATTGGAGATACACTTCTAAACATCTTGTGAAGACGTGTAGGAGTTAGGTAAAATCTGTAAAAGAATTTGAAATTCTGTTCTTGAATGTTAACAGAGGTACAACTGGGAAATATTTTCTTATGAATATTGTTCCATGTATCATCATCAAATGTAATAGAGAGATCCCTCTCCCAAACATACCTCAATGAGTCATAAGATGATATACTGGCATCAGACAGGGTAGAATATATATAAGAGACTTTGCACAGGAGACCATCAGGTTTAATAAGAAATTTCTCCAGATCAGTTAGCTCCCTGTGAAACTTATTATCTTTAGATAGGGAATCTACAAAATGCCGTAACTGCAGGTATTTAAAGAAATCTGAGTTTGGGACCTTAAACTGAGTCCTTATCTGCTCAAAAGTCATTAAACCTTGATTGAATATACAGGACAGATCTATTATTCCACATATAAACCAGTTACGTAACCCTATGGTCCTTAGTTGCGTGGGAAAATCTGGGTTGAGGAAAATTGGGGAATATAAAGAAATGGAGTTCGGGATTTTCAAGTATTGCCTAACATCATTCCAAGCCAGAAGTGTATTGTAAATAATGTACTTGTCTTTTAGGATATCACATTTTTCTATGGAACAAATAAATGGGAGAGACTTTAATTCAAGTGGCTTGCAAAATAAAGATTCAATTCCAACCCATCTGGAATCTTGCCTGTCTAAAAACCAAGATGCCATATGTTTAATTTGTGCTGACCAGTAATAAAGTTGAAAGTTAGGTAGAGAGACACCTCCCTTTTCTTTGGGTTTGGTAAGTTTTCATAGTTTGATTCGAGGTTTCTTTTTATTCCATATATACTCTGTTATGCTAGCATTTATGTTCCTAAAAAACAAGGAGAGACATAGCAGGGAAGAGTCTGAAAATAGTAATTTAGTCGAGGTAAAACGTTCATTTTTATAACATTGATTCTGCCAAAAAACGAGTTTGGGAGGGAAGTCCAGACGCGCAGGTCTTGATCAATTTTGCCCCAGAGTGATGGGTAATTAGCAGTGAATAAATCATCCAGCTTAGGTGTAATAAATACTCCTAGATATCTGAATCCCATATCAGAGATTTGAAAGGGAGATAAATGTCGTATGTCAGCATCCTGTGAGATATTCATGGGCAGAGCCAATGATTTACTAAGATTAATTTTATAGCCAGACACTAAACTATATTCTGAGATCAAATCTAGGACAACTTTAACAGAATTGTCCGGATTAGATAAGTACAAGAGGACATCATCTGCGTAAAGAGAAATCCGGTGGTCTTCTCCACCAATATTAATGCCAGAAAGAAGTATATTACCTCTGATTGACTGAGCTAAGGGTTCAATTACTAAGGAAAAAAGGAGAGGAGAGAGTGGGCACCCCTGACGACAGCCCCTAGCCACTGGAAACATTCCAGAATTAAGATTATTTGTATTAACTATGGCAGCTGGGTGTGAGTACAGTGATTTAATTAAATTGATAAAAATTGATCCCAAGTTTGATTTCTCCAGTACCGCGAATAAGAAATCCCAATGTCAAACGCTTTTTCAGCGTCAAGAGAAACAATTAGTGCTGGGTCCGTGTTTCTACTAAGGTGGTCTATTATATTGAGAGCTCGACGCACATTGTCTGAACCATATCTTGATCTTACAAATCCCGTTTGGTCGGCATGTATTAACCGTGGTAATAAACCATCAAGTCTTCGAGCTAGCACTTTAGAAATAATTTTAAAGTCCACATTCAATAAACTTATCGGTCTATAAGAAGAGCATTCCAGTGGATTTTTATTTTTTTTAAGAAGCAGACAGATGGATGCGGCTCTCCATGAATCTGGCATAACATTTTGTTCATAAATGTGGTGGAGAACAGGCATAAAAATAGTTGATAACTCAGCCCAGAATTTCCTATAAAACTCCACAGAATATCCGTCTAGTCCTGGAGCCTTACCAGAGGGCATAGACTGAATCGCCTCCCAAACCTCCTCCTCAGTGAACGGTGAGCTAAGGTCTGCTATTTCGGCTTCGGAAGCT
Organism: Astyanax mexicanus; assembly: GCF_023375975.1. Taxonomy (NCBI): domain Eukaryota; kingdom Metazoa; phylum Chordata; class Actinopteri; order Characiformes; family Acestrorhamphidae; genus Astyanax; species Astyanax mexicanus. Next base: position 1,794,541 of record NW_026040047.1, on the reverse strand, counting down.
ACTCGTAGAACAATCTGATCAAGATAAGCTTCAATATTTACACCGCTCTTGGGCTGTGCTGAGTAGAGATTTTTATAGAAATCTCGAAAAGTTTCATTTAATAAATGTGGGTCATATGTAATGTCACCATTATTTGTTTTAATTGCTTTTATGGATTTCATGTTCTGATCTGCCTTTAGTTGATACGCCAACAGTCTGCTCGGTCTGTTCCCGTACTCATAAAAATTTTGCTTAGTTAAAAAAAGGAGCTTCTTTATATAATCCGTGTAATGGAGATTGAACTGTGCCCTTGCTTTAATCAACTGATTCCAATAATGTTGATTAGGTATTTGTTTATGTTGCTGTTCCAATCGGAGAAGCTCGGCCTCTAGAGTGCGTCGTCTCTCCTCTCGTGATTTTTTAATAAACGAGCTCTGGCTGATTATATGGCCACGAATTGTGGCTTTGGCAGCATCCCAGATTATGCATGGGGAGACTGGGGAGTGTTGATTTTCTGACCAGTAGTATTTTATTGAATTCCGGATTGATTCGCAGAATGTGTCATTACTCAACAATGACGAATTACATTTCCAATTTTTTGTCCTTGGTAAAGTTACACAGAAATTACAGCTCAAATAAACCGGACTATGATCTGAGATCAAAATGGGGCCAATTTTACAATCCATTACTGAATGTATATAACTAACCGGTATAAAAATATAATCTAATCTAAAGAGACGCGAGAATCGTAGCCTGCTTATCGTTAGCATCCTCGCCTGCCGAGATTCTGTTTTCGGCTACATTGAGCCTACTTTCGGTTTGTTGGACCCGCTGAGTGAGGTTGGTGATAGCTCTTTCCATAGATGAGATTGATACAGCGATTGTGTTCAGTCGCCCATCCATGGTGTCCAGCCGCGACCCAACAGACTTAATCTCGGCAAGGATCAGGTCTGAATCAGACAGAGCTGCTGACGCCGTGGCGTCCATGTTAGCTTTAGCCGGTTCGTTGGACACATGCGGTTCTTTTTTCTTGCTTCTTTGAGGGCGAGATGAGGCAAAAATTGGAAAGTCCTTGTCATTTTGTGGATCCGACATGTTTCAGAAACGGATAGTAGTACCTTTTTAAAAGCAGAATGTCCTTTTCGGAGAAGAAAAAGCTATTTTTAGAATATTTAGGAGCGGAGCGAAGTTTCAGGCGGCCATCTCCTATCACCTCACGTGACACCCCCCTCTAATTAGATTTTTTTAATGGTGCAAGAACCCTGTATATGAAGTCCCCGACCATTCTGAGCCCTCACATTTACCTCTCGCACAGTTTGAGCCAGCAGATCACACCTGATCACCTGTAACCCACTCCTAAACCCATACATCACCCAGTGCCCCTCCCATTTTCTAGCATTTTTAAATTTGAGATGAGTGTGGAGTCACTTAAAATCAGGAAGTTTAGTGGCCCTTTAAACCACGGATTGCAATTGATATTATTTTATTCAGCATTTGACACTTTTTCACTCAGCCTCACACAATGCAAATCTACTCTGCTTCCAGGAAAGAGAGTCTTACAGTTATAAAAGAGTTAGAACTTGTTGGTTATTTATAAAGCAGTGTTTGATCATTTTGCTAACTGGTCTGTGTCTATGGAAATGTTCCAGACGTCTTCCTCAGACTGTTGGTATTTTGTTGGTGTTGGTATTTTTGTAGCAGTAATTATGTAACACACTGCCCTGGTTTAAGGCATTTCACACAGTCGCTCATATGATTCATTTTGACCCATATACAGTGGCTTACAAAATTATTCATACCGCTTGAACTTTTCCACTTTTTGTCATCTTTTAACCATAAACCTAAATGTATTTTATTGAGATTTTAAGTGATGGACAAACACAAAGTGTTGCATAATTGAGAAGTGGAACGAAAATGATGGTTTTCAAATGTTTTATCGAATAAAAATCTGAAAAGTATAATGTGCAAAAGTATTCAGCCCCCCATATCAATACTTAGTAGAGCCACCTTTCACTGCAGTTGCAGCTGCAGGTCTTTTAGGGTTTGTCTCTACCAGCTTTGCACATCTAGAGATTTTTCCTCTCAAGACTGGGCCATTCTAACACATGAATATTCTCTGATCTAAACCATTCCTCTGTAGCTATGGCTGTATGTTTAGGGTCCTCGTCATGCTAGAATGTCAATCTCAAGTCTATTGCAGACTCTTAACAGGTTTTGTTCCAGGATTGTTCTGTATTTAGCTCCATCCACCTTCCCGTCAACTCTGACTACCTTCTCTGTCTCTGTTGAAGAAAAGCATCACTACAGCATGATGCTGCCACCACCATGTTTCACAGTGGGAAGGTGTGTTCAGAGTGATGAGCAGTGTTCCTTTTCCTCCCATTTAGTGCTTTACATTTAGGCCAAAATGTTCAACATTGGTTTCATCTGACCACAGAACCTTCTTCCACATGTTTGCTGCAACTGAAAACAGCGATTTGTATGTTTCTGTTAACAGTGGTTTTCTTCTTGCCACTCTTCCATAAAGGCCAGATTTGTGGAGCGCACAACTTATGATAGTTGTCCTGCATACAGATTCTCACACCTAAGTTGGGGATTTCTGCAGCTCCTCTAGAGTGACCATTGGCCTCCTGAAGACAGTTGATTGCACTGTATTTTATTTTGGGGTTTTAAAGAAAAGGGGGCTAAATACTTTTTCACGTCACACTTTTCAGATTTTTATTTGATAACAGTTTTGAAAACCATCATCATTTTCGTTTCTCCTGACACTTAAACCAGCACAAAGTATTGCATATCACCTAAAATCTCAATAAAATGCATTTATTTTGTGGCTGTAAGGTGACAAAATGTGGAAAAGTTCAAGGGGTATGAATATATTTGCAAGCCACTGTATGTCTTTTCTCTCCTTTTCCTATTCTAGTTATGAAAAATACTATCTGACGTGTGCCCTGACGCACAACGGCAGGAACCTTTTCAAGCCTGTCCAGTCCAAGAAAGTTGGAACCTACAAGAGCTTTTTCTATCACGTCAAATGGGACGAACTGTAAGTGATAAAAAATCAGCTTTCTCTTTATTGAAACAGAAGAAGCTCTTTCTCTTTAATGATCGTTTCTTTTTTTTCAGGATAAATTTCCCCATATCTGTGGCGTTGTTACCGTTAGAGACAATGTTAAATCTCTCGCTCTACGGCGTTCTTAACCAAAACGCCAATAACTCTCCTGATTCCAACAAGCAGCGTAAAGGCCCGGAGCTCCTGGGAAAAGTCTCCATGCCTCTGTTTGACTTTAAGAGGTAAGAGGTGCCACTGAAGCTGCTTTTGTGAGTTTTGTGTAACGTGTGTAATGTTTCATGTATTTATTCATGTTTTTTAGGGTGCTGTCGAATGGAACCAAGCTTCTGAGTTTGTGTATGCCTCAGCAGTCTTCTCCAGCGGGAGCTGGTGGGAAGAGGAAGAACCTGACGGAGAGAATCGTGCTGCAGGTAGAGCATCACTCTAAAGCTCCAGCGTGTTCTTATGTACAGACTCTTTACTGGCCTCCACTGAATGTCCGCTGTACCTGCACAGGTGGATTTCCCCAGTCCTGCAGTAGATGTGCTCTATGTGGGCCCCCAGCAGACGAAGTGCCCTGACCCCAAGTCTCTGGAGACGCCTGATCCAGACATCTGGAGGAGAATAGAGAAGCTCTGTGCGCGGGCATCTGCTTTTGGGTAGGACAATTTCGTTGACTTATTCACTAAACAAATGAGTGGCAGCAGTATACTAGTGTACGAGTATACCATCTAGTATCTGCTCCCTTCATTTACAAATGAAATGTAAAATTTACTGATGATCAGTGATGGTTTGGAGAGACACGTCTGTCATCTGCTGGTGTTGATCCACTGTGTTTTATTGTCTAAAAATCTAAAATCAGTGCAGTTTTGTTTTCCCACAAAATCTTACAGCACTTCATGCTTCCCTCTGCTGAAAACAACTTTTATGGAGATGCAGATTTCATTTTCCAGCAGGACTTGGCACACTGCCCACACTGCAGAAAGTAACAATTGGCTTAAAATAGATCACTCTGTGTTTAATACATCTATGTAATATTTGAGTTTCACATTTTGAAAAGAATTAGTGAAATAAAGTAACTTTTCAATGATATTCTATTTTTTTATTTCAAATGTAATGGACAGAACTGAGATGTCATAATCACTATGTGACTGTGAAGCTGCGCTGTGTTTCAGGGGATTCAGATTGGTCCCATTTTACTTTTATCTACATTTCTACAACCAGTGCTGGGACAGGGTCAATATGTTTAAATGATTATAATTATGATTAGCAACCAAAACAGACAGCTAATATTTAGGCATTAATTGCATTAGTTTATATCATAACTAACAAGCATCAGGTTCAGTGCCCAATACTTTGCTCTTTTAAAAAGGCGGTAGATCGTAAATACTGGGCAGTGTTTAGGGTGGGGATTTTTTATGGTGTATTAAAGGGGATTTTTAAACTTGACTTGAATTTGAACTAAACAGTTTCTCAGTAATCCTTATATTTAGTCTGAGCACAGCGGACAGTCTTATCGGTATGATCACTCGTCATGATTTTGTTCTAGAAATGATGTCAGATACCACAAAAGTTTTTTTTTTTTAAACTTGACCATTTTCATTACCTGTATCTGTTCCAGTATGAAGTGGTGTCTTTCATGTAGTGCTGCAGATTACCATGTTCTCTGCACTGAAAGGTGCACTTAAAATCCTTTAATTATCCCAAAAATCATCTGTGTTTTTTTTAATCCGGTGCTCCTTATGTATGAATTCTATCAGTCAGGTATTAAGGAGCAGTAAAGACACTCCACTGATGTACAGAGTTATACAGGAGTTTCAGTTTAGTTCTCCAGCACAGAGCCTGGAGCAGTATTAGCCCTTAACCGTGGCTAGCACTTTCGGTTAGCTTCTAATGCTAATGCTGCTGCACCCAGCCTTAGTGAAAATCTGGAAATTTAAGCTTGCTTTAAATAAATGGAAGTGCTTTATTCACCCAAATAAACAGTTTTCAGGAGAGAAACCTGTGTAGATTAACATCCAGCATTAGTTTTACTTTAAAATATATTTTTTTTCTTTAAAGAATTAAAGTTTTACTTATTTAACTTAGTTAAGCCACCACTACCACCCAGCGGCAAGAGCTGCTGAAATAAAAGGAAAACATGGCGACACCCCTGTTCCTTACTAGTGTCACGTAACGTGCCTTATAATCCGGTGCTCCTTATAGTATACCGTAAAAATACGGTAAATCCATATTCCAAAAGAATCTTTCACTTTGTGATATAAGCACCACATTTGGCATTAATCATTTCTAGGACCTACATTATCAAAAAAAAGCATGTTAGCCTTCGGCGGCAATTTTTAATCCCTCATTCCTCCCAGTGACTCCAAATTATTTTTACTTGTACCAAATCCCAGTATTTCTTTTGTCTGACAGACATCAAGGTGCTTTACTCCTTATGGGCAGATTTTCAAGCTACAATTCACAGCAACACTGATCAGCACTCGTCTGCTTCTCGCTGTTTCAGCTCTCATTCCTCCCATTCAGGCTCAAGCACCTTAGCAACCACCACTACATATACCATAGCAACACCTTATCAACCACTTGGCTGCATCATACCATGACCTGGGATACCTAATTTATCGATATGAGCCATGTTAGCTGTGCAACCGTCCAGCGTTTCCTTCAGGAACTGCACTCTCACCAATCATCCAGAGCCACCAACAGTTGACAGACTGCAGGTTCCAGACAGAATACCATGCTCTAAGATGCACACAGATAACCCTGGTGTTCAGCTACACATCAGACTTAACTCCAAACATGGACATTGACTCCAAAGATTCTTCATTCTTGTGGTCATTTTTCCAATTCCGTCCTCTCTCTCGCCCACTCAGCTGTCCCTCTATACATCAACTTAACCCTAAGAAATAATTCAGTGCTCATACACATTATTTACAGGATTAATTGCCTTACATCTTCATAACACTACACAATTTATAAAATTTCTAAATGCAGAATCGAATTTCCCACACTCAGAAACTTATATTTAGACACGAAGATAAAAAATAATTAACATCCAATTACACTCACATAGAAAGCTGTTCCTCTTGGAAAATAATGGACTTAATAATTGTTTTTTTGCGAGTCTTTGTTGGAAAAAGTAGGTCTAGAAGATGATATTTGTGCCACATCTCTTTTATTTCTCTAATCTCTCTGTTGTGTCCTCTCTCTCTCTCTCTCTCTCAGGCTGACTCGGGCGGACAGGCAGCTGCTCTGGGATCACCGACACCACTGCGGCGCTCACCAGCACAGCCTGCCCAAGATTCTAGCCAGCGCTCCCAGCTGGGACTGGGGCAGTCTGGGGGAGATCCACGGCCTCCTGCACCACTGGCCCTCCCTCTCCCCCGTATCTGCTCTGGAGCTGCTGGACTCAAAGTACGTACTTCACTCCCAGAGTGAGACTTTGACAAGAGTAGAACTCTTCATTCACTCACTGTTTTAAACTGTCTTATCTGTCTGTGCTCAGCTTCAGCTCCTCTTCCTTTATCTTTATTGTTTTGTGCTCATCAGTTCATGGAACATGTTCTCATTACCTTGTTATATGAAGAAAGATCCTGCGCTGCTCTCTCCACGGGAAAGATTTACTGAAAGGACAGTAATTAGTGTAGTGTAGGTTGCATTATGCAGTCACAGTACTGTTATTTTTAAGTCTTCTTTTTATTATTATTTTACCCATTTTTTATCCAGTTAATTTAGGCTGCAATTTTCGAGATATCAGCTCTGTTCCAACTCGAAGCAAGTATCCATAGCTACGCATTGATATCTAATTTACACAAATACATTACTTAGCGCCCACCTATCAACCAGTAAGCAACACCAGATATACCATAGCAAAACCATAGCAGCCACCCATGAATCAGCACTGGAGAACTGGAGTTTCCTGGAGAACCTGCGAGTGTTATTGCAGTGCTGATTCATGGATGGATGCTATGGTGTTACTTAGTGGTTGCTAAGGTGTCGCTATGGCATCTCTGGTGTTGCTAAGTGCTGATTCAGGGATGGTTGCTAAGGTGTTGCTAGATATAACTTTATATTTCTGAGTAATATTTATGGTAGTATACTGTACACAGGGCAGGGCAAGAATTCAATATCAATATTAGTGGTGTCAATCTATAAAAAAATATATCAGATTAATCACAACAATATTGTGTGATTAACTGCAATTAATTGCACTTGTTTTTCTTCAGACGAAAATGTTTATATACACAGTGTTTTCAATGGGAAGTGCAGCTAGATGTAGATGTAGTAAACTGAATGGAGAGTGAACGCTGCACATTACTGCACGTGTAAACAGCATGGAGCAGCAGGGACAGAGTTTGTTCATAGTGGTATATTATCTGGCTAATATATATCAGATTAAACTCTGCCTTATCAGAAGTTTAGCTCAATTAAAAAGAAGTATATTTGATAGACCAGACCAAGACCAAAATCCTTGCATTGGGTGGGGGCAGGGCAGTTTATAGTGGAAGTTGGGGTTAGACTCGGTGGGGTAATTAATTTACGTGAAAAGAAAAAAATAAGGTCACTCATTCCAAATGAATTATGTGTGATAACGCTTTAATGTTGACAGCCCTATTCAATATATGTTGCTTTAGAAAATTTGTAAATTATGGTGATTACGTTTTTTAAACACCGTATCACTCAGAGTAAACAGTAAATGTAATTCACATACACACATATAAAACAGCAAAACATACCTATCCCTGCTCTGTTTACTGCTCCAGGCTTTATAGTTAGGGTTGTTACTCTGTTAGTCCATATAATATCTGAATATATATATATATATAAATGTATTAATACATTAATAATGATGATATACTAGTGCATCTCAAAGCTTTTGAATATCATTGAAAAGTTACTTTATTTCAGTAATTCAGTTGAAAATGTGAAACTCATATATAGATGTACTAAACACAGAGTGATCTATTTTAAGAGTTTATTTCTTTTATTGTTGATGATTATGAAGCTTATAGCTAGGGTTGCAACGGTATGAGATTTTCACGGTATGATAACCGTCTCAGAAAATACCGCGGTATCACGGTTATCACGGTATCACAGTTTGTTACATATATTATTAAACTGACCCTTAAAGAAATTACAACAAAGGTTTTTTGTTCAATTAACTATTTATTGTAGAAACCTGGAACAATAATATAGATAATGTCTCCTTAAAAAAAATAAGCTGTACACCATCAGGTGAAGGAAACCAGGTTTTTCCACTACTCTTAAGGGCATTAAGAGTGTATATAAAAATATATATATATATAAATATATAATATATATATACACACATACACACACGTTACACACGTCACATGTCCTCTAAGAAGTAAAGATCCTGTATTTAAAATATTCAGTACAATTATTTAAGTTTAAATTATTTAATATCTGATAAACTGAGCCTGGGTCAGTGTCTGATCAACAACTGTTGTAAACGTCCGTTTTACTGCCAAGTTGGTATATAAGCAGATACTGCAGAAAGAGGGGATTTATTTCTGACATGATCCTCACAATAGAGATTTCTATTTTAATGCTTTCACAGCGAGTCTGGTTTTAACATATGAAAAACAGGCACGTCAGAATTAGAAAATGAACGCATGTAAATGAATGGCGTCTTTCACATCCAGTCCGGCCAGGACCTTTACACGGACACGTGAATCCATCGTAGCACGCACTTCACGCCTGTACCTGCGTGCCCACATTTAGGATAACTCAGCGCTTTAGGGTGAGTTTCTCCGCTGGCTTGACTTTTACCGGTAATAAGCAAACACACACGGTATGATAACCGTGCATTTTAATACCATGGTATACCGTGAAACCGGTTACCGCTGCAACCCTACATACAGCCAATGAAAACCCAAGAATCAGTGTCTCACAAAATTAGAATATTATATAAGACCAGTTGGTACTTTTGGCAGTGTGGGCACTGTGCCAAATCCTGCTGTAAAATCCATAAAATATCTCCATAAAATTTGTCAGCAGAGGGAAGCATAAAGTGTCTGAAGATGAAGATACAATTTTATTTTCCAGCAGGACTTGGCACACTGCCCACACTGCAAAAAGTACCGATTGGTCTTATATAATATTCTAATTTTCTGAAACAAGTCATAATCATCAACAGTAAAATAAATAAACTCTTAATATAGATCAGTCTGTGTTTAATACATCTATATATTATGAGTTTCACATTTTCAACTGAATTACTGAAATAAAATAACTTTTTAATCATTTTTTTTGAGATGCACTAGTCTATACTAACATAATTAGTTTGAACTATTTATTTTTATTAACTCTTAGTTTCTCAGATAAAATTGAGATGTTAACAGAAAGAGCACTGTATCGTCTGGTTGTGCAGGTTTGCAGATACAGAAGTTCGGAATAAGGCTGTGAGCTGGATCGAGAGCTGCAGTGATGATGAACTGACGGATTATTTGCCTCAGCTCGTACAGGTATGCACGTGTGCACGATAACAGTGCATCACGTTTAACACTGCAGTAGTTATCTCTTCTGTAATATGTGTGTGTGTGTGTGTTTGGTGGTTTTTATTCAGCTGTTAAAGTATCAGTGCTGTTTTTCCAGGCCTTAAAGTTTGAGTGCCACCTGAAGAGCTCTCTGGTGATGTTCCTGTTGTCTCGAGCACAAGGGAACGTCAACATCGCTCACTACCTGTTCTGGTTAGTACTGTAGAACAGGTTAATACGGTGGAGGGTTTTGAGATGTTGGAGGTTAAGAAGTTCTTTCTGCTCTGTTTGGATCCAGGCTGCTCCGGGATGCAGTGCAGGACCCAGCGTTCGGTCAGCGCTACAGCCTGGTGCTGGGGGCTCTGCTCTGCCTGTGTGGTACCAGGCTGAGGACGGAGCTGGAGAGGCAGACCCGGCTGGTGCAGCTGCTGGGAGCTCTGGCCGAACAGGTGCGGCAGGCCAGCAGCTCAAACCGACAGGTAAGAAACAGCTGCTGGATTTACATCAAACCTGCACCGTGAATCCAGTTTCCAGTCCTGGATTTTGTTTTCGCTGTAAACCGAAGTAATGTTCGAGGTCATTTATTGAGCATGCAGTGTCGCACCTTATGAAGGATAATGAAGTCCATGTAACAGAAACAGGTCTCAAGGTCCAGATTTAAAAACATCTGCTCTGGGTTTTTCTCAGGGTTAAGAAGCATTTCTACTGGCCTCATTAAAAATAGTGATGTGCCAGTTCTGACTGATTCTGACACAGATTATAAACTGGGATCCTGTGTTCATTAATTCATAAAGCTGAAACAGCACGTCCTGTTTTGAATTGGTTTAAATTTTTTAACTCTCTCTCTCTCTCTCTCTCTCTCTTCTCTCTCTCTCTCTCTCTCTCTCTGTGACTCTTGTTTTTTGGTGACCGCAGTCATTTTTAAAAGTAGTCCAAAAAAAAAACATACATAGGTTGCAGCAGGTTAAGTCTCCATCTCTTGGGTATGGAGTTCACTAGAGCTTCACAGGTTTACACTGGAATCCTCTGGGACCTCACAAAGCTGGTGAAAGTTAGAAACTTCTTGGGTCTGTTCTGAGAGGGACGTGTTTTTAAAACCACTGTATGATCTTTTCCATCATGCTGTATTTCAGTTTTAAGGTGTCAGAAATATTCTTATAGCCTAGACCATCTTTATGTAGAGCAACAATTCTGTTTCTCACATCCTCAGAGAGTTCTTTGCCATGAGGTGCCATGTTGAGTATGTAGTGGGCAGTATGGGGGAATTGAAACCAACTTCTCTGTACTTTCTGTTGCTTTTGGGAGTCCGCTGCCTGGTGGAGTCTTCCATTCATTTGGCTAGCAATAACTCCTGATAGACTCATGGTAAAGCTCTTTTATCCTTTTGCTCAGGTGGTGGTCTGTGGATCGTCCCTGTCTGTCCGATTAGTTAATGATGTTAATGTGGGTTCTGATACTGATACAGGATTGGATCTGACCCATCTCTGATTAAATCTCTGGGGTTTATTGAACTTTGTATCCCTAATATGTGTGTAAATATGTATTGTTCTCTGAAGGTGGTGCTTCAGGAAGGCCTGGAGAGAGTGCAGTCTTTCTTCCAGAGGAGTAACTGCAGACTCCCCCTCAGCCCCAGCCTAGTCGCCAAGGAGCTCAACACAAAAGTGAGTCTTTATAGTTCAGTTTCCATCCTGAGCTGCATTTACTGTACATCAGTTCTACACAGAGTTGCCAGGTTTATGGTTTACCCGGCAAATTGGGTTTATTTAAAAATCCAGTAGCGAGTGAAAATTCAGGGGGGTGCGGGATGCATTTTTTTTTTTTTTTTTTTTTTTTTTTTTGGGACTACTTTTAAAAATGACTGCGGTCACCAAAAAACAAGAGTCACACAGAGAGAGAGAGAGAGTCGCAGTCTGAGGGAGAGTGGGTTAATTCAGTAATTAACACTCCATATAGCTGCAATATAATCTACACCAATATCTAGTAAATTGCAATGATAATTCATGTCTAATGTTTTTTTTATTAATTAATGCTTTGGCAGCATTGTAATTTACTGTGGTCATGCCAAAAAAGCTTCCTTCAAAGCTTTAACCACAATGTAACCAGAAATCACAAGTCAATTAACAAAAATGTTAGATAGGAGAGAAGTTCAGGAGGGCCAAAAACAGAAATTAGTAAAAGTAAAAGTCAGTTCTTTCTTTGTTTTCTTGTTAATTATGTTACTATTAAATGTTAACTAGAATATAAAACTGTTATAAAAGAACTAATAAAACACTAATATTTTTAATGATTTTATGAGTAATAGTATTACTGATTATAAATCCCTAATAAACAAAAAAAAGTCGTACACTAAGTCGTACACTAAGTCGTACACTAAGTCGTACACTAAGTCGTACACTAAGTCGTACACTAAGTCGTACACTAAGTCGTACACTAAGTCGTACACTAAGTCGTACACTAAGTCGTACACTAAGTCGTACACTAAGTCGTACACTAAGTCGGTTTTAGACTGACTTTGGGCTGGATATTTTTGTTGGACCTGGCAACCCTGGTTGTACAGCATGTAGGTTTAAAGCAGCTGTATAGAAGGAGCTGAGCTCAAGCAGCAGCAGTGAGAAAGTGCACTGCTGTGTGTGTGTGTGATTTACTTCCTCATGTTCCTCGTTTGTTCTAAATCTCTTCCTGTTTGTAGGGAGGAGAGCGTGCACACCCAGTGCAGTCTAAACCCTGCGTCTGACCTCGTTCCTCCTCCACTCATTTTATCATCCTGGCTGGACTGTATAATGTAGCTCAGCATGCCTTTACCTAATTCAGCACTTCAGTGATCCAGCAATGCTTTCTTTCCTCTTTCCTAAAACTAGACCTGCTCCTTCTTCAACTCCAACGCCGTGCCGCTGAAGCTCACCATGATCAACGCAGACCCTCTGGGAGAGGAGATCAATGTCATGTTTAAGGTGGGAACAGTGGAGATATACACTGGCTTGCAGAAGTATTTAAAGCCCTTAATCCTTTTCACATTTTGTCACCTTACAACCACAAACATGTATTTTAAAATGTATTTTAGAGAGATTTTAAGTGACAAACCAACTCAAAGTAGCACATAATAGTGACGTGAAATGAAAATGGAAAAAAATATAAATCTGAAAAGCGTGATGTGCAAAAGTATTCAGTACTCTAAAACCCCTAAATAAAATCCAATCCAAAGTCCAAAGAAATATGTTTGTGATTGTAATGTGACAAAACAGGGAAAAGGTTCAAGGGGTATGAATACTTTTGCAAGCCAATGTATTTACAAGAATTATTTACAGACAGCTTCCTTGCATTCACTAATTCTTTTAGAAAGAGCTCTGTGTGGTGTGAGCGTTATTTCTGTCCCCACAGAACTGCTGAGCCTCAGAGTGGAGCTCTGCAGCCAGACTCTACTCGTGATTTTACATCTTTATCTTTAACCTTTCATGTTTATTAAACTTTAAATGTTATTGTGAAGTGCTTCTACTGATCTGAGAGTCTAAAGGAAGTCTGAATGCTCAGTCTACTCTTATTACTGCAGTGTGTTCTGTATTTTACTGTATTTGTGGTTCGGTTGGATCAGGTTCATTGCTCTTCTTCAGTTTCTCATCCAGCAGCTGTAGTAAAGAGCTGTAGTAAAGTATCTTGTGTCTTAGTGGTTTGTAGGTCTGATGCCCTCTGCTGGAAGGATCAGGACACTGTGCTGTTAGAACAGTTTAAAGCTGTAATTGTTTTTAAAGCGATTATTTCTATATTTCAGGTTAGTCAGTGATTAATGTGAGATATTATAAACAGGTTGGGGAGGACCTGAGGCAGGACATGCTGGCGCTGCAGATGATCCGGATCATGGATCGGATCTGGCTGCAGGAGGGGCTGGACCTGCGCATTGTCAACTTCAAATGCATTTCTACTGGAAAAGATAAAGGTACGTCAGAAGCTGAAGCTACAAACAAAATAAATGAGAGAATTTAATCATTTAACTGAAGACTGAATACCCAACTCATTAATTCACTGTTTTTTTTATTAATTTTAACATGAAAACATTTTACCGTTTCATCAGACGTACCAACAAAGCACAATACCCACAATACCTCAGCAGTGCTGTTCTAGTTGCAGTGCGGTGTGGGCTGGTGGCGTCATGGACCCTGCATTGTTTAATATTGCGATATACAGGGGCTGGACAATGAAACTGAAACACCTGTCATTTTAGTGTGGGATTTTAGGTTTCATGGCTAAATTGGAGCAGCCTGGTGTTCAATCTTCATTAATTGCACATTGCACCAGTAAGAGCAGAGTGTGAAGGTTCAATTAGCAGGGTAAGAGCACAGTTCTGCTCTAAATATTGCAATGAACACAACATTATGGGAGACATACCAGAGTTCAAAAGAGGACAAATTGTTGGTGCACGTCTTGCTGGAGCATCTGTGACCAAGACAGCAAGTCTTTGTGATGCATCAAGAGCCACGGTATCCAGGGTAATGTCAGCATACCACCAAGAAGAACCAACCACATCCAACAGGATTAACTGTGGACGCTGTAAGAGGAAACTGTCTGAAAGGGATGTTCGGGTGCTAACCCGGATTGTATCCAAAAAACATAAAACCACGGCTGATCAAATCACGCAGAATTCAATGTGCACCTCAACTCTCCTGTTTCCACCAGAACTGTCCTTCACCACAATCAATTATTGTGCTCTAAAACCAGGTGTTTCAGTTTCATTCTCCAAAAAAGTATAAAATAGTATAAAAAAAAGAACATTTGCAATGTAAGATTTTCCCAATATCGTGCAGTGCTACTGACAGATGGTGACAGATTGGTGTTGGTTTACTCAGGTATGGTGGAGCTGGTCTCATCCTCAGAAACATTGAGGAAGATTCAGGTGGAGTACGGAGTCACAGGATCCTTTAAGGATAAGCCTCTGGCTGAGTGGCTACGCAAATACAACCCTGCTGAGGACGAGTATGAGAAGGTAGGTGAAGACCCCCGAGTGTGACTGTGAGGCTGTAACAGTTTATCTGCTAGAGCTCTGCGTTTATCACAGCTCTTAATGTGTTTAAATGTGTATGTTTGTATTGTTTTAAGGATTTAAAGAGACTTTATTGTCATACACATCACATGTGGAACCAGATCCAGTTACACCAAAAATTATGTCATTATTATTATTAGCCATTATTATGTAGGATTAAAACAGAATATAGAATAAGAATAAAATGCAGCAGCATGGATGAGTGTGAAATGAAGAGCAGTATCATTTTATAAAGTGTTTTAGTGCAGGTAAAGTGTCTGTGTTGTTTAAATTGTCAAATTATCCTCGTAAAGTGCAGTCTATTGGGAAAGATAGATTGATAGATATCCTAACAGTGAAAATGGAATACTTGAAATCCTTTATAACTTTTCCAAAAATCATCCAGTGCGTCTTATGTATGAATTCTACCAGTCAGGTATTAAGGAGCAGTAAAGCCACTCTGATAAAGTACAGAGTTAGACAGGAGTTTCAGTTTTAACTTCTTTTTAGCACTGATGCTGGAGCAGTATTAGCATTAGCTGCTAACCTCTTTCGCTGTTCAAAGGTGAGTGTTATCAAAGTGTAGCCTGCTGCTAACCCTGGCTAGCACTGCTGAACCAGTATAAGCCACAAGCCATGCTAAGTGATAGTTCTTTCGCAATTTATAGGTGAGTATTTTAAGCCTGTAGCCTGCTGCTAACCCTGGGTAATATCGCCCTGTCTTACTTCGTTTGACTAAAAAGGAGCAGTGAGAACTGCTAAATTTAAGGAGAAAATGGCAACACCACTGTTCCTTACTTGTTTCACTTAAAATTTGCTTTATAGAAATAGACCAGAAAATAGACATACAAAAAATATGGTTTTAAAAAAAAAGTACAATATATAAGAATTTAAAGAGTTTTGTCTGTAATGGTGCTGTAAACTTTAATTCCTGTGTTAAGAATCTCTGATTGTTGTGGTTCTGCAGGCTTCAGAGAACTTCATCTACTCGTGTGCAGGCTGCTGCGTGGCCACCTACCTGCTGGGCATCTGCGACCGCCACAACGACAACATCATGCTGCGCAGCACTGGACACATGTTCCACATCGACTTCGGCAAGTTCCTCGGCCACGCCCAGATGATCGGGAGCTTTAAAAGGTGAACATCCTTTAAATTAAAGAGCTTACATTTAAATTAAGTGTTTTTTATCAGTGCTTTGATTGAACTGTTTAATATTCAGGGACCGCGCCCCGTTTGTCCTGACCTCTGACATGGCCTACGTCATCAACGGTGGGGAAAGACCCACCAGCCGGTTCCAGCTGTTTATTGACCTGTGCTCCCAAGCCTACAACCTCATCCGCAAACATTCCAGCCTCTTCCTCAACCTGCTCTCTCTGGTAATTCCCTCAGATACGAGAAAAGTAGTTCCTGTAGAGTCTAAATGTTCTTCTGCAAATACCCAGACTAACCTTTATTAAATCACTCATTTCCTGATCTGGTTGGTGGAAAAATATATAATGTATAATCCAGAGTTCTCCTTTAACCTTTGCTTACGACAGATGATGCAGTCAGGCTTACCTGAGCTGACAGGTACTCAGGACCTGAAGTACGTGTACGACGCTCTGCAGCCTCAGACTACAGATGCAGAAGCTACAATCTTCTTCACCAGGTACAGAGTTCTTGACTGAAGTGTAGGGCTGCACGATGTATCATTTAAGCATCGTCATCACGATGTGTGCATGCGCAATAGTCACATGGCAGGATGTGTGATGTCACTTAAGGCAATTAAATCAAACACGTCAAGTTGCAATGTTTTGATTCTTGACACAAAAAGTAAATACAAAGTGCTGTCTCTGTGTCTGTGTGAGTGACAGGCTGCTGCTGCCTGAGAAGGGGGAGGGGGAGGGTAGGAGTAAACATGAGGTAACTGCATGGCCTCCATCCACATGGTTGGGTTGGGAAAGCTGTGCACCTCAGGCCAGCACAGTTTTGCGCAGATATTTCCAGTTACAGCTGAAAAAATGCTCATACTTACCTTTTAAAAAGCAGTTTAAATACCTGACTAAAGGGCTGATTACTGTTGTTTTTCTGTTTTCCTCGGGTTTTGACTCGGCTGCATTGTTTAATATTGCGATACATATCGTAAAAAAAAAACAAAAAAACATTTGCAATGTATTTTTTTTTTACCAATATCGTGCAGCCCTACTGAGCTTTACACAAGTCTTTAGATAAAGATTTGTGTAACATGGTTCTAATGCACTGTTTTTGGTGTGTCAGGTTGATCGAGTCCAGTCTGGGCAGTGTGGCCACCAAGTTCAACTTCTTCATCCACAATCTGGCCCAGCTGCGTTTCTCTGGCCTGCCAGCCAACGACGAGCCCATCCTGTCCTTTTCTCCTCGCACGTACACGCTGAAACAGGACGGCCGGATCAGAGACGCCTCCATCTACTCCTTCCAGAAGAGATACAACCCTGACAAGCACTACGTGAGTCACACGCTCAGACGTTCTACAGCTCTGGTTCACGATCTGATTTATTCATTCAGCACACTTTATTTTTGCTGAGCAGTTTTACAGAGATCTGCATGAGCAAGCCAATGAAAACAGTGGTGGAGGAATCTCTCTCTCAAAGCTTGATAAAAAAAAAAAAAACTTACATATATCCTCTTCAGATTAACACAAATCTTACAAACAGGGATTAATAAGCAATGGATCCACAGTAAAGAATAAAGAATTAAACCTAATAATTCCTAATAACACTAAAATATTCCTTAAACAGGAACATTTTCAGATTCAAATAAAAAATGCTGTTTATTAGTTCCAAAACAGTGTCTAGAAAGTGAATTAAAACTTTTGTATGAAAAAAGTGTTTACCTCTGCAGAAGCACAACATTACATAGGTACTGAAGACCATTTAAAGGTTTTTAAGGCATCCTGTAATAAAAGAGTTTTTTTTATTTTTTATATATATAATCCTCAGTCCTGAAGTACATCCCCTCAGTTTTGGTGGGGAGATGAAACTGTATCTCATCTGCACAGTAAATAAACTATTTTTGTGTAGAGCAGTATAGGGGTTTTGTGAGGTTCTAGAATTAAAGCTTTTTGGATGCTGTTTTTTTTTCTTCCTCAAGCTTTCAGGGAGGTTTTTTCTCTGCTAGTGTTGCCTTTAGCTTTCTGAGTAACGTGTTCTGAATTGAGTTGTTGATCTTTTGTTTGTTTTACATTCATTTTAAAACCCATTGTACATATAAATTAGATTTGATGTGATTTTTAAGCTGCTTAAAGATAAAGTGTTTCTGTGGTAAAGAACGAGGTGAAGCCGTTAATTCCTCACTTGTGTGCAGACGTATGTAGTGCGGGTCCTGAGGGACGGACAGAACGAGCCCCAGTTTGTTTTCCGCACCTTTGATGAGTTTCAGGAGCTACACAACAAGCTGAGCATCCTGTTTCCTCTGTGGAAGCTGCCGGGGTGAGTGACTGATCTTCTCCTGATCACCACAGCTCATCTAACTTTCACTTCAGACTCTAAATCAAAGTGTTTCCTTTTCTAGTTTCCCCAACAAAATGGTGTTGGGAAGAACTCACATTAAGGACGTGGCGTCCAAGAGGAAGGTGGAGCTGAACAGTTACGTTCACAGTCTGATGAGGAGTTCAGCCGAGGTCGCGCAGGTCAGACTCTCAGATCATTCAGCTGCTGATTTAATCCTGTGTATAAAATACCCAGAAATTGTGTTTACACCAGATACTACCTATTTTTTATGTTTATATTATTTATTTGTTTATTTATTTTTAATATAATGTAACAAGGAATATACAGGGGTTAGACAATGAAACCGAAACAGTGTGGGAGGTTTCATGGCTAAATTGGAGCAGCCTGGTGTTCAATCTTCATTAATTGCACATTGCACCAGTAAGAGCAGAGTGTGAAGGTTCAGTTAGCAGGGTAAGAGCACAGTTCTGCTCTAAATATTACAATGCACACAACATTATGGGAGACATACCAGAGTTCAAAAGAGGACAAATTGTTGGTGCACGTCTTGCTGGAGCATCTGTGACCAAGACAGCAAGTCTTTGTGATGCATCAAGAGTCACGGTATCCAGGGTAATGTCAGCATACCACCAAGAAGGACCAACCACATCCAACAGGATTAACTGTGGACGCTGTAAGAGGAAGCTGTCTGAAAGGGATGTTCGGGTGCTAACCCGGATTGTATCCAAAAAACATAAAACCACGGCTGATCAAATCACGCAGAATTCAATGTGCACCTCAACTCTCCTGTTTCCACCAGAACTGTCCGTCACCACATTCAATTATTGTGCTCTAAAACCAGGTGTTTCAGTTTCATTCTCAAACCCCTGTATCTGTGACCAATACAATAGGAAAAAAATGTAAATGTTCAAAATATTCATTTTGGATGTAAGCTAACCAAAACAGTGGTTTCTCATTTATTGCCTTTGGTCAACATTATGCTGTTAGACCACTTTGGTTCGATTAATCATGATAAATCTTTCTCATTTCCTCCTGAAAAATCTAATTCAAGCCATAGAGTGAAATGAGTTCTATATTCTTAATACTTACAGTGCGTATAGAAAATCTTTTGCTATCGAAAATCTTACCTTTTTCACATTTATACACTGAAAATGATTTATCAATTACCTCAATTTAGGCCTGTCACAGTAATTATATTATCGACTCATCGTTCAATAAATGGACATGATCTCAATCATTTTAATAATCGTGATATCGTCTATTGTGTTTGCACTCTCTCTCTCTCTCTCTCTCTCTCTCTCTCTCTCTCTCTCTCTCTTTCTCTCTCTCTCTCAACCTATTTGATTCAAGCTGGAAATGTTTTGGGTTCCAAAAAAATTTAGATGCGTAAACAGAAATGGAAAATTTCATGTCCTTTAAAAGGGTGTAATTTCTTTGTTATTATATTATGTTATCATTATATAGGTGCCATTTAATGGTCTTGAAATGCCAATAATATCATTTATCGCAGTATCGTTGGCAAAAAATATCGTGACGGGCCTACCTCAGTTGTACTGGTTTTGCTTAGTTTCAGAAGAAAACCAGCTGTTCTTTGACGAGTTCACTTCTAGTAGTGCATGCTAACACTATAGTTGGAAAGGTGTTTTAAAAGAGCTCCGTAATAAAGTTGTGAAAGGCGCAAGTTAGGAGAAATATACAAAAAAGAGTCCTGTTCAGAGCATTATCAAGACATGGAAAGGGTTTAGCACCACTTTGAAGGACCTACGAGGCTGTATAGCTGAGGTTGTTCGGCCTGTGCACAGGTTTTACTCAAGGCTGGCCTGTACAGCAGGGTGGCAAGAAATAAGCCACTCCTAAAACAGTATCATGCTGAGTTTCATTTGTGTTTTGCAAAAAAACATGAAAGATTTTAGTAGCAAAAGGTTTTATGGTCAGATGAGACCTTTTTGCTCTGAATTCCAAGCGGTATACTTGGCGATAACCAAACATAGCACACCACCAACATTACACCCTACCTGCTGTGAAGCAGAAGGAAAAATGGATGCTTCCAAGTGCATCCAAATTCTTAGGGAATTATTGCACACCTCTTCTAGACAGCTGAAGATGGGTAAAAGATTCATCTTCATCCACCCTAAACACACTACCAAAAAAACAAAGCAGTGGCTTAAGGATAGAAAGGTTAATGTCCTTCAGTGGTCAAGTCAGAGCCCTGATCTAAAACTGATAGAAAATTCATGGAAGGACTTGAGAGCAATGCATCGCCTGTCGCCACAAAATTTTGTATGGAAGAATCAGTAAATATCCCCCAATCCAGATGTGCAAAGCTGTCAGGGACGTATCCAAACAGACTCACTCATAGTGGATCTACAAATTACTGAATCAGGAGTCGATGAAATGCTATTCTGCATTTTTATTAGGGCCCAAGCAACTTTGGTACACTCATTGACTTCCTTATACACAACAAAGAACACTTGGATTTACCTGACTCCGCCCAACAGGAAGTCGGCCACTTTGGCAGGAAGTTTCAAAATAAAATGTCTCGCACTCAATTTTTGGGAGGTTATGATGTTTGAAAACTCTTGAAACATCACATACTTCACCTGCTTGTTGTGGGCTGGCCTTTGATCTGGAAATTAAATTTTTGTGTTTCACAAGCTCTGTAGCGCCATCTATGTTATCAATACATATTTGCTATTCCTGAAATGCTTGAAAACTCTCGAAAATTGGTAAACTAAATAAGGCTTTGAAACAGTTTACGAATATTTTAACCTTTTTCATGTGTAGCTAAAGGACTCTACAGCACCCCCTATTTTGTTCAGCTAATAAATTAGCTGTGGCCAGCTATAAATTTCTCTAATATTTTCGAAATTTGATAGAAACATATAGATATAATGATCCTGCATCTATTAGCCAACAGTTTGTTTATGCTCAGCCCAACAGGAAGTCGGCTGTATTGGAATTTACACTATTGGAAGATGCAACATGAGTGTGGTCAGAACACAGGTTCTTGGAAATTTTGTATAAATGTGTTTCTAATGAGCTCTATAGCGCCACCTACTATTCAATGCATATTTAACATTATAGGAATGCTCAAAAACTCTTGAAATTTGGCAGATTCAAAAAGACCTCAAAATAGTTTACAAACATTTTGATCATTTTTTCACGTGTAACTAGAGGACTCTACAGCGCCCCCTATTTGGTACCTGTAACAATCTCAAAATTTCTGCAACTCTCTCGAATTTTGGTAGGAGCATAGATATTACGATGCCTTACGCATCGGCTTGTATTAGCTCCACCCAACAGGAAGTTGGCCATATTGGAATTTGTGAAATTTTTACACCTTTTCTACAAACTCATTCAAACTCCTCCTGTTGTGCGAGGGCACTGTGTCCTCCTGTGACGGGGGAACTCTGTTTTTTTTAATACATTTTCAGAACTGTTGTATTTTTTCTTCAATGTTTTAAGGCAAAGTTTACACATAAAACTGCAAAAAAGGGGGTTGAAGATTTTCTATAGTCACCGTACCATCTACATAAATACAGAATATTTTGTGTGATTTGATATTAATTAATTATCTAAAAGACATTAACCACAACTAACAGAGCTGTGTGTCGTTGTGTTTCTCCAGTGTGATCTTATCTACACGTTCTTCCATCCCATTGCACGAGATGACCGGACGGAGGGGGTGGATGGGTTTCCTAAAGTACCAGGTGTGTTTGTCTGAATTAAATTGTAAAATCTCTCCAAAGTTAAACGTTAAATGTGCTGTAAATGTTCTGGCTCCCCGTAACGCGAGTGTGTGTTTTACAGAGGTAACGCCGGTCAGCCCCGCCTCCGGCCGCGTGGGGGGGGAGGTGAAGCTCTCCGTGTCGTATCGGAACAGCACGCTCTTCATCATGGTGATGCACATTAAAGACTTGGTGAGTTCAGATGATCAGTTCCTGAAAATCCTTCATCTTCAGCACACAGACTGTAAACTTCTTCGGAAGTTAGCCGGACGTTAGCTGTTCTAGCTGCTGTTAAAATGATCATACTATAAACTCACATCTTTAAATAAAGCCAGGTTCACACTACACCACTTTTTGAGTGGTCAGTCATAGTGCTGTTCACACTACACGACTGGTTCTGCTGGAATCACGAGTCCTTCAGTTGTTGAGACACAGAGTCACAATTTACACAATTTCTCACTGTGGGAAATCACCAACTTACCTGGCTGCTCTACAGAAACATGTTTATCACAAGAACTGGTGATGCCATGCCAAGGAATATTTATAGAGGAGAATACGCACTTAAAGTGAGTCCAACATGAATAAGTTTATATAAGCAAATGAGCAAAATCAGATTTTATAAATGTCTGATCAGTTTATACTGAAATATGTACTCATGTCCTCAACACACAACTATATCAAATGTTTTAGTACCGCAGACATAATTTTTTATCATTTTGATTGTTATACGCCTTTTAAATGCCTTTTATATTTTACCTGTATCTCCAGGACCAGCTCGCCAACCAATCAGCTTCTGATCAGTATCAGTAATGCAAGTGCTTTACAGTGTAAAACCAGTTTTCTGTAGATAAACTGAAATATACAGGCAAGCTTTCTTAAGTACAAGGCTTATTTTAGTAAAATACATTATTCTACTTTCTAAAATTAAAGAAATACTCAGAATAAATAGTTAATTATTATTTTTTATTTAAAGTTTCTGGCTTTTTAGCTTCATTCATCTTATTCATAGAGGATTTACTCGTGGGCTCCCTCTAGAGTTTAACAGGGGGGACAGAAAATGGTCAGACTCTCCATAAACGTTTAACTCTGGTAAAGCAGGAGATGTGTTTTGGACCAGTAGTTCTCTCTTTCCCTTTGATCCTATTTGCCAGTATATAGACGCTGCTCCTGACTCCTAGTTACTGACTAAGTCAGATATTTTGCATGCCAAATATTTGCCAGGCATCTGCAACTGGTAGTCGATCTGTCGGCTTAACAAGCGTCCTTCATCAGTTCACACTACGCTACAGCGCGAGCACAGAGAGATCTCCAATCAAAAAAAAAAACCTGTCGACTGAAAAAACAGGTTCAAATCATGTAGTGTGAACCTGGCATAAAGTGTTTTTTCAGATGCTGCTAAATTGTGTGGATTCTAGATGTTCTTATATATTTACGTTAAATGCTTAACTAATTTCTTGTTTATTAACTCTGAAGCTGTGAACTCGAGTGCTTTTATTAATATGTTTATTGTTATCTATCTCTAAATGTCCTTTCAGGTGTCTGATGATGGAACAGATCCAAACCCATATGTGAAAACGTACCTACTTCCAGACCCACACAAAACCTCAAAGCGCAAAACCAAGATCTCTAGGAAAACTCGGAATCCAACGTTTAACGAAATGGTAAGCTTCAAGGCCAACACTGAGACACTGATACAGGTGTTAAATACACCTATATAATATACAAGTTTCACATTTTCAACTGAAATGAACTACATTTTTAACCAGTATACTGATCTTCAGCCAAATCTTCTACCAGTCACATAATTTTACTATGCTGTTCTTATTAAAGTAATTTATTCATTTCTGTTTCTCCTCGTGTTGTTTAAACATAGCTCTGCTCTATATGTCTTTATTTAATAGTTTTGGTGCTTGTTTCTGCACTGTTCTATTAAGTGCAGGTATTTCTGGTGTAACAGGAACATTAACCTTTATTTTTTGCTACAAGATGCACAATTTTAGCAGAGATTTTGCACTTTAATCAGATTCTATCACAAATGAATACTTCAGACTAGTGCTTATATTTTATTGCATGCCTGGGTTTTTATAAAGGTTTGTGAGTTACTGTACTGTTAGGAGCACATATAATATTAAACATCAGGGCTTTAAATTAATGCTTTGATTATTATTGGGTTTACTTTATTAATAATAATCCCACAAAATTACGCAATATGCAGGGTTCGTACGGGTGCTTAAAATCCTGGAAAATGCTTGAATATTAACGTTCTGTTTTTCTGGCCTGAAAAGTGCTGGAATTCTAAAGAAAGTGCTTAGAATTTTAGAAATATGCAGATCATAAAATAAAAAAAGGTTTTAATTTCTTTTCTTCCTGCTGTTACCAAACACAATTCTGATTGTGTTCACATAAACATAATACCATCTCTTAAAGATGTAAAGAACATTTGGTATTTAAATTATGTGAAACTGACACCAATAAATCCATAATTCCTGCTGTTTACTTTTCTTTCTCAGTAGTGTAGTCGCTGTGAAGTGTGGAGAATATATTGATTATGGCTGAATTGCAGTTTTGAGATTTCCCTGTTATCATTAATTTAACGCAGCTGAACGATGCTGGAAGTTGCTGCTCTATATATTTTTTGAGTATAGACTGGAAAGGATTGAAACACAGTGTTGTACAGTAAGATCATAGTGAACACTGGTGAGTTAATAGTGATGGTGCTGTTTGATTGCTGCAGTTGGTGTACAGCGGCTACAGTAAGGAGACGCTGAAGCAGAGGGAGCTGCAGCTCGGTGTTCTGAGCGCCGAGTCTCTGAGAGAGAACTTCTACCTGGGCGGAATCACCCTCAGCCTGCAGGACTTCGACCTGAGCCAGGAGACGGTGAAGTGGTACAAGCTGACGGCAGTGCCGTACTTCTAGACTCCTTCATCATCATCATCACCTCCTCCTCCTGGATCCAGCCGGGGGTCTGAAGAGAGCGAACCTCCCCCTCGTGACGCTGCAGCACATTTCAACCCCCTGAACTCTTAACGTCTTACTGACGCTAATCAAGGTCCACTCCTTCTCAAGCAATACTCGTACTGAGCTCCAACTTTAATAAATGCTATATTTTCTACTTTTATGTCGTTACAGGACCAAATCGAAGTGGACAAACCTTTTAATTCTTATTTTAGCTACTTTAATGCACACACAGCTCGTCTCAACCCTGTAGAATAGAAAAATAAATACTGCCAATAGATTAGGACTCCATGATATTTAATCTAATATCAGCCAGTATTGAGCTGTGAAGCAGTGGAGGAACTGTGTTCTCTGGAATGATGATGGAGCTCCATCCAGTTCTTTAGCTGGAGATGATTATTATATGTTTATGATTATTCTGACCTCACTGATCGCAATCAGATCCTCACAGCAATGCTCCAGAATCTAGTAGAGTAGAGACAGTAGTTACTCCAAAAAAAGAGTTTATCCTGGTTTTTTTAATACCCTTAATTCATTTCAGAAGAAGCAATGAGTAATGAGTGAGCAGCTGCCACATTATTACTACAGCTGTTCTTGTAGTATAATAAGGCGTCTGTGTGTAAAATATACACGTGTAATATATACACTCACACAGTGCTGTGCGGAGGTTTCGGGCACCTGTTAAAATGAAAATAATCCCACCTCATCTTCACTGCGTTCTGCAGAACTTAAAAAAATCTATATACATTTCCTTACATTGTATTTATGTTTACCTGCGTCTGTTCTGATGTGATTGGATGTTTTTTTTTTTTGTTTTTTAAAGCAATAAGAAATTTACTGCGCAGATAAAGAATAGGTTTTGATGATGTGCTGAGGTGCCTGAAGCCCCGGCGCAGAGCTGTGTGTTTAGGTTTGTATATGAGAGAGAGAGAGAGAGATAGAGAGAGATGTATTTTTTGTTTTTATAAAGTGGCTCATTTTTACACTCTTTACACTTTTTTCTTTTTTACACAGTAAAATAGGAAACTAGTCAAGAATTTCCTGATCTTGTGCCAAACTGAAACAACTTGACCACTTTTCTCCCCAGGGATCAGGACGGGGGGCCTTCACAGGACGGGATTCACTATTTTCCTACAGTCTTTTGTATTTTCTGTGTCTCAGTGCTTTGATCTTCCTCTGCAGGAGAAACTCAAGTGTACTTTCAGATCAGATGAGATCAGCTGAGCTCCTGCTGCACGTTACTCTGAGCGCTGAACTCTAATTCATCCTCTGATTCAAGCCATCGAAACTCTGATCTGATTCCCCTTCAGTACAGCCTGGACTCTGTTATTATTAATAACAGTGAATAATTATTGTGTTCTCTCTTTTTAAAGGGAATAGCGGGATTGACTAGACGCTGCTGCCTCTGTTCAGATTTAATGAGTTAAATCAAAGTAATCACGAGTTATCTGGAAATATTTTTAAATGTAAAGTATTTAGAAAATCAGTCACTTCACAAACAGGACTTGATTTCATTGATAATTGTTTTTAAAAAAAAATTGATGACTGAGTTTATCAAGGCCAGTTATTTATTGTTAATTGGTTATCTTTAACCTGGTTTAATCGGTATGCACTGTTATCTTTTTCCACATAAGCCGAATTAAATGTCTTTGAACATCGTCTTTGCTTGTTTTATTTTTTTATTTTTTATTTTAAGATGAGAAGAATATAAAAGTTTAGAGTTTCTAATGTGGGGAAATCACACAGCACACACCTCAGTATACATATATATTACATGCTCTTTAATTAATCTAAATTAATCGTTTTGTTTCTATGAAAATATTTTAAACTGTTCAATTTAAATTAATTTGAGCTTAGAGCTAAATCAATAATCAAATCAAATTTATTTATATAACATTTTTTTATAACTGATGTCGCAGAGCAGCAAAAAAAAAATCTGAGTCTCGAGGAAGAATAGAAATTTAAAGTATTATTTAAGCCCAATTGGTACTTTCTGCAGTGTGGGCAGTGTGCCAAGTCCTGCTGGAAAATGAAATCTGCATCTCCATAAAAGTTGTCAGTAGCAGAGGGAAGCATGAAGTGCTGTAAGATTTTCTGCACTGCACTGACAGCAAAGCTAAACTGCTTAATTTTTTCGCCAGGAGTGGAATAAGGTCACCCAAAAGCGGTGTGTAAGACTGGTGGAGGAAAACATGATGCCAGGATGCATGAAAACTGTAATTAAAAAACAGGGTTATTCCACCAAATATTGATTTCTGAGCTCTTTAAACTTTATGAATACATTTATGAACTTTTTATAGAATACAGTCGTGTTTTGTGTACAATTCTGATACAATTGAAATAAGAAAAGACACAAGTCCTGCACTTTTAAATATACTCTCAGTAAACTAAGTTACTTAGTCTAGCGGTTTTATTCTTAAAGCATACGTATAAGTCTTCTAAGTGAATTTCTAATAATACTTAGTTACATTATTTTATTATTACTATTATTACTAACTGTTCTTTAATTAGATTTTGTATTAGATTACATATATAAAAATAAGTAAGATATACTTAGGATATATATGTGGTAATGAATTATAATATGAATGAAGTCTGTAACAGGCCTGATGGAACTCCTGCCTCAGAATGTTGAGGTGCGTGATGTCACAGCCATGATGTCACAGCCAAAGTAACCTTTACATGAATTATTCTTTAAAAACTCTGAACACGTGGGCACTTGCAGATTCCTGGATGAATTGGGCTGGATGGTTGTACTTTAAATAAAATCTCAGGTTAGTAGTATTGCCAGCTTTTGTTTCCACTGTTGTCAGGGGTGTAGCAACAAATTCAGGGCCCGCTACACTCTCAAAGTCAGTGGGCCTCTATCCATGCCAGTACACAAGGAACGTGAGCGAAAAAATAAAAATCTGGATTTTCATGGGCCCCTCTCCCTACTCGGGCCCTGGGTAGTCAGGTCCACTTTTCCCCCCACTACCACGCCCATGACTGTTGTTAAACCTTGTAAACATACCGGCTGATTCACACTGATGGTTCTCCTCGCTCATTCAGCTTAAAGTCAAAATACTCCCAAAATACATCTCAAACTTCTCTAAAGCTGTGTTGTTTTGAGAAAGTCCAATTAGCCTCGAATATGTTCGCAAGCTAACACATCTCCGCACTAGTGGCGGATGCTGGTCTTTCAAGGAGGGGAAGCTCAATTTCGGTCTACATCTTAACATATGTCGTTTTATTTATACAAAAATTCTACTCTCCCTGAGATGTTTTTTTTTTTGTAAACAAAAGGCATTATTTTCAAGTTTTCACTACACAACAAAAAGGTACCCATTCTTTACATTGAGCAATGTAGACGCTATGACATGAATAAACATAAAATGATCATTAAAAAAACATTTTGCAAAATCTTTAAAGTTGGTAAAGGGGGTAAATTTATTTCCTTTTTGAACAGTTTTAATTTCCTTGAATAATCCCATTAATATTTTTAATTATTTTTAATGATAACACAATACTTACTACTGGCCCCTGTTCATTTATGAGTTTCATCAAGAGGAATGGCCATCAGTACATTTTATTTGTTACATCACTTCCAGTCAGCCAGCTCACTTTATCATCCCAGAACAGCTGAAAATACCTGTTACTTTTCCCACCTTTTACACTAAATTAATCTGAGCAGTTGATCTGCCCTGCTGCTGTTTAACTAAGTTTTTCTTCGTAAGGAAGACTATCAAATGGCTTCTCCAAAATCCGTCCACAACATTAAAACTGGAGCGAGGCTAGTGTGAAGTGTGTCCGTCTGTGAGAGCTTTGTGACGGGCTGAGCAGCACCTGCTGGACAGAAACTGCGATAGAAAAGAGTGACAGAAGTTTTTAATAAAGAAAATGCCGCTATAAGGATTAGGAAAGTCTCCGGTTCAACTCAGAACAGAATGAAAATGCTCCCAGTGCGCATGTTCACACCCAAAGATCGCTGATCGCATGATCGCATTTCGCTGTCAATCAAAAAGAGACTCCGCCTCAGACAGATCATCCAATCATCATGCAGAAGCTGAGCGTCCGGGCCGGCCGAGGCCAGCCCACTGCCCCATAGACCCCCAGTATGAAACGCCAAAAGGCCCAAAAAACGCCTGGACCAGACGCCTTTTATCGAAAAGAACGGCGTATTTTACGTGTTTTTTACGCGTTATTTGTGTGGGTTTTACGCCGTAATATACGCCGTATGATTTCAAGACGCCGTAATATACGCCGTATGATTTCACGACGGCGTTAAAAACGCCGCTAAAAGCACAGAAGACGCCGTTTCCCACGGCGTTTTTCGACCCTTTTGGCGCGCCGTCTCAGTGCAATGAGACTGCAAAAAGCGGCGTTTTAGTGTCTCTCTTGACGCCGTAAAAAGCGGCGTAAATATGGAACGCCAAAGGGCCCAAAAAACGCCTGGACCAAACGCCTTTTATCGAAAAGAACGGCGTAAAATACGCCGTAATATACGCCGTATGATTTCACGACGGCGTTAAAAACGCCGCTAAAAGCACAGAAAACGCCGTTTCCCCCGGCGTTTTTCGACCCTTTTGGCGCGCCGTACAGAGCGCCGTCTCATGATGATCTTACAGAGAGACTCAGTCTAAAGCAATTCACTGCAGATCCGGGCTCCTGAACCAGAGCTCTTCAGTTTTTAAATTACAAATTTACAATATACCTTCTTCAGACATTCCCGCTGGTGCTCATGCCTTTTATTAGTCTAATATTTATGCTGTATCAATGTAAAAATAAACTCTAGGTTTAGGTGAAAGCAAAATGCTGTGCAGCTCACCACTTTTTTTTTATCCAGACGGAAATCACATCACCTTGTCAGTATATCACACATGAAGAACCCTATTGTTGCAAAAACATCAGGGCTTCAATAAATTAATTTATTAATTTATTAAATTAGTTACAAATTATATTAGGAAGCTGATTCTTCTTATTTTTATTCTTATTATAATATTATAATTATATAGTATAATTATAATATATTATATATATTATATTATATTAAATTATATATTAGAATTATTATTATTATTATTATAAGATGTAAATTATTATGAATTTACTATGAATATTATTGTTTTGTTGTTGTTTAAGCATAATATTATTAATATTAGTTTTTATGCTTCAGCAGATCCTGTAATTTTTCTATTTCCATAAGGAAACAAGTAATGTCTTTTACAGACATAGACTTACAAGTTACATATTTATTATATTTATATTTATTATTATATTATATTTACTTCAGTCGCTTAGAAACCTTCATTAAATTATTAATCTGGCTCTTTACTTTGGAAAATCTATTCAATATCCAAACTCATTGGCAAGCCCCACGCACATTATGAGTGTCAACTCATCTCATCATATTCTATTATTATGTAACATCAATTAGCTGATACACATACAGGCAGTACAATACTACGGAGCCCGGGAGGGGCCGTGGATAAAAAAAAACAATTAAATCGAGTGAACGATGTAGCAGTTCGTGCTCACGTTTTCTTTAATTCGAGTGAACGATTTGCAATTCGTGCTCACGATTTCTTTAATTCGTGCTCACGATTTCTGTAATTCGTGCGCACGATTTCTGTAATTCGAGTGAACGATTTCTGTAATTCGTGCTCACGTTTTTATGCGCAATAAGACAAGAAGCTCGGAGGGAAAGGAGCATTTTCTCTCTTGATCTGTTACAGGGGTGCAGTAATGATAATCAGTTATCTACCTTTATAACCTGCTGTTATTAATGCACTAGTGTTACAGTTAGATGTACAGTACAGTGAGCAGATTTTGCCTGGTGGTGGAATCTCTACAGCGCGTGGGGGAGAGCCGTCCGCGGCATCGGTTCCCCCGCCGCCAGACACC
Organism: Astyanax mexicanus; assembly: GCF_023375975.1. NCBI lineage: Eukaryota > Metazoa > Chordata > Actinopteri > Characiformes > Acestrorhamphidae > Astyanax > Astyanax mexicanus. Next base: position 1,763,968 of record NW_026040047.1, on the reverse strand, counting down.
TGCCGCGCGCGCAGGTCTTCACGGAGCTTATTTACCAACAATATAGACAAATATAGTCAATTCCAGTCATGATTAAAGGAAACAAACATTACTAATGCAGGATAACTGTGTGTTATTAAAACCAGATCAAAACAAAGTTATAATGCAATGTGGAACTGTTTATAATTTCTTATTTTCAACAATAGTATAACGTAAAGAAGTATAATTTTATAAATATACAGCTATAAGACTTAGGTCCAAATGTACACTGTAAAAGTTAATAAAGATAATACAAAATTAATGCAAGGTGTGACAGTTGTCTATGAATGGCTCATATAAGACTATATAAAATCAAAATAGCTGGTCTAAAATACTATTAATACAATGTATTAAGATATTTAGTAAATAGGCATTTCATATAATAATTTGGATCAATTTGATAATTTATTCCAATATGTTTCCTAAAATAATTAAGTTTCTATATCTGATGAAATGTCCTGAATATCTGCTTATTCTCAAATCACAGTGTCCTGCCCAGAAACATGCCACAAGCTTCAAATAAAAAAATATAATAATTATAAACTTCTTAAATGTATATTTTCTGAATTATGTGTTTATTTATTATACAAATTATTAAAATATAGATTAAATCTATCATAAAAGTAATAATGATGTAACCAGATTTAAGAAGGTGTGCATTTCCTTGGAGGCTGGCTGAATGTTATTTAGAAATTAATAAACACATTTGCACATTGCATTAACTTTATTTTGATCTGGTTTTAATAACACACAGTTGTCCTGCATCAGTAAAATGTTCGTTTCCTTTAATCATGACTGGAATTGACTGTATTTGTCTACATTGTTGGTAAATAAGCTCCGTGAAGACCTGCGCGCGCGGCAGGTGTCTGGCGGCGGGGGAACCGATGCCGCGGACGGCTCTCCCCCACGCGCTGTAGAGATTCCACCACCAGGCAAAATCTGCTCACTGTACTGTACATCTAACTGTAACACTAGTGCATTAATAACAGCAGGTTATAAAGGTAGATAACTGATTATCATTACTGCACCCCTGTAACAGATCAAGAGAGAAAATGCTCCTTTCCCTCCGAGCTTCTTGTCTTATTGCGCATAAAAACGTGAGCACGAATTACAGAAATCGTTCACTCGAATTACAGAAATCGTGCGCACGAATTACAGAAATCGTGAGCACGAATTAAAGAAATCGTGAGCACGAATTGCAAATCGTTCACTCGAATTAAAGAAAACGTGAGCACGAACTGCTACATCGTTCACTCGATTTAATTATTTTTTTATCCACGGCCCCTCCCGGGCTCCGTACAATACACTGTATTTATTATAAACACACAAACTGACCAACAGCACCACAGCTAGCCTAACTCACTCCAGTCTAAATGCTGGACAGCCTGGATCATTAGCTTAAAAAAGCGCTGTTTAATTTTGCGTGCGTGTATGCATTTTTCTTGACGCAGCTTCGAGAAAAAGTGGATCAGATCTTTCGCGCTGCGTGGGGAGATTGATTTCGTTCTTAAAATTCTTTAATTGTGGTATACTTTAAGATTTGAATATTTTTAACATATTAGAGAGACACTTCTGTAAAAACAATCAAAACATTCCTAAAAAGGGGCTAAAGCGACGTTCCTGTGTATAGACACCTATTCACGGTTTGCGGGTGTCTTATCAAGTCTTGTCATTTATTTGCCCTAAAAAAAGGCCTTCAAATCTTACTGTAAATCCTTTGAATTTAACATTGTTGTTGTGTGCTTTTTGCAATTTTCATATTTTCATAATTTTGTCTCTGGTGGTCTTAAAAATTATTTATTTGCACAAACAGGGGCAAAGCAGCCTGGCATTGATGATTTATATATATATATATATATATATATATATATATATATATATATATATATATATATATATATATATATATATATATATATATATATTTATTTATTTATTTTCTCATTTATTCTTATTAATTCTATTTTCTTACTTTCTATTTTCTTTTAAATTGTAAATGCTCGGCTACACTGGAAATGATGTATTCCCGAGAGAAAAAAAAGGTTTATTGATTGAATGATTGGTAAGTTGAGCTATCCAGTGATCAAGAGTGTTCTTATAAATTTAGCCGCCATCCACCACCTCCGTGTCCGTTCCTTGAATATTCAGCTGTCGGGGTGTTTTTTTGAAGTGTTTTTTAGTTTATCACTGTATATCTTATAAACATTTACGTTTCCTTACATTTTATGATTACTAACACTCCTGTTATTTAGATCCTTCAAATAATATAAATACTGATACAGTACCTGGCCAAATATTTAAGAGCTGATAAACCAAGAAACTCTTGAAATATAGCAAAATGACCCTATTAGCTACCATTTACCAAACGTAGCCTAAAAAGAAACACACTATTAATTAATAAAATTCATGGGGCGTCCCTACTACTATTAATTTTATTTAAAATACATTGAACATCATAAATATTAGACTAATAAAAGGCATGAGCACCAGCGGGAATGTGTGAAGAAGGTATATTGTAAATTTGTATTTAAAAACTGAAGAGCTCTGGTTCAGGAGCTCGGATCTGCAGTGAATTGCTTTAGACTGAGTCTCTCTGTAAGAGCATTGGCTGAACAGAGTTTAAATGTATTGGCTTTCAAAACTGGAAGGTGGAGCTCATTATCTTATTATTAAACGCCGCTTTTTACGCCGCTTATTACGGCGTCAAGAGAGACACTAAAACGCCGCTTTTTACGTCGTCTTATTGCACTGAGACGGCGCTCTGTATGGCGCGCCAAAAGGGTCGAAAAACGCCGGGGGAAACGGCGTCTTCTGTGCTTTTAGCGGCGTTTTTAACGGCGTCTTGAAATCATACGGCGTATATTACATTTTATCTTTTCGATAAAAGGCGTCTGTCCAGGCGTTTTTGGGCCTTTTGCCGTTCCATATAAACCCACTGTGATTAATAAACTGCAGCTGTGTTAGTGAGTTAGCTTAACTTTGGAATTACCTACATTGGGAGTCAAGGTTTAAGAAAAATAAACTCTATATGTAATGTTCAACTTTTCCTGTACCTGATCAGTTAACTAAATTCATTTAGTTAACTAGTTATCTAGAAGCTGGATGTAGAGGATAGCCAGAATTTAGTACAACACTGAGTAATGTTGGTCGTTTAAAGCAGTTTTTTAACCCTGATCACTTCCCTAAAACTGAGTTAGCTGATCAGCTGGAAAACAAACAGTAATTTACTGAGTTTACCTGTTAAAATCCTTTAGCCCCCTATGGATCCAAAATTAATCATTATGTATATCAGCAGTGTATTAAACACATCATTTCGCCACTTAAGTACCTGTAAATAGAGAAAGCTGTAGAATATACAGAACAGTGTTAGTATGCAGTAGAATATGGAAGAACAGGGTTAAGAAACACTGATCTAATTTGACTTCTGTTCATTTGTAGTTAACAGTAAGACCACATGTCCTGACGTTAATATTAACATCTGCCAAAAATCTCCATGAAACGTAGTTACATTCTCTCAGTATAAAGAAGTGCTCTCAGTACAAAAAAAAAATAAAAGCGCAGGACACAAAGTTTTTTTTTTTTTAAAGAGTGGAGAAAATGTTTTTGTCATATGTATATTATTCAGACATTGCATGTATATATTTTTTCTAACACCAGTAAATGTAATGTGGAGCAGTGGCGGATGCTGGTCTTTCGAAGAGGGGAAGCTCAATCACGGTCTTAATATATGTAGTTTTATTTATACAAAAATTCTACTCTCCCTGTATTTTTGTACACAAGAGGCATTATTTTCAAGTTTTCACTACACAACAAAAAGGTACCCATTCTTTACATTGAACAATTACATAAAAAGGACGCTATGACATGAATAAACATAAAATGATCAGTAAAAAACACATTACGCAAAATCTTTAAAGTTGGTAAAGGAAAAAATGCAGGTAAATTTATTTCCTTTTTGAACAGTTTTAATTTCCTTAAATAATCACTTTATTAATTTAAATTATTTTGAATGATAACACAATACTTACTACTGGCCCCTGTTCATTTATGTCCTGAGTTTCATCAAGAGGAATGGCCATCAGTACATTTTATTTGTTACAGCACTTCCAGTCAGCCAGCTCACTTTATCATCCCAGAACAGCTGAAAATACCTGTTACTTTTCCCCACCTTTTACACTAAATTAATCTGAGCAGTTGATCTGCCCTGCTGCTGTTTAACTAAGTTTTTCTTCGTAAGGAAGACTATCAAATGGCTTCTCCAAAATCCGTCCACAACATTAAAACTGTCTGACATTATGCTCAGCTTGCACTGGAGCGAGGCTAGTGTGAAGTGTGTCCGTCTGTGAGAGCTTTGTGACGGTAGAAGTCAGAAAGAGTGATAGAAGTCGGTCCGTGTACATTTTGAGAGTCAGCTCTCTATTCAGTTCAAGAATCAAACTGTCAAAATGTACACGGACCGAAGTCAGAAAGAGTAACAGAAGTTAGTCTCCAAACACAAGCAGCTACAGAAAAGCACCAGAAATAGAAGCTGGATTTGTCGCTTGTTGTTTTTAATAAAGAAAATGCCGCTATAAGGATTAGGAAAGTCTCCGGTTCAACAAGAATTATAATGCTCCCAGCGCGGATGTTTAAAGATCGCTGATTCGCTCATTTCGCTGTCAATCAAAAAGGGACTCCGCCTCAGACAGATCATCCAATCATCATGCAGAAGCTGAGCATCCGGGCCGGCCGAGGCCAGCCCACTGCTCCATAGACCCCCAGAGACGCTGAGCGTCCGATGGGCGGGACAAAGCCCAGCATTTATCCAATGACTCGTCTGGTTTGGCCGCGCGCTTTGCTCCGCTATTGAAGTCTGTGCACTGTTTAAAGCAGCGCTGTGAAGCTGCGGGAATGAGTGAGAGGAAAGCCGCGGCGTTACCAGTGATAAGAAGCTGATTCTGAACTAAGTTCAGCGCAGTGTAGCGCATATTTAATCAGTGACATGTACACACAACAGTATATATTTAATCACTTATTTTTTTACATTTTAGGGGAAGCTGAGCTTCCCTTGCAGTCTTAGAGCAATCGCCACTGAGTGGAGTAACATGTTTAAGTTGTAAAGTCACCTTTTCTTGGATGTAACTAATTCTAAACAAAATACCGAAAAAAAAATGATTATTTGTGATAAAAAGTAATTCCACAAATGTTGTTCTAGGAAACTATAGTCTGGACTTTGGTTCATATTCTCAAATGTGTGTAGCAGCACAGTGACTGCTCACTCTATGGAGTGAATTTTGTGCCAAAAGTTTTACACAAAAAAATAAAATCCGCAATCAAAATGTTACAATTTTTGCTTTTGATTCCTATGTTACAAATTCAAAAGATAAAAAATATATAGCAAATATATATTTTTAAATATACTTGGTTATTTTATTATCCTTTGCAGTTATTTGGAAATTATTTCAGTTTGGTCTTTGCTTTTATTTTTGTGTTTTTGTGAATTTTCTGTGGATTTTTTTTTATTTTTCTGTTAAAGACTTTTGCTTCTGGAATCCCTCTTTTGCTTCTGCTTCAGTTTTTTGCTTCTGAGTTTTGGCACAGTTTTCACGGGTGGGCGGGGCTTAGAAGAAGGGGTTCCCCTTGAATCTCCATTGGTCAGCTGGTTCTGGACTGGCGGGTTCCCTGAACCCTCGTCTGAGACTGACCACGCCCCCAAACACCCCGCCAGCTTCAAGCGTCCTTCCAAACACGGAGTGAACAGCAGCTTCCAGCAAACAGCAACAGCAGCAGATACTTTTACAATTAAATATTATACAAACGTTATGTTTAATGTTATATTATGTTATATTATTCTCTGTTTCACTCCATTTAAAAGCTCACATTAGCAAGATGTGCTAAATATTCACGCGCAAATTATGATAGTTACCTAGTCAATGAGCTAGTGAGTTAGCTAATTACCTAATCAGTGAACTAGTCAGTTATCTTAGTCAATGAGCTAGTGAGTTAGCTAGTTACCTACTCAGTGAGCTAGTGAGCAACCTAGCCAGCTAACTAGTGAGTTATCTAGCCAGTGAACTAGTGAGTTAGTTACCTACTCAGTGAGCTAGTGAGTTAGCAGGTTACTTACTCAGTGAGCAAGTGAGTTACCTAGTCAGTGAACCAGTGAGTTACATAGTAAGTGTGCTACTGAGTTAGCTACTTACCTACTCAATGAGCTAATGAATTAGAATGCTACCTAGTCAGAGAACTAGTGAGTTACCTAGTCAGAGAACTAGTGAGTTACCTACTCAGTGAGCTAGTGAGTTAGCTAGTCAGTGAGCTAGTGAGTTACCTAGTCAGTGAGCTAGTGAGTTACCTACTCAGTGAGCTAGTGAGTTAGCAGGTTACTTACTCAGTGAGCAAGTGAGTTACCTAGTCAGTGAACCAGTGAGTTACATAGTAAGTGTGCTACTGAGTTAGCTACTTACCTACTCAATGAGCTAATGAATTAGAATGCTACCTAGTCAGTAAACTAGTGAGTTACCTAGTCAGAGAACTAGTGAGTTACCTACTCAGTGAGCTAGTGAGTTAGCTAGTCAGTGAGCTAGTGAGTTACCTAGTCAGTGAGCTAGTGAGTTACCTAGTCAGTGAACTAGTGAGTTACCTACTCAGTGAGCTAGTGAGTTAGGTAGTTACCTACTTTCAGCATGAATATTTAGCACTCTCGCTAATGTGACTTGTGAACATAACGTTTGTATAATATTTAATTGTAAAAGTATCTGCTGCTGTTGCTGTTTGCTGGAAGCTGCTGTTCACTCCGTGTTTGGAAGGACGCTTGAAGCTGGCGGGGTGTTTGGGGGCGTGGTCAGTCTCAGACGAGGGTTCAGGGAACCCGCCAGTCCAGAACCAGCTGACCAATGGAGATTCAAGGGGAACCCCTTCTTCTAAGCCCCGCCCACCCGTGAAAACTGTGCCAAAACTCAGAAGCAAAAAACTGAAGCAGAAGCAAAAGAGGGATTCCAGAAGCAAAAGTCTTTAACAGAAAAATCCAAAAAAATCCACAGAAAATTCACAAAAACACAAAAATAAAAGCAAAGACCAAACTGAAATAATTTTCAAATAACTGCAAAGGATAATAAAATAACCAAGTATATTTAAAAATATATATTTGCTATATATTTTTTCTCTTTTGAATTTGTAACATACAATTTTTGCTTTTGATTCCTAACATTTTGATTGCGGATTTATTTTTTTTGTGTAAAACTTTTGGCACAAAATTCACTCCATATCACTCTCTCTGCTGCATGAACTCTGCGTGCACTCAGTTTCTAACCGATAGATGTGGCTGTCTGACAGATCCGGCGAGAGCAGCAGGACTCGCTCTTTCATCTAAACAAATCCACGCGGAATCACGCGGCTGTTATCCACGTCGGCAAAATTATCGCGATAAAAAAAGCTAAAGTCGATAACATAATTATCGCTACAGGACTAACCATACATATATATATTTTTTCAATGCTGAAATGTGTTCCTCTGAAGTAATGAAACATACAGTCCTGCTTAAAATGTACTTTTATAAACATTTCTTAAGCTTTAAAAACACTTTTATTGTGGTAATTATTTCTGCCTCTGCAGCTCCTCTCAGGTTCAGCTGTGCTGTAGGGGAGAATGATGTTTTGTGTACTTTGATTGATTGATTTGCTTTTTGTGATGTGTCTGCGTATCAATCAATCAATCAAATAATACCACCCCCATTGCTGACGACATCCAATCATCTGCATCTCACAGCTATCAGAGGTGCACGGCTGCTGCAGCTCGGCCAATCACCTCGCCCACACACACACCCACACCCCCACACGCACAAAAAAAAAAAAAAAAAAACTTGGTGTTTAACAGAAAGGTTTTAATTTTAGACAAATATCTAACATCTGAAAGGTTTACAACACTATGAACACAGATTCTTTATCTGCAGAAAATAAAGTGGTTTTAAACGGTAAAGCTGCAGTAATGCAACAATATAACATCAAATATTATATATATATATATTCAACATCAAAGCTTCTTTTTTTCTATTGACCGCTAGAGTAACTTTTTGCCTCTGCCTGAAAGATAAACAACTTTTACAGAACCAGGAAAAAACATTCTATATTTCAAGACAAACAACAACAAAAAAACATGCAACAAGATTTCAGCTCTTAATCAGTAAACTGAGCTTCTGACTGAGTTTCCGTTATTCTGCTCCGCCTCCAGCCCAGGCTCCTCCTCACGCCTCCTGCTGACCAAACGGCAGAACAGACTGACTGCGGTCTGGATCTTTCAGACGCAGGATCCGGATCAGATTATTCACAGGGAGAGAACTGCAGAACCAGAGACATAAAATCACAAATAAATCACAAATAAACCCAGACTAACATCATTATAATAACCAAATCTAAATCCCTTCAAAAAGTAATGGAACAGTGAGGCTGATCACGTTATTTCTGCTGTAGAAACACTGAAAACATTTAAATCTGATGTTAAAAGAAGAATATAAGGCAAAAGATCAACATTTCAGCTTTTATTTTCAGGTATTTACACCTGGGTCGGATTCACAGTTCAGAAGATTCAGCACCTTCTGTCTTTCTGTCAGGTGTGTTTTGTTGCCCAGGTGTTTCCTGATACATTAATTATTCAAACAATAAACAGCACTGAATTTCTCAACATTTAGTTTCAGATTTGGGTTTTATCTGTGCAGACTGGGTACAGACTTTACAGTTAGAGGAGTAACAAACATGAAAACCAGAGAGCTGTGAATAAAAGCTATGGGTAAAAAACAAGCAACTGTGAAGCTGAGAAAGGATAGAAAATCAATCAGAACCATTAGAACCAGAACAACTGTTTAGAATGTCCTGAAGAAGAAAGTCGTCACTGGTGTATTAAATAACAGGTGATGAACAGTAGTGCTGTAACAATACATCGATACAAACTATGAACGATACAATGCATCGATTTGACGTAAAAACATCGATGCATGTGTTGTAAAGTTGTACGTGAATACAAAGCTAAGGATGTCCTCTTCTAGATTCTGTGGTTTTTATTGGTCCACAAACAACTACTTTTTTTTTGAGTGATCGTCTTTTGAACCAATAAAGTGAGCGCTGGATCAATCCAATCCAATCAAATCAGGTCATAGCCTTTCTCCAGGGTCACAAAAGTGATTGACACCTATTTCAACCAATAGTAAACGCTTAGACGAAAACACTGGTACGTAATTTGCCCTGAGTGGTCTCCTAATGGCTGGGGGTGGGGCATGTCTAACCACTGTCACCAAAATCCCTCTGCTGAACAAAGGTGCGCCTACAGCGCGCATACGTCTGATTTTGTACCATTTCATCAAAAAATATTAATATTACTCTGAAATAGACTTACATTAATTTATTTTATCACAAACAAAAATATTACAAACTGTTGTTTTTTTTGTACATTTTTTTTCTGCTTTTGATGTTCTCAAATGGAACCTAAATAATGGAAATTAAAGTGTTGAAGTGAATTATTGTTTACTGTTTATGACTTCAGTGCATTTGATGTTTAATAATAAAACATTCAAATTATATTTTGGATGCATTTGTGAGTTCTTAGAAAAGGAACAGATTGTAATCGCATTAAATCGTATCGAACCGAATCGTATCGTGACATAATTTGAGGTATCGTACATTATCACATCTTTGATTAAAATAATCGTATCGTATCGTATTGCATCATAATGAATCTTGTGATTTACAACCCCAATGAACAGGTAGAGCAAGTAAAACCACAGCAGCTGATGAAATAAACATTGTGTTGAGTTTTGTAAAGAAACTCTGAAAAAACTGTTAGTGACATCAGCAACACCCTCCAGTGAGCAGGAGTGCCGTATCACACACACACCTACTGTTCACAAAAGTACAGGGACTTCACCAAAAGAAGAATAGATAAACCAGGCTAGAGTGTACCATGTAGTACTGAGAGAAGCCTGTGACCTGATTCTAAACTGATAAGACAAAAATCTGTGTCTCATCTGTGAAACACAGTGGAGGTAGTGTCATGGCATAAGCTTGCGTGGCATATTCTCTTGGACGGGTTCATTATTGATGTAAAATGTTAGTTACCGTATTTTTCGGACTATAAGGCGCACCGTATTATAAGACGCACTATCAAAGAACGCCTATTTTCTGCTATTTTTCCATACATAGGGCGCATCGCATTATAAGGCGCGTTAAGTGACACTAGAAAGGGTGCCTATATCAAAGTGAACAGGGGTGGCGCCATGTTTCCCTTCCCCCACCGGGGGTGGTCGCTTGCCGGTGGAGCGTCTCAGTATACAAAATCTAGCTCTTTCAAAGTCAAACGAGTGCTGGATATTAATCTACACAGATTCCTCTCCTGAAAACTGTTTATTTGGGTGAGTAACGTGCTTCAGTTTATTTACAGTAAGCTTAGATTTCCAGATGTCCACTAAGGCTTGCTGCACCAGCGTTAGCGTAGCTATCCGCTAGCACGCTAGCTAGTCACCTAAACTAGTAAAGTTAACCCAAACTTAAACGACAGCGTTACACTGAGTAATCCTGCGTGTTCTGGTAAGACAGTGAGATATTAGCTAGCGATTCGTCCCCCGTAGCTTGTTTTAACACGGTAAACAAGCAGATTACAGGCTGATAAAACTCACCTCTGAGAGAGTTAGCGCTTAGCATCTAGCTAATGCTAGCCAGGCAAAGCAGCACAGACTTACAGGCCGATAACTCACCTCTGAACGGTGAACGCTTAGCGATTAGCATCTAACTCTAATAATACTGCTCCAGCAGTATTAAAAGTGCTAAATTTAGAAAATACTGATCTCTGAACAGTGAAAAAGCTAGCTAGCTAAGCGGTTAGCATCTAGCTAATGCTATTTATTGCTGCTCCAGCCACGGAGCTGCACGGCTCTGCACGGAGTGTGTGTTTACTGCTCCTTACACAGGGTAAAATTTAGATAATACTGATCTCTGAACAGTGAATAAGCTAGCTAATGCTATTTGCTGCTCCAGCCTCGGAGCTGCACGGCTCTGGACTCTGTATAGCACTGAAACTCTCTATAACGCTGCACGGAGTGTGTGTTTACTGCTCCTTACAACCTGACGAGTAAAATTTAGATAATACTGATCTCAGTGAATAAGCTAGCTAGCTTAGCGGTTAGCATCTAGCTAATGCTATTGCTGCTCCAGCCTCGGAGCTGCACGGCTCTGGACTCTGTATAGCACTGAAACTCTCTATAACGCTGCACGGAGTGTGTGTTTACTGCTCCTTACAACCTGACGAGTAAAATCCATACAAAAGGCGCACCGTATTATAAGACGCACTGTCAATTTTTGTGAAAATTAAAAGTTTTTAAGTGCGCCTTATAGTCCGAAAAATACGGTAATCTTTTTATTATTATTATTGAGACTCTGTACCTCATGCTCTGTGGAGTGAGGAAGATGAACTGTCTGTAGCGCTGACTCGCTGCAATCTTCAACATCATGTCCATAGAAATCCGCCGGTTCACCATGTCCTGAAGAGACAACATCACCATTTACTCAGGAAAACATTAACTCTAATATTGGAGTGTGTGTGTGTGTGTGAGTGTGAGTGTGTGTGTGAGTGTGTGTGTGTGTGTGAGTGTGTGTGAGTGTGTGTGTGTGTGTGTGTGAGTGTGTGTGGTTAATTCGTTCCTATAAGTATTATGTAAATTCCTCCACAGCACTGCTAAAGGCAAGAAAATTAGTTTTTAAGTTTAGAGAGGATCATTTTAAATGAAAGAATTCAGATTTAAAACTGAATTGAAACAGAATGAGGACATTTCTTTTTTTTAAACAAATTTTCCTCATGTTCTTTTCTACATAAAATTAGAAAATCCTTAATTAATCTCACAGTGCAGAAATCAGGAAATATGCAAACAATACAGTGAAAAAGTTTGGGCACCCTGATCATTTTCATGATTTTCTTTATAAATCATTGGTTGTTCAGATCAGTAATTTCTAGGAGTGTCACAATTTCGATATTTTATCAAAATCGTTCAAAATTGTGTCATGGTCTCGAGCCTCGAAGTCAAAAAGAGGATCGGCGATCCCTCCCTCTAAGCTACGTAAATGGTGCAGCACACTGTAGCGACGCCGCGGACACTGTGACTGATCAAAGAGCAGCTCTTTCTCCAGAGAATGTGGACATTCTCATCTCCTTAAAGAAAAACTTAAAATATAAAAATAACAGCTGTTTTATCTAGCCTCAAATATGATAATAGTTTTGGTACCTTAAGGAGCATCTTTCTCTCAGATAAAGGTAATAATATATCTTTATTAAAGAAAAAGTCTTAAAGTCTTATTTTTCATGTTTAACTGTTATAGTAGGATAGAGTTCAGTTTGTTAAGGCTCTAATTGTTCTATTATTTTGTACATGACTGTTCCTGTATTTTATTATTATTTATTTTGTTATGTTGCACATTGCTGTTTTAATAGTGCACACTGCTGCTACCAAAAAAAAAACACTAGATGGCATTACATATATACAGTTGTGGTCAAAAGTTTACATACACTTGTAAAAAAACATAATGTTATGGCTGTCTTGAGTTTTCAATAAGTTCTACAACTCTTATTTTTCTGTGATAGAGTGATCGGAACACATACATGTTTGTCACAAAAAACAGTCATAAAATTAGGTTCTTTCATAAATTTATTATGGGTCTGCTGAAAATGTCACCAAATCTGCTGGGTCAAAAATATACATACAGCAACATTAGTATTTGGTTACATGTCCCTTGGCCATTTTCACGGCAACTAGGCGCTTTTGGTAGCCATCCACAAGCTCCTGGCAAGCTTCAGGTCGAATGTTTGACCACTCTTCTTGACAGAATTGGTGCAGTTCAGCTAAATGTGATGGTTTTCTTGCATGAACCCGTTTCTTTAGCACTGTCCACATGTTCTCAATGGGGTTTAAGTCAGGACTTTGGGAAGGCCATTCTAAAACCTTAATTCTAGCCTGGTTTAGCCATTCCTTTACCACTTTTGATGTGTGTTTTGGGTCATTGTCTTGTTGGAACACCCAACTGCGCCCAAGACCCAACCTTCGGGCTGATGGTTTTAAGTTTTCCTGCAGAATTTGGAGGTAATCCTCCTTCTTCATTATCCCATTTACTTTCTGCAAAGAACCAGTTCCACTGGCAGCAAAACATCCCCAGAGCATAATACTACCACCACCATGCTTGACAGTAGGCATGGTGTTCCTGGGATTAAAGGCCTCACCTTTTCTCCTCCAAACATATTGCTGGGTGTTGTGGCCAAACAGCTCAATTTTTGTTTCGTCTGACCAGAGAACTTTCCTCCAGAAGGTTTTATCTTTGTCCATGTGATCAGCAGCAAACTTCAGCCGAGTCTTAAGGTGCCTTTTCTGGAGCAAGGGCTTCTTTCTTGCACGGCAGCCTCTCAGTCCATGGCGATGTAAAACACGCTTGACTGTGGAGACTGACACCTGTGTTCCATCAGCTTCCAAATCCTTGCAGACCTGCTTCTTGGTGATTCTTGGTTGACTCTTGACCATCCTGACCAATCTCCTCTCGGCAGCATGTGATAGCTTGCGTTTTCTTCCTGATCGTGGCAGTGACACAACTGTTCCATGCACTTTATACTTGCGTATAATTGTCTGCACAGTTGCTCTTGGGACCTGTAGCTGCTTTGAAATGGCTCCAAGTGACTTCCCTGACTTGTTCAAGTCAATAATTCGCTTTTTCAGATCCACACTGAGTTCCTTTGACTTTCCCATTGTAGCTTTTGTAGCTGAGTCTAATCACTGGGTCAAATGAGCCCTATTTAAATGGGCTCATGAGAAGTCAACAGCTGTAGTCAATCAGAATCACTTACAAGAAGTGAAGAGGCCATGACATGAAGCTAATTTGATTGACACAACTCGCTACATCACCAAAATTGACAAATTTTGTTGCTGTATGTATATTTTTGACCCAGCAG